>NC_056739.1:983911267-984653805 GCF_019279795.1 Protopterus annectens | reverse complement strand
TTGCCCAAGGAGTTAACTCTAATCTCATCCTTACCTCTTTTCAGACAACATATCAAACTGTACTTCCAAAACCACTGGCTTTGTTCTTGTAGTACTGCAGGCTAACTTCCATCTCTCCACCCTCTCTTTTCCTTTTACCCTTCTTTTGCTTATTAATTAGCAACTACCCTGTCTCTTTTCTCTTGCTGTCCCACTATGCTCTGACCTACTTCTCCCATCTCTCCCACCTCCTCCTGACTGTCTTCCTTCTTTTCCTCTCTCTCTTCCTAACCCCTGCCTCTTCCCTTTTATTCATCTTACATTCTCCTTCTACTACTCTACCCTTCTGAGCTTCAACTGTTATCCATATGGCAAATGCCTTATTGCATAACCTTTATGTACTAGGTAAAATGCTTTGAAACTTACTAAACATTATGTATGATATTAAACTGTTTGAGTTCCTTAATCTATGTTATTTTATTAACAAACTGATTTTATACTTCTATTTTTATTGTATGTCTTTATTAACAATATGTCTGTCTGTTCATTATTATGTATGTGTGGAGCTTTTCTCCCCGGGCCTCTACTGAAAATGGACATATATCCAGCTAGACTAGCCCGGTCAACAAATGTAAAATAAATAAATAAAATAAAATACACACCCACCCACACACACTTTTCCCTCTCAATGACAGCCAGCCATCAAATTTCCCCCTGCTGATTTTCAATTCATTATTTTCCCAAAATTGGCATGCTAAGATGGAGTCAAACATTGTCCAGAGAAGCCACCAAGGCTGCTATACAGGTTTTTTTTTTACCCTTAGTGGCCTCTCAGCAATAAGAGCCATTCGGCCTACCCTGCATACAGTGGCATATTTTACCCTCCTAACCTTGCACCATCATACTAGAGAGCTACTATCAGCAGCTTGTTATCAGAGGGCCATGTTTTCAGAACTGGCCTTTTCATTACTGCATGGGCCTCCAGTTGCAGAGATTTATTTGTTGAGCAAAACTGCCACTCCCTCCATTAGTATGGGCACTCACTCCCACCACTGCCTGGTTGTTTCAGCACCCAAGCATCATATTAATTCCCATTATCTAGGTTATAGCTGGGCTTTAATCGCTCCAGGAGATACATCCAGTGTAGACAGCAACCAAATTTATGGTATTCCATCCCAAACTGCACACAAGAAATGTTACAGTTGCTTGTATACTTACAAGTAAAGCAATATAAACAGCTCTTTTTCTAGCTGATCCATGTCATAAAACAAACATTCAAAACACAGCTCAGGTGACTGGCATGCTGGCAACCCCTCCTATGTCCCTACCCCAACTGTATGATCACCACAGATTTGTCTACCCTAGGATGGTGAAGCAACCTTAAGCTCAGTACAGGATCATGTCTCCTGCAGAATCACCAATACATACCATAATCTTAGAGTTGATCTATTTGTGTTGAAGGCCTCTCAGAGAATTACTCTTGTAGTCCATATGGATGTTATAGCTAGTGTGGAACATAAACAGAGGGGCATAATGTCAGCAAAGGCACTTGCTTTCATGCCTCTCAACTTCTTTGCTCATGAATTCTGAACAAAGCCAAATATAAAGAGGGACAAAGGCCTAAAAGTCAAGGGACATTTTTTTTTTTGCCCTATTTCACTTAAACACTATAAAGCAGGTTTTCTATCCACAAAGTATAAAACTAATGTCTGGCATTGAGTCACTGTATGTGATACCTCAGAAAACTAAAACATTTACATGGGACAGGATTAAAATACATAAGGAAAAACAAAAAACAGGGACAGTTGATGGGTATACTCTCTAAATAGGGGTTATGAGTTAGCAGCATACATTTAGGGAGATGCCAGCTCCATGCCTTTTCTTACGAATGCTCTTAAAACCAGACCATACCAAACAAACTTCGCCCAGACAGGTGAAACCAGTCAGTCACTGACATACCTTACTGCACTATCCAATGAAAAATGTCAGTAATTCTAAATGATTCCACACTCAAGATTGACGCAATGATGATCTTTTGGACCAGGGATTACATTGTCCCCTGTACACCTTTCCACTTATGCCACTCATGACCAAAGTCATCCTGAAGGCCACAGTACCCCAAGCCACAGGGGTCCTCCTGGCCTTTGTTTTCATCACCCCCTATACCTGTCAACCATCTATATACCACCTATTCATTCACCATAATTGTGTCAAGCGCTGTTCATAGTGTGGCCCTCATTCAGGTAGTCATGAAGATTTTCCCCATTTTTATGGCCTAGAACTTCTCCAGTGGCTGATGTGATGACTTTGCTATACCTTTCCCTGTGGACATGCACATTCCTGTTCATTCCCCATTAACACTACCATTTACATCTAGCTTTGCAGAGCCAGACACATTCCCAGACATTATGGCTGCATGCAGTATTCTTTCCAGGAGGTGTCAGCAATAAAACCATATCCAGACCCTTCCTTCCTTCCCTCTAGCATGGGCAAACCGGTGTCTGCCTTCCCTTCCCAGTATCTCCATTACCCAAGCTGTTAAGTAACTTAAACTCTTCTGGAGAGGAGCCGGGTCACCATCCCACTCTTCTTTGAAGCCAGACCTCACAATCCTTTTTGGGCTATAGATTGTTCCTGCTTCTGTCCAAATACCTGGTAGACAGCCAACTACAGTTCAGTCCCTTCAAAATGCTGCTTTCACAGCCCTTCAGCAAAGCCTTTCAGGAATGACACCCTGAAATTGAACACCTGGCTTCTACAGGTCCAGTCATAGTCAATAACCTGGAATACTTGGAGAAATGTATTGATATTCTTACATCTACAAAGAAATCATCCACCAAACACACCTGCAAAAAGGGAGTTACATCCCCAACAGTGTTGCAGTTCGTATGTTTGTTTTTTTTTTTGGCCAAAAGTCAAGGCTACACCACCATCAAGGTGTATTTTGCAGCAATTTCAAATTTCTGCTCTGGCTTCAATTCAGCTTTGCAAGTTAAACAATTAAGTTACATATACTGTACAAATCACCAAACATACTACAGATACTAATGCAATTGAAAGAAAATGTATATATTGTTTTTATTCCCTAAACATTAGTACATGCTTGTTTCAAAGCAAGCAAAAGTGCTTAATTATACTTGCCTTTGCAGTATGGAATCAACTGCAACTGACCATATAGGAAAGTATATATGCTCATTAGCACTCAGCAAAACACAGATCCAAAGTATTATTTGTGCTCTGCTATTCAACACATTTTAATATCAAATCTTAGAGACATAATAATTAATCACTTGTATGACGAGTACTTCCTTTTGCAAATAATATTGTGCACTTTATTTTGTGCTAAACTATTCTACATAATCCAGATTAATACTGCATTTCCTTACTGCTTATGTTTCCTTAAAATTTGTTTATTGTACCCAGATACTAAATATTACATTTACTTACTAACTTTTTAGTTTAGTGTTTTATTCATATGTCTCTATAACTGGTTTAAGGACCATTTTTAAGTCACAACACAATTCACTTACCCAGTTAACACATGAAAATAAAAGTACAATGAACACAAAAAGTCAAAGCCCTCCTGAAAGAAAGATTTCACCCACGGCAAACAACTAGATCAGTTTCACCATGGGCTCTACATTTCATCTTACTGAAGTTCACCAGACTGCCCAATGAGCCAGCAGCCACTGCAGATGTCAAAATTTCTGTCTCAAAACACTTAGTAGGCATACCCTGGCTAGGAGGATTTTGTAATTACAAACTCTATAAAAACGCACATTTAACCTTCATTTATGCATGATGTTAGTCACAAACAGTAACCTGCTCATATTCTTTAAAATGCTTACTCCGTTGTATAGATACTTACCCAATGTGTGGACATCCACAGGAAATTGTATTTTACCTGTATAGCACAAAATTCTTCCATTAAAAAAACAGCTGCTTGTCTTATGATACCCCACCAAAGAAAAACTACAAAAGTGTCCAAGACTACATAAAATTCTTGAATCTGAAAGATGGCTAGTCTTTGCCCAGCACTCCTCAGGTACACTCACCAAAAGTTATGATTACTCCCGCAGTTTTTCTACACAGCACATCAACTGTTCACCTTTATGCTGCAAGCCACCTGCTGTTAAATGTCTTTGTCAGGCACAAGAAAACTAGATATTACTTCTAAAACACTGCCAACTAACCATGGGGGGGGGGGGGGGGCAATACTGAAGTCAAAGGGCATTGTCATGACCAGGACCAACCAGGAAGTTTTACAAAGTTCTTTATCCTGATGATTACTGAACAGTGTTTACCAGACTCAAGATATTTATGCATGATAAATGTTAGACATGCAAGTGCTACATCAGTCTTCATTTTTCATAGGTTCATAGGTGTGTACTAGGCTAATGACCCTGGAACCTTTACAAGCCTAACCATAGGATAACCCTGGCATCATGCCACCTGATCTTAGTTTCCAGTGCCTCTGTCAAGTAGACCCACCGGAGTGATCCCCAGGGTGAATTTTCTATTTCCCATCCACTAACCAAGATTTCTCTTGAAGAAGGCCAGTGAGGTGCTCTGTTTGACATGTATGGGAAGTCTATTCCATATCATGGGCAGTCTCTGGGTTATGAACCTGTCCCTCCAGCACATTCTGTCGATTGTGGTAATGAGGTTGAGGTCTCTGGAGGGTGTGGTGTGGAGGGATTGGGATTTCTTTAGATGTAGCATTTCTAACAGAGCTGGGTCAGACATGGCTTTGTAAGTCAAGCAGATATCGCCTCTAAGTAGGCGATATGAGAAAGAGAATAGTTGGAGTTTTTTTGAGTCTGTCTATATAGGACAAGTGTTTAAGGCCTAGGATCCTCTTTGTGAGGTAGTTTTGTGGCCTTTCCAGTTGTTGCAGGTGTCTAGTGAGGTACATGCCAAATGGGGCATTGTAATCTTTCTCTTCCCCCATCCATTTTTGTTTAATCATTACAATCTGTAAGACATGCAATTATCCATACTCCTCCAGAAGAAGTGGAAAGTAAAGTAGAACATTAACAGAAATTATAGGACTGGAAAAACAGCCCAATAAAGCTTTATGTGCCATATGTCTGAGACACAGTGGCTGTGAATCATACAAGTGTCACCAAGTAGCAGAACTCTCACTGCTTAGACATACAGAGTTCCAGTGCTCAGTGCTTATATGATTATTAGTCATGTATGTTCTTGCATTCCATTAAATCACATCGGTGGCCAATATGCATGACCTTGTACCAACGTATGCATGTGGGTACCCTACCAACCTGAGCAAACACACAGCATAAGCATCTTCAAAGAAACATCTATGCATATGCAAACTATGTATACATATGTTACACATGCACTCTGCACAACTACTTACCCAAGCAGGTATCAGAACCGGGGAGGTCAAGTACAGCATAGCCACTGTGGTCTACGCAGTATGATCAACGTGGCTTCCTCTGCTCAGGTATCCCAATAAAGTAAAATGGGTGTAGTATGTACAACCAATAGCTGCACACAGCTGCATACTTTCTGCACTGCTCAACCACAGTCTTGTACAGTACAACTGCCTACAATCTGCCAAATTACACAATATCACATGCAGGGCAGTACACTAAAAGTGTAAATGGACCTCATTTATATAAGCCCATGTTCAGATTATCACATATACATGCAGCGTTTGAAACCCTTGCTGAGCACTATGGTATTGAGTAGTGAGGGTTTCATGAACCATTGGCTGGTATTTGCAGACACCTGTATGCATAGTCCCAACAATTACCCCTTATCAGATCAGAGGATATTCTACTCATTTTAAAGGAGGCCAGTAGATAACTTTTAGGAAGTTTACTTGAAATTTCTTTGCCACAAAATAACCAAAGTAGTGAAACGCCACTTTGCTTTTTTTAATCTAAATCTGCTTTGTGGGACATCTGAATAATGCTGAACACAAGTATTTGGATATTTCTTCAAGTGGTGCTCAAATTCTTTAGTAGAGCTGAAGTGCCAATAACTGTCAGCTGATCAGATGCAAACACTTCTGCTTGAACCTGGCATAACTGTGCTGTAAGGACAAATACAGAAATAAGGGGGATTTGCCCCCCCTCCAAGATTTCTACAGACACGAACTCTTGGACTGCACCAGCTCAGGTAAAGTATATATAGAAATAAGATTAGCATTCACTCACTCAAATATAATTAAAAAACCTGATCTGCAAGCAATTAAAACTACAGACAACTGGATGTGAGTATGTAAAAGACCCCCTCTACTTCTCTCTCCTGTTTGGACGGCACTCACAAACCCACATGTGGCTTTTTAGTGAGAAAAAGGAATCCGGAATTATTGTTCATAATCATCACTTACAAAGAGTAAGGTCCATAGTTGTCCAGAGTTAATTTTAGATGCTAGTCTTTGGCTAATACAAGATACAATATTAAATAAATGGGCACTTTCTGAAATGCAAAATCTACAAATAGGTAAAACTGAACTTACGAGCAATAAATAGGGTAGGGTGAACACAGCATAACCTGTCAGGGATGATAACTGGCAAGTTATGATGGAGCAGGAGTGCAGTATTGGCATATATTTGTGATCCTACAAGGATATGACTGCTTCATAACAATGCCAGTACAGCATTTAGGGTTCAGCTGCAGTAAAGAAAGATTTAAGTTGCTCTTCTTTCTTTTTTCCTGTTTGGGTGAGCTAGCAACAGTGCTGAGAGAAGACCTTCATTATATTTCATTGACTCAGATTATTAAATAGACTTTTTTAATCATAATTCATATAAAATTCTAGGGAGTTTTTTTAGCAGGCAACTAAAATTTTATTATTATTTATTTTATTTTACATTTGTTAACCGGGGGTGTCTGACATTACAGATACATTTAGACATGATCAGTATACACACAAATTACAAAATACATGTTTTTACAGTGGTATGCAGCATATCAACAGTTACAGTGGAGAGAACAAACAAAAAAAATATTTAAAAATAAAGGTACTTAATAGATTTGTGGTGTACAGCTGAAATTTGGAACATAGGTAGAATATATACATAGTACACAGGTCCAGTACATACATTGTAGATTAGCCAGTGTTTGTGAGAAAAATTTTCAATCTTAATCAAGTACTCTAGGTGTAGTATGTGTACCTTATCTGCTTTCACTAGCCTGGGGAGCAATCATGGCACTGTCAACTTTGGTTGAGATGTTGCCTGATGAGGTCTTTAAAGGAGGCTTTGGATGATGTGTTTTGAATGCTATTGGGGACAGAGTTCCATTTTTTAGCCACTGAACTACTATATAGTGCATCTCCAAAGCTATTGTAGCTGTCGGTGACTTCTAGTAGTAGTTTGCTTGATGATCTAAGAGGTCTTTTGGCTGAGTGATGTTGTACTAGGTTTTTGAGGGCAGGACACTTATTGGGGAGGTAATAGACAATGACAGAGGCAGAGGTGATTGTAGGTTAGGAGGTTGGGCAGTTCAAGCCAGTGGAGCTGTCTCAAAGCAGTACAGTGATGAGTTCTATATGAGCAATTTGCAGCAAAACGGGCAATTCTGTTATAGCAGGCTTCCATTTTGCTTAGTTCAGTTTTGTTGAGATTAGTCAGAATGGGAGATACATAGAGTAGGGTGGATAGAAGTTGGGAGCAAGCAATGGCTGATCTTGTGTTGTTGGTAAGAAATGGTTTGATACGGTAGAGTGATCCCAGTTTGGCATGTACTTTTTTAATAGTGAAGTTGGGATGACTATCAAATTTTAGGTGGGAGTCTATGGTTATTCCAAATAGCTTAGCCTGTACCACTGGAGCGACTGGAGTAGCATTTGTGGAGTAGATAGTGAATTGATTGTTATCAGTGTTTTTGTTAGAACTGGTTACAATCAAAAGCTGAGTTTTCTTTGGATTGCAGATAAGTTGGGCTTTGGTTAGGTAGTTATCAACATCAGAGAATGTTAGCTGAGTTGTTTGCAGGAGGGTGGGAATGTTTTGTGCAGCACAGATTAAGGTAGTGTCTTCTGCATACTGAATGACAGATGCATGCTGTGTGGAGGTATGGAGGTCATTTGTGAAGATTGTGAATAGTAGTGGTCCTAAGATAGGACCCTGTGGGACTCCTATAGTTATGGGCAGCTGAGGAGAGAGAATTTTCCCATTTCACAGCATGGTACCTGTCAGTTAAGTAGCTTTGGAACCAGGTAAGAGTGGAATTTGATAGGTGATACTGGTTTAGTTTGTTTAGCAGGATTTGGTGCGAGACCGTGTCAAATGCTTTGGACATATCCAAAAAAAAAAGAGTTGACACCTGCAGGCCTTCCTTTTTGAGACGGTTTACTGTGTCTGTGAAGTAGAGGAGGGCTGTAGTGGTACTAAGGGCAAGTCTGAAACCATGCTGAGTAGGTGACAGGATGTTGCTGTCTTGGAGATATTTTAGCATCTGGGTATGGATGTATTTTTCTAGGACTTTGGCCAGGAGGGAAGAGTAAAGCAATGGGTCTGTAGTTATTAAGTTCAGTGGAGGTCCCACCTTTATGTATGGGTGTAACATAGGATATTTTCCAAAGTTTGGGCACATAGTTTTCAACAACTGATGTGTTTATGAGAGTGGAGATTGGGATAGCAATAGCATCTGCTGTGAGTTTCAAGAAATAGTTGGGGAGTAGGTCAGCTGCTGTTGATGAGGTTTTTAGTTTGGAGAGCATGCTTTTGATTGAAGTGGTGGAAACTGTTTTGAGGGTAAAGCTTGTATTAGTGTTATTTGTGTTGGGGGGGGGGCTAGTAAGGAAGGAACTGTCCTGTAATACTAAGGATAGAAATTAGTTCACAATGTGGGAGTTGAATTGTGTTTCGATGGGAACTTTAGTGTCAGGGGTGGTTGGTTTGGGGGTAGCCTTTTGGGTGGATTTTAGTAGCTGATTTACATTTCTCCAAAATTTTAAGGGGTTGTGTTAGTATTTAGTTTGTAATGTCATGTAGTAGGACTTTTTGTCCAGCCTAATGCATTTTTTTGCATGGTTGCACAGTTCTTGGTACTTAGTTAGGCTTTGTGTTTCTTTGTTTTTTTGATAGTAAAGCCAGGCAGCGTCTCTGGACTTGAGGATTTGTTTGGTTTCTTTACCGAGCCAAGTGGTTTGTAGAGGTTCTAACCTTGATTTTGCGCAATGGAGTGACAGTGTCTAGGTGTTGTAGAAATGTTTTGTTGAAATATGCTACAGCCTGGTGAAGTGGGAGGGTTTTTAAGGGGGACCAGTCACAGTTACAGAGTAAAGTATTGAGGACCTCAGGAGATAATTTTTTTGTGTTTCTAGTGGATATATAGTTGGTGGTTTTGCATATGCTTGTTCTACTACGTATAAAGTATATTATGTTGTGGTCACTTAAGGTGTCTGGGAGACAGCCTGCGTGGGGATACAATGTGGGGTTGTTAGTTAGGACCCAGTCAAGGATGGATTCCTTTTTAGATTTTTTATCACATCTAGTTGGAATATGGACTAGCTGCTGGTAGCCATGGAGATTTATTAGATTACTTGGTGGTTCTGATATGCAGGTATACCAATATAGGTTGAAATCCCCCAGAATAAGGGTTTCTTGTGAGTATGTGGAAGAACACCAGGATAAGAAGTCATCAAGGCTGGCAGGTGCATTACCAGGTGGAATATAGATCACAATTGTGGTGATGACCTTTTTAGGGTGAAGTTGAAGTTGTGAGATAAGTATGTCCCAATTACTGGGGGAGGGGTAGGAGTTGAAATGTGCATAAATGTTATCATTGCAAATTATCAAACAAGTGACTGCAGTCAAAGCAGTCAGTGTTGGTGTACTAACAGAAACCACATTTTGGCGTTTTCCCTGTGGTAATGCAACTGTGGAGGTAGTATATTTTAAGTATGGAGGGTGAGGGGACAAATCCCTGCACTTAAGGGTACCTTCACCCAGAGAAAATAATCTTTTTAAAAGTTAACTTCTCTCTCTTTACATATACATTCTATATATTTTATATTTATTTCTCAAATACACACACTTAGATGCTGACTGCCCACTACTGTGAGCAAGGAAACAAAGTACTTGCTTTAACCACCGAATAACATCAAATCTAATGTAGTGCCTTATGGAACCAGACAGCGTTCACTCACTCATTGTAAAAACTGCACTTCCTTTTCAGTTAAAAAAAAAAAAACTTTTACTTCAAGTGGGGTGAAACAGAGGAGATCCTGTATTGCCAAACATGTTTCTGTCAGACGTCTGCTACCTCAGTACTGCCTGACCATCAAAGAAGTTCTTGTTCTTGCTTTGATCAAAGAGCCTCTTTCAGTACTCCTCAGACGATAACAACCTTCTTTATACCCATAAAAATTTCAAAGTTAATGCAAATTCCACTTTTTTTCATGTCAAAACTTAATAGCAAGGGAACATCTAAATAGATACATGTTTAGACAAAACATTCTTTGTGCTGCCATTACACAAGACAATCTACACCTATAGTAATTGTATTTTATTTATTTATAAAGCAAAACTCCATACACATAGATGTCTGAATTAGATTTGATGTGTGTTGCTGTATTTGGCAATCACCATACATTACAAATGTGTTACTGACTCAGCATACCAGGAAAAAGAAAACAGACTTTACTCCATTTATTTCTTTCAGTCATATATAAAAGAAAGCATGCCTGCAAAATAAGTTGAAAGAATATTTCCAGCTTCTGCACTGTCACACTTGCCATTAATGTTTCTATTAACAGTAAGAATTTGATCTAGGTTTAGCAGCTGTTTAAACTCTGTTCGCTAGACACATTATATACTTTAACAGACACTATTGATCCATTTATTCAGTGCTGCCAGTTAATACAACCAAGTACAGAGATCTTTCACACAACCTGAGCTGTCTTCTCTCCTCAAAGTTAAGACCTTCTGCACTGTCCAGCAATATTCTTAAAGATGTTGAAGCAGCAGTAAGAATCAAACTCTGCTGCAGATTGGTAGAGGATATCATAAGTTTGCCTCCTGCAAGATAAAGACTTAGAGATGGATAAGTAAGGTACGTCTACAAGACTTAAATACGATAACCTTTTGCATCTGAATACTTCAATAATAATTTTAGTCTACAGATGTTAAAAAGCTTGTGTACATGTTGAGTCTATATCAGAACATCAAAGTTTTAAAACTTTGAATGTTCTAATATCGACCCATTTTAAATCGAACGCTAAAAATAGCGAAGCTGCAGAACACCGAATTCTTTCCTAGGGAAAGAATTCAGTTGGCCGTTCTGTGGCTTCGCTATTTTCAGCGCTGTGGTGGAGATTTACGGGTCAGGTTTAGGTAAGTGTTACATTGTGTGGTTGTTAGGATTAGGGCATGGGTTATGTGAGTTAGGGCGCGGGTTAGGTGAATTAGGGTAAGGGCGCAGGTTAGGCGAGTGTGTGATAGTGACGGACCTTACGGTTAGGGTTTGGGTTAAGGTAAGTGGATAGATAGTAGTGTATGTATAGTTTAGTGTAGGGTCAGTTGGAGGATTATAAGTGTATGTGTGTGTATTGATGTTTTTTAGGTGTGCTCGTGTTGTGTGTATGTGTTTCGGAATAGCAAATTTTTTCCCAAGGAAAGAAATTTGCTGTTCTGAATGTTTGATATTATGTGGTTTAGATATTTTAGGTTCGATGAAATAACATTGGCTATTTTCATCTTTTGATAATGTGATATAAACACTACATGTTTGCAAACTATGCAAACCATGAATAAGACACCAGAATGTGCTCTGGCATTTTCTAATACAGCTATAAATGTAGAAGAGAAAGAAAAAAGAGGCATCACCATAGACATAAAACTGGAACTTTAATAAAACAAAAACAAAAAACAGGATAAGTGCTTTCAGCATGCGTCTTCCTCAGATCCTGAAAACAATTCCTTTGTTTTCAGGATCTGAGGAAGGCACATCCCAAATGCGCTTATCCTTTTTGTTTTTGTTTATTAAAGTTCCAGTTTTATGTCTATGGTGATGCCTCCTTTTTCTTTCTCTTCTAAATTCTGTTAATCGGAGCGTTCTTTGGTGGTGCTACTGGATTTTGGTTTTGGTACAGTTATAAATGTCACAAGAACAGTGTTACTCGAGAGTCACTTGTGATAAAAAAAATATGCATTTTCACAGCAGCTGCATTAGAATCTTCACACACAGGCTAAGAGTCTCGGTCACAAAGAAAACATCCTGTCTGGTGAGACGGACACTGAAAGCAACGAGCGCAATTCCATTCAGTGTGTTTACATTCAGTAATCATAAATGTACCATGTAACCAGAAATTACAAGAAACGTCAATTTTTAAGTTTTTTGAGCCATCATTTTCACCCAGTTTAGTATTTCATAAAAATGCAGTCAGTACACCTGCAGCATGCCAGCTGTAAAGAACAAATTTGTTGAGAAATCGTAACACATTTATAAACAAAAAAAAATAATTCTAAAAAATCAGCAGCTCTTGGATGCATGTTATTTGTTGTCAACCTAGTTTAACCTCTCAAGACTGGCTATTATTACAAAATGACATACTTCAAGGATCTATGCAAAATCATAAACAATTCATCTTTTACGGAAATTCCAAAATTTATAAATGGGCTGTTTGGAATTATATATGATAACATTAATATGAAGAAAGGAATCTCATGCTTACATAATAAAAACTTAGAAAACAACATCTAAAATAACTTATTGGCAATATATTGCAAAAGGTACATTGATATCTTTACCATCAGAAAACAAATCAAATTTACTATCATCAGTCAAGCTAACATCTTACTCTCAATACCGGAGAGTAATTGGAAGTTTCTGCATAGATTCTTTTTAACCCCTGATAAAATCTCAAAAATTAATTCCTCCAGTAATGAGTTATGTTAGAGATGTCAACAATAATCTAAAGCAGATTGGTCTCATATTTTTTTATGACTGTGAGGATATTAAAGAATATTGGGACAATATTAATAAATTTTTACAAGAAATTTTCACAGACACATTTGTCATGACTAAAGCTCTAATTTTACTGAATATAAATGAGAGTCATCGAATGAACAAAACTAATCTATATTTATTATGGACAATGCTAGCAACAACTAGGAAATGCATAACTAGAAAAAAAACAGTGCCCACTATGGAGGGCATCTTATGTCTCCTTTTGAAGAAAACAGCATTAATGGAGATCAAAATCAAAGAACTAAGAACATATCCTAAGCCATTATAATAATCCGTGGATGAAAGTTTTGTCCTTAAGTGACACTTTGCAATTGGAATCAGTCTCTTCTTGATAATATATATACATATATTCTCCGGGATTCAGCAAGCTCTGCATGGCGTGCAGGAGCTGGAGGCAATATGGCCACCGAGAGATCCAGGAACAAGCTCCTGGGATGTGCACAAGCGCTCCTGCACTATT
Organism: Protopterus annectens; assembly: GCF_019279795.1. Classification (NCBI taxonomy): domain Eukaryota; kingdom Metazoa; phylum Chordata; order Ceratodontiformes; family Protopteridae; genus Protopterus; species Protopterus annectens. The sequence continues at coordinate 984,640,415 of NC_056739.1, read as the reverse complement.
CCTGCACAGACACAGCTTCTGCATGCAAATTACCCCATTTGCAGGTGAAAAACATGCAAATGAGGTGAAAATGTGATCCAGGAAGCTGGACTAGTGTAATCTGCAGAAATGTCCTTGGTTAGTAACAGAGTACATTTCTGCAAACTACAAAACAGAGCCATGACAGCTCCAAATAAAGAGTGTATAGAACGTGTAAAGATGTCAATGGCCAAATATATGGCCATTGGCAAGAAAAACAGTTGCAAAAAAAAAAAAAACAAAAAAAAAAAAACAAACAACAACTTTTTTTTTTTTTGGCCGATTTCGGGTGTTTAAGCATAGGGGAGTGGCCTGCAAACGGGATCGGACCGAACATAAAAAAAACTTGAAATAAGCATTCTATCCAAAATCATAATTTTGCCATTATACTCAATGGCAGACAGAAGACAACATGGCCAGTGAATAGTGGTTGCTAAGAGGGAAGGCTCAGTGTCAGACTTGTAACTAGGCATTACCAGGCAATCCTATGCAAATGAGGGGAATGATACTGAATCACAGATTTCCCCTCATGGCTTGCTTGCACCCAACTGTGTAGGTGCAGGAAGACCATGGTGCAAGCCTAAGAGTGAGCTGACATCATAGAGGGGTATGTCAGGCATACTGTAAGCTTACTGGAGCCCTGTGGCTTGGGTTTGCCTTAGCTTAGCAAAGCTAAGCAAGGGAGTGCATCTGAAGCTGCCAAGCACTCATTACATTGCCTAAGCGGGTGTGTGTGCCGCGCACTGTGTTTTAAAGGAAATACAAAAATGTAAACCAGGAAATAGCAGCTCCGTGCGCATCTGAGCACTGTACTTGCTCGGCACACCCCTGGGCTTAAACAGGAAGGCAATGGGAATGGAAAACAACAGTAGGAAGGTAATCAAGGTGAACTAGCATAGCTGGCAGGTGAAATGCATCAGAATCAGCCAATTACACAGGCAGCAGCCCAGCCCAGCACACCACTATAAACTATGCAATCACCTTTCCCTCTGTTTTTTCCCATAAACTCTACACCACCGGTGTACACAAGCTGGGAAATTTTACCAAACAAAAGCAATAAAATGATAGGGGTTGCAGCAGCTATCATAAATCAACATGTTGAAGAGGCTCAGGGTGGTGAGGATGAGAATGCCAACAACCAACCCACAGTGAGGAGAAGGACAAGAGTGTACAGACCCAGGGTAATCTACCAGGGGATACATGAACTGGAGATAGTGGAGTGCTATAGGGTGGACAGGGACCTCCTACAGCAAATTATTGAGCTGTGATGGCCACACCTCACACACAGAACCAACAGAGGGGAACCCATCCCAGTGGATACCAAGGTATGTGTAGGCCTAAGAATACTAGCCACAGGTACCTTCCAAAGGCCAACTGGGGATATCATGGGGATGTAACAGGCATCAGCATCCAGGGTACTCCACCAATTCCAGGCTAGTTGCTCAGCATAATGCATCCGAGATTAAGTGCAACTAACTCTGGGCAAGACCGCAATCCAAATTGTAGCTTGCTACAGATCCCCCACCATGCCCCAGGATTCCCACTCCTCATTTCTTAATACACTGGAATATATTAGGGTACACAAATGCACTTTATAAGCACTTACATGCATGGATTGTGCAATCCCTAACAGAACCAAGATGCTATCCTCCAAAAAAAGGAAGCCAATCTGGTGGTCCCCTGCCATAAACAAACTCTACAACAGAAAAAAGAAACTGTTGCAAAAAAAAAAAAAAAAAAAAAAAAATCCCATGATTGGAGAAACTCCCTGGTCAGCCTCAGTAAGAAGCTGAGATCCCTCATAAAATCCTCCAAAGCTAGTTATGAAAACAAAATTGCCACCGACTCTAAAGCCAACCACAAAGCATTCTATAGCTATGTCAAGAATCTCAATGGCAACACTCAGATCTGCTCTGAGTTACAGCACTATGGCACTAAATATACAGAACCAACTGATATTGCCAACATCCTGGCAGACTTACCCTCCTGTCATCCCCTAAAAGCCCCATCTCTATACCAGAAGAATGCAAAGTTCCTGTAATCACGGCTGCACAGGTAAAAAACACACTATCCAAAGCCAAGAACACAGCATCTATGGGACCTGATGACATCCTAGGTTGCGTTCTACATGAACTACAGAACGAACTGGCACCCCACCTAAGTACCATTTTCAATCATAGCCTTACCTCAGGCTATGTGCCCACTGAATGGTGCACAGCGACAGTTATCCCACTCCACAAAGGGGGAGCCACCACAGACCCCGGAAACTACCGCCCCATTAGCCTAACGAGCCTGGTCTGCAAAGCTATGGAACATATCATCATGGAACTTATAAGCAATGACATTGGTAATCTCCAAACTCAGGACCCCACCCAGTTCGGGTTTGTAAAAGGCAGATCATGTCTCCTAAACCTGATAGACTTCTTTGAAGCAGTCACTAAAGCCGTAGATGAGGGTAAGGTGGTTCACACAGCCTACCTGGATCTTGCCAAGGCTTTCAACACCATCCCCCACTCTGGAATTATAGATAAACTCACTAAACTAGGTATAAATCCCTATGTCACAAGATGGGTTGTCAACTGGCTCACAGACAGAACCCACACTGTGAAAGTAGCAGACTCCAAATCCAACTTCAGACCAGTGACAAGTGGAGTACCACAGGGTTCAGTCCTGGCTCCTCTCCTTTTTGGTATCTACTTCTCTGAAGTACAGGCCAACACAGAAGGTCTTTCGCTAAAGAAGTTTGCAGATGACTGCAAACTAGGAGCCATAATGAAAACTCCAAAAGATGTGGACATCCTACAAAAGGGCCTCGCTGAGACAGATGCCTGGTGTCAAAGCCATGGCCTCAAAGCTCAATGCCAAAAAGTGCATTGTCATCCCTCTTGGTAAAAACTCAGTACCCATGAACTACCACTAGTCTACTTAACACTGAAAGTGTGATAACAGACCTTGGGACACAGGTGGACAGTAGTCTCTCCTTTGATAATCACATCACCACAGTAGTCAGGAAATCCTTCTATGTGGCACACCTCTTCAAAAAAGGTTTCTCATCCAGGAAAAAAGAGGTCATTGTTCCCCTCTACTTGTCACTCATTAGACCCATTATAGAGTACAATGCCCCTTTTGGTATGTACCTCACAAGACATCTACAACTGGAAAGGTCACAGAAATACCTCACAAAGAGGATTACCGGCCTCAAACAGATGCCCTATGCAGACAGTCTCAAAAAACTGCAGCTTTACTCCGTTGCATATCACCTACTCAGAGGCGATCTCTGCCTAACACACAAAGCTATGTCAAACCTAGAGCTTTTAGACATGCTCAACTTAAAGAAATCTCAATCCCTACGAGCTACACAGTCTAGGGACCTAAACTTTGTCACCACAATAAACAGAACATGCTGGAGGGATAGATTCCTGTCCCAGAGACTTCCCATACTCTGGAACAAACTACCTATCTATATCAAACAAAGCTCCTCATTAGCACTCTTCAAGAAAAATCTTGATGATTGGATGGGAGATAGGAAATTCACCCTGGGGATCACTTCTGTGGCTCTGCTTGACAGTGGCACAGGAAAATAATTTTCTTGTGTGGTGAAAGCCAGGGTGCCTTTGGCTTGGCTTATATAGGCCCTAGGACCAATAGCCTAGTACCTACCTATGAACCTATGACCTCCTGGATGCCATGTCAGCACATACCAGTGAGCACTTATATTTCCACAACAGCCGTGAGGCACTGACTAGCATATGAGTCTCTTCCACCAAATAGCAGAATAACCTGAGGTAGTGGGTGCTATAGACTGCACGCACATACACATCAATGCACCACCCAGTGAGCAGGGTAGGGTCTACATCAACTGCCAGATCATGTGCGATGCCCAGGGCATTATAATGAATGTGTATGCTGTCTGCCCTGGAAGCTATCACGACTCCCACATCTGACATATGACACAGCTGTACCAGAGATTTGCCAATGGGGACATCCCTTACGGCCACCTAGTGGGGGATGCTGGTTATGCACTGGAGCTGTGGCTGATGACACCAGTCAGAAATGCACACACACACGAACAAGAACTCCATAATGAGGCACATGCACAGACCAGAATCATAATAGAGCATGTGTTTAGGAGGCTCAAGTCATGGTTCTGGTGCCTGGACATATCCGGTGGAGCTTTGCAGTACTCACCAGCTACACATACCCAAATTGTCATTGTATGTGCCATGCTGCACAATATGATCCTGCGGAAACAGCTGCAGCAGCACAGGGCAGTGCCACACAGCCCCCCACCATTGCCAAGGTCTGCACAATCAGAATAACTCGGAGGAACAACCTGAGCCTGCTCCAGTAGGCAGAAGGAGGCGTGCTCAGTATGCCCAGGCCGTGGCAAAGAGGCAACGCATAGCACATGCACTGACATGGTAGGAACCCAGGGAATGATAACTCTCTCTGACTCGAACATACATTAAAAGGGATGCCAAACATGACACTACCTGTGCTTAACCATGTATAGGGAATGTACTATGTGCATCCCACATAGTCAGCCCTCCAGCACCATCATCAATACTGGCACAGCCACAAGGTAAGTCACTCTCCCTATCAATTGCTGAATGGAGTAGTATGCTTTGTTACTTGTATCTATGGTATAGATGTGAGCATGCAAGGGAATCGGGTGGCTGAATGGGATGCCAGCAGATAGTAGACACCTATAGTGGCAGCATGAAATCTGTAACAAATACTTGTGTCACCATAGCAGCCAGTACTAGACAAGGTGACAAAACTCACTGCAGGAAATGTGGTGGGCCACATGTGTGTGTCCATAAGACACACACATGCCAGTCAGGGAGGCTCACAAACACAAACAAAGGCTGTGCTAATGCCTCTGATTGATTGCTATGGAAAACATCCCCCCTCCAGACCTACACAGACAAACTACAACAGGTCAGGCAGTGTTCTGAACGGTAAGAAGTCTGAAACTGAAATGTAGGTCAATCATAACACTGATATGCCTCTAGTCAGCATGATAGGTCAGAATACAGAATGAAATTGAGTACCTGAAATACCAGTACAGTCATAGCAAATGTGTACAAGTGTCAGATGTGCCCCTCAATCCTATGTAGAAATGTAATAAAGTACAGTTTTGTACCTACCATAAATGTAGATGTCCGATAAATATGCAACTGCAGTCATAACATATGGGTTGTCCTGCCTCAGGCAGCCCTCGGTCGGCCGGATTCCAAAGTCTGGGTCAGACATCGGCTGATGTCGCATTTCTCTCCGACGTCAGAGCGGCTGGAGTATATAAGCATCAGCCAACGCCATTTTCTTCAGTGTTTCTTGCCCCAGATGCCAGGTGCCCTCCAAGGAAGGCTGTAATCAAATTGGAAGACAAAAACAGGATTCCAGACAAATAAGTAAGCAATAAACAGATACACCATAACAGATATCCCCAGCTAAGAGAAACAGGGATAGGAGTGGACCCAAGGCATAGAGGGGTATGGAGGGAGGGAAAATCCGACTGCAGTTGCATATCTATCAGACATCTATATTTATGGTAGGTAGAAAACTGTACTATGTCCTTCAAGAATGCAACTGCAGTCATAACATATGGGTAGAATACCATAGCTTAGCTGGGGGAGGAGGAATGCTCTAGGAAAAAGATGGTGTGGTAATCAAACCCTGCAGGACTGCCGAAGCAAAGCCTGCTCTGGATCTGGAGTATAGAGGGAGATTGTAGTGTTTGGAGAATGTATGCACGGAGCTCCATGTAGCAGCTTTTGGAATGTCCTTAGTAGGCACCCCTCTTAAGAATGCTGTAGAGGTGGCTGTAGCTCTGGTGGAATGTGGTCTGACATTGGCTGGAACAGTCTTTCCATGAAATGAATAACAGAATCTGATGCAATGTCCAATCCATTTTGAAATAGTCTATTTTGAAATTGCTTTTCCTTGGACTGCAGGGGCGTAAGCCACAAAAAGTTGGTCAGACTTTCTACTGGTCTTGGTTCTGTCCAGGTAGTATCGAAGTTGTCTGTGAATGTCCAAGGTATGTAACAGTCTTTCCCCCTTATTCTCAGGATTGGGAAAGAAAGCAGGCAGATGAATAGCTTGATTTAAAGAAACCCTAGATACCACCTTTGGCATAAAAGTAGGGTTGGCCCTTAATGAAACCCTGTCTCTGTGGAAAATTATGAACGGTGGTATAGCCATTAGGGCTTGTAGTTCCGAAACCCTTCTTGCTGAGGTAATTGCCAACAGGAAAGCTGTCTTCCATGAGAGAAATTGCAAGTCAACTGAAGCTGCTGGCTCAAATGGAGGTAGAGTCAGTTTTTCTAGGACAAAATTGAGGACCCAGGCTGGCACTGGAGCCTTTCTTGGTGGTTTAATGTTCTTGATTCCCCTGAGGAATTGCCTTAGCAAAGGATGTGAAAAGACAGGCGGATCAGTGTTATATCAAGCTGAAATAGCTGATGCATGTATCTTTATGGAAGAATATGAGAGTCCATTCTTTAGCATATCTGCCAAACATTCCAGGATGAGTGGGATGTTCAATAATGATGCATCATGTCCCTTGCTGGTATTCCAAATGCTGAATCTCTTCCATTTTGCTAAGTAAACCTTTCTGGTGGATGGTCTTCGAGCCTCTGTTAGTATCCGCTGAACTTCTTGGAGAGAGATAGGTTGAGATTATTCATGGGATCTCCCAGGCTGTTAGCTGCAGTGTCTGAAGGTTTGGATGCACTGTTTTGAAGTTGTGTTGAGTCAAAAGTAGAGGCCATTGGGGAAGGGCCCACTTCTTGGTGTGACATATGCTCCGTAGTAGTGGATACCAGTGTTGTCTTGGCCAGTCCGAGCTATTAGGATCCCTTGGTCTCTGCTTTGATCTTTAGTAATACTGAGGTCATCATTGGCAGAGGTGGGAATGCATAGATTTTTAGGGAGTTCCAGTTGAATGAGAGAGCATCTATTTTCCAAGCTTGTGGATGGTATGTCCTTGAGCAGAATCTTTGTAGATGATGGTTGAGGTGAGAGGCAAATAGGTCTACTTCTGGCCTGCCCCATGTCGAAGTGAGTTGTGTGAAGATCTTCGGATGTAACCTCCACTCGTGTGGATCTGTGAAATTCCTGCTTAGGCTGTCCGCCAGCACATTGTCTTTGCCTGGAACAAACTGGGATTGTAACTGAATGTTTAGGCTCAGTGATTTCTCCCAAAGATGCATTGTCAGTCTGCAAAGGGGGTAAGAATGGGTGCCCCCTTACTTGTTTATATACCACATCACAGTGGTGTTGTCTGTCCGTATCAGTAAATGGCCATGCTGAAGTTGGTGTTGAAAGGCCTCGATGGCATGCATTACTGCCAGCATTTCCTTTTGGTTTATGTGCAGATGTGTTGCCTTTGGAGACCATTGTCCTTGTATACACCTGCCTTCCATGTGCGCCCCCCATCCAAGGTCTGAGGCGTCTGTGGTTATGGTCTGTGTTATCTGTGGTTTTTTGAATGACATACCTGTGTTTGCCTGGCTTACCGAGGCCCACCATAGGAATTCCTTTTGTAGGCATGGAATGAGCGGTATGGCTGTCTCTAAGTTGTTGCTGTGCTGAGACCATAGGCTTTTTAGGTACCATTGAAGCTTTCTCATGTGTAGTCTTGCTAATGGAACCAGGAGAATGCAGGATGCCATGAAACCCAGGGCCTGTATGAATCTCCTTGCAGTCATCTGGGTAAGGTTTTGCCAAACCTTTGAAATAATGAGTTAACTTCTCTTGCTTGTTTTCTGTTAGGTAAGCCATTTGAGAGGCTGTGTCTAATTTGGCTCCTAAGAAGATTATTTGCTGGTATGGCTGAAGTCTTGACTTTTGGAAGTTGAGTGTGTATCCCAGAGCTTGAAGTAATCGTATGACATAGTCCAAGTTTTTTGTCAACATCAATTTGTCGTCCGCTTGTATGAGGCAGTCGTCCAGGTACGGGTAAATCTGGATCCCCTGGAGCCTGCAATGAGCAATTACTGAAGCCAGGCATTTTGTGAATACTCTGGGTGCAGTAGATAAGCCAAATGGCAATGCTGAGAATTGATAATGCTCTGGCCCTGCAAGAAATCTGAGGTATCTTCTGCAGCTGTGTCTGATAGGGACATGCAGGTATGCCTCCTTGAGGTCCAGAGTAATCAGCCAAGACCCCTTGCCCAGCATGGGAAGGAGTTGCTGTAGAGTCAGCATTTTGAACTTTGGTACTATGAGAAAGGTGTTTAATGCAGACAAATCCAGTATTGGTCTCCATTGAGATTCTTTTCTTGGAACAAGGAACAGTCTTGAGTAAAACCCCTGGCCTTGTTCGTGTTGTGGAACTCTTTCTATTGCTTTCATCCGAGTCAGCAGAGAGATTTGCTTGATAGCCTCTGCCCTCTGGTTTTGTGGTAGGTTTGGCATGCCTTGTTTTCTTGGTAAGGTATGAAAGTGGAACCTGTAACCTCGGTCTATAATGTCCAAAATCCATTTGTCCTTTGTCAGTCTGTGCCAATTGTCTGCAAACAGAGATAATTTCCCGCCCAAGGGAGCTTCTATTTGTTCCCTGGTAGGCGGAAGTAGAGGAAAGTCATTGAGATTGTGGTTGTGGGGCAGGTGAAACCCCTGTGTCACTTCTTTGGTTTGCTGGCTGCCATTGTCGTCCCCTGTAAGGACCTCTGTATTGTCCTCTTCCTCGGCCACGTCTGTTTTTACCCCTTTGAAACTTTTCGGGATTAGGAAAGGACCAGTTTTTTGAAGGCCAATTCCTACTGAATCTGGGGGGTTGAACCTGGAGGAAATCTTTCACCGTCTGAACTGATTTTGCTTTTTCCTTGATGGACTTTAACACATCCTTAGCATTAGCACCAAAAAGCTTGTTCTTTTCCAAAGGTGCATCTAGAAGTTTTGCCTTTACATGATCTGGTAGAGGTTGGCCCCTGTCATAGCTGCCCTACATGAAGCTTCCAGTGCATCATATCCACACTGCAGGAAGTGATTGCTTACTTGCTGAGAGTTATGTACAGCTTCCTGCAAAGACTTCCTGTCTAAAGGATCAGGAGAGGCCAATGTTTTCTGTAAATCTTCTAACAGGAAATCCTGATATTGTAACATATGAAAAAGGCAATTCAAAGCTCTCATAGATAAAGTAGTGGAGGTGTAAACCTTTTACCCCATCTCTAATGACCTAGCTTCCTGTTGGAGGGCAAAGGATTTTTAGAGGTGGAAGCTGAAACACCTTTAGGTCCCTGGGAAATAGTTTCCAAATCAGCAGTATGGGCCCTGAATAAATGGGAATGTGTTTCAGGGACCCTGTAATACCTGTCTGGCTTGGCTGGAGCAGGAGGGAGAGAGTCAGGGGTAACACTAGAGTCAGAATATAAATCATCCAAGACATCAAGCACAGGAGGAATAGCTAAGGGCCTGTGCTGGGCCTTTTTAAGGAAAGTCCGAAGGCGCTTTCTGGAATCAGAATATTCCTGGCCTTGCCACTTGAAATGTTCCCTCATGGTATGCAGAACGTCCCCAAAAGAAATATCCTCAGGAGGGGAGGCCGAGTGGATGGAATCCTCTGCATCCGAGTCCTCATAGGTCTGGAAGAGCTCTTCCTGGCCATCAGAGTGGACAGAGTCCTCAGAATCTTCATCTGAAGGAATAGGGTCAGAGGGTTCAACCCGGGGCCTTTTATCAGAAGGAGGCTGGGATCCTCTCTTAGGATGGGCCTGTGAACCTCTAATCATAGCAATTAAGTCAGCAGCCATAGTCATAATTTGTGTCTCTGGAGTAGGCTGAGGTAAGGCTTTAGCAGAAAGATGCTTGGTCTTGCTGGCCTTAGCCCTAGTGTAGGCCTTAATAGACATGGCCATAGGAGGCCTGGCAGCTCCACGTGCAGGAGTGACCTTATCTACAGCAATGGTCTTGGGCATTTCCTCGGTTTCGGTATCCGGAGGAAAATCAATAACTGGCGTTGGAGTGATATCCGGAACCGGGGTCGTTGGTAATGCGGTGTCTTCAGTTCGGAGTGGTGGAAAAACTGTCTCAGGGGGAACCGGAGCACTCGCGGTAGGTTTTGGCGTGGAGTCGGAGGTAGACGCGGGCCGAGGATGTCGGTCCCGGTCTTTTCGTTTCTTGGGAGTTTGCGATGTCGGAAGCTCCAACGGCATTGTATAGGCAAATTTTTCGCCGAAAAAATCTTCAGCGAACTCCGCCCGGCGCCTGAGAGTGCGCTTGTTGAAGCGAGCACAGGCTACACAGGCCGAGACGTCATGGTCTGGGCCAAGGCAAGGAAGACAGTAAGAGTGGAAATCCTTATGAGGTATTTGTTTACCACAATAAAGACAATTGTTAACTTTTTCAGTAATTTCTGACATCGGCTGAGGCAAGAAAAGGTCCCCAACGGGATACTTAGCTTTTTTGATGACTTCGGAATCGAAGAATACAGGAGCTGACCGACCAGCACTTGCGAACTGCTTCTGCTTCGGGCACCGCGCGGCAAGAAAGACTGAAGAAAATGGCGTCGGCTGATGCTTATATACTCCAGCCGCTCTGACGTCGGAGAGAAATGCGACATCAGCCGACGTCGGACCCAGACTTTGGAATCCGGCTGACCGAGGGCTGCCTGAGGCAGGACAACCCATATGTTATGACTGAAGTTGCATTCTTGAAGGACATCATGTATGTGTAGGTATAATAACAATGGAGCACAAATTACCTGAGCCGGCCAAAGTAGCAGGATAGATTGCAGCATGTGTGCAATATGCAGGGCTGCGTGTGTTAGGTTGGTGTGTGTTGTATATTGTGTGAGAGTGGTCAGTATATAGGCATGGTAAGGTTTGTCCTGGTGGCCACTGGCCAGCACTGCCAATGACAGGGCCAAGTTCTCACAACTGTGGTGCCAAAAACAATGCATCCCAGCAAAACACATTCCAGCAGTAAGTCATAGTAAATGTTTGGAAGTAATATCTGTCACCATCTGAAAGAGGGACATGGCATGAATGTGGGCCCAGACATACAAACAGTACACAGGTGGAAGTACCCCAGACAGACGGTGTACAATATGTTACTGTCAAATGGAAACACCTTTGGAATTGTACATACAGGTTAGCAGCACATTAGTTGGGCTTGTAGTATGGAATATCAATGTCATCTGGCCAAACACTGACAGACCACAAAGGTCACGTGTATGAAGTATTGAGAAACTGCTGATGTCCCTGCACAAGCCAGCATAAGTGGAATGCCCCATGCATATCTGTGAGTCAGATGCAAGTAGTGTCCATAGCACACATGCAACCAGCTCACCCCACCATCACCCACAGGTACCACTCTGGTCTTATCCCTGCTGTTGAGAATGAGTACAATATGACCCCCACCTCTGCATGGCAATAGTCAAAGAATACAGCATGCAGAACATGTGTCCCATGCACGTGTGTCCCTAGCTGTAAGCAGCACCTTGTCAGCATCCACAACACTGGACCAATAATGACAGAATGTATTGGCATTAACACCTTGCACACCTACCCTCTCACAGCAGGGGAATATAGTGTCTTGCAGTCTGGGACTGTAGGAGTGACACAATGCAGCCGCCTGCTACAGCTGGCCTGCATCACTACCAAATGGCCTACAGTCCTCTGCCAAAGGCCTGTGTCTCACCCATACTGCCAATGTATGTTATGTCATGGACTCCCAAACAACAACATAACACAGTCCACAGAACCCAAATGCAACCCATGTGGACAAATCCCAGTAACATGTCCACCATGTCCTACTGCATGAAATGTGGACCAACACCAAATTACTGCTGGGATGAGGTGATAACTATAGGGAACTTAACAGATATTGTTTGCATAATGTTTGGAAGAGGCTAGAATAATAGAGGGGGTAAGGGGCATGGAGTGAGTGAAGTCTGAAACTCAGCTGTGTGCACATACTATCCCTGCCTGAAAACACAGGAATGGGTGGCTACAAACCTGCTCGTAAACCACAATGTGAGGGGGTAATGTCCAGAATTATGACCCCTGCCTCTGGGTAACCAGTGTGAATCTGTACAGCTGTGAGGTATGGCCACAGCAGAATATGGCCATACTAACACGTTGATGGATGTACAACCATGAGATCCTCAGCCAGCAGTGTACCAAAGTACTGAACCATTTACACAGGCCCATCAGCAAGAGTCTGCAGCTTCCCCTCCAGAATTGCATGATTGTGCAAGAATATGTAAGCTGCAGACCACAATACTGGACACAGCTGCATTCACCCTGTGTTCCCCCAGGACATTACTGCAAGCAAATATGTATACCCGACAGTACTTGATGACATAAAACATCACAGTGTAAAACAGTACATATGTCTGAATATCTCTGCTAACACCAAGACCATGTAGCAGAAGCAGCACAGACACAATTACCTAGAGTAACACACTGTCCTTGGCCCATTTTGACCCCATATTGTTAACCAATGTACAGATATCCCACAGAAACAAGTTGCTAACTGTAAGTGTAGAACACAAAAGCCTACACTGGAGTACAACCTACCTGGAATGGATTCACACATTCAATAGAGAAGGTCATACTGGGCATCCTCCCACACTTAAATGAAACCCATGTCTGGCAACAACAGTGGACTATACATATCTGACAGTCACAGATGTTTGTGCACACATTCCTCAGTAAACATGCTCTGCACACACATTGGATAAGAATACACACATACATCGAAAGACAACACACTATAATAGGCTAAAAGTACACATACATAGATGTGTGGAAGAGAGTAACAGACAGTGACAAAGAGCCTCCCACCATGAGGCCTGTCCCACCCAGCACACAGCCAACTGGCTAAAACCACAGGATGTGCAAATGTCAACCAATCCCTCAGCACTATAGTGTCTGTGTTGCTTGTGATAACTGTGTAACATGACTATATGTCAGAAGTCATCTAGCAGTTGTATACATGTACGTGTGAAATATAAATCTGTGTGTGCCTGAGTGTTGTGTCTGCTTCCAGATGAACGGGTTATGGCCCATGCACACACACTGCACTCCCCATTGCCCTACTATAGCAAGCCTGCTGATGTCTTCACCTTGAAATACACCTCTGAGGAAGATGTAGCCCTATAACCTCTGTGGTGCGTCCTATAACTGTGTAATGCTGTAGTGTGATGTACTAGTTAGGTAGGAGTTCTATACCCAGACATGACAACTGTAGAAGTGTGTGTGTGTGTGTGTGTGTGGGGGGATCAATGCTTTTGAGGCCATTCACAGTCACTCCAACTTCCATTGCCCTACTTTGGCAAGCCTGCTGATGTCATTCACTTTGAAATACACCTCTGGGGAAGACTAGCCCAGTAATCCCTGTAGCGTGTGCTATAACTGCGTAATGCTGTAGTGTGATGTACTAGTTAGATAGGTGTTCTAATCCCAGACGTGGCAACTGTGAGACTTGGTGTGTTTGTATCTGTCATACGTATCCTGTGTGGAGGTAGCTGTGTGTGTGTAATAACAGGAATCAATGTGGAGCAGGTTTTGCAAATTTCTTATATGGTGGGCCTATTATATATGTCACAATGTCCACTTAACATGGATAACAGATGTCAAACAGCAGAGAGGTTGGGGTAGACAATCCATACCCCTACATGTGACATCATGGCTTGGGGAACAATATAGGCAACCCTTGTATTACCCAGAGAACACTGTAAACCCAAGTCTCATACACAAACACACTCGGCTCCTTCACTATGCTCCCCACTGGACACCTGCAACACCTGTAGAGCCAGCAAATGTAACCCACAAAGGGCATACCATGCCTTATACACATGCCCTGTATGGAGAGATGGCACTGATACCAGGGAATACCTGTGTCATGCTGTCAATGTAGGTGCAGGGTCAACCTGGTGTCCATTGCCAGTTCTCACCACATGAGGTCAGGAATGGCCCATCTGATGATAACAATCTGTCTACACAACATTCCCCAGACACCCCAGGTACACTTCCACATGTCAAAGAACATGCATGTGGGATGTGTGCACATCCCAGACACCATCCATGTTATGGAATATAGAACACATACATGGCAAGCATTGCACAGCACTGGCCACCCACAACAGTAACCCAGATGACTGGATGGTGAATACAATACCCACCTGTGTGGGGCAATCCAGACACTACACCACTGAGCCACACTCCACCACTCTCATGTGGCCTGATGCCAAGGTATACCCTTTACCTAGCCTTGTACAACCTTCTGGCACAGTCAACCACTACACACCTGTGAAGCAATGTGACCATGCATGTCAGTACTGGCAAACCTGTGTTTGTGTGTGTGGAGTATAATGATTAGAACACCATTCACACTCACTACACCTCCCACTGGCCTACTGAAGCATGCCTTCTGATGTCATACACCTTGACATACCCTCTGCCCATATATCATCCTGATAACCCCTGTGGTGCATGTGATACCTGCGTATTACTGTATTGTGGCAAACTAGCTAGTTAGGAGGTCTAATCCTGACCCTGTGAACTGTGATAATGTGTGCGAGTCCCTTTGAGAGTGTGGCTGTGTCGACCTTGACACCTGTTCATGTGGACAGGCACATGTACTACACCTACCTTATCTCTCCTTTATCACTGTTGCTGATGTCATTCACCATCAAATATACCTTTGGACAGCTGCCCAACATGTTACCTCTGTGGCGCTTGCAATAACTGCATAGACATGTAATAGCAATACATTGTCAGGCAGGGGTTTGAAACCCTGTACTGGTAAGTGTGTGACACAGACATGCTTAGGTTTTACTCTCCCACCCCCTCCCTGTCTTACTTTGCCTCTGTCCGTCTCTCTCACTCCCTCTCTGGTGGATGTGGAAAAGTACACCTGCTTTGCTTAGGCAGCAACTTGTGTTTTGTAAGCGATGCTCATGGTCAGCTGATAGCCTCTCCATGAAGTGTAGCCCCCCACTAGCTGACTGCATGTGGAACAGCTGTGGTAACATATGCATAGCCAATTGCATGGAAACACACTCTTATAACTAGGAACACCGTGTGGGTGTGGGCCCTTTTCATTCACTGTGAGCAGGACTTCATGGTCGGTGTTTGGCAAACAGCATCACATATGGTAGTGGGATATACCTCTAACAACATGCACTGTGGAGATAGACCAACAAACAGGAGGGGGATATTCCAGACATGACTGCAGAATGTAAGTGTTGCTCTTCTGCATTTGGAGTAATGTTGGTTTAACAGGGTTTGTGTGGATATGGCTGATCTACATGATTTAATACCCGTCATGACAAAGGGAACTCCCACCTGTAGGGTTATCTGCAGACTGGCCGGTGTCTGGAGTCTTGTGCGTCTTGTGTTGCTCACAGATTACCTATCTTAGAACTGCAGAAGCATAGTCTGAGGATTGCAGTGAGTACATGGTGACAGCCATGAGAGTTACTGACTTCATATCCTTCATAGCACATATGTCACAACAAACTCTGTTACAACAGTAAATGTATGAGGTTATCACAGCAACATGTCAATATTGGCCCTGTGTTTGTGCCTCCAGCCACAAGTCTGTCAACCTTTGTACATATATCATGGACTAAGAGGTGCATTTATACTGTACACCATTATTTATTGACATCATACCTGATAATCCAGCGAGATATCAGACTGCTAGACATGTTATGTATAGTAGGGGTTATATTTAAGGACATAACCCGGGCATTCTGTTCTTGTGTGTACTTATGGTGATTGTCGACAGTACGTGTATTGTGAATACGTACCTTGGCCTGTGTACAGACTATGGTAGATGCCATTGTTGGTCCTGTTCTATCTGATGTTACATGCTATTCCAGTGTATGGTACCCTATCGGCTTACATGTTTGTAGTGCCAAACACACATATGTCCCATACCACAGACAGGCATCGGACCACACTGTGTCATGGCACAGTATATGTAGGGTTAGGGTGTGAGTGGCACATATGAGGATGGTGTTGATCAAACAGTCCATCTACTGTAACATTAAGCTTGCTTACCATATGTGGCTGTGTTCACACTGGTTGTGGGTATGCACTTTCACACAGGTGTCTGTTACTCTGTGCTGTGACATGCCTGTAGAGCCTGCTATATTTGCATGTACATGTGTAGTCCCCTATAAGAAATGTAGGCCAGTGTTGCGGCACTCTGCCTGTAGTTTGCACAGTGCTTTGTTACATGCCTAGCAGCTTAGTGTAATTACCCAGTGTGATGTTATCTCCAGATATTTGCTGCTGGGCCACCATAACTGTCATGTATTTCTGACAAAGCAGTGGGATGCTGTGCAGATGTATGTCACTAACTAGTGGGTAGTATGTGGCCATGTGACCTCTGCACCACCGGTTAGTGTGTGTCAGGACAGACAGGAGTGTGTGAATGCATAAACTGTGAGGGCATATATAGTCCAGTATTTATATAATATACCCATTTACATGGCTGTTAACATCCACATTGTCAGGCTTGGTCCATGTCTCGCACTAAAGGGATCTGTGTATACCTCTGGACTGGCCAGACTGTCCATATTTAGTGATCATTTCTTTGCTGTAGTCCACAGGATCATTACTGTGATATCAGTGGTACTGTACTATGATGACCTTAGAATGTCTGTTAGTAACTGAAGGCATACATTTCAATAACAGATGTGACCTCCCACACACAACATTTCTGTTAAGACAACCTCTGTTACAGTACCAACAGTCATATATATATATATATATATATATATATATATATATATATACATGCAATACATACATGACATCCCCTTGCACAAAGAGGTTGAGACTACTGGTGCGGAGGTATGACTCCACTCCATGTTCTGGACATATAGCAAACATTTATATATATATATATATATATATATATATATATATATATATATATATATACACACACACATACATACATATATCCATATATCTATATAAATACACATATACATATCTACATACATATATGGATACACACACACACACACACACACACACACACACACACACACACACACACAGACATCTATATAGGTCTGCACAAATACAGATATATATGCACATATAGTTATAGCTATCTACATATATATTGACAGATACATATCTACATATATGATGAATATACAGATATATATGTGTGTGTGTGTGCGTGTATGTATATACACACTTATATATATATATATATATATATATTAGTCATATATATGATGCACTATACAGATGTACATAAATACATATATATGAATATATGTGTATGTACACATATATCTACATATGTATATGCATATATCCATATCCTTCTCATGTGTAAACATTATTGTTGTGTACACTTTCCCAGATGTATCACACCATATGTATCTGATATGTGTACATTTAGATATAACAACATATGTGATGCAACAGTAATATCACTAAGAGGTACTGCACAATTGTAGAAATCACAACAATTGTTCAATACTATTCAATATGTGTACTGACAAATATATTGGAAAAACAACAACTGTCTTCACAGCTGTCATGGCGTAGTGGTTAACTATTGTGACTATAGTGTACAGGATCCTGGGTTCAAGACCTGCAATGGCTATTTATTTTGTTGTTGGGCAGAACAAGGGCTGTTGGATACAGAGTGGTAAAGGCAGTTTTGAGCAGCTTTAATCACATTTGCATGGGTTTGCGTGAAGCTAAGTGGTGCTAAGGTACGGTTAAATGTACAGGCGCTTACATCATGTAGGCTTCACTTACCAGTGAGCAAATTTGCTTAGCTGTTATATTGCAGCAATGCTGACACCTGCTAAGCATGGCTCAGCCCTGGTAACCAGTGCTCACATTCCAGTCTGATAACATAGCAGAGTAATGACATCTGTAATAAGTGTATGTAATGCCATGTACATAACATGAGTCTATATGCTGTCATTACAGTAGCAAGGGGTGTGAGTCTCCTGTCTGGGGCACATGAGTATATATGGCTTGTACAACACTCTTATTCATGTAAATGTGTTACATACAAGGGTAGTATCCCAGGTTATATGCAGTCACACTGGCATGTAGTGTATCATTACGTTACTACTGTTGACAGTGCTTTCCTAAGTAAGAGTAGATTGCTAATTGTAGTACTGGAAACAAACACCCCTGCATGCAAAGATGGACTCATGATATATTTCCTACTGGATAATGATCTGACATGTAGAAAATAACTGTAGACTACTGTGTGTATAGCACATGTCAGTGAAGGGTGCCATTGTGTAGTAATGGCATACCTATTGGTGTCGGACGTCTGTCAACACATTCATCCTAATGCATAGCTAGTTGGCGGGCTGATGTCTGTCAGTCCCTGTACAGATGTCAGGTATCCATCTTGGATACGTACAGGCAATCTATGCTTGACTGACACTGATATGTCTGACCAACTGTACTATAAATGCCACAGATAAGACTCCCTGTACGCACCACATGCCATGGATACCTCAACAACACTACCACAGTCAACAGAACATCCTTGGGTACAGGTCTCCAAGACAGACACTAACCATATTATGTAATACATGTTGCATACATGACAACTGGAGTACCTCACCGGCCCTCTGCAGGAGGCACGCAGAGGATTGGCTGATGCATGTCAGAGGGTCACCACAGTGGTGTCTGTTGACAGATGGCCTGCTGGCACATGGCAGGTGGCATACCACTGTACACACATCCCCTACACTTCCCATCTCTCCATGGACAATAGCCTGGTACACACCTATGAACACCTGCAACGATTCACCCCAGTACTGACAAATGTGTACATGTGCATTACTGGGAATACCAGTGTCTGTGTGTTTGTAGACCTGTAGTTGGGAATACCTAGAGGCCCTCCACACTCACCACACCAGCCACTGCCATAGTTAGATGTGGCTGCTGATGTACGGGACATTACATGTACCTTGTTACACTCCTCTCCCTAAGGGCTACCTGAGCCTTGCAGTACCAGCACAACACTGTTGTACAAATGGGTTGATAGGCATGGGTTATCCACGGAGTTCTGGCAAGTGTGTGTATGCATGTGTGTATACATGGAGGGTACAGCAGTCCGAGGCCACATACTCATATTACAATACACATTGCCACACAGTATTTGGGATAGTGATGTTGCTGCCCGTAAGAGAGGCATGACAATGCATCACCTTGCCTGTGGCATGTGCATTAGATGCATATCCCTGTAGTAGCACTCTTGGGATGGACAAGGGGTTGTACTGCAGTCCTGGTCAATGTGTGATAGTGGGTATGTCAGAGTGTCATCATGGGTTCCAGTATGTACAATATCCACAGTGGGGTGTGGGTGCTGGGTATACTATCATTACACCATGGTAGCCCCGGTACATGTCCCATGTACCACTGTATGGTGACCACTTTCACCATCAACCATATAGGTAACTGGTAACACTATCCACCCCAGTTATGCATGTGCTGTGTGCACCCTACATGTAACACAATGGATGCACTGACAAGTTAGCACGGATAGGCCCAGGTCTCTCAGATGTATGTCTGACTGTTACATGTTTGTCTGTTACATGTTTGTCAATGTGTATATGACGGTATGTCACACTATGTATTGTCCATATACAACCATTACATCCCCCATTATCATACTGTACATGCCTGGGGATGTTCTGCATGTAATACATAACCTGGAACACATCCCATCCTAAAAGCTGTGTGGTGTGTGCAATTAAAGCCACACACATCAGTAGCACTACATACTTAGGTAGGGGTCTAGCCTCAGTGTTACCAAGTCAGAGTGTGTGTGTACATGGAGGGATCTACTTCAGGTTGTAGAATATACATGTCCCTGGGGGTCATCTGTCCAAGAACTGAGTGGCATATGCTAACATGTCACAGGTACCATCCTGTAGACATACATTCCATCACAACTACTGTTAGCTGTGTAAACGGGCTCTTCCCCACTGCATAGGTGTGCAGTGATACTGGGGTTGGTATATATAGCTGGGTGTGGCTGTTGTGGACACAACCAACATCACTGTGGTTACTGATGAATGTATCCCCCCCCCCATGTAGCTGGCTGTAATACTGTACAGTTCATGTTAACAGGTTAGGTATTTGTCTATCACACTATCTGTGGCTCTACAACACCTCTCACCCTCCAAAGGGTAGGGGTGTGCCACCCACAGCACACATATAATTACCATGTTAAGGAATGCACTACAATGGGGAAGGGGACATCTACCCTGCAGGTATCATCATCAATGCCATTAATCCAGCGGACTGCTTATTCCACAATGTGTTCTGCGTAGTCTGGCTTGGTGGAATTGCATAGGATACAATGGGCTCCTTGTATTCTCTTTGTAGTGCATCAACACCTACGCATGTGTGTTATACACAAACATGTGGTGCATACCACCCAGTACAACTACCATTGTCCACTGTAGAAGGGCTGCTAACAGCAGCCACCGTGCACTCACCTGTATACACCACCCCCAGACCTATCAGCCATGTGGCACAGGCAGCAACTGTTATACAGATCTGTGACATGTGTTCACCTGTACTCAGGATATGGCACAGCCAAGGTGTCACCACAGTGCTATACCCCTTGTGAGACATGACAGCAGACCATCCTCCTGCTAACACAGGGACACCTACAACACAAATGGATAACATTATGGAGACCACAATCAATCACTCAGTGTTAATAACAGCTAAAATGCATCATGGATGGACAGCTACACTACCTGACATGTAAGCATTAAACATTACTGCTGACATGTTACACAGCAGTACATTGGTACACTATAGTACAAGTCACCATGTGCATCAGAACCATATTAGCCTGTCCCTGCATCGATGTTATGGATGACAGGGATGTGGCACAGGTATCATCATATGCACAGGGTGTGTTGTTGGTTTGCCAGAGATCTAGGCAGAGCCATAAGTATGACACCATGTGTGTGAGTGAGGGGTTTTAAATTACAGATAGGACAGTGGTGATGTGGTGTGTGTAGGTATGGGATTGCCCTAGGTGTGTTTGTATTGTATGCGAGTATGCATGCACACAGTTCTGCCATGTGGCTGCCCTATACAGGTGTTTATTGGATGAGAACTGTGCCTGCAGGGGGTTCCACTGGCACGTCCAGGTACAAACCTCAATATGCTACTCTCCCCTGATGATGACATATGTCAGCTGAAACCGGGTCCCTCCTGAGTATGGCCAGGGCCATGTGCATGTGGCCTGCTGTGGTGTGGTGTGGACAGTGCCCCCCCTGCAGTGCTGGGGCTGGTACTGCTACTACAGGAGCGGCTTGGTGTCCTTGCATGTCCACGTCAATCTCCAGATGTTAGTGTTACTGGCCTATATCCATGTGGTTGTCGTACCACTCAAACCACATGCTCTAGCACGGACAATCCACGGTCGAGGAGTCCCAACATCTATCCATGACCTCTGTAAAATAATGGAGGGCACCTGCAAGATCACGGATGTCACAGCTGAAACAGCAGCCCTCTGCAGCCTCAGACCCTGTCTAGTGTACTGTTCCATACATGCCTGCACCTCCATGACAGCCTGAAACATGCATCTAGTGGTACCAGATGTGGCACATCTGGCAGGGGCACGATGACCAGCAGTCTTCCCATGAGCACCCCTGTACATCTGCCTATGTGGTACCCTGCTGGACACCCGGCTATGGCTGTTGTGTCCAGACACAGCAGCCATAGATACCACACTGTCCTGTGCACTGCAACCAACTGCCAACTGTCCCTCTGCTATGGCCACTGGTGATGAGTTATCTATAGGCACTGTGACTGTGTGCGAGGATGGGGTGGATAACAAGGGGATGTCAAACGATGGTGCAGTTTTGGCCTCTGACAACCCCGCCTGTGTCTCAACACACCTATCATCATTTTCAGTGTCTGTATGGACACCAACAACAGATTGCCTGCTGGAGGGACACTGACCCACCTCACCACCTGTGAGGGAAAACAAGAAATGCACTTTAAGACCTGTACGTCATTGCTCAACAGTACACAAAAACACACATTGACATTCCACCATAATACCTACCTGTCCCAAGTTTATTCTCTTAAGTTCCCCATCCTGCATCACACTTGGAAACTTACACTCATTACTACCAATCATTAATGTATCATTCTGCTAATTGCCTAGACAAGTGATCGCAAAACATGACCTGTTACCCCATTACCTCTTTGACTTGATTGGAGTCCGTTTTACAAGGGCTCACTGCTGTCATCCAGTGTTCAGACATTGTGAGCATGGCCCCCATATGTTAGGGGCTACTACAGTCACTCAATAATGTCATGCACTGGATTGTCATATGTAAATATTGCTCAGTAGATGCAAGATCTGTTGCTTTATTAATTTATTATGTGGACAGCAGTAATATTTGGATACACTCACTGGTCTTGTCTAGTAATTCCCCAATGCATCTGTAGTGCTGCATACGTGGGTATTCTTTCACATTTCTGCTGACTGCAATTATAACAGCATACTTGGTATCTAGTTTCCCTCCCAATGCATGTTCCATGCTACAGACTAGCTGTCCTGAGATTACATATCAGACAAGTATTCCTGGTGTCTCATGTGTCAGTTCGCATAATTTCAAAGGGAAGTCAAGACGTACGAACAACCCCACAATCACACATGTGCATATATGGACACACACACAAACATCCTACATATAATCAACCCCCCTGTACTCCACCAGACTGCACTTACAGACAAAATAACCCCCACCCCCCCATAAACACAAACTTACAGGTGAGGTTGCATGAAGATATTACACACAGACCTCCCATTACCCATCTGTCAACATGCATAACAGATGGTACTCAACAGCATGCAGTGCAGCTATAGTCAATCCATGCTAGTAACAGTATACATGTGTGTGATGCATGGCCTGTGTTAGTAGGTGATGCCCCTTCCTCTGGAAAACACTGCGCCCATGTACACAGTATTGCTGTGCACCTGTTCAGCAACCTGCCATGTACTGTGCACCATACCTCACAGTTGTGCACACCATTGCTGAATGTGTATTACTGTGTCAGTTATGTATGCTCTGCTGCTCACAGCCCCTATTTGTGTTTATCCGACACATACCTGGGATGATATGTGGACAGATGTAATTTGTGAATACCTAATGTCTGATTTACAGATGTCATCATCAGTGGTGCATGTATGACCAATATGACACAATTACACTGACAACCGTCAAATCTTACCATGGCTATGGGGAGTGTACATACCTTATTGATACAACACCCTGTTCCTTGATATGCCATGGGACCACATTACTGCATATGTTAACATTACATGAGCCTGATATGTGACAAACATCTGTACAAATGCAATGTCAAACAAATGTGCTGGTTGTGCTGATGCTGACTGAGATGCATACACTTTGTGGGTGTATGGGTTTGCTGCACCTACTGTTATGTGTACTGCAGCAGTCAGTGTCCCTGGCAGGGGTATACTAGCATGGGCCATCTGCATTTGCCAGTATTTTATCAATCTTTCCTACACATGTCCCCCAACTCTGTATAATTGCAAGGTCAACTCATGTGCACATCCTTTAGAGTTCACAAACTGCCGTCACTATTGCTGTGGAGTCAGGGTTATGTCTGCCAGAGTTCCTGATCCTGACTTTGTGCACATGCAGCCATTCATAGAATCCTTTGGATCCCTGCTGCAGTGCACTGCTGTGTCATGATGACATCCCCCCCACCTTCAGGCTTTTTGTAGCTGCTTGACAACTATGTCCTACACGTGTGTCAGTTTGCACTGTCCCAAACACTGAACACCATGTGTAACAGTCTAGTCCCAGCTAATGAATGGCAAACATACAGGTGTAAGCTGGCACCAGCATGGTACAGATGGGGATGGTGGGCCTGAGGTGAGGTGAGGTGTTGGTTGTACAGCACATGTATCTTACGTGATACTGTCTGTAGGTTTACAACGTGGTCTTGGTAACCCAGTACACACTGCAACATATACCTTTTGGGGACCTTTTCTGTTATGCATACCACTACCTGTAGAGAGGCCTGGCTAATGTTACCTGTGGTACAACTGTCCCATCTGATTAACCTAACCCATGGGCCACACGTTTGCAGAGTCCAGGCAATTGCTTACATGGGTAGTGCACAGCTAGTACTTGCTAGACATTCCTGCAACTCCCTCAGTGTTGTGGCATGTTACTAGGCAGCCTGCATCACCTGTTTGCTACATGTGACATCTGTCTTGGATGGCCATCTGTTTATTTCCTACATTATCCGGTCACATACATCCTCGCCACATACAAGACCGCCAGCACTGTTTGCCATGGTATATGCAATGGTGAGGTATGGCTAGATGTCTAACTCCTGGGTGCTACCTGTTGGGTATGGAGTCCACGCTATGGCATGTAAGATGTGTGAAAGCCACAGCTGTCTCTGTGAGCACAGTCGATGGCCAAATGTCTTGGACAGCAGACCATTTCTTGGTGTGACTTTGGGGATGTGTATTTGCTGGAAGGTGTATTTCCATCACAAATTCATGCGGTCAGTACCTCAACAGCTGTTTCCACTATATTTTATTTGGAGTGTGTGCACACATATGCTTCCAGTGTTTGTGAAGGTATGTATTTCCCCATATTTGCCGTCCTAACATACGATTCCATATTACACACTCACTGCTCATGTTAGTACCACATTGCAGGTTGTAAGGGTTGTGGATTGCAGTATTGTGATATGCCGTAGAGTAGATCTGTAACAGTTGCCATTGTAATACTGGTATATACACTGTTGTAGCACTATATAAGGGTGATGTTTCACACATGTCCCTACTGTAGGCCATTTGTCCCACCATTACGTTCACCTCTGGCCAAACATTTTGCAATGACAGGATGTTAGTTATATTGCAGGAGTCTGACATACCCTTCAGATACACCATCATGGTGACCACTGTGATGCAGTGCAGTTAACAGCAATAATACATGAACATGTACGGCATGTGCGCATGGAATATACCATGGCCATAACATGACTGGTGTATTGGCAAACCTAAACAAAACACCATACTCACCAGCTACAGGCTACTGCCTTGGAGGTATACCTGAGGGACCTACATAAGTGTGCGAGAGATGTGATGTCAGTAGCCACAGCTGTGGCATTGGTACAGGGTGGGTGCAGCACTACAGTACAAAAGTACAAGCCTACAATACTACAAATTATGCACATCTGTTTATTACTACTACGCAGCAACATACTATATACATGTCATCTCACATATGCAGGATCTAACTGTACAGATGCAGATGGCTATGCAACAGTGGTCTACTGATGCTCCCTGTGGCCTTACCTGCATGCTCCTTTGCCATAATGTGAGTAGCACCCACCTCCACTATGCTCTCCACCAGGTGTTGTGTCTGCGGGGAGGCAGGTGCCCCGAGGCTGGCAAAGAGCTCCTCAACATGTGTCGGGGGGGCTGGATGGCATGCCCCCCCCTGTTGTGAGCTGATCCCACCTGACTGCCACAGCATGCCGACGGGCATTGCAAAGTAGGTCTGTGCAACGATGCTGGTCCTGCTCATAACTATGGTTATGCAGGCCGACATAGTTTACCCTGTGGACAAGATCGTTCCAGAGGGCGGTTCGCTCCTGCTGCTCGTGGGCTGTTAAGCCAAACAACACCTGGTAGTGTTGCACCAGGTGTGAGATGATTACATCATTCTTCCACCTCATCTGGCAATGTTACCAGGCCACTTGTGGGACCCACCCAGGGGCCTCCTCATCTACTGGTCCTGCACTACCTTCAGGAGGAACCACCTCAGTGGAAGGTGTTCACCCCCCCCCCGGGAGCACACACAGATACGATCCTGTCACCCAGGATCAGATCCAGGGCCTGGTGCATAGGGAGCTCCACAAAGACTTGGGGGATGTGCTATGGCACCTTGAGGCCCTCAGTACACACTCACAGGGTCCGCATGCTCCTCCTGCTCAGCCACCAGCCCAGGCACCTTCAGAACAGTGAAGCTGATGTTGTGACTGGCCATGGGTGGGGGCCTTGGTCCCATTGTTTCCATATGGGGGCTCATGGGGTTTCCACATCGCAGAAGACACTCCCCATCCAGGGTGTTTGCCCACCATGTGTCATATACCGTCCCTGTAGGCTGGCTTCTCTATCTTCCAGCCCAACCCACCTCCACAAATATACCTGATATCCTTCCCAAATTCCCAATCCCAATTCACAAACAAGGGCAATGTGTTTCCAACATGGGGTTCATACCTGACAACCATCCATTTTGCACACACTTACTGCTGTATACATGTCTATAATGATATGTGTGATGCTCCCTCACAGATATCATGCAGCAATGTCATGCAAAAGTAGGGGACACCTATTTATATACATGTGTGTATATGCAAACACACATTAATATATATATATATATATATATATATATATATATATACACATAAACACATTATATATATATATATATATATATATATATATATATATATATATATATATATATATATATATATATGGGGTGCATTCAGACATCAGGTCCACACTCTCTAACTCTCCTTCCTGCACAGCTGCACTGTTCTGCCTTGCTACAACACAGACAATTGCCACATGTGGACACAGCCTAACAACATTAGGGGCTTATATATAGGGACAGATTGCAGGTAAGCCTAGTATACACCTACGGCATTTCTGCATGCTACATTACATGTTAACAAGACTGTCCTGCAAGTGGTGGGCTCTGGCATTACTTCCACCACCAGCTATTGGCCACACTAATATACATGTCTTGCATTACAAAACACACACTATGATGGCTTACATATTGTCAGCCAGTGCTGATCTGTACAGTTGACAGGTATGGCCCACTGCCCACAGGGAAAGACACTATTGTCCATAGCAGTGGTTCAGCTGGACATCATTACAGCAACACCTGACGGCACATATAAATCATTCCACATCATCTATCCCATTATTATGGACCAAGTACTACAGTCAATTACAGGCATATATACTTCACATACCAGTTGTGGTAATGATGTCTCTTCTGGATAGTTTGCTGTGTGGATGGCTGGATGGATGCGTTTTTTTTTTTGTTTGTTGTATTTTTTTTTGCTTTCACTCTCTCTCGGTCTCTCTGCACTAAATGGATTGAGCTGCTTTGAATAGATTGCAGCATGGATTTTGTAGGTGATGCACATGATCAGGTGATGGCCTCTGCACCAGTGCCCAGCACTTGCTACCTGCATGCAGCATGCTGTGTAGTACTTCCAATTACACTGTCATGGCAACCCACTACTATAAATTTCTCCATCATGTGGGCGTGGTCATTTACCTTTCCTGTATGAAGGACATCCCTCCTGTGTGTGGGCAGCAGTGTTACAGACAGCAGGCAGCAAAACCTCTTACAAGAGGACTTGCAGACTCAGGCCAGCTACATATTTGTATAAGGTTTCAGACCTACAGACAGTGTGAGTAGTGTTGTTATATGCATTGTATAGCACCAGTGTTACAGGGTTTGTGTGTACATACTAGTTTAACATGGAATGCAGTCTGTCTGCATAGCTCTCAACTGTGGGCCTATCCACATGATGGCCAGAGGAGTTGTTTTATCTGTCCACCACACAGGTCTTGTGTCAGATATATCACTGGCATTGTGTGTGCATCAAGTGCTATTAGTACATGGCTACATCCATTTGTGTTTCTGACTTCATATTCCTGACTAAGGGTATGTTGCAGACTATCCTGTAACACCAGCAACTTTCTCAGTGTATATTAACACTATTTCACATATAGCCCTGTGTTCTGGCCTCTGTTCTCCACCTACATACCAGGCTTTGTCCATATGACATGCACTAAGAGGTTGTTATATAGTGACCTGTGATTATTTTGTGCTGCCATTCCTGCCATCTTTCCAGTGCTGTTGTGGTCCCCACACATATTGTGGGGTAGGGTCCATATATATGTGGGCTTCAGCTGCACAACATGTGTGCCCTTCTGCAGTCCAGAGGTCAGTGTATGTAACAGCATTATATGCCCCTGTAAGTCAGTCTATGGGTGAGGGGTATGCACCATATATAACCTAGGCTGTTACAACATGTGAGGGATATCAGTAGTAAGCTGCCTTAAGGTATATGGCTGAACATTTCCATACATTTCACCTTGGAAACATTGGTAGCCTAGTGCTTACTGTCATACAGACTGTTCTGTTTGTCAGTGTGACAACAATTCTTAACTGAAAACTCACTACGTAACAGATACATCCTCATTGTGGCAACAATTCTTTTCCCCCTAGGGGTTGAGTATAGAGTGTAATTTGAGGATGCTGAAGTATACATCTGCATTACTTACTGCTGATTGATTGTTATCCTCTGGCCCAGTCTGTCTTTACTGTTGTACTACTTGAAGGATTTGGCCTGGACAGCAACAGATGTTATACTTTCGCAGTACTGTATAAAATGATCTGCTTGAGAGTTGCATTACTCAATTAGTATGTATTTCAAAGACCTAACAGCTATATGACATGGCATATACAACTGTAGTAGTACGCACACAAACATTTCTTATGTATGCAAACCTGTGGTGGTGTCATATCCGTTGACTTATTTGTGGGTATACGTTTCATGCAACAATTGTCTTTTGTACGAGTGAATCATACACTGTCCATTTGAAAAGGTGGCAACTGTAGGAATACTGGCTGTTCAATATGCTGTGCACCCTCTAAATATGTATCTTCATAAACATATCTCTGTGTGTGCATGTGTATTTACATATATGCATATATATCATACCTCTCAACTGTCCCTGATTTTCAAGGACGTCTCTGATTTTGACTCAAATTTTAACTCTGTCCCTCTTAATCCCTTCTAAAACTAGTGACTTTTGGAGGAAAGGTGGTGAATTACACTTAATGAATAATGACAAGAATTAAGAGTTATAAGCTTCTTTTACTTCGGAAAATGTGTATTAATTCATATGCTCTGATTCTGTCAATGCTTCAAGTTAATAGCACTAATATTTTAAAAGTGTATCGGATTGTCCCTGATTTTTTCTTGACTTGTCCCTGATTCTGTTGAAATTTGTCCCCAATCGGTTGAGAGGTCTGAGATATATATATATATATATATATATATATATATATATATGTGTGTGTGTGTGTGTGTGTGTATATATATGTATCTTTGGAATGTTTATTGCTTCCACACTGTACATTCCCTATGGTAGCCAGACTGTACTGCATGATATGCTATTGATACCATCCTGACATCATACAGATGGGATGGATTACTGTTAACATCTTGTGGCCATGCTGTGTGGGGTCTTGGGTTTGGTACTTGCAACAGTTGGTACTGCGTTGCAGGGCAGATCTGTTCGGCTGTGCGCTGCCTTTGGCCATATATGTATTTACGTTCTCTTTTATATCTATAGATATATATCTGTATATACACATACATATCTGCTTACACATATATATATTCATCTTTATATATATATATATATATATATATATATATATATATCATACATATGTAGACACATCTGTAGATGTATGCATATATATATATATATATATATATATATATATATATATATATATATATATATACATATACATATACACACACACACACACACACACACACACACACACACACACACACACACACACATCTACATGTATAAATACATTTCCTGTACTGTTGAATGAATGTGCCGGATGATATGTTTGTGAAAACATCAGGGTTATGTATATTTGACATGGCTTAGTGGTAAATTATTTTGGCTATGGTGTGCAGGGTCCTCGGTGCGAACCTTGCAAAGGCTGTTTATTTAGTTGCTGGGCAGAACAATGGTCATTGGATACAGAGTGAGGAAGGCACTTTTAAGCAGGTTTGAGCGACAGTAAACAATGCTAACTTCCAGTTACAGTTTCTTATACTACTTTAGCTTCTAAATTGCTTAACCTGTGTAGGCCTTGCTTACCCCTGTGCAAACAAGCTTAATCACGCTTACTGCTGCTTAAAAGTGCTTACTTCCGCTTACCCCAGCGCAAATTTCTTTAAAAGAAATGAAAAAGGGTTGATAGCAAAGTGGTGAAAAAGGAGCACAAAGAGGGAAAGACAGTAGGGAAAATAGCTAGGGATGTGCAGAATGGGTTTAGTGAAGGCCCATAGCTGCCCATTTCTTCTACAGAAGCAGCTGTGCATATACACAGACTTGGAAGCAGATTTGGACACTCATACCCCTGAAAGGTTTCAACTTTCTGTTACCTAAGAAGTTAAGTTTGTGAGTGTTTCTGCCATTTCACACTGAGCTAATCTAAGGAAGGACACTGAGCATACTCAGATCTATAATATATAACATTATGTATCCTGTTTTTTAGCTTATTTTTGAGTTATTTACAGCACTTTGTCTACTGTATATTTTTCTAGCTAGTTTTACTGTGTGTAAGGTATTAACTGGAAATTGTCCACTTTTATTAAGCATCTGTTGGGTTGTTTGATTCTAATAACTTGTTTGCAGTTAAAATCTTTCTCTAGAGGCTCCTTTAGCTGTTCAAAACTTTCATTTAAAAGGCTCACTGCTGCTTTTCTGCTGACAGAAAAATTTCTGCAGTTTGTTTCCCACCCTCCCTATATTGGTATGCTGTTCTTATAGTTGGTGGCTTTGCAGTTGCCCGCCCCTACTGTAAATTTGATCTGGGACCCTCCTCCCAGTCTAGTGTCACTACCTCACTCTACCTAATACAGGAAGAACATTTGAGAAGGCCAATCAGCTTAGTTTCTGCTCCTCCTTTCTCTCTTTCCACTTAAAAAAAGTTTTCTAAGCTTGTTTCCTGCCTTTCCTGTAGGTAGTCTAATCTGGATACAGATTTGCTGTGTCCAGGACTATTTGTGGGCTTCTAAGCCCCCAAGCCTTTCTGTGTTGGAGGGAAGCCTTCTAGCTTAATTTTGTTTCTTAGAACTAGCCATTAAGTCTGTTTCTTTGAGCTCATCACTTGTTCAGAACTTATTGTAAGCACTAAATAAGCTACAAATTACTACAGCACTCAACCTTCCTCACTGTCTAGAGGAAAACAGTTTCTAGTACTTAACAAATAAGCACCTATCCAGGCATGTCTAAGGGTCAGCTCCCGGTGTTTTCTCCTGTCTACCTGATTAATCTGGGCATCTTGAGGCAATGCAGTAATTGCCTCATGTACACAGACAACACTCTCCTCCTACCAACCAACACTACAACCTGTGAGAGATGCACTTGTATAGCCAAACTGGAAGCAAAGCTCTCTTCACTTAAGATTGGACTAGACAGTCAAAAGGGGAAGGTAAACATTTGCACCACACCACACTCAGCACATAGTCCCTCAAAACCTACACCACCAAAACACACACATGGAAACACAAAACACACACCTACATTCATGGAGGCTCTAAGTAAAAACCTGCTCAAGAAACAGGGACCACCAAAGCAGAAACACAAGCAACCTCCACCCCCCAACACAACCCAAATGACACATAGCCCACAAACTCAGTGTGCCACTCAACCACAGCCCATAAGGCATAACAACGTACCCAACACTCTAGTCATAGGTGACTCTATAGTCAGGCACACTGATGTTCCACTCACCAGGCTAAACGAGGAGAAAGTTACTATCGGCTGCCTGTCGGGTGCCAGGATCCGCCGCATAACGCATGCGCTCAGGTCACTCCACAACAAGTACAAATATGACTGTGTCATTGTCCATGTTGGCGTGAATGACCCGAGACGTACCTCCCTGGAATACATGAAAAGGGACATGAAGGAGCTGTCCGATCTTGTAGCCCAGGCAGGTATGACGCTAGCCCTGAGTAGCATCCTGCCATCACCCTGCCATCATCCAGTACAAGGACAAAATGACTGATTTCAGCAATTGGCTAAGCTTCTGGTGTCATTCTAAGGGGATCCAGTATCTGTCTGCCTGGGATGACATGATCGACAAACCCCGATGCTTTGCCAGAGATGACCTGCACCTGTCGCCCCTGGGATCCCGGATACTGGCTAAGTCTCTAGCCACCTCGATAGTGCCTTTTTTAGGCAAGGTTCAAATGACAAATTCACCACCGTAACAGGTACAAGCAAGAAGAATCTGAGGGTATTGCTACTCAATGCTAGAAGTCTAAACCTCAAAATGCACTCACTCGAGGCACTCCTTAAAATGGAGAACATAGACATCTGTGCAGTGACAGAGACCTGGTTCAAGGCTCCAGAGAGTACCCCTGCATTACCAGGCATTAATTCATACCACAGCTTTCGGCCACCTAACTTGGACCGAAACACTAAAGGTGGATGAGTGTCAATATTCATTAAGGATATCCACACCTCCGGGCTAGTTGCTCAGCATAAAGCATCCGACATTATCCAAGTGCAACTAACTCTGGGCAAGACCGCAATCCAAATTGTAGCTTGCTACAGATCCCCCACCATGCCCCAGGATTCCCACTCCTCATTTCTTGATACACTGGAAAATATTAGGGTACAACCTATCACCCTAATAATGGGCGATTTCAACTACCCCACCATTAACTGGGAAAACTACTCATGTACCAACTCTTGTGCTCAACGTTTTCTGGAATTCATAAATTCCAGTGCCTTGGATCAACTTATCCACACCCCCACCAGGGGCAGCAATATTCTAGACCTGGTTATAACAAACATGGGCAACTGGTGCTCCACCAAAGAGGTCAATTCCTCTTTGGACAGATCCGACCACAAGCTAATCACCCTAGACATCCACATCCCTCCCCCACTCCCATTAGGGAAACCACAGTAAAAAATTTCTCCAAAGCCAACTTTTTAAGACAGAAGTGGCAAACTTCACAACACCCATGCTGACGGACAATAGAGGTATGACTGCTGACAGACAATAGAGGTATGACTGCTGAATCCTACACAAATGCACTTTATAAGCACTTACACAAGTGCATGGATCGTGCAAATCCCAAACAGAACGAATATGCTATCCACCAAAAAAAGGAAGCCAATCTGGTGGTCCCCTGCCATAAATAAACTCTACAACAGAGGAAAGAAACTGTTGCAAAAAAGAGTAAAATCCCATGATTGGAGAAACTCCCTGGTCAGCCTCCGTAAGAAGCTGAGATCCCTCACAAAATCCTCCAAAGCTAGTTATGAAAACAAAATCTCCACTGACTCTAAAGACAACCACAAAGCATTCTATAGCTATGTCAAGAATCTCAATGGCAACACTCAGATCTGCTCTGAGTTACAGCACAATGGCACTAAATACACAGAACCAACTGATATTGCCAACATCCTGGCAGATAGGTTCAGTACTAACTTTACCCCCCTGTCACCCCCTAAACGGCCCATCTCTATACTAGAAGAATGCAAAGTTCCTGTAATCATGGCTGCACAGGTAAAAAACACTATCCAAAACCAAGAACACAGCATCCATGCAACCTGACAACATCCCAGGCTGTATTCTACATGAACTACAGAACGAACTGGCACCCCACTTAAGAACCATGTTCAATCATAGCCTCACGTCAGGCTATGTGCCCACTGAATGGTGCACAGCGACGGTTATCCCACTCCACAAAGGGGGAGCCACCACAGACCCCGGAAACTACTGCCCCATTAGCCTAAAGAGCCTGGTCTGCAAGGCTATGGAACGTATCACCATGGAACTTATAAACAATGACATTGGTAATCTCCTAACTCAGGACCCCACCCAGTTCGGGTTTGTAAAAGGCAGATCATGTCTCCTAAACCTGATAGACTTCTTTGAAGCAGTCACCAAAGCCATAGATGAGGGTAAGGTGGTTCACACAACCTATCTAGATCTCGCCAAGGCTTTCAACACCATCCCCCACTCTGAAATTATAGATAAACTCACTAAACTAGGCATAAATCCTTACATCACAAGATGGGCTGCCAACTGGCTCACTGACAGAACCCACACTGTGAAAGTAGCAGTCTCCAAATCCAACTTCAGACCAGTGACAAGTGGAGTACCACAGGGTTCAGTCCTGGGTCCTCTCCTGTTTGGTATCTACTTCTCTGAAGTACAGGCTAACACAGAAGGTCTTTGGCTAATGAAGTTCGCAGATGACAACAAACTAGGAGCCATAATCAAACCTCCAAAAGATGTGGACATCCTACAAAAGGGCCTCACTGAAACAGATGCCTGGTGTCAAAGCCATGGCCTCAACCTCAATGACAAAAAGTGCATTGTCATCCCTTTTGGTAAAAACTTTGCACCCATGAACTACCACATAGGCGGTAGTCTACTTAATACTGAAAGTGCAATAAGAAACCTTAGGACACAGGTGGACAGTAGTCTCTCCTTTGATAATCACATCACCACAGTAGTCAGGAAATCCTTTCACGTGGCACACCTCATCACAAAAGGTTTCTCATCCAGGAAAAAAAAAAGAGGTAATTGTTCCCCTCTACTAGTCGCTCATTAGACCCATTATAGAGTACAATGCTCCTTTTGCTATGTACCTCACAAGACATCTACAACTGGAAAGGCCAAAGAAATACCTCACAAAGAGGTTTACCAGCCTCAAACAGATGCCCTTCGCAGACCATCTCAAAAAACTGCAGCTTTACTCTGTTGCACATCGCCTACTCAGAGGCGATCTCTGCCTAACACAAAAAGCTATGTCAAACCCAGAGCTTTTAGACATGCTCCACTTAAAGAAATCCCAATCCCTACAAGCTACACACTCTAGGGACCTAAACCTTTTCACCACAATAAACAGAACATGCTGAAGGGATAGATTCCTGTCCTACAGACTTCCCATTCTCTGGAACAAAAGTACAGTTTTGTACCTACCATAAATGTAGATGTTCGAGTGTTCACCCTGCTGCAGTCATCACACTACAGTTATCCTATCGTCAGGCGGTCCCGCAGTCGGCCGGAATTCCAAAGTCTTGGTCCGGCGTCGGTTGCTGTCACCTCTTCCCTGACGTCAGTGCGCCAGGGTATATATAATGCAACCGACGCCATTTTCTTCAGTTTTTCTTGCCCCAGATGTCAGGTGCCCCCAAAAAGGTGGTCAGAAATTAGTACCAAATGGAGTAACCTCTGCACAAACACAACATCCCTTCAGCTATAAGCAAATACATCAGTAAGGTATAGAAGAGATTTAGCCAGTAGATCAGAGGGGATGGAGGGAGGGTAACCTGGACTGCAGCAGGGTGAACACTCAAAACATCTACATTTATGGTAGGTACAAAACTGTACTATGTTCATCATGTTACCCTGCTGCAGTCATCACACTTGGATTGAATCCCAAAGCTAAGGTAGGGGGGAGGTATCATAGAGGGTTAGTGGAGGCTATAAGGCCCTGCAGAACTGCAGTGGCGAAGCCCGCCCTGATCTTAGAGTAAAGACATAAATGATAGTGTTTGGTAAAGGTGTGTACTGAACTCCAAGTTGCAGCTTCTAAAATCTCCTTGGTTGGAACCCCTCTGAGAAAGGCTGTAGAGGTAGCTGTTGCCCTGGTAGAGTGGGACCTAATGGTAGCAGGAACTGGTTTCCCGTGATGGGTATAGCAGAAACGTATGCAATGACCTATCCATTTAGAAATGGTTTGCTTTGATATAGCCTTCCCTTGAGAAGCTGTAGCATAGGATACAAAGAGCTGGTCAGATTTTCTGAAAGTCTTAGTTTTGTCCAAGTAGTAACGAAGTTGCCTGTGAATGTCCAAGAAATGCAGGAGTCTCTCACCTTTGTTTTGTGGATTTGGGAAGAAGGTGGGTAAGTAGATGGTTTGATTTAAAGTCACACTGGCAACCACCTTAGGCATAAAGGAAGGATTAGTTCGTAGAGAAACTCTGTCTTGATGAAAAATGAGGAAAGGTTCCACTGCCATTAGTGCCTGTAGCTCTGAGACTCTTCTAGTTGAAGTTATTGCTAGGAGCAGGGCAGTCTTCCATGATAGGAACTGAAGATCTACAGAGAAAGCTGGTTCAAAGGGAGGTAGCGTTAGTTTTTCCAGAACAAAATTGAGGTCCCATGTTGGTGTAGGAGCTCTCCTGGGTGGTCTAATGTTTTTTGGCCCTCTGAGGAACTGCCTTAGAAGAGGATGTGAAAATAAAGGTGGATCCGTGTTGTAGTGAGCTGAAATAGCTGAAGCATGGATTTTAATGGAGGAAAAAGAAAGTCTTTTGTGCAACATCTTAGCTAAATACTGTAGAATGTGAGGCATGTGAGGCTGAATTGTGTCTTGGCCTTTAGCTTGGTTCCAGGCACAAAACCTTTTCCATTTGTTCAAATAAGCCTTCCTGGTGCTTGGCCTCCTGGCTGCCAGAATAACATTCAGAACTGCTTGTGAAAGAGGAGCTGGTTGGATGTTTAGTTGATTTGCCATGCAGCCAGATTTAAAGTTTTGAGCTAGCTGTGAAGAATCTGATTGTTTTGTTGTGTGAGCAAATGGGGGATTTGAGGCAATATCCATGGTGGGCTGTGGGCCACATTTCTCAATAGTGGGTACCAGTGCTGGCGTGGCCAGTCTGGGGCTATAAAAATCAGTCATGGTCTCTCCTTTTTGACTTTCAGAAGAACTTTTGTGAGGAGAGGCAATGGAGGGAAGGCATATACTGTCAGGTTTTTCCAACTGAAAGAGTGTGAGTCCACTTTCCAAGCTTGATGGTGAAATTTCCTTGTACAGAATTTTGTTAGTTGATAGTTTTGAGGACTGGCAAACAGGTCTATGTCTGGAAGGCCTCATTTTTGAGTTATCATTGCAAATATTTGTGGATCTAGTTTCCACTCGTGGGGATCCTTGATGTTTCTGCTGAGGTCATCTGCCAATGTGTTCTTCTGTCCTGGCAGGAATTGAGCTTGTAACTGAACTTGGTAAGCCAGAGCTGCGTTCCATAAGATCATTGCTTGCCTGCATAGAGGGTAGGAATGTATACCCCCTTGTTTATGTACCACATTACTGTGGTGTTGTCCGTCTTTATTGCAAGTTGTCCTGGATGTAATAGATCCTTGAAGGCTGTCAGAGCATTCTGTACAGCTAGCATCTCTTTTTGATTTATTTGCAGATTTCTTTGATCTGCAGTCCATAGGCCTTGAATGCATTGTCCTGCCATGTGTGCCCCCCAGGCGTAGTCTGAAGCATCTGTTGTGATAGTTTGCCTGGCTGGGGGCAAGGTGAAAGGCTGACCCTTGTTGAGGTGACATGCCTGTGACCATCATAGAAATTCCTGTTGTAGGCAGGGAATGAGAGGTATCATTGTGTCCAAGCTGTGGCTGTGTTGAGACCATACGCTTTTTAGGTACCTCTGTAATTTCCTCATATGCAGCTTTGCAAATGGTATTATTAGTATGCAAGATGCCATGAAGCCCAAAGCCTGCAGAATTTTTCTTGCAGTTAATTGGGTCTTTGTTGCCATTGTCTTGAAATATTGAGTCAGTTGTAGTTGCTTGTCTGGCATAAGATAAGCCTTCTGGGTCATTGTATTCAAGCTGGCACCCAGGAATGTCATTTTTTGTGAGGGTACTAGTTTTGACTTCTTTTCATTTACTGTGTACCCCAGGCAGTTTAGTAGATGCTTTACAAAGGCCAGATGATGCAAGAGAATGTCTTTGCTTTCTGCTTGGATGAGGCAGTCGTCCAGGTATGGATATATTTGAATTCCTCTTTGTCTGCAGTATGCAATTACTGGTGCCAGGCATTTTGTGAAGACTCTGGGCGCAGTAGATAAGCCAAAGGGCAGTGCAGAGAATTGGTAATGGGGTGAACCTGCAATGAAACTGAGGTATCTTCTGAAACTTTGTCTGATAGGGACATGCAGGTATGCCTCCTTGAGGTCCAACATTACTAGCCATGCTTCCTTGCCCAACATGGGAAGTAGCTGCTGTAGTGTTAGCATCTTGAATTTGGGTACTTGTAAGTGTTTAGAATTGGAAGGTCCAGAATTGGTCTCCAGGCACTATCCTTTCTGGGCACTAGAAAGAGTCTTGAGTAAAATCCTTGGCCTTGCTCTCAAGTAGGTACCAGCTGAATGGCTCTCATGTCCATGAGAGCTGTAATTTGCTTTTGTGCCTCTGCCCATTGATTTTGTGGCAGGTTTGGCATTCCTCTTTTCATTGGCAAGGTGTGAAAGTGGAATCTGTATCCTTGTAAAATTATGTCTAGGACCCATTTGTCCTTTGTGACAATGTGCCAGTTGTCTGCAAAAATTGTGAGTTCCCCCCCCAAGGGGGCTGCCAAGAGAGTATTGCTTGGCCAGGTGAGGTGCAAGTCATTGAGTTTGCCTTCTGGTGGATTGAAACCCGTCTTCTCCTCCCTTCTGTGTTGTAGTGCCCCATTTGCGAGGTTTATACTGGGCTTGTGGTTGTCCTATGCCCCTTGGGCATCTGTACTTACCCCTCTGTGGTCTGTCAGTAGCTGGAAAGGACCAATTTTTTGTTGGCCAGTTTCTGCTGAAGCAAGGGGGTTGTACCTGTAGGAAATCTTTGACTGTCTGCATAGATTTTGCCTTATCCTCCATTTTCTTTAATAATACTTCTGCTTTAACTCCAAAAAGAACATCCTGCTTTAAGTGAGCATCTAGTAGTTTTGCTTTAACATGATCAGGCAGAGTTTGTTCCTTTAACCAAGCATGACTACGTATAACAGACCCAGTGACAGCTGCTCTGCAGGAGGCCTCCAAAGAATCAAACCCACATTGTAAGGTATGTTTGCCCACCTGCTCAGTGGCGTGCAACAGATCCTGTACTTCTTTCAATTCAGATTGTTGAGGGAGAGTGGTTATTCTTTGCTTTAACTGAGAGATTAGGAATTGCTGATACTTAAGCATGTGAAATTGACAACTCAGTGCCCTCATAGCTAGTGTGGCTGAGGTGTAAACCTTCTTCCCCCACCTGTCTAGTGCTCTGGAATCCCTCTCAGAAGGTACTGGGTTTTTAGCCATAGAAGCCTTAGCCCCCTTGGGACCCTGGGAGATGGTCTCTAGATCAGCTACAGGGCTTTTGTAAAGAAATTTGTGGGAATCAAGCACTCTATAGTATCTGTCAGGCTTAGCCGGAGCAGGAGGTAGAGAGTCTGGGTTCAAACTGGATTCTAAATAGACATCATCCACAATGTCCAAAACTGGTGGGATGGCAAGTGGTCTGTGTTGGGGGAGTAAAAGAAACTCTCTGAGCCTTTTCTTCGAGTCAGAGTAGTCCTGACCTTCCCAGTGAAAATGTTCCCTCATAGTGTGTAAAGTTTCCCCAAAGGAGTAGTCTTCAGGAGGAGAAGCTGAGGGAATAGAGTCCTCAGCATTAGAATCTTCATAAGGAGAGAAGGAATAATCTTGGTCCTCAGAGGAGTCTGAAGAAATTGACACTTGTTCAGAGGATGCATAATCTTCCTCTTGTCTAGGCCTTTTGTCAGGAGGGGGCTGGGAACCCCTGATTAAAGAAATCAAATCTTCAGCCATTTTGAGCATCTGTTTCTTGGGCATGGGGCCTTGAACTGGAGACTGAAGTGCAGTCCTTTTAGATTTAGTAGGAGTCTTCGACTTAGAAAACGTTTTAATGGTGAGAGTCGTCAGTCTGAAAACGCCTT
Source organism: Protopterus annectens (assembly GCF_019279795.1). Classification (NCBI taxonomy): domain Eukaryota; kingdom Metazoa; phylum Chordata; order Ceratodontiformes; family Protopteridae; genus Protopterus; species Protopterus annectens. The sequence goes on along the minus strand of NC_056739.1, from coordinate 984,600,807 downwards.
CAGAAACCGATGGCGTTTCTGTAGCACCGAAGTCTTTTGTAGCAATGTCGTCCGAAGGACCTGAACTAAATGGCTGCGTCGGCCTGGTGCATTCCGCCAAAATTTCCATAGCGGTCTCGGGTTCCAAATCTGCGGTAGTCAGGGGCTGCGTTGGTGCCTCACTGAGGACCGGAGAACCGAAGACTGGATTAGCCGAGGCCTCGGAATCTGGCTAAGGCCTGGGCTGTCTGTCCTTATCCTTGTGTTTTTTTGTGCACGCCGGTAGTCGGTTGCTCCGACAGCATGGTGTAGTTAAATTTCCTACCGAAGTAGTGTCATGCGAAATCAAAGCGTCTTTTAATAGTATGCTTATTAAACCTAGCACAAAATCGACAAGTAGTGACGTCGTGGTCTGGGCCTAGGCAAGGTATGCAATAAGAATGAAAATCCTTATGAGGTATTTGCTTCCCACAAGAAATACAATTGTTAACTTTTTCTGACATCGGTCGGAGGCAAGAAAAGTTTCCCCAACAGGGTACTTAGCTTTATAGAAGACTTCGGTCTGAAATTCGAATTCGAAAATCTCAAGAGTCGGCCGACCGGCACTTGCGAACTGCTTCGGGCACCGCGCGGCAAGAAAGACTGAAGAAAATGGCGTTGGTTGCATTATATATACCCCTGGCGCACTGACGTCAGGGAAGAGGCGACAGCAACCAACGCCGGACCAAGACTTTGGAATTCCGGCCGACTGCGGGACCGCCTGACGACAGGATAACCCTAGTGTGATGACTGCAGCAGGGTAACACGATGAACATCTACCTATCTATATCAAACAAAGCTCCTCATTAGCACTTTAAGAAAAATCTTGATGATTGGATGGGAAATTCACCCCGGGGATCACTTCTGTGGCTCTGCTCGACAGTGGCACAGGAAAATAAATTTTCTTGGGTGGCGAACGCCAGGGTACCTTTTGGCTAGGCTTATATAGGCCCTAGGGCCAATAGCCTAGTACCTACCTATGAGAGTTGGGTGAGGACAACAATAATATGTTGTGAAGCCAGTTAGACCAGATTACATGTGCCCAGTGGACACGTGTGCGAAATGGACAGCTATTTATGGGGCGATATTTTTTTTTTGGGGGGGGGGACAGATTCACCTTAAAAAAAAAAAAAAAAAGGGGGCAGAGTGGGATGTTGGGGAGGGATAGTAGGTATATTTAGGGAGGTAGGTTGGGTAGGATAACAGACAAGACAGCATACAGGGGCGGTATATGACATGTGGGGTAAACACCTTAGATGGGGAGGGGTGTTTGGAAGTCGGAAGCCCATGAGCCCCCCTAGTGGAAACAGTGGGACTGAGGTCCCCACCCATGGGCAGTCACCACTGCACCTTTACAGCCCCAAAGGTGTTTATGCTGGGAGCTGAGTAGGAGGGGAAGGCTGACCCTCTAGTTGCGCCATGTGGCCCTCAAGCTGGCGGAGCAGATCTACAAACCCCCTGCGGAGCTCGCTACGCACCAGACCCCGGACCTGATGATGGGTGACAGTATCCTGTCCACGCCCACTCCTGGAGGGGGCAAGCCTCATCCCCTGAGGCAGTTCCACCCGAAGGTGGTGCAGGACCAGCAGAAAAGGAGGCCCCGGGGAGGACCCCAGACGTGCTGGTACCCAGTACCATGGCCAGATGAGGTGGGAGAGGTGGGTACGCTGGGACTGGCCTTCCCAAACGTGCTATGGTTTTTACATTTTAGAACATATGTGGGTTATTAATAGTCAACACATTCCAGGATTAGGTGCAACAGCAAGCATAGATATTCCCATTAACCCAAAACACCAGATATGGAACAGTTGCAAAGCAAACACATGCACATATGGAACCACAGTGGCCATTACAACAGCATGCAGGTACATTGACAGCAGAATGCCACCAATGTGGGAGTATTTCAACATGGCACATTCATAGAAGAAATTTCAATATTTATCAAAACAACAGGACATATGCCCCAACAGTAGATTTAATAGTGCACATACCGATTGAGTTGTGTATTTAGTTTATTGTTGCAGATATGGTGGGGGGGGGAGATGTCAATTAACAACTTGCGTACCCCTGTAGTTCTCATTACTTTCCTAGTCAGTGCTGTGATCTGTATCTTACAGGTATTATTACACTACCCTATTGCCTTAGTTTGGTCAGTGGTATGGATATAGACAACTACATACATGAACTGTGTTTTACCTGCAGTACACACCTCTTACCTGGTATACCTGTGGAGGTATTGCTTGTTAACACTACCTGACTGTTTCTACACATATTCCCAGATTCCAGGTTGTTGTTATGCGCATACCTCTCCATCTCTTATTGCACACACTCTGGGCATGTCTTGACAACATGCAGGTGAAACTGGGACATATTTTGACTATTGCCCTCATAAACCTTTGGTGAGCTGTACAATGACAGGTTTGTTTTCATAGACATTTTCCAAATATTTACTGGCCTGACAGTCAGTTATATGACATTAAATGCTGCCTACATGTCAGACATTAACACGCTGATATGTCAGGGGGACAGGGTAACAGCCAGCAGATATGGGCCAATTCTCTGGACATTCCAGACAGATCTGTACAGTCAATGGGGTAGGATTCTGCATACAACTTACTCCCAGGATTCGACCCATGGCTGTGTGCACTAAAATAAAACAGTGTGCGCTAAAATAAAACAGTGTACATCAGAGTTGGGTGTGCTATAAAGATATTTGCTGTACATCTTTTCTCGAAATTCTTTCTATAAGCCTCCCGTGGTTTTACAATTTGACCTTGTAATTACAAAACTCATACAGGATTTCCTAGACAAGTTTACTATGTAGCACTGTGTGGATGAAGTACAGTTTTGTACCTACCATAAATGTAGATGTTAGAGTGCTCATACAGCTGCAGTCATTACAGATGGGTTATCCTGCCATCAGGCGGGTCCTCGGTTGGCCGAATTCCAAAGTCTAGGTCCGGCATCGGTTGTCGTCGCTTCTTCCCTGACGTCAGAGCAGCAGGGGTATAAAAGAGGCAGCTGACACCATTTTCTTCAGTTTTTCTTGCCCCAGATGTCAGGTGCCCCCAGAAGGAAGGCAAAAAGTACAGTTTTGTACCTACCATAAATGTAGATGTCCGAGAGGAATGCATCTGCAGTCTTTACAAATGGGTTGTCCTGTCGTCAGGCAGCCCTTCGGTCGGCCGGATTCCAAAGTCTGGGTCTGGCTTCGGCTGGTGTCGCACTTCACCCGACGTCATTGCGGCAGTCATTCGGGTATAAAGGCATCAGCCGACGCCATTTTCCTCAGTGTTTCCTGCCCCAGATGCCAGGTGCCCTCTTGGATGGCTAAATTCGGATAAATGCCAAAGTTTCCAAAAGGTAGAGAGCAAACACACAAAATAAGCATGTATGTACATATATATAAACAAATACACCATAATAGATCCCCCCCCAAGCTAGCTGAAGATTGGTAAGTACCCTAGGAGTACCTCAGAGGGGAAGGAGGGTGGGTAATCCTGACTGCAGATGCATTCCTCTCGGACATCTACATTTATGGTAGGTACAAAACTGTACTATGTCCTTCAAGGATGCATCTAAAGTCTTTACAAATGGGTAGAATACCATAGCTAAACTAGGGGAGGAGGAAATGAGAATAGATTATGGTGTAGTCAGGATCCCTTGCAAAACAGCAGTGGCAAAACCAGCACGGGATCTAGAGTATAGAGGTAAGTTATAATGCTTGGCAAATGTATGCACGGAGGTCCAAGTAGCAGCCTCTATAATGTCCTTGGTAGCCACTCCTCGTAAGAAAGCTGTGGTAGTGGCTGTAACCCTTGTGGAGTGTTGTCTGATGTTCTCTGGAGTTTTCTTTCCATGGTAGGAGTAACAAAATCTAATGCAATTTCCTATCCATTTGGAGATTGTCTGTTTAGAAATTGGTTTTCCTTCCTTTCCTGTTGCATATGCTACCAGAAGCTGGTCAGTTTTTCTATTGTTTTTTGTCCTGTCCAGGTAGTAGCGTAATTGTCTGTGTATATCCAAGGTATGTAAAAGTTTTTCACCCCTGTTCTGTGGATTGGGGAAGAATGTAGGAAGGTGGATAGCCTGATTTAAAGAGACTCTGGACACCACCTTAGGCATAAATGTAGGATTTGTTCTCATGGACACTCTATCTTGATGGAAGATCAGGAAGGGTTGTACTGCCATTAATGCCTGTAGTTCAGAGACCCTTCTTGCTGAAGTTATTGCCAGCAGGAAAGCAGTCTTCCAGGATAAGTATTGCAATTCTGCTGTAGCTGCTGGTTCGAAAGGAGGTAGAGTCAGTTTTTCCAGTACAAAGTTCAAGTCCCATGCTGGCAATGGAGGTTTCCTGGGAGGTTTTACATTTTAATTCCCTCAGAAACTGTCTGAGCAGAGGATGCGAGAAGACAGGAGGATCCAAGCTGTATTCTGCTGAAATAGCTGATGCATGTATCTTGATGGAGGAATAGGACAGGCCTGTATGGAAGAGCTCCGCCAAGTACTCCAGGATGTTGGCTATGTTCACCAGTGTCACATCCTGCCCCTTTGCAGTACTCCAGATGAGATATCTTTTCCATTTTGCTGCATAATTCTTTCTTGTTGAAGGTCTACGAGCCTCCAGGATTATGTCTTTAACCCTTTGGGATAAATTTGGGTTAATTGCTGTTATGTAATGTTCCAGGCAGTTAGCTGCAGGATTTTTAGGTTTGGATGCAGGATGTTGTAGTTGTTCTGTGTCAGCAGTAATGGGATCAGGGGCAGTGTCCATATTTGTTCCCGGGACATGCTCCTCAGTAATGGGTACCAATGTTGTCTTGGCCAGTCTGGAGCTATCAGAATGATCCTTGGACGTTCCTCTTTGATCTTGAGAAGCACCTTGTGCATCAAAGGAAGTGGTGGGAATGCGTATGCTGTCAGGCTTTTCCAACTGAAAGATAGGGAGTCCACCTTCCAAGCAAGTGGGTGGTAAGTCCTTGTGCAGAATTTCTTCAACTGGTGATTGAATGGGGATGCAAACAAGTCTATTTGTGGTAATCCCCATTTTCTTGTGATGGTTCTGAAGATGTCCGGATGCAGCATCCATTCGTGGGCATCTGTTGTAGTTCTGCTTAACATGTCTGCTAGAATGTTTTCCTTCCTGGTACATAAATTGCCTGTAACTGAATGTTGTAGCTCAGAGCCACATCCCATAGGTCCAGTGCCAGCCGGCATAGAGGGTATGAGTGTGTGCCTCCCTGTTTGTTGATGTACCACATAACTGTGGTGTTGTCTGTCCTTATCATCAACTGGCCTTCTTGGAGAAAAGGTCTGAATGCCTGGATTGCCAATTTTACTGCCATCATTTCTTTTAGATTTATGTGCAGATGCAGCTGGTCTTGAGTCCATAGGCCTTGAATGCACTTGCCCATCATGTGTGCCCCCCAACCGAGGTCTGAGGCATCTGTCGTGATGGTTTGTCCTGGTTGACTTTTGCAGAAGGGCAGTCCTGTGTTTGATTGACAGGCCTGAGCCCACCATAAGAACTCTTGCTTTAGGCATGGGATCATTGGAATTTTGGTTTCTAGGCTGTGCTTGTGCTGAGACCACAAATTCTTTAGGTACCACTGTAGCATTCTCATATGCAGCCTGGCATGAGGGACCAGTATTATGCAGGATGCCATGAAGCCTAGAGCTTGTAGCACTTTTCTTGCAGTTAGATGGCTCTGCTTTGTTAATGCCAAGAAGTAGAGAGGAAATTGCTCTTTCTTTTCTGCAGTTAGAAATGCCATTTGTTTTGATGTGTCCAGTTCTGCACCCAGAAAGGTTATTCTTTGGGATGGAATCAGCCTTGACTTTTTTGTATTGACTGTATATCCCAGGGCTTGCAGCAGGTAGATGACTCTTTGTAAGTCTTCTGTTAGTTTGTTTTGTTGTCCGCTTGTATCAGGCAGTCGTCCAGGTAGGGATAGATTTGAATTCCCTGAAGTCTGCAATGAGCGATTACTGATGCCAGGCATTTCGTGAACACTCTGGGCACAGTAGATAAGCCAAAGGGCAATGCTGAGAATTGATAATGCTCTGATCCTGCAAGAAATCTGAGGTATCTTCTGCAAATTGGTCTTATGGGGACGTGCAGGTATGCCTCCTTGAGATCTAGAGTTACCAGCCAAGACTCCTTGCCCAGCATGGGAAGAAGCTGCTGTAGGGTCAGCATTTTGAATTTTGGAACAATGAGGAATGTATTTAAAGCGGACAGGTCTAGAATAGGCCTCCATTTGTTTTCTTTTCTTGGTACCAGGAAGAGCCTGGAGTAAAATCCCTTCCCTTGCTCCATAAATGGTACCTTTTCCACAGCTCTCATTCTTAATAATTGAGATATTTGTTTTAGAGCTTCTGCCCTTTGAGAAGGTGGTAGGTTTGGCATTCCTCTCTTTCCTGGTAGTGTATGGAAATGGAACCTGTAACCTTTGTCTATAGTCTGCAAAATCCATTTTTCTCTTGTAATGCAGTGCCAGTTTCTTGAAAATAATGTTAGCTTTCTGCCTAAGGGCGCTTCTAATTGTTCCCTGGTAGGCGGTGCCACCGCCAAGTCACTGTGATTGAGTTGTTGTTGTGGTGGTGGCTGTATCCGTGCCTCGTTGGTTGTTACCCTGCCACTGGCGACCCCTGTAGGCACCCCTGGATTGGTTTCTGCCTCTAGAGCACCTATTCCTGCCTCTTTGTGCCTTAGAGGAGTCTGGAAAGGACCAATTTTTGGAGGGCCAGCTCCTGCTAAACCTTGGAGGTTGAACTTGTAAGAAATCTTTTACTGTTTGCACAGATTTTGCTTTCTCTTCCATCTTTTTTAGTACCTGCTGTGCAGGGGCACCAAATAAATTGACCTTGTCCATAGGTGCATCCAAAAGCTTAGATTTGACATGGTCTGGTAATGCCTGTTCTTTCAACCATGCATGCCTTCTGATAACTGTGCCAGTCATGGCTGATCTAAAGGAAGCCTCCAGTGCATCATAGCCACATTTTAAAGAATGGTTACTAACCTGCTGTATGTTATGTAACATTTCTTGAACATACTTTTATCTAAAGATTCTTCAGAGGACAGCTTTTAGTCAACTGGTCAAGCATAAACTCTTGATATTGAATCATATGAAATTGGCAGTTCAAAGCTCTAGCTGACAAAGTAGCAGAGGTGTAAACTTTTTTACCCCATCTCTCTAAGGACCTGGATTCCCTTTCAGAGGGGAGGGGGTTTTTAGAAGAAGTAGCTGCTACAGCTTTAGGGCCCTGGGAGATTGTCTCTGGATCTGCAAAAGGAGCCTTATATAAGTGGTGATGCGTGTCCGGGACCCTGTAGTACCTATCGGGCTTAGCAGGAGCCGGAGGTAAAGTATCAAGAGCAGTGCAAGCATCATTAAATGCATCATCAACAACAGGCAGAACTGGAGGTATAGCTAAAGGCCTATGCTGTGGCAAATGTAGAAAGGTCCTAAGCCTTTTTCTAGAGTCTGAGAAATCTTGGCCCTGCCACTGAAATTGTTCCCTCATAGCATGCAAGGTTTCCCCAAAGGAAAATTCCTCAGGAGGAGAGGCTGAAGGGATGGACTCCTCAGCATCAGAGTCTTTGTAAGGAGAATAAGAAGCCTCAGGAGGGTCTGTATGTTCTGAGTCATCAGAGGAATCATCTGTGGCTTCTTGTCTGATAAATCCTGTGAAATCGCAACAGAAGGTTGGATTTCAGAAGCCGTTTCTACCGGGTTAGAAGAGGCCTCGGTAGAAGGCAAGTTATCGGCTGAAGAAAGAACCGCTTGCTCGGTTTCGGCCGAAACCGAGACACTCGTGGTTTGCTTAACCGCGGTTTCGGCCGAAACCGCAGACCGCGAGTGTCGGTCCTTTCTTTGCGCTTTTGGTTATTTGCGTGGTCGGAGGATCCGACGGCATAATGTAGGCAAAATCGAGCCGAAAATCTGTTCAGCAAAGTCCGAGCGACGCCTAAGCGTCCGCGGTTAAAAGAAGCACAGGCTAGACAAGCTGCTACGCCGTGGTCTGGGCCTAAACAATGTATGCAATAGGAGTGGAAATCTTTATGAGGTATTTGTTTCCCACAAGATAAACAGTTATTAACTTTCTCTGACATCGGCTGAGGCAAGAAAGAGTCCCCAACGGGGTACTTAGCTTTATAGAAGTCTTCGTAGTATTCGGTAGTAGTAATCTCTGGATCTGACCGACCGGCACTTGCGAACAGCTTCTGCTTCGGGCGCCACGCGGCAAGAAAGACTGGGGAAAATGGAGTCGGCTGATGCCTTTATACCCGAATGACTGCCGCAATGACGTCGGGTGAAGTGCGACACCAGCCGAAGCCAGACCCAGACTTTGGAATCCGGCCGACCGAAGGGCTGCCTGACGACAGGACAACCCATTTGTAAAGACTGCAGATGCATCCTTGAAGGACATCATAATGTTATGCAAACATGCAATATAGATAAATCAAAAAACAGTAGTTGCAAGCAAATACACCATAAAAGAATACCCCAAATAGGTTGTATGATAAAGGTGTTTGTCATAAGGCCTGACCTAAGAGGGGACGGAGGGGGGTGGTAACCTGGTCTGCAGCTGTACGAGCACTCGAACATCCACATTTATAGTAGGTACAAAACTGTACTATGTTCATCGTGCATACAGCTGCAGTCATTACAGATGGGTAGAATCCCAAAGCTAAGTAAGGGTGGTAGGCACTAAGTGGAACTAGGAGGAGCGAGGATGCCCTGCAGGACTGCTGTGGCAAAGCCCGCTCTAGATTTTGAGTATAGTAGAAGGTGGTAGTGCTTGGAGAAAGTGTGCACTGAACTCCAAGTAGCTGCTTCCAAAATGTCCTTGGTAGGGACCCCCCTGAGGAAAGCTGCCGAGGTAGCTGTGGCCCTGGTGGAGTGGGATCTGATGTATGCAGGCACAGATTTTCCATGAAATGAATAACAAAAGCGTATGCAGTGAGCTATCCATTTTGAAATTGTCTGTTTGGAAATAGCCTTTCCTTGAGCACCTGTAGCATAGGACACAAAGAGTTGCTCAGATTTCCTGAATGGCTTTGTTCTGTCCAAGTAATAACGAAGTTGTCTGTGAATGTCCAAGGAATGTAGTAGTCTCTCCCCTTTGTTCTGTGGATTTGGATAAAAGGTAGGTAAGTGTATAGTCTGATTCAAAGCTACACTGGATATTACCTTTGGCATGAAGGTAGGGTTGGTTCGTAAGGAAATTCTGTCCTGATGGAAAATGAATGGTTGCACAGCCATGAGGGCCTGCAGTTCCGAAACCCTGCGTGCTGAGGTGATAGCCAGAAGGAAGGCTGTTTTCCATGACAAGTATTGTAGCTCTGCTGAAGAGGCTAGCTCAAAGGGAGGCAACATCAGCTTCTCCAATACGAAGTTGAGGTCCCAAGCTGGAACTGGTGGTTTTCCTTGGGGGTTTTATATATTTTCCCCTCTGAGGAACTGCCTTAATAGAGGATGTGAGAATAGAGGAGGGTCTGTGTTGTATTGTGCAGAAATGGTTGAAGCATGGATCTTGATGGAGGAGAAGGAAAGGCCACTGTTTAACATCTCAGCTAGGTACTGTAAAATTTGAGGTATATTTATTACCCAAGGATTCTGGCCCTTTTCTTGAATCCAGGAACAAAATCGTTTCCATTTGGCGGAGTAGGCTTTTCTAGTAGAAGGTCTTCTGGCCTCCAAGATGACATCCTGCACCTCCTTGGAGAGGAGAGTCTGTTGGGAAATTAAGGAATTCTCCATGCAGCTAGATTTAGGGTTTTGAGCTGGCTGTGAAGGGTTTTGTAGTTGTGCTGGGACAACAGAAGAGGGACTAGAGGTAGGATCCATGGTGGGGAATGTGTCAGGCTCTTCAGGAGTGGATACCAGTGTTGTCTTGGCCAGTCTGGAGCAATGAGAATCATTTGTGGCCTCTCTGCTCTGGCTTTTAATAGAACCTTGGTCAGTAAAGGAAGAGGCAGGAAGGCATAGACTGTCAATGTTGTCCAACTGAAAGAGAGTGCATCCACTTTCCAGGCCTGTAGATGATAAGTCCTTGAACAAAATTTTTTCAACTGGCAATTTCTGTGTGTAGCAAAGAGATCTATGTCTGGCTGTCCCCATGCCCGAGTTATCTTTGTGAAAACTTGAGGATGCAACTTCCATTCGTGTGGATCTGTCATATTTCTGCTTAGGTTGTCTGCCAGTGTGTTTTCCTTCCCTGGCAGGAATTGTGCCTGTAGTTGAATTTGCAATTCCAGTGCTGTGTTCCACAGGGTCATGGCTTGCCTGCACAGGGGGTATGAATGAGTTCCCCCTTGTTTGTTTATGTATCACATGACTGTGGTGTTGTCTGTCCTTATTAATAGCTGGCCTGGATGCAGTAGGTCTTTGAAGGTCATAAGAGCATTTTGCACGGCTAGCATCTCCTTTTGGTTGATGTGTAGGTGCTTCTCTTTTTGGGACCATTTTCCCTGAATGCACTGATCTTCCATGTGTGCTCCCCAGGTGCAGTCTGAGGCGTCCGTAGTGATGATTTGAGTTGCTTGAGGTACACAGAAAGGGAGACCTGTGTTTCTTTGGCATGCTTGAGCCCACCACAAAAATTCCTTTTAAAGGCATGGAATGAGTGATATAATTGTTTCCAAGCTGTGGCTGTGTTGAGACCATAAGTTTTTTAGGTACCATTGTAGTTTCCTCATATGCAGCTTTGCACATGGGATTAGTAGGATGCAAGATGCCATGAATCCCAGAGCCTGCAGGACTTTCCTTGCAGTTAGTCTGGTGAAAGTTGCCATTTTGCTGAAGTATTGAGACAGTTGCCCTTGTTTGTCTGGCGTGAGGTAGGCCATCTGGGTGGTTGTATTTAAGCTGGCACCCAGGATAATTATCTGTTGAGAAGGTTTTAGTTTTGATTTCTTTTTGTTCACTGTGTATCCCAGGAAGTTTTATTACAAATGCCAGATGGTGCAATAGAATGTCCTTGCTGTCCGCTTGGATCAGGCAGTCATCCAGATATGGGTAGATTTGTATTCCTTGTAGTCTGCAGAAGGCAATTACTGATGCCAGGCATTTCAGAACACTCTGGGTGCAGTAGATAAGCCAAAGGGCAATGCAGAGAATTGGTAATGGGTTGAACCTGCAAGAAATCTGAGGTATCTTCTGCAATCTTGTCTGATAGGGACATGCAGGTATGCCTCCTTGAGGTCCAATGTTACCAGCCAAGACTCCTTGCCCAGCATGGGAAAAAGCTGCTGTAATGTGAGCATCTTGAATTTTGGCACCTGTAGATATGTGTTTAGGATGGATAGGTCTAAGATAGGTCTCCAATCTTTGTCTCTTCTTGGTACCAGGAATAGTCTGGAATAGAAACCTTGACCTTGTTCTTTTGCAGGTACCTCTTGAATCACTTTCATATCCATGAGAGCGGAAATTTGTCTTTGTGCCTCTGCCCTTTGATTTTGTGGCAGGTTTGGCATGCCTCTCATTTTTGGAAGGGTGTGAAAGTGGAACCTGTAGCCTCTGTCTATAATTTCCAGTATCCATTTGTCTTTTGTAACAATATGCCAGTTTTTTGAAAATAATGCCAGTTTTCCGCCCAAAGGTGCTGCCATTAAAGCTTTGCTTGGCAGGTATAGGGGGAAGTCATTGTATCTGTTTTCTAAATGACTGTGATCTATCTTCTCCACCTCTTGGGGTTGGTGCTTGCCACTGGTCTTGCTCTGTAAGATCCTTGAGGTTGTACTCTACCCCTTGGGCATCTGTATCTGCCCCTTTGAGGTCTGTCCTTGGCTGGAAAGGACCAATTTTTTGAAGGCCAGTTTCTGCTGAAGCGTGGAGGCTGTACCTGCAGGAAATCTTTCACTGTTTTCATAGATTTCGCTTTTTCCTCCATTTTCTTTAGTACCTCCTCAGCTTTAACACCAAACAATACATTTTTTGAAGTGGTGCATCTAATAACTTTGCTTTGACATGATCTGGTAAGGTTTGCTCTTTGAGCCAAGCATGTCTACGTATAACAGACCCCCGTGACAGCAGCTCTACATGAAGCCTCTAAAGCATCAAAACCACACTGCAAGGTATGTTTACCCACTTGCTCTGCACCATGCAACAAATTCTGCAACTCTTTCAAATCTGGTTGTTCTGTTTGTGTCATTTTGCTTTTTAACTGGGATAACAAAAACTGTTGGTACTTTAACATATGGAATTGACAGCTTAATGCCCTCATGGTTAAAGTGGCAGATGTGTACACCTTTTTCCCCCACCTTTCTAATGCTCTGGAATCTCTCTGAAGGTAAAGGGTTTTTAGCAGTAGAGGCCTTTATTCCCTTGGGACCCTGTGAAATAGTTTCTGGGTCAGCAGTATGGCTTTTATAAAGGAACTGGTGAGAATCAGGGACCCGGTAATACCGGTCTGGTTTAACAGGGGCTGGAGGTAAAGAATCTGGATTAAGGCTGGCTTCTGCGTACACATCCTCCAAAATATCTAAAACAGGAGGGATAGCCAGGGGCCTATGCTGGGGGAGCAGTAGAAATTCCCTGAGCCTTTTCTTGGAATCGGAGTAATCTTGGCCTTGTGTTCCCTCAAAGTATGCAGGGTTTCCCCAAAAGAGTAGTCCTCAGGGGGGGAGACCGAGGGAATAGACTCCTCAGCATCAGAGTCTTCAAAAGGGGAATAGGCATAATCCTGGTCCTCAGAATGTTCTGAGGTAATAGAAGCCTGGTCTGAGGAAGGGTAGTCTTCCTCCAATCTGGGTCTTTTGTCAGAGGGGGGTTGGGAACCCCTGATGAGAGTTATCAAATCCTCAGCCATTTTAAGCATCTGCTTTTTAGGCATGGGGCCTTGACAGGAGGTCTGAGGACCCTGTTTTTTAGTTTTCACGGCTGCTTTAGATTTAGTGAAGGATTTAATAGAGAAGGTGGAAGGGCCTGAAGACGCCTTCAGAAATGGCAGGCCTGACTAAATATTGAGTTTCCCCGCCAAGAGTGGCGTCGGTGTCTGCAGTAGGAAGGGAGACAGAGGAGCCTGCGACTTCGGGTACTGAAGTCACTGGTAAAATAGTTTTGTCGGTATTCAGGGGCTGCATAGGCGCCTCACTGAGAACCGGTAGTCGGCCTAAGCATGGTCTCAGTACTCGGTGTGGACCTCGGATGTCGTCCTTATCTTTGCGTCGTTTGCTTAAAACTGGAGTCGGTGAATCCGACGACATGATATAATTACATTTTTTGCCAAAATAATGAAGGGCGAACTCCACCCGGCGCTTAATAGTGCGCTTGTTGAACCTAGCAGAAAAATGGCAGGCCGAGATGTCGTGGTCTGAGCCTAAGCAAGGGAGTGGAAATCCTTATGCGGTATTTGCTTCCCACAAGTAATGCAATTATTAACTTTGTCTGACATCGGTCTGAGGCAAGAAAAGTTTCCCCAATGGGGTACTTAGCTTTAAAGAAGACTTCGGCTGAAATACTTTCGTAAATCTCAGGAGCTGGCCTACCGGCACTTGCGAACTGCTTCTGCTTCGGGCACCGCATGGCAAGAAAGACTGAAGAAAATGGCGTCGGCTGCCTCTTTTATACCCCTGCCGCTCTGAAGTCAGGGAAGAAGAGACGACAACCGACGCCGGACCTAGACTTTGGAATTCGGCCGACCGAGGACCCGCCTGATGGCAGGATAACCCATCTGTAATGACTGCAGCTGTATGCACGATGAACATCAGTGATGAGTAATACCTTATTCGTCAAAGATACTGCAACACGAACACTGCCATACAATACCAGACTAAACAGTACCAGTCCAAGATTTCACTCTTATTTCTAGGCACAGTTTTCATATCTGACAGACCTGTCGGGGGAATGTTTATTAACACTACCTGAATGTTGTCACACATATTACCAGATTCCACATTATTATGTACATATGTCTCACTCTGTTACTGCACACACTCTGGTCATAGCTTCACAACATGGGGGTGGACTTGGGACATACTTTGATTATTACTCTCATAACACTATGGTGAGTTGCTAGAGTGACAGGTTTGTTCTTATGGATATATTTCTGACAATTATTATGTCTGAATCAGTTGTATGTCATTATTTGCTACCTAAACCTCTGGGATCATCCCACTGATTTGCCAGGGGGACAGGGTGACAGGTAGGGGACTTACACCAATTATCTGGACTTTTGTGGGCTATGATTCTGCATATAGCTAACTACCACTCCCAGGATTCGAACAGTACAGTTTTGTACACTTAACATAAATGTAGATGTTCGAGTGTATTCACTGTTGCAGTCATTACATTTGGGTAATCTGCTGGCAGGTTGCCCTCAGTCAGCCTGATTAACAAAGTCTTGGGTCCCGCGTCAGTTGCTGTCCCTTCTTCCATGACGTCAGGTCATCAGGGGTATAAAACATGCAGCCAATACCATTACATCAGTTTTTCTTGCCCCAGATGTCAGGTGCCCCCCAAATGGGGAGCAAATAAAATTAAAAACACAAAAATATACCTCCAACCACAAGCAAGTACACCAAAAGGGCTTTCAAGCATAGTGAAAGAAAGTAGAGGTACAGCCAGAGGAAAATAGGGGGCTGGAGGGAGGGTAACCAGGACTGCAACAGTGAATACACTTGAACATCTACATTTATGGTAAGTGTACTATGTTCTTCGTGTTTCACTGTTGCAGTCATTACATTTGGGTAGATTCCCAAAGCTATGGTTGGGAAGAGGAAATTATACAGCATTAGGACCAGCTATAAGGCCCTGCAAGACAGCAGTGGCAAAGCCAGCTCTGGATTTAGAGAAAAGTGGTAAATGGTAATGTTTGGTGAAAGTATGAACTGAGCTCCAGGTAGCAGCTTCTATAATATCCCTGGTAGGAACATCTCTGAGAAAGGCTGTTGAAGTAGATGCAGCCCTGGTGGGATGGGATCTGATCCCCTGAGGGATAGTTTTTCCATGATGCTTATGGCAGAAACGGATACAATGGCTTATCCATTTGGAAATGGTTTGCTTTGAAATAGCCTTTCCTTCTCTCCCCCTGCAGCAAATGCTACCAGCAGTTGTTCAGATTTTCTTTGAGATTTAGTCCTGCTTAAGTAAAATCTAAGTTGTCGGTGTACATCCAATTAATGCAGAATCCGCTCCCCTGTTCTGTGAATTTGGAAAGAAAGTTGTCAAATGAATGATCTGATTAACAGCCACACTGGATACCACCTTGGGCATGAAGGATGGATTGGTCCTGAGAGATACCCTGTCCGCATGAAAAATGATGAAAGGCTCCACTGCCATAAGAGCCTGTAATTCAGAAACCCTTCTAGCTGAAGTGACTGCTAAAAGGAAAGTGATTTTCCAAGAGAGAAATTTTAAGCCTGCAGTAGCAGCTGGCTCAAGAGGAGGGAGAGTAAGTTTCTCCAATACAAAATTAAGGTCCCAGGCAGGGGTTGGAGCCCTCCTGGGTGGTCTTAAGTTTATGGCCCCTCAGATACTGCTTTAGCAGAGAATGAGAGAAGAGGAGAGGTTCTGTGTTGTAATGAGCTGAAATGGCTGAGGCATGGATTTTTATGGAAGAGAAGAAGGACGGGCCCTTGTGAAGCATCTCAGTTAAGTAATGCAAAATCTGAGGAATGTTGGGCACTGCTGTGCTTATCCCTTGAGATGGATTCCAGGCACAGAATCTTTCCATTTGTCAGCATAAGATTTTCTAGTACTAGGTCTTCTCGTCTCCAAAATGACATCCATCACAGGTTTGCTGAGGGATGCTAAGGGTGAATTTAGGTGATTAGCCACGCTGCAAGATTCAAGGTTTGGAGCCGAGGGTGCAGAGTTTGGTTGTTCTGCTGAGACAGTAAGGAGGGTGTCTGAGCAGATGCCATGGTGAAATGTGTGACACACTGCGCAGGAGTGGGTACCAGTGTTGGAAAGGCTAGTCTGGAGCAATCAAAATAATTTTTGGTTTGCCCTGTTTAACTTTTAGCAGAACTTTGGAGAGCAGAGGCAGAGGTAGAAAGGCACAGACTGATAGGTTTTTCCAGCTGAAGGACAGAGCATCCACTTTCCAGGCTTTTTTGTGATGAGTTCTTGTGCAAAATTTGTCCAATTGACAGTTCTGGGGTGACGCAAAAAGATCTATGTCTGGGCTCCCCCATTTGCGTGTCAACATGTTGAAAACCTGTGGTTCCAGTTTCCATTCGTGTGGGTCCATGAGAATTCTGCTTAGTTTGTCTGCCAGAGAATTCAGCTTTCCTGGCAGGAATTGAGCTTGTAGTTGTACTTGATAACTCAAGGCAGTGTTCCACAATGCCATGGCTAGTCTGCAGAGGGGGTAGGAGTGTGTACCCCCCTGCTTCTTTATGTACCACATAACCGTGGTGTTGTCCGTCTTTATCAGTAATTTCCTGGATGAAGGCAGTCCTTGAAGGCTGTCAGTGCATTCTGTACAGCTAGCATTTCTTTTTGGATTTATATGAAGGTGCATTTGATTTGGGCTCCATTTTCCCTGAATGCATTTCCCTGCCAGATGAGCACCCCATGCATAGCCTGATGCGTCTGTAATTAGGGTTTGGGCGGCAGGGGGTGGTGTGAATGGCAGTCCCTTGTTCTGGTGGCAGGCCTCTGCCCACCATAGGAACTCTAGGCGCAGGCAAAGTATGATAGGAATCATTGTTTCCAGGCTGTGACAATGTTGACTCCATAGACTTTTTAAATACCACTGAAGTTTCCTCATATGCAGTCTTGCATATGGAATTAAAAGAATGCAGGAGGCCATGAACCCCAAGGCTTGCAGTATTTGCCTTGCAGAAAGCAGGGTTTTTGTGGCCATCTGTTTGGAGTAAGTCACCAAAATGAATTTGCTTTTCTGGCACAAGGAAAGCCATCTGGGCAATTGTATTCAAGCTTGCACCCAGGAATGTAATTTTCTGAGAGGGTACCAGTTGTGATTTCTTTTTGTTTATAGTGTACCCTAGACAAGTTAAAACCCTTTTTACAAATGCCAGATGTTTTAGAAGAATGTCCTTGTTTTCTGTCTGAATTAGACAATCGTTCAGGTATGGATATATTTGAATATTTCTTTGCCTGCAAAATGCAATTACTGGAGCCAGGCACTTTGTAAAGACCCTGGGCGCAGTAGATAAGCCAAAGGGCAGTGCAGAGAACTGGTAATGCAAGTAGCCTGCTTTGAAGCGGAGGTATTTTCTGCAACATTCCCTGATTGGGATATGCAGGTAAGCCTCTTTTAAATCTAGAGAGAGTTGCCAACCAGGCATATTTGCCTAGCATAGGAAGTAACTGGTGAAGAGTCAGCATCTTGAATTTTGGAATGTCCAAAAAGGTGTTTAGAGTAGATAAGTCCAGAATTGGACGCCATGATTTGTCTTTTCTGGGTACCAGGAAAAGTCTTGAATAGAAACCTTGTCCCTTTTCCTCTTCTGGTACTAGCTGAATAGCCCCTATGCTCATGAGAGAACTCAGCACAGCTCCTTGTGGTATCCAGCAGAGTTCCTAGAGCAGCAGAGACAGAAAAGACAAACTTTCCAGATTCTAAGTATTTTTTTCTGCATTTTAGACCTTTTGTGCCTTTCGACGACTGTTTCTGCCTATTTTATAGAGTTATTACCTGTTTTTACTGTTTTTATAAGCTTGATTTGTTTGTTGCACTTTCTAGTTTAAGTTTTGCTTAAAAGTTAAACTACAGGCTAATACACTCAAATGTACTAGCTTTTGATAGCATTTAATCGAAAATCAAAGCATTTACTGTGTTTTCTGTCCTATCTGTGTAAAAAAACTTGAAAAAAAAAAAAAAATATTCTTGTTTTCCATACTTTCCTGATTAGTTTGTTCTAGTGATCAGATTTTGCTGATCCCTGGGCTTTGTCTTGGTTCCTGTACTTCTCCATTTTCCTTGTTTGGTCAGGGGGAAGTTTCTTTACTCACCAGTGAGAGTGGGGAGTACTGAGCTGCCTGTTTGTCCTCAGAGGAGTGGTTAAAGACAGTAACTTGTAGTTCATTGGCCATTTTGGGTCATTTCCTGCCTTTTCCAGCCCCCCGCTATAAAGCACGCTTTAGAACGCTTTAGCGCGGAGTTGCCACAGGAGCACACAAGAGCAGCGGCGGTTAATCAAGGTTAAACTATTCGGGCTACCTAAAGTTCACTCTTCATTTTTTCCCTTAGAACAGCTCTTCTTGAACTGTACTGCTAATCTAACCAGCCTATTCTCTAACTAAAAAGTTCAGCTCTACTTGATTCCTAAGTAGACTATTCTCCATCTGTAAAGCCTAGCACTTGCTCCTAAAGTACTTTTTACTCTGATATAGCACTTTTATTATACATAGTACCCCACCGGCCTAAAAACACCACATCCCCCGAAGTCTTTTTTTCAAACTCATCTACATGAAGTTTTTGTCTATTCCTTCTAGCATGGCGAGGGATCAGTTGCTAGTGTCCTCTCCTGCTCAGCTGGTGAATCTGGGAATATTGAGGCAAGGTTACAATTGCCTCATATACACTGACAACCCTCTCCTTCTCCCACAAAACACAAATACATGCGAGAGATGCAAATATATAGCCAAACTGGAGGCTGAGCTCTCTCAACATAGGACTGGCAAGACCAGACAGGAGGAGAAGGTAACCACACATACCACAAACCCAGTCTCACATAGCACTATCACAACTTCAAATCATACACATAAACACACAAAGACATACTTGGAGGCTCTGATCAAAAACCTACCAAAACAGCAGAGGCCACCAAAGCAGACACCCAAACAACTGCCTCCACAGGGCACAGCACATGCAACACATAGACCATGGAGTCAGTGTGCCAAACAGTCACAGCCCTTAAGGCCAAACACAATGCCAGACACACTCGTCATTGGTGACTCCATAGTCAGACACACTGACGTCCCGCTCACCAGATTGAGTAAGGAGAAGGTCACAGTAAGCTGCCTATCGGGCGCTAGAATCCACCACATAACGCAAGGACTCAGGTCACTCAACTGCAGGTACAAGTATGACTCGGACATTGTCCATGCTGGTGTGAACGACCTGAGACGTACCTCCCTGGACTACATGAAAAGAGACATAGAGGAGCTCTCTGATTATGTAGCCCAGGCAGGTATGACCCTGACCTTGAGCATTATCCTACCTTCACCAAGAATGATGCCACAATATGAAGACAAGATGATCAGCTTTAATAATTGGCTTAAACTATGGTGTCATTTAAAGGGGATCCAATGTCTGTCTAACCCGCAGTTAGGGCAGCTGTTTAATCTTAGTCTCACCTCAGGATACGTACCCAAGGAGTGGCGTATGGCAACGGTGGTCCCACTTCACAAAGGAGGTGCCTCCACCGACCCCGGAAACTACTGTCCCATCAGCTTGACAAGCCTGGTCTGCAAAGCTATGGAGAGGATCATAATGGAACTCATAAATAAAGACATAGGGGACTTGCAGACTTTGGATCCAACCCAGTTTGGCTTTGTCAAGGGCAGATCATGCGTTTTAAACTTGGTTGACTTTTTCGAAACAGTCACCAAGGCCATTGACGAGGGCAAGGCAGTCCACACAGCCTACCTTGACCTGGCAAAGGCTTTCGACACAATACCCCACTCGGGTATCATTGAAAAACTCACCAGCTTAAACGTAAACCCATACGTCACAAGATGTGTTGCAAACTGGCTAAGTGACAGAACCCACAGGGTCAGAGTTGCTGGCGCCATGTCAGACTCCAAGCCTGTCACAAGTGGTGTCCCACAGGGCTCAGTCCTGGGCCCATTCTTGTTCGGCATCTACCTTTCAGAGGTACAGGCAAACACAGGAGGATTATGGCTGACAAAGTTTGCAGATGACTGCAAACTGGGCACCATAGTTGAAAACCCATCTGACACAGACATCCTTCAGAAGGGTCTCAGAAACGGATAACTGGTGCCAGAGCCATGGCCTAAAGTTAAACGCCAAAAAATGCATAGTCATTCCCTTCGGGAAAAACAAGGTTACCCCTAGTTACCATATAGGTGGCAATCCACTAAGCACAGAAGAGGTTATCAGGGATCTGGGGACCCAGGTTGACAGTAACCTTTCGTTTGACACTCACGTTACCAAAGTAGTTAGGAAGACCTTCTACATTGCCCACCTGATCATGAAGGGATTCACATCTAGATCAAGGGAGGTCATCGTTCCCCTGTACTCATCACTCATCAGACCAATGATTGAGTACAATGCCCCATTCGGAATGTATCTGACCCGACACCTGCAGCAATTGGAAAGGCCCCAAAAGTTCCTCACCAAAAGGATAAAGGGTCTCAAAAATATGTCTTATGCTGCCCGACTGAAGGAACTCCAGCTCTATTCAGTCGCTTACCGTCTGCTCAGAGGTGACCTGTGCCTGACATACAAGGCCATGTCCAACCCAGAATTAATGAACATGCTTCACCTCAAAAAATCTAAATCCATCAGAACTACAAGGGCAAAAGACTTAAACCTCGACACGGCTATCAGTAGGACGTGCTGGAGGGACAGATTCATCACCCAGAGACTCTCTATGCTGTGGAACAAAATACCGGTTCATGTGAGGCAGAGCACTTCGCTGGCCTTGTTCAAGAGAAATCTTGACCAATGGATGGGAGATCGCAGGTATACCCCAGGGATAACCTCAGTGTCACTGCTTGACAGAGGCACAGCAAAATAATGGGCATAGTATCCTTCAAACTAAAGGGGTGGCGAAAGCCACAAAACTCTGGGCTAGGCTTATAAATGCCCTAGGGCAGATAGCCTAGTATGAACCTATGAACCTATGAGGGAAAGTACTTGTTTCTGGGACTCTGCCCACTGATTTGGGGGCAGGTCTGGCCATCCGTTTGGAGTTGGCAATGTGTGGAAATGAAATCTTTATCCCTGGGATACTATATTTAAAACCCATTTGTCCTGGGTTATAAGTTGCCAGTTTTTTTGCATAAAAAGTCAGTTCCCCCCCAAAGGGGCGGCTAAAAGGTAAGTGCTTGGTAAGTGTAGAGGGAAGTCATTGAGACTGCTTACCATAGGGAGGTGTATTGTTGTTTCCAGATTTGGAAGAGGAGGCACCCCATTGCTTTGTTCTGAAAGTCCCTTGGGACTGACACGTGGTGCATTTGGAATGTCTGGGTTTGACTTGAGTGGCTCTCGAAGGAACTGGAAAGGACCAGTTCTTAGTAGGCCAGTGCCTACTAAATCTTGAAGGTTACACTTGTAAGAAATCTTTCACAGTTTGCATAGATTTAGCTTCATCTTCCATCTTCTTTAGAACTTCTTCAGCCTTATTACCAAAGAGACGGTCCTGTTGTAAAGGAGCATCCAACAATTTTGCTTTAACGTGATCAGGCAGAGATTGCTCTTTGAGCCAAGCATGCCTTCTTAGCATAGACCCAGTTACAGCAGCCCTGCAAGAGGCCTCCAAAGAATCAAAACAACATTGCAAAGTATGTTTTCCAACTTGTTCAGCTGAATGCAATAGATCCTGTCAATCTTTACTTTCCACACAATCAGAAATCATCATTTTCTGTTTAAGCAGTCCCATGATATGCTGCTGATATTTTAGCATATGGAATTGACAGTTTAAAGTCCTGATTGCCAAGGTTGCAGAAGTGTAGACCTTCTTACCCCATCTATCCAACGCCCTGGAATCTCTATCAGAGGGGGTAGGATTTTTAGCAGTAGAAGCCTTAATGCCCTTGGGGCCCTGAGAAATGGTTTCAGGATCTGCAACAGGATTTTTGAAAAGGAATTTGTGGGAGTCAGGAACCCTGTATTAATCGGTCTGGCTTACAAGGAGCCAGAGGCAGAGAATCAGGAGCCATACTAGATTCTGAAAACACATCAACAATGTCTAGAACAGGAGGTATAGCCAAAGGCCTATGCTGAGGAAGAAGAAGAAGAAAATCCCTAAGCATCTTTTTAGATTCAGAAAAATCCTGACTTTCCCAGTGGAAATGTTCCCATAAAGTATGTAAAGTTTCCCCAAAAGAAAAATCCTCAGGAGGAGAAGCAGAAGGAATAGAATCCTCTGCATCAGCATCCTCATAAGTAGGTATAGACAATTCCTGTTCATTAGAAGAGTCAGAAGAAATAGAATCCAGTTCAGAAGATTCATAGTCTATTTCTTGCCTAGGCCTCTTAGAAGGGGGGGGGGGGGTTGGCTACCCCTGATTAGAGTAATTAAATCTTCAGCCATTTTGATCATTTGTTTTTTAGGCATAAGTGTCTGCACATGTGGCCTAGGCATCGGTTATTTAGACATAGTTCGAGATTTTGGCCTTAATATTGAAGATGGTGTCAGTTTAATATACAAATTGGTAGGCCTAAATACACCCTCAAAAGCCTGTGCCTGCACAGTGGCTCCGGACCCATCCAAGGAAGAGACATCTGCGGGTTCCATAACTGAAGCAACTCGCGGCATACAGGACTCCGAATGGGTCTCAGAAGAGGCCTGCATATCAGAAGTAGCGGGTATCAGGGACTGCAAAAGCGCCTCACTGAGTACCGGTGAACTGGCGACTGGCTTAGAAGCGTCGTTGGCAGTTTTGGACCTCAACGGCCTGTCTTTTTCTTTACGTTTTTTAGGTATTCCGGTAGTCGGATTGATAACCGACGTCATTTCTAGATAAGCGTGAGCCAAAATATTTAGAAGCAAAAATGTACCAACGACGGATAGTGCGTTGATTAAATAAAGCACAGAACCAACAGCAAGGTACATCATGGTCAGGGCCTAGGCAAGGAACACAGTACAAATGAAAATCCTTATGGAGGTATTTGCTTCCCACAAGTAATACAATTATTAACTTTTACTGACATCGGTAAGGAGCAAGAAAAAGTTTCCCCAACAGGGTACTTAGCTTTTTAGTTGAAGACTTTGGATCTGAAACTCGAAAATGAAAATTTCAGGAGTCGGCCGACCGTCACTTGCGAACTGCTTCTGCTTCGGGCACAGAGTGGGAAGAAAGACTGATGTAATGGTGTCGGCTGCATGTTTTATACCCATGACGACCTGACGTCATAGAAGGAACAGCAACCAACGCAGGACCCAAGACTTTGTTAATCAGGCTGACTGAGGGCAACCTGCCAGCAGATTACCCAAATGTAATGACTGCAACAGTGAAACATGAAGAACATCATGGCTGTGTGGGCTAAAAATACAACACTTCACATCTCAGTCGAGTGTGCTATTGGGACTATGTTGTCTATCGTTTCACTGTTTTCTATCTAAGTCTCTCTCAGTTGTACAATATGACCTCTTCTGATTACAGCAGTAGTATACAGACATTCCTACACATCTTACTTATGTACCACAATGTGGTAACAGTGCTTAATAGAATAGTACTGTTAAGAGATTGCAACACTACATTACCTTATGATACCAGAGTAAACACAAGCAGTCCAGCAGTTAGACCTTTATTGTCAGGCTGTTAACCTTTTATTTACATACAACCTATATGAAACTCTTTCGGCCATATTGTCTGGTTTATTCAGTACATGCCATACACAATACAGGTTTTATACTGGCAATTAACTTTCTACTACTTTTAGATTTACTTCTTATGACAGTACATGCAAGACTATTACTAACCTGCCTCGCGATGCAACCTCTGCAATCTACAGGCATGGGCTTCCCGGTTCACAGTCCGCTCATCTGCCACGGTCAAAGATATAAGAGGAATATTTAGCCATACCTATCCATAATATACATGAGCTGGCAATTATTAAACAGGTGGTAGACTGATACTTAAACATGGCTGGGACATCACCTGTCCCCCTAGCCTCATGGATCCACTAATCCAAGAGCTCCCTTTTTCTCCATTTCAGGTTGGTACAGTGAAGCCTGACATGTTCACCAGTTCAAGGTATGCCAGTGGCGCTGGTGAGGTCACGGACGAGACAGTCCCAGGCTTCCACTTTATATTGGGAACCCTGGTATTGGCCCTGCAGCAGTCTCTGGCCATGGTCTTTAACAAAGAGTCCTGCCATGACTTTGGACTCCTGGATGCCCCAATGCTGCGCCCGGAAGCACACTCCTTCACCCACGCCAGTGATAGTACCTACAGAAGGAAGCTGCAACCAGTTAAGAGATGTATTCCCGCCTGTGGGGTTTAAATAGGGCTGATTTCCCACACTTTGCCGTGATTGGACGGTTTTGAAAATGCTAAGCTATGGGCAAACCTACTTACCTAAGGTTGGCATTGTTTAAAGGGGTATACCAATGGGCAACCTGATTTAGCTGGCTTACACATTGCTTACACCTAGTAAGCAGGGGTCTGCAATGCTTAGCATTGCTTAATTTTTAATTTGCACACTATTTGCTGTTTGGCATTGATTTACCATTCATTACATGTTATATATGTGTTTGGTATCCATGATTCATGTGTACGTACACTGTATGGGGTCCTTGTGTTTATTGGGGGATTTCAACACTTGACACCTCACAACTAGACTTAATGCAGTACTCCAGTTCACATAT
The DNA here is from genome assembly GCF_019279795.1 of Protopterus annectens. Lineage (NCBI taxonomy): Eukaryota > Metazoa > Chordata > Ceratodontiformes > Protopteridae > Protopterus > Protopterus annectens. The sequence goes on along the minus strand of NC_056739.1, from coordinate 984,576,308 downwards.
TTATGTTATGTAGTAGGTTATACAGCATAAAACTGTATATAGATTCCTTTCACATGTAAATTTTAATTTTCCTTTAGTGGGGATCTGTTTGGTGATATCTCAATCTTTTGTACTGCTGTGACGGCTTACTGGTTAACTACTGTGACTATAGTATACAGGGTCCTGGGTTCAAGACCTACAAGGGCTGTTTATTTTGTTGCTGGGCAGAACAGCGGCTGTTGGACAGAGAGTGATTATGGCACATTTAAGCAATTGTAAGCGGGATGCGCAATGGTAAGCAATGCTAACTTCTGGTTAAATATGCTTACAGAGAGTTAGCTTCAATATTGCTTAACCTATGCGCACATTGCTTACCCCAGTGCAAACAGGCTTAAACTCGCTTACTGTTGTTTACAAGTGTTTACTCCCATTTACCCCCGCACTAATTTAGACAGAAATGTAACATGGTTCTTGGGAAGATGGTGGATTTGGACACTATGGATTCATCATTCATTGCACATTATACCTTCGATTTGTATCCCCGATTCATGTGTACATATACTGTATAGGACACTTGTGTTTCTGTGGATTTTACATTATTACAATGACACCTCACATCTGCAATTAATGCAGTACTCCAATTCACAAATATATGTTATTTAGTAGGTTATACAACAAGAAATATTGTCCATAAAGTGATTTGACATGGAAAATGGAATTTACTGGAATGAGAATCGAACCGGGAATGGCTGCTCATAAGGCAAATGCTCTGACCACTACATTATTGCATTACTGCTTCATTTGCATGTATCTTGATATTTATCTTCTTGTGCCATTTAAGCTATAGTTTGCATAGCTAAGCAATGGGCAAACCCGCGCACCTACAGTTAAATTTAATCTGTTTGATAAAAAAAGAAAGTGTTTATATTATTACATTTTAAATATTGCTCTTATAAACTTGGGGTGTTGCTAGGGTAATGGGATTTGTTTTTATGAACATTTTCTGACCGATTTGAAGTCTGACATTTGTATGTTTGCCATTATTTCAGACTTCACTGATGAGATCATCCCAGTGATTTGGCAGGGTAAATGAGGGACAGGCCAGACGTATGTGCCACATATCTGGAAATTCTGCATTGATCTATGCTGTTGGGGTTATGCAACCCTCTATGAGTGGTCTTGCTCATTGTAATTGCCAAAACGGCAGTTCTTGACTGCGGGGGCATGTATATTGTGAGAGCTCTGCTCTCAGACGCTCCTCCTGCACTTGTCCATGCTCCATGCCCGTTTAGGAGCTGAGGCAGCACGCCTTCATTACTATGCATGGTGCACTGCCGTGCTGCTCCTAAACGGTCGCTTCCATGCAGGAATAAGCTATTCCTGCACGGAACCTTACTGAATCCTGGGGATTGTGTGCTAAGATTTATTGCAAATGTTATAAATCTGTTGCTATCTTAAGTCTACATATGTCAGACTACATGTAAATATTGTATACAGTTAACTTATTAACTAATTTGGTATTTAACATGTAAACAAGCATTTTCTATATTATAAATTCAAAATAAAAATTATCTGAGTAAAAAAAATAATAATTCTGAAGCACCAATAAAACAATTTATGCATAGTTTTCTCTGTATTTCTTCTATGTTTTCTGCATCGAAATTTCTAAACTTAACATGCTCCTTTCATCTACCTAATTGCCATAAATCCATTAAAATCTTTTGTTAGGATTTTAAGGGACCCTTGAAACATTCCTTCCTATTTGCATCCAAAGACTAAAAGCAATCTGGCAGTGAAATCTAAACAAACATATTGCTAACTACATCACTGAAGTCCCAAAGGTGGGTGGGAGGGAGGAAAAAACAGTTGACACTGACCTAATAAACCTTAAATCCACCAATCCCACTAAAAAAAACATTAAAACTAAAATCTATACAGAAGAAAACCCAACAGTAATTAAAAAAAAAATTGGGAAATCATGCTAAAGATGGCCATAACACTCAGGGCTGGATTCAAATGTAGTGCAGAGACAGTACAGACAGACAACACAGTAGTGTTAGATATGGGCAAAGAAATAGGGATAAATTGTACAAGTATTCAGACCACTGCACTGCAAGAAGGCAGAGGTGAAGAGGAAACTTCATAAAATTAAGCAGGAATCTGTTAAAGGGAGCCTCTTCCATCCTGTAACAAACAAACTCTTAATAGCAGGAAAGAGAACCATAGCAGGTATCTCAAGCGGTCACTGGTATTGTTGGGCAGCCAGTGCATATATCCAAGGAAAAGCAGGACATAAAAGGCAGGGAGCACTGAATGGGAGCTCAGCAAGCTGCACACCTTATTGGAGGGGGGAGGTGAAGCAAGAAATGGGTATAAGAGAAAAAAATCTGTAAGTGAGGAATGATGAAGGGTGAATGAAGGCAGTGGGCCACACAAAACATGGAAGACCACAGGTACGAAACTGGATAGGTACACACAAAGGGGGGGGGGGTAAAGATACATACACAGACAAAATGTCATGGATAGGATAGGAGGAAATAAGATAAAAACTGATGTATAACCAAACTATAGGAAAGTCTCCAAGAACAGATGGTATTCCAGTAGAAGTTTGGAAGTTAGGCAAGAAGAAAGTGATAAAGATCTGGAAGGTTTTGTTTAACAGTATTTTAATAGGAGGAGAGGCACGAACAACCTGGAAAAAAGCTGTGGTGTCTGTAATACCTAAAGAAAGTAAAGCCCCATCAGATCCAGCTTCATGTAGGCCCATTTCTATTCTAAACCATTATTATAAAGTGTTTATGTCTAGAATGGCTAAAATAATGGCAAAGGTGATGCCGAAATTGACAGATATGGACCAACATGGTCTTGTGGAGTGGAAGCAAACATCTGACAACATTAATAAAATGATGATCCACAGGGAAGTAGAATGTAAGAAAATACCACCGTTATTGGTGGGTCTTGATGCAGGGAAAACATTCAACAGAGTAAGCTGATATTTTATGAGTAGGAAATGGAAGCATTTGCATTTCCTGATACAAAACCAAGGTTAATTAGAAGGATAGGAGAGGGGTCAGAGTCAAAAAATCAAAGTGGGAAGGTTCCTTTCGGATAAGTTGTGTCTGAACAGAGGAAATAGGGAGGATCTTTAGAACCAATGGCAAAGAAAATAAGGGACTCAGAAATCCAAGGATATAATTGGTATGGCATTTACGAAAAGCTGGCTTTATTTGCAGATGATATTATTTTGCATGTGATGGAACCAGAAAAGGAAATTAGTGTTGTGGAATATTCCGGGACAATTCCATGTTTTTTTTTTTGGGGGGGGGATATAAAATTAGATAAACAAAGGATATGGCTATAAACTATGTACCCACACATGACCTGGTCCAGCAATACACACATAACATGATAAAATTAAGTATTTGGGATTATGGATTAAAAAGAATTTGGTGTGTGTGTGAAGAAACTAAGCAAAAGATAATACAAAAACTGAGAAACTGGAAGCTTTTGCCTACTGATATGGATAGCAAGATATACAAGCTGCAAAAATGCGTTTAGTTTTAGTCATAGGTCTGTTATATTTTTATCAACCAGCACATAGATTGTGGACAGTAATAAAGACTTGAAGGATTTTATTTGGGGAGGCAAGAGGGCAATAGTCAAGTGGGATAAATTGATCCTAACAAAACAAGGTTTAGGATTACCTGATTTCAAGGGTTATTTTAGCACTACAGCTTTAAGGCTCGTATTGTACTACAATTCAAAGTGGAAATAGAGGATGATGAAGCAGGGGGGTAATGAGACAAAGAAAGAATTGAATTTTGGATGCAGATCCTCAAGAACACTCATACAGAATATTATGTTCATAAAGAAGCAGAAAATATACCAAAAACTAGCCGATATGGGAATGAAGAAATGAGATTCTGCCAAAAGGGATGACTGCAATTAGGAGTACAGTGAATAGACAAAAATGGGCTAGAATTTACTGAAGGAAGCTAGCAAAGAAACAAAGCTTGGGAACAAATAATTAGAAAAGGAAAGGTAATATAATGGAAGAGGTCAAGAAGACATTTTGATTGCAGGCTAGTGACTGCCTTCCCTATCAGGGACTGATATTAGAGTACAGACAAAGAGAAAGGGATAGGGGGAAATCCTAAATGAAAGGTCTGCACTGGTTGAGCTTTAATTAAATCTATAAAATAAGTTGCTGTTAAAAAAGGGATAATTAATGGAGCATACAAAATATTGCATAATAACTATAGGAATGTATCAGAAGAGCTTAGAAAAGATTGGAAGAGAGATTAAATATGCAGTTCACAAAAACAATGGGGCAATATATGTAAGGTTCTCAGATATGTACAGTCTAGAAAATTTAGGATTTTTGCCTGGAAGTGTTTGTATAGATACTTTTATACTCCAAATAGACTCCAAAGAATTTTTTTCTCAGGTAGATGGCAAATGTTGGAGGTGTGATTAGGAAGAGAGAGGCAACTGGGAACATATGTTTTGGGAGTGTAATGAGCTGGTAGACTTTAATTCTCTACAGATTACTCTTGTCAGGAATATTACGTGAGCAAATGAATGTAACTAAGGAAATGACTTTTTGAACTGGGATACAGGATGTCAATTGCCTAAACATAGTAAGGCCCTGTTAAGTTTAATTATGGTGGCTGTCAAAGAAAGCAATTACTAGAAAATGGAAATCAAAAATCTAAACCAACTATACTTGAAACAGTGAATATTGTAACAGAGATAAAAGAATAGGAGGTAGGATCTTTAGAAAAAGGTTTGAGTAAATTACATAGAAATAAATGGATATTGTGTGAACAATATATGCAGAAAAGTGTTTTGGTGGAGGAATGCGATTTAAGAGAAGGGAAGAGATGAATAATTTATGTAACGTTATCTAAATTATAAAATATATAATAATTATGTGATCTATAATGCTTGAAAATGTGCACTTGTTAACTTTATATAAAAATAATTAAACCAAATTAAGTTTGTCTATATCACAAGTGATAATTCGATAAAGCTGTTTAAATAAATATATCTATGGGTAAGTTGACAAATACTGCCAGACTCCATCTTGCCTATGGAAAAATTACTAGGACACAGTAGGTGGTGATGTGGGTCTAACTGGCCAGTTAGAAGAATAACACCCACCCTAGTAGCATCAGCCAAGCTAGTTTAGGAGCCCTCAAAATTAGAGAAATGGAAGTTGCTGGATGCTGACACAGTAGCTCATCCACACTGTTGAAAACAGCCTCCACAACTCACACCACTGCAGCCATGACTGCCTCAGTCTCCAGCTGCCTGCCTGGAATAGGTAGAGCAAAATTAATTATTTAGTACAGTACTGTACACAGCAGACAAAAGTAAACACTTACTATACTATTCAGGGCATCTTTTCCTAAAACTTTGCCTTCTATGTCTGAAGAGCTCCATAAGATGTAGGCCATCAAACCAGAGTCTGCACTGCTTACCAGTACAAGGGATGACAGCCAAAACATCAGAACTGCCAGGTCATTCTAGACATTAGCCTTCCTATAAAAAGACCTGCACAGGATTACATCAGCTGCTCCCTCAACTGCACAGTTCATAGGTTCATAGGTGTGTACTAGGCTAATGGCCCTGGAGCCTTTACAAGCCTACCCCATGGAAGTGCCTTGGCATCATGCCGCCGGGTGTTAGTTCCCAGTGCCTCTATCAAGTACTACCACTGCAGTGATCCCTGGGGTGAACTTTCTATTTCCCATCCACTCATCAAGATTTCTCTTGAAGAGGGCCAGTCAGGTACTCTGCTTGACATGCATGGAAAGTCCATTCCAGAGCAAGTGCAGTCTCTGGGTTATGAACGTGTCCCTCCAGCATGTTCTGTTGATTGTGGTAATGAGGTTGAGGTCTCTGGAGATTGTGGTGTGGAGGGATTGGGATTTCTTTAGAGGTAGCATTTCTAACAGAGCTGGGTCAGAGATGGTTTTGTAAGTCAAGCAGAGTTTGCCTCTTAGTAGACAATATGAGACAGAGAATAGCTGGAGTTTTTTTTGAGTCTGTCCATATCAGACATGTGTTTAAGGCCTAGGATCCTTTTTGTGAGGTACTTTTGTGGCCTTTCCAGCTGCTACATGTGTCTAGTTAGGTACACAAATAGGGCATTATACTCGATGACTGGCCTAATGAGGGAAAAGTAGAGAGATGATGACCTCTTTCTTCCTGGATGCAAAACCCTTGGTAATGAGATGTGCCACATAGAAGGACTTTCTGACTACAGTGGCAATGTGGTGGTCGAAGGAGAGGTTGCTGTCAACCTGTGTCCCCAGACCTCGTACAATGCCTTCAGTGTTCAGTGGACTCCCATCAATGTGGTAATTAGTGAAAACTGAGTTTTTCCTAAAGGGAATGAGGATGCATTTTTTGGCATTAAGGTTAAGGCCATGGTTTCGACACTAGTCATTGGTCCGGTGAACCCTTTCTGTAGGATGTCTACATCACTTGGGGAGTTAATGGCTCCCAAGCTAGCAGTCATCTGCAAACTTGGTCAGCCAGAGTTCCAGAGTTCCTCCGTGTTGGCATGGATTTCCGAGAAGTAGATGCCAAACAGGACAGGACCCATGACCGATCCTTGTGAGACTCCACTCGTGACTGCTTGGCAGTTTGACTTGGAGTCCACTACTTTCACACTGTGGGTTCTACCTGTGAGCATATTTGCAACCTACCTAGTGATATAGTGTAGGACACAGAGCATAACTTTCTTTTGCACAGCTGGTAACTGCTCTCCTATCTCCCCTAATGTCAGCACTACAAAATGGCAGCATGAGAATGTTGTCATACACAAAACTGAAGTCACATGTGGCATAACCTGGCACCTTGTACATCCACAATACTAATAAACACACACACACACACACACACAATTTGTATGCAAAGAAATTAATGCTGACTATGTGAAGGATGCATATACTGTATGCTGCTGGTACACTTCAGCAAAACAGTGACTCTTAGGCAAAAGTAGAATCTAACCTCATTAAGATACAAAGGTGCAAACTAAAGTTAAGTTTTAGGGATAATTCTCCATTATGAATGCCAAATCATGTATCAAGGTTATATGAGCAGTAGACATTTCAGTATTACAGCACCAAGATACACCACAGGAGGTATGCAGTGATCCAAGTCAATGTGGTAGGGCCGATAGATTAAGATTATGCATTGCTGCATCTGCTGCAGTAGGTGTCAACAATTGTAACCAAACCACAGCTTCAGGGATCAAACCAATGAATATCCAAGTACCAGGTGGTAGAAAACGCTGATTTAAAAACCTTCTTTATTAACACAAGTATATCCAGAAGTTAACGCAAATATTTCCAACAAGTGAAGCACGTTTTCGTTGCTTGAATGCAACTTCTTCAGACAATCAAAGCATCTAAATGTGTAGTTTAAATACACTGATATTAAATCACATGTGGTTCCCATTAACAAATTAAAGGAGTATGCCCTGAAATACTGTGTGCTTAAACTTATAAACATTTTTGGTCATTGTTGTAAACATATATTCATGAATTAAAAACATTTTATGGTTAAAAACTTTTTAAATTGTCATAAAAATACCTCTTGAATGAGGCCGAAATAATTTTTGTTTAATCATAAAACGTTAAAAAACTCTGAATGTTGAAATAATAATACTACATTCTACTAGCCTTGAGTTTTAGTATGGGCTTAATGGAAATATAGTCATTCAAACCCGGTTTCTTGTTTGATTCCAAAAGAATCTGCCAGTGAGTCTCCCTTTCTTCCAACCTAGCCTGCCATGGTCCTCCCCTAGGGTCCATATTTATCCTTTCCAAAACGAAGAATCTGTATTTAGCTGTGGGACATGTCAGTGTATGTTTGTACAAGGCATTGTTGATGTTGGCTTTTTGTACATCATACATGTGTTCGTATATCCTGCGCTTGAGAGTACGCTCTGTTTTGCCCACATAATATGCTGGGCATTGTAAACAAATAGCCAGATATACTACTCTTAGGCTGTTACAGTTGTAATACTCTCTTGCTTTGACTACTCTATCCAAGGCTGTGATGGTAACTGTTTCGTCCTGTATGATGTAAGAACACTGTGAACAGGTACCACATTTGTATGTACCCTTACGTGCACGTGTTGTTTTATTCTGAATGGGGGCATGTTCTAATAAACTTTTAATATTTTTGCCCCTACTAAAGACCATTCTCAATTCTTTGCCTTGCAAATTAGACTGATCAGTAATGGCCATGAATGCTTCCCACTCTTGTGTGATAATATCCCTAATCTCTATTGAGTTAGTTCTATATTGTGTAATGAAGGCATGTTGGAAATCTGCCTTGTTTTCACACAAGTTCTGTCCTGATGTATTTATTCCTGTTCCCAACACTGGAGTGTATTTATCCTTTCTGCCCTTAGCAACTTGTTCCTGAATTTGGTTAATGAACCTTACAGGGTATCCCCTATCTTGGAACATGGACCTCAATTTATGACATTCCAAAAGAAAGTCATCGTCCTCTGACGTCATACGTGAAATTCTCACGTACTGTCCCTTGACGATACCTCTTTTCTGATGAATTGGATGGGAACTTTTGAAATGAATATAGCTGTTGGAATAGGTGGGTTTTCTATATACATTAGATTTAAAACCCCCTTGTGTTTTCTTGCTGAGAAGGACATCTAGATACTCTACCCTATCCTCATATATTTGATGAGTGAAACTTAGGAAATCTGTTGTTGTAGCTAAATAGTCCATAAATTCCTGGATGTCACTATTGGACCCTGTCCAAAAAATACAGATATCGTCCAGAAACCTGTAGTAGGCTACCCAGTGCTGTTTAAAAACACTGTTTAATACAAATTTACTTTCCCAAATGGAGAGAATGATATCTGCGTATGTAGAGGCACAATTTGCCCCCATAGCTACGCCGGAAGTTTGCTTATAATATTCTCCCCCGAAGTGAATGAAATTGTGATGTAATACAAGTTTCATTAAATTCATAATCAGAAAGTTGTCCCCATAGTTAGCTTTCGGACAAGATGTGATAGCCTCATCCAACCATTGTAGACCTGTTTCATGTGGAATTACAGAGAACAGGTCTACCACATCTATGGTTAAAAATTTGAGGTTGGGTACTTTGAGGTCTGGAGTTATCTGCTTTAAAAATTCCCAGGAGTCCTTAAGAAGATGGGATGACCTAGGCCATAATTTCTTGAACTTGTAATCCAAGAATTTTGAAATAGTAGAGATCTTTGAACCTTTGGCCGCTACTATGGGTCGCAGGGGGGGGTCTGGTGGATTTTTATGGACCTTGGGAACCCCGAAAATAGAGGGAATTTTGGGTTCTTTGTTATGTAAAAAGGCATAAATGCTCTGATCAATCGTTCCTATATCTAATAAATTTTGAATAGCCAAATCTATTTTTTTATAGGCTATATTTATCTCATTTAGAGACACCATAGTGTATCTACTAATGTTGTTAAGTATATTTGACATTTTGCCTTCATACAATGCCTGGTCCATAATAACCATTCCCCCTCCCTTGTCTGGTTCCATGATTCTGATACCTTTTTTCAATTATTTACTAAGGGACTTAAATATGTCCCTAGTAAGTATAGTGATGTGACTCAAGTGATTATTGATTTGAAGCTTTTCATCAGGAAGCTCAATTTAGAGAACCTGATGGGCCACATAGATTATATTGAGGATGATATCCCACACAAAACTAGTATTTTCAACCCACCACTCCATCCGCAACTTAGGAACTTGGAAATGAGAATAGAACAAAGGATAAGGAAACAGGGTACACAAAAGAAAAAACATGTGACTAATTTAACATTTCCTGAGAGGGAGCTTTTGGAATCCTTGAGACAGGATTCTACCATCAGAATCATGGAACCAGACAAGGGAGGGGGAATGGTTATTATGGACCAGGCATTGTATGAAGGCAAAATGTCAAATATACTTAACAACATTAGTAGATACACTATGGTGTCTCTAAATGAGATAAATATAGCCTATAAAAAAATAGATTTGGCTATTCAAAATTTATTAGATATAGGAACGATTGATCAGAGCATTTATGCCTTTTTACATAACAAAGAACCCAAAATTCCCTCTATTTTCGGGGTTCCCAAGGTCCATAAAAATCCACCAGACCCCCCCCCTGCGACCCATAGTAGCGGCCAAAGGCTCAAAGATCTCTACTATTTCAAAATTCTTGGATTACAAGTTCAAGAAATTATGGCCTAGGTCATCCCATCTTCTTAAGGACTCCTGGGAATTTTTAAAGCAGATAACTCCAGACCTCAAAGTACCCAACCTCAAATTTTTAACCATAGATGTGGTAGACCTGTTCTCTGTAATTCCACATGAAACAGGTCTACAATGGTTGGATGAGGCTATCACATCTTGTCCGAAAGCTAACTATGGGGACAACTTTCTGATTATGAATTTAATGAAACTTGTATTACATCACAATTTCATTCACTTCGGGGGAGAATATTATAAGCAAACTTCCGGCGTAGCTATGGGGGCAAATTGTGCCCCTACATACGCAGATATCATTCTCTCCATTTGGGAAAGTAAATTTGTATTAAACAGTGTTTTTAAACAGCACTGGGTAGCCTACTACAGGTTTCTGGACGATATCTGTATTTTTTGGACAGGGTCCAATAGTGACATCCAGGAATTTATGGACTATTTAGCTACAACAACAGATTTCCTAAGTTTCACTCATCAAATATATGAGGATAGGGTAGAGTATCTAGATGTCCTTCTCAGCAAGAAAACACAAGGGGGTTTTAAATCTAATGTATATAGAAAACCCACCTATTCCAACAGCTATATTCATTTCAAAAGTTCCCATCCAATTCATCAGAAAAGAGGTATCGTCAAGGGACAGTACGTGAGAATTTCACGTATGACGTCAGAGGACGATGACTTTCTTTTGGAATGTCATAAATTGAGGTCCATGTTCCAAGATAGGGGATACCCTGTAAGGTTCATTAACCAAATTCAGGAACAAGTTGCTAAGGGTAGAAAGGATAAATACACCCCAGTGTTAGGAACAGGAATAAATACATCAGGACAGAACTTGTGTGAAAACAAGGCAGATTTCCAACATGCCTTCATTACACAATATAGAACTAACTCAATAGAGATTAGGGATATTATCACACAAGAGTGGGAAGCATTCATGGCCATTACTGATCAGTCTAATTTGCAAGGCAAAGAATTGAGAATGGTCTTTAGTAGGGGCAAAAATATTAAAAGTTTATTAGAACATGCCCCCATTCAGAATAAAACAACACGCACGTAAGGGTACATACAAATGTGGTACCTGTTCACAGTGTTCTTACATCATACAGGACGAAACAGTTACCATCACAGCCTTGGATAGAGTAGTCAAAGCAAGAGAGTATTACAACTGTAACAGCCTAAGAGTAGTATATCTGGCTATTTGTTTACAATGCCCAGCATATTATGTGGGCAAAACAGAGCGTACTCCCAAGCGCAGGATATACGAACACATGTATGATGTACAAAAGCCAACATCAACAATGCCTTGTACAAACATACACTGACATGTCCCACAGCTAAATACAGATTCTTCGTTTTGGAAAGGATAAATATGGACCCTAGGGGAGGACCATGGCAGGCTAGGTTGGAAGAAAGGGAGACTCACTGGCAGATTCTTTTGGAATCAAACAAGAAACCGGGTTTGAATGACTATATTTCCATTAAGCCCATACTAAAACTCAAGGCTAGTAGAATGTAGTATTATTATTTCAACATTCAGAGTTTTTAACGTTTATGATTAAACAAAAATTATTTCGCCTCATTCAAGAGGTATTTTTATGACAATTTAAAAAGTTTTTAACCATAAAATGTTTTTAATTCATGAATATATGTTTACAACAATGACCAAAAATGTTTATAAGTTTAAGCACACAGTATTTCAGGGCATACTCCTTTAATTTGTTAATGGGAACCACATGTGATTTAATATCAGTGTATTTAAACTACACATTTAGATGCTTTGATTGTCTGAAGAAGTTGCATTCAAGCAACGAAAACGTGCTTCACTTGTTGGAAATATTTGCGTTAACTTCTGGATATACTTGTGTTAATAAAGAAGGTTTTTAAATCAGTGTTTTCTACCACCTGGTACTTGGATATTCATTGGTTTAATCCCTGAAGCTGTGGTGTGGTTACATTTCGTTTTTTTCAGCTTCCCTCAGCTTGGTGGTTATTTGGTGTCAACAATTGTACCTTATTGCACTAATGCACTTGTTCACAGGCAAACTTGGCAAGGGACTGCAGCCTACTGACACAGCCACCCCCTTTCCCATCCAGACATCTCTGAGCAGTGGAAAGGATGACATAGGAGGCCAACCCATATACTTTACAAATCCATGTCTGTTGCACTCATCTGTGGTTCTGTGACATGTTTACCTCTTTTCACCCAGACATACCTTTGCCAATCTATGATTGTCCTATCCTAGTTACACAAGTTGTCCGAAGACAGTAGATAGCAGAGGTGATATGCACTTTGCAAACATTAATAATGACCATTTGGGAGAAATGTTTCAGAAGCTTTTCGGCATCCTATGTAGGGAAATTATGTTGTTCAGATGTCAAGTACTGTAGGGTGGGAGAAGCTACATTATACATCAATCTCGGAACCATATAAACATGAAATGGGTCTCACAGAAGGTATACAATATAGCATCAGAAAGTACAGTTGTGTACACTTACCATAAATGTAGATGCTCGAGTGTATTTACTGTTGCAGTCATTACATTTGGGTAATCTGCTTGCAGGTTGCCCTCAGCCGGCCTGATTAACAAAGTCTTGGGTCCTGCATCGGTCGCTGTCCCTCCTTCCATGACATCAGGTCGTCAGGGGTATAAAACATGCAGCCGACGCCATTACATCAGTTTGTCTTGCCCAAGATGTTAGGTGCCCCCCTAATGGGGACCAATTAAACATAAAATCACAAAGGTATACCTCCAACAAAAAAGCAAATGCACCAAAAAGGCTTTTAAGCATAGTAAAGGAAAGTAGAGGTATAGCCAAAAGTTGTTGGGGGGGCAGGAGGGAGGGTAACCAGGACTGCAACAGTGAATATACTCGAACATCTACATTTATGGTAGGTGTACACAACTGTACTATGTTCTTCATGTTTCACTGTTGCAGTCATTACATTTGGATAGATTCCCAAAGCTATGGTTGGGAGGAGGAGTTTACATAGCATTAGGGTCAGCTATAAGGCCCTGCAAGACTGCAGTGGCAAAGCCAGCTCTGGATTTAGAGGAAAATTGGCAAATGATAATGCTTGGTGAAAGTATGTACAGAAAGTACAGTTGTGTACACTTACCATAAATGTAGATGTTCGAGTGTATTCACTGTTGCAGTCATTACATTAGGGTAATCTGCTGGCAGGTTGCCCTCAGTCGGCCTGATTAACAAAGTCTTGGGTCCTATGTCAGTTGCTGTCCCTTCTTCCATGATGTCATATATTTATATATATATATATATATATATATATATATATATATATATATATATATATATATACATATATATATATATATATATATATATATATATATATATATATATATGTACACATACATACATATATATATATATATATATATATATATATATATACATATATATATACACACACACATATGTATATAATTTAGAACACAAACAATATACCTCCAATCAAAAGCAAATACACCAAAACAGCTTTTAAGCATAGTAAGAGAAAGGAGAGGTAAAGTAAGAGAAAAAAACAGGGGGGTGGAGGGAGGGTAACCAGGACTGCAACAGTGAATACACGAACATCTTCTTTTATGGTAAGTGTACACAACTGTACTAGGTTCTTCGTGTTTCACTGTTGCAGTCATTACATTTGGGTAGCTTCCCAAAGCTATGGTTGGGAGAATGGATTTATACAGAATTAGGAGCAGCTATAAGGCCCTGCAGGGCAGCAGTGGCAAAACCAGCTCTGGATTTAGAAAAGAGAGGTAAATGGTAATGTTTGGTGAACATATGAACTGAGCTCCAGGTAGCAGCTTCTAGAATGTCTCTGGTAGGAACCTCTCTGAGAAAGGCTGCAGAAGTAGATGCAGCCCTGGTGGAAGGAGATCTGATCCCCTTGGGGATAGGTTTACCATGGTGCACATAGCAGAAACAAATATAATGGCTTATCCATTTAGAAATAGTCTGCTTTGAAATAGGTTTTCCCTCTGCCCCTGTAGCAAAAGCCACCAACAGTTGCTCAGATTTTCTTAGAGGTTTTGTCCTGTTTAAGTAGAATCTAAGTTGTCTATGCAAATCCAATGAATGCAGAATCCGCTCACCTTTGTTCTGTGGTTTGGGAAAAAAAGTTGGCAGATTAATGGTCTGATTAAGAGCCACAATAGATACCACCTTAGGCATGAAAGATGGATTGGTCCTGACAGCCACCCTGTCCGGATGAAAAATAATGAAAGGCTTCACTGCCATAAGAGCCTGTAATTCTGAAATCTGTCTAGCTGAAGTTACTGCTAAAAGAAAAGCTGTTTTCCAGGAGAGAAATTTTAAATCTGCAGTAGCAGCTGGCTCAGAAGGAGGTAGAGTGAGTTTTCCAAAACAAAATTGAGGTCCCATGCAGGAGCTGGTGCTCTCCTGGGAGGTCTTAAATTTTTGGCCCTTCTGAGGTACTGCTTTAGCAGAGGATGAGAAAAGAGGGGAGGTTCTGTGTTGTAATGAGCTGAAATGGCAGAGGCATGGATTTTTATATAAGAAAAAGATAGGCCCTTGTGGTTAAATATTGCAGAATCTGAGGAATATTGGGCATTGCTGTGCTTATTCCTTGTGCTTGGTTCCAGGCACAGAATCTTTTCCATTTGTCCGCATAAGATTTTCTAGTACTAGGCCTTCTAGCCTCCAAAATGACATCCATCACAGGTTTGCTGAGAGATGTAAGTGGTGAAATTAGTTGATTAGCCATGCTGCAAGATTCAGAGTTTGGAGCCGAGTGTGCAGAATTTGATAGTTCTGCTGAGACAGTAGGTAAGGTGTCAGAGGCAGGTATCACGGAGGAAGGTGTGACATATTGAGTAGGAGCGGGTACCAGTGTTGGCGAGGCCAGTCTGGAGCAATCAGAATCATCTTTGGTTTTTCCTGTCTGACTTTTAGTAAGACCTTGGAGAGCAGAGGCAGAGGAGGAAAGGCATAGATAGATAGGTTTTTCCAGCTGAAGGACAGAGCATCCACTTCCCAAGCTTTTTTGTGATGACTCCTTGTGCAGAATTTGTTCAACTAATAATTCTGGGGTGAGGCAAAAAGATCTATGTCTGGGCTCCCCCATTTGTGTGTCAACATGCTGAAGATTTGTGGATCCAGTTTCCATTCATATGGGTCCATAAGATTTCTGCTTAATGTGTCTGCCAGACTATTTTGCTTTCCTGACAGGAATTGAGCTTGTAGATGTATTTGGCAAGTCAAGGCCATGTTCCACAATGCCATGGCTATTCTGCAAAGGGGGTAGGAATGGGTACCCCCCTGCTTGTTTATATACCACATGACTGTGGTGTTGTCTGTCTTTATCTGTAGTTGTCCTGGATGAAGATAATCCTTGAAGGCTGTCAGAGCATTCTGTACAGCTAGCATTTCTTTCTGGTTGATATGTAGGTGCATTTGATTTGGGCTCCATTGGCCCTGAATGCATCTCCCTGCCAGATGCGCACCCCCCCCCAAGCATAATCTGATGCATCTGTAGTCAGGGTTTGGGCGGCAGGGGGTGGAGTGAATGACAGTCCCTTGTTTTGGTGACAGGCCTCCGCCCACCATAGGAACTCTAGCTGTAGGCAAGGAATGATGGGAATCATTGTTTCCAGGCTGTGACAATGTTGACTCCATAAGCTTTTTAGGTACCATTGAAGTTTCCTCACATGCAGTCTTATATATGGAATTATTAGGATACAGGAGGCCATGAACCCCAAGGCCTGCAGAATTGTCTTGCAGATAGCTGGGTTTTTGTGGCCACCTGTCTGAAGTAAGTCATCAATTGAATTTGTTTTTCTGGCATAAGGTAGGTCATCTGGGCAGTTGTATTCAAGCTTGCACCTAGGAATGTAATTATTTGAGAGGGTACCAGTTGTGATTTCTTTTCGTTTATGGTGTACCCTAGACAAGTTAGAAGGCTTTTTACAAATGCCAGATGTTTTAGAAGAGTGTCCTTGTTTTCTGCCTGAATTAGACAATTGTCCAGGTTAGGATAAATTTGAATGTTTGTCTGCAAAATGCAATTACTGGTGCCAGGCACTTTGTGAAGACCCTGGGCACAGTAGATGAGCCAAAGGGCAGTGCAGAGAATTGGTAATGCAAATAGCCTGCTTTGAAGCAGAGGTATCTTCTGCAAGATTCCCTCATTGGGATATGCAGGTAAGCCTCTTTTAAGTCTAGAGTTACCAACTAGGCATCCTTGCCTAGCATAGGCAGTAACTGTTGTAGAGACAGCATCTTGAATTTTGGAATGTCCAGAAATGTATTTAGAATGGATAAGTCCAGAATTGGACGCCATGATTTGTCTTTTCTGGGTACCAGGAAAAGCCTTTAATAAAAACCTTGTCCCTTTTCCTTTTCTGGTACTGGTTGAATAGCCCCCATATTCATGAGGGACATAACTTGTTTCTGGACCTCTGCCCACTGATTTGGAGGCAGATCTGCCCATCCGTTTGGGATTGGCAATGTGTGGAAATTAAATCTGTATCCCTGGGATACTATATTTAAAACCAACTTGTCCTGGGTAATTAGTTGCCAGTTTCGTGCATGAAATGCCAGTTTTCCCCCCAAAGGGGCATCCAAAAGATAAGCGCTTGGTGATTGCAGTGGAAAGTCATTGAGACTGTTTACTGTAGGAAGGTGCCTTGTTACTTCCAGATTTGGAGGTGGAGGCACCCCCTTGCTTTGTTCTACAAGTTCCTTATGACTGAAACCTGGAGCCTTTGGAATGTCTGGGTTTCACCGGAGTGGCTCTGGTGGGTACTGGAAAGGACCAGTTCTTAGTAGGCCAGTGCCTACTGAACATGGGTGGCTGCACTTGTATGAAATCTTTAACAATTTGCATAGATGTAGCTTTATAGGTTCATATGTAGGTACTAGGCTATCGGCCCTGTGGCCTATACAAGCCTAGCCAAAAAGGTACCCTGGATTTTGCCACCCAAGAAAATTATTTTCATGTGCCACTGTCGAGCAGAGCCACAGAGGTGGTCCCTGGGGTGAATTTCCTATTTCCCATCCGATCATTAAGATTCTTGAAGAGTGCTAATGAGGAGCTTTGTTTGATATAGATATTCCAGAGTATGGGAAGTCTCTGGGACAGGAATCTATCCCTCCGGCATGTTCTGTTTATTGTGGTG
Organism: Protopterus annectens; assembly: GCF_019279795.1. NCBI lineage: Eukaryota > Metazoa > Chordata > Ceratodontiformes > Protopteridae > Protopterus > Protopterus annectens. The sequence goes on along the minus strand of NC_056739.1, from coordinate 984,558,892 downwards.
ACAAGGTTTAGGTCCCTAGAGCGTGTAGCTCAGAGGGATTGGGATTTCTTTAAGTGGAGCATGTCCAACAGCTTTGGGTTTGACATAGCTTTGTATGTTAGGCAGAGATCGCCTCTGAGTAGGCGATATGCGACGGAGTAAAGCTGGAGTTTTTTGAGACGGTCTGCATAGGGCATCCATTTGAGGCCGTTAATCCTCTTTGTGAGGCATTTCTGCGGCCTTTCCAGTTGCTGTAGATGTCTTGTGAGGTACATACCAAAAGGGGCATTGTACTCTATAATGGGTCTAATGAGTGATGAGTAGAGGGCAACAATGACCTCTTTTTTTCTGGATGAGAAACCTTTTGTAATGAGGTGTGCCACATAGAAGGATTTCCCGACTACTGTGGCAATGTGATTATCAAAGGAGAGACTACTGTCCACCTGTGTTCCCAAGGTCTCTTATCACACTTTCGGTGTTAAGTATACTACCGCCTATGGGTACAGAGTGTTTACCAAAGGGAATGACAATGCACTTTTTGACATTGAGCTTGAGGCCATGGCTTTGACACCAGGCATCTGTCTCAGTCAGCTTGCAGTCCAATATTGAAAAAAACTTGTAAAAAGAAACTACCGGTGATGCAAAAGGTAAAATCACCAAACAGCTTTAATAAAACAGAATAAAATAAAACAACAAGTACATTCAAACCGACTTAGCGCTTTCACCCAACTAGGGCATCTTCAGAGTCAGTTAAAAAATGTTAACAGACCTTTATAAATGAAATTCAAATAACATTGTCACCAATGAGCATCAACATACAATGAAATTGTTTATCAGTTGTCCTGAGACTTAACTCTTGCTGGTGCAACAAAATTACACTTGTCAAAAAATTCACCACACATGCAGTACAAAATTTTACCAATATGTAGGTGTTTCAAAAACTCCTTCCTTTAGGGAATCCCTTATGTTACCTTGTTACAAAGTTACAGCTTTTCAGATACATAAAGCTTTATGCTTTAATATACACGCCAAAGATAAGGAGTCATTAATGCCAGGTCATGTGCTGGCTTCTAATCTAATCTGCCATATGCATTCTATAGCTTCAAGCATGTTTTTGTAATCTCCACCAAAATCTTTAGTGTATAATCTGTTAATGACAAAAAATGTAAATTTCTTAAAATTCATACAGTCCTTACTGTGAGTAAATAAAGAATTAGTTGACTTTTTGTTTTATGTCCCTGGTGTGTTCCAGTATCCTTTGTCTTATTTTTCTTGTGGTCATTCCAATGTAAAACGCTGGACAAGATAAACAAGTAGCCACATATATGACCATATTCATGTTGCAATTACAATACCCTGGACACGTCAGGGACCTTTTATAGTTGCCAATTTGTACATAAGGACCGTGATTAATGTACTTGCAAGCTTTACAGTTTCCACATTTAGCCATCCTAGCTGGTTTTTGACTAAGGTTTTGGTATTTTCTCCAGAAGTTCCTTGATGTTAACACCCCTGCTATTTATAAATTTTGGGCCATCCCCTAAAATGTTTAACATATCTGCAGAAAATATGCTGTGCCATCCTGTTTCCATAACTTCCTTCACCTTACCAGACATGGTGTTGTATTGCAACAACATGCCCATCTGGATGTCATTATGTTTTTGTTTGTACCCAGAGACCTTTTCTGTTGATTTATCTAATAAGATTGGTTTAAAGTCTGTCCCCCTTCTTTGAATAATGTCATATTTAGTTGACGTTAATAGATCCATGGGGTAACCTTTTTCTGCAAATAAACCAGTTAGTGTCTCTATTTCTTCTAAGAATGTAGTATCTTCACTTACTATACGAGATGTTCTGATAATCTGACCTTTTACTACGTTTTTCAACGTAGTGTGGGTGGCAACTCTCGTAGTGTAAGAAGGTGTTACTGTATGTCTTTTTCCTAAGTAAACTTGATTCTATCCTCCCATCTCTGGTGTATAAATGCAAATCCAGAAAATCAGTTGAGCTTTTGTCAACCTTACTGGTGAATTTCAAAAAAGTTGTAGTGTGGTTTAGATAAACTATAAAGTCCTCCAACTCATCTCGAGAACCCTTCCATAAGAATAGTATATCATCCAAGAACCTTAAATAAATCATCATCTTGGATGCATAAGTGGATGTCAAAACATATTGGTCCTCCCAATCAGCTAGAACCAGGTTGGCATAAATGGGGGCACATCTAGCCCCCATTGCTACTCCCGTACATTGTTTGTGAAATTCACCCTCAAACTGGATGTAGTTGTTTTCTAGGACAATCTGCATTAAATCAACCAATAAACTTCTTTTTACTTGGTGAATGTGGCTGTATTTTGCCAAGCTTGTAGAAAACCATTCCAAACCTAAATCATGAGGTATTACTGAAAATAAATTTATTATATCAACTGTAGCAAACCAAAAGTTCCCCAAGGGCGTGTTTAGCAAAGTCCTTAGACAGTCCAAACAATGCCATGAGTCCTTTAATATGTGTGGTATATAGTCAAGAGTGTATTTACTAACAGTATCAATATATGCCGCCAGTGGTTGGTTTTGATCCTCTGGCTGCCACAATTGGTCTAAAGCGAGGTTTGCTAATGTCCTTATGTATCTTGGGTATACCAAATGTGGAAACTGTAAAGCTTGCAAGTACATTAATCACGGTCCTTATGTACAAATTGGCAACTATAAAAGGTCCCTGACGTGTCCAGGGTATTGTAATTGCAACACGAATATGGTCATATATGTGGCTACTTGTTTATCTTGTCCAGCGTTTTACGTTGGAATGACCACAAAAAAAATAAGACAAAGGATACTGGAACACACCAGGGACATAAACAAAAAGTCAAGTAATCCTTTCTTTACTCACAGTAAGGACTGTATGAATTTTAAGAAATTTATATTTTTTGTCATTAACAGATTATACACCAAAGATCTTGGTGGAGATTACAAAAACATGCTTGAAGTTAGAGAATGCATATGGCAGATTAGATTAGAAGCCAGCACACAACCTGGCATTAATGACACCTTATATTTGGCATGTATCTTAAAGCATAAAGCTTTATGTATCTGAAAAGTTGTAACTTTGTAACAAGTAACATAAGGGATTCCCTAAAGAAAGGAGTTTTTGAAACCCCTACATATTGGTAAAATCTTGTACTGCATGTGTGGTGAATTTTTTGACAAGTGTAACTTTGTTGCACCAGCAAGAGTTAACTCTCAGGACAATTGATAACAATTTCATTGTATGTTGATGCTCACTGGTTACAATTTTACTTGAATTTCATTTATAAAGGTCTGTTAACATTTTTTAATGGACTCTGAAGATGCCCTAGTTGGGTGAAAGCAGTACTTGTTATTTTATTTTGTTTTATTAAAGCTGTTTGGTGATTTTACCTTTTGCATCACCAGTAGTTTTTTTTTTATCTGTCTCAGTGAGGCCCTTTTGCAGGATGTCCACATCGTTAGGAGTTTCGATTATGGCTCCTAGTTTGCAGTCATCTGTGAACTTCATTAGCCAAAGACCTTCTGTGTTAGCCTGTACTTCAGAGAATTAGATACCAAACAGGAGAGGACCCAGGACTGAACCCTGTGGTACTCCACTTGTCACTGGTCTGAAGTTGGATTTGGAGTCTGCTACTTTCACAGTGTGGGTTCTGTCAGAGAGCCAGTTGGCAACCCATCTTGTGACATAGGATTTATACCTAGTTTAGTGAGTTTATCTATAATTCCAGAGTGGGGGATGGTGGTGAAAGCCTTAGCAAGATCTAGATAGGACCACCTTGCCCTTGTCAATAGCTTTGGTGACTGCTTCAAAGAAGTCTATCAGGTTTAGGAGACATGATCTGCCTTTTACAAACCCAAACTGGGTGGGGTCCAGAGTTTGGAGATTACCAATGTCTTTGTTTATAAGTTCCATGATACTACATTCCATGGCCTTGCAGACCAGGCTCGTCAGGCTAATGGGGTGGTAGTTCCCGGGGTCCATGGTGGTTCCACCCTTGTGGAGTGGGATAACAGCCACTGTGCACCATTCAGCAGGCACAAAGCCTGAGGTGAGGCTATGATTGAACATGGTACTTAGGTGGGGTGCCAGTTCGTTCTGTAGTTTGTGTAGAACGCAGCCTGGGATGTTGTCTGGTCCCATGTTTTCTGTGTTCCTGGCTTTGGAGAGTGTGGTTTTTACCTGTGCAGCCGTGACTACAGGAACTCTGCATTCTTCCGGTATAAAGATGTGCTCTTTAGGGGTTGAGAGGGGGGTAAAGTTAGCACCGAATCTACCTGCCAGGATATTGGCAATATCAGTTGGGTCTGTATATTTAGTGCCATTGTGCTATAACTCAGAGCAGATCGGAGTGTTGCCATTGAGATTCTTGACATAGCTATAGAATGCTTTGTGGTTGTTTTTAGAATCAGTGGCGATTTTGTTTTCGTAACTAGCTTTGGAAGATTTTATCAGGGATTGCAGCTTCTTACTGAGGCTGACCAGGGAGCTCCTCCACTCACGGGATTTTACTCTCTTTTGCAACAGTTTCTTCCTTCTGTTGTACAGTTTGTTTATGGCAGAGGACCACCAGATTGGCTTCCTTTTTTTGTAGGATAGCGTCTTGGTTCTGTTTGGGATAGCGCGAACCATGCACTCATGTAAGTGCTTATAAAGTGCAATTGTGTAGGATTCAATAGTCGTAACTGTTTTGTCCATCTGCATGGGTGTCATGAAGTTCATCCCTTCTGTCTCAAGAAGCATGAAGTTGGCTTTGGAGACATTTTTTAACATGGTTTCCTTAATGGGGGGTGGGGGCAGGATGTTGATATCTAGTGTAATTAGCTTATGGTCGGATCAGACCAATGAGGCATTGACTTCAGGTGTGGAGCACCGGTCACTCATATTGGTGATGACTAGATCTAGGATATTGCTGCCCCTGGTGGGGGTGTGGATAAGCTGATCCAGGGCACTGAAGTTTATGAATTCCAGAAAGCGTTGAGTGAAGGAGTTGGTACGGGAGTAGTTTTCCCAGTTAATGGTTGGGTAGTTGAAATTGCCCATTATTAGGGTGTTTGGTTGAACCCTAATATTTTCCAGTACAACAAGAAAAAAGGAGTGGGAATCCTGGGACATGGTGGGTGATCTGTAGCAAGCTACAATTTGGATTGCAGTTTTGCCCAGAGTTAGTTGCACTTGGATAACCTCGGCTACATTATGCTGAGCAACTAGCCTGGAGGTGTGGATATCCTTAATGAATATGTACACACCTCCACTTTTGGTGTTCCAGTCCAGGTTACATGGCCGAAAAGTGTGATATGAGTTATAGCCTGGTAGAGCAGGGGTGCTCTCTGGAGCCATGAACCAGGTCTCAGTCACTGCACAGATATCGAAGTTCTCCATTTTAAGGAGTGCCTCGAGTGAGTGCATTTTGAGATTTAGACTTCTAGCACTGAGTAGCATCACCCTCAGTTTTTGCCTGCCTGTTCCTGTTACGGTGGTGAATTTGTCATTTGAAACTTGCCTAAAAAAGGCACTATAGGGGTGGCAAGAACCTTAGGCAGTATCTGCATTCCCAGGGGTGACAGGTGCAGGCCATCTCTGGCAAAGTTTTGTGGTCTGTCGACCATGTCATCCCAGGCAGACAGATACTGGATCCCTTCAGAATGGCACCAGAATCTTAGCCAATTGTTGAAGTCAATCATTTTGTACTTGTACTGCGGTATCATTCTGGATGATGGCAGAATGCTACTCAGGGTTAGGGTCATACCTGCCTGGGCTACAAGATCAGAGAGCTCTTCCATGTCTCTTTTCATGTAGTCCAGGGAGGTACATCTCAGGTCGTTCCATCTTTTTCAAAACTTCTTTTGCCTTATTACTAATTAGACTCTTGTGTTGTAAAGGAGCATCCAACAATTTTGCTTTAACATGATCAGGCAGATTTTGCTCCTTGAGCCAAGCTGCCTTCTCATCACAGATCCAGTTACAGTGGCCCTGCAAGAGGCCTCCAAGGAATCAAAACCACATTGCAAAGTATGCTTTCCAACTTGTTCAGCTGAATGCAATAAATCCTGTAACTCCTTATTTTCCACACAGTCAGAAATCAACATCATTTTCTGTCTAAGTAACCCCATGACATGCTGCGGATATTTAAGCATATGAAATTGACAATTTAAAGCCCTGATTGCCAAGGTTGCAGACGTGTAAACCTTCTTACCCCATCTATCCAGTGCCCTGGAGTCTCCATCAGAAAGGGTAGGATTTTTAGCAGTAGAAGCCTTAATGCCCTTGGGACCCTGAGAAATGGTTTCAGGGTCAGCAGTAGGGTTTTTAGAGATGAATTTGTAGGAGTCAGTAACCCTGTAATATCTATCTGTCTGGCTTACTAGGAGCTGGAGGCAGGGAATCAGGGGTCATGCTGGATTCTGAGAAAACATCATCAACAATGTCTAGAACAGGAGGCCTATGCTGAGGAAGAAGGAAATCCCTAAGCCTATTTTTAGATTCTGAGAAATCCTGACTCTCCCAGTGAAAGTGTTCCCTTAGGGTATGCAAAGTTTCTCCAAAAGAAAAATCCTCAGGAGGAGAAGCAGAAGGGATGGAATCTTCTGCATCAGAGTCCTCATAAGGGGGAATAGATAATTCCTAATCAGAAGAGAAATCAGAAGAAATAGAAACCTGATCCGATGATTCATAGTCAGTGCCTTGCCTAGGCCTCTTAGCAGGAGGGGGATGGGTACCCCCTGATCAAGGTAATTAAATCCTCGGCCATTTTGATAATTTTTTTTAGGCATAGGGGCCTGTGCATGTGGCCCAAGCTTCGGTTTTTTAGACATAGAAGTTGATTTTGGCCTTAGTTTTGAAGATGGCGTTGGTTTAATATACAAATCTTTAGGCCTGAAAACACCCTCAGAAGTCAGTGCCTGCTCAGCGGCACTGGAACCATCTAAGGTAGAGACATCCGCGGGTTCAATACTTAAGTGTCTCGCGGCATACTGGACTCCGAATGGGTCTCAGTAGAGACCTGCGAATCAAAAGTAGCGGGTATCAGGGGCTGCAAAAGCACCTCACTGAGTACAGGCAAACCGGCGACTGGCTTAGGAGAAGCTTCGTCATCGGTTTTGGACCTCAACTGCCTGTCTCGGTCTTTTTCTTCACATTTTTTTAGGTATTCCGGTAGTCGGACTGCTAACAGGTGACATTTCTGGGTAGTTAATTCTTGGCCAAAATATTTTGATGCAAAAATATACCGACACTTAATAGTGCGTTGATTAAATTTAGCACAAAACCGACAGCAAGGCACGTTGTGGTCAGGGCCTACGCAAGGAATACAGTACAAATGAAAATCTTTATGATGTATTTTCTTCCCACAAGTAATACAATTATTAACTTTTACTGACATCGGTAAGGAGCAAGAAAAAAACTTTCCCCAATGGGGTACTTAGCGTTAGGATGAAGACTTCGGTTCTGAAACTCGAAAATGAAAATTTCAGGAGTCGGCCAACCGGCACTTTCGAACTGCTTCTGCTTCGGGTACTGCACGGCAAGAAATACTGATGAAAATGGCGTCGGCTGCATGTTTTATACCCCTGATGTCCGGACGTCATGGAAGAACGGACAGTAACCGACACAGGACCCAAGACTTTGTTAATCAGACCGACTGAGGGCAACCTGCCAGCAGATTACCCTACTGTAATGACTGCAACAGTGAAACACGAAGAACATCTCCAGGTAGCAGCTTCTAGGATGTCCCTGGTAGGAACGCCTCTGAGAAAGGCTGTAGAAGTAGATGCAGCCCTGGTGGAGTGAGGTCTGATCCCTGGGGGATAGGTTTTCCATGGTGCTTATAGCAGAAATTAATGGAATGGCTTATCCATTCAGAAATGGTTTGTTTTGAAATAGCCGTCCCCTCTGCCCCTGCAGCAAATGCTACCAGCAGTTGTTCAGATTTTCTTTGAGGTTTAATCCTGGCCAAGCAGAATCTAAGTTGCCTGTGCACATCCAAGGAATGCAGAATCCATTCCCCTTTGTTCTGTGGATTGGGAAAGAAGGTTGGCAAATGAATGGACTGATTAAAAGCCACACTGGCTACCCCCTTGGGCATGAAGGATGGATTGGTTCTGAGTGACACCCTGTCCGCATGAAAGATGATGAAAGGCTTCACTGCCATAAAAGCCTGTAATTCAGATACCCTTCTAGTTGAATTGATTGCTAAAAGGAAAGCTGTTTTCCAAGAAATAAACTTTAAGCCTGCAGTAGCAGCTGGCTCGAAAGGAGGTAGAGTGACTTTCTCCAATACAAAGTTAAGGTCCCAGGCTGGGGATGGAGCTCTCCTGGGTGGTCTCAAATTTTTGGCCCCTCTGAAGTACTGCTTGAGCAGTGGATGAGAGAAGAGGGGAGGTTCTGTGTTATAATGAGCTGAAATGGCAGAGGCGTGGATTTTAATGGAGGAAAACGACAGGCCCTTGTGAAGCATCTCAGTTAAGTATTGGAAAATCTGAGGTAAATTGGGCACTGCTGTGCTCATCCCTTGTGATTGGTTCCAGGCACAGAATCTTTTCCATTTTTCAGCATAAGATTTTCTAGTACTGGGCCTCCTTGCTTTTAAGATGACATCCATCACAGGTTGGCTAAGGGATGGTAAGGGAGAGTTTAAGTAATTAGCCAGGCTGCTAGGTTCAGCGCTGGAAGCTGAGGGTGCAGAATCTGGTTCTCCTGCTGAGACAGCAGGGAAGGAGTCTGAGGCAGGTGCCATGGAGATAACCGTGACACACTGCGCAGGAGGGGGCACCAGTGTTGGCGCAGCCAGTCTGGAGCAATCAAAATCATTCTTGGTTTGCCCTGTTTGACTTTTAGTAGTACTTTGGAGAGCACGGGCAGCTGGGGGAAGGCATAGACTGATAGGTTTTTCCAGCTGAAGGACAGAGCATCCACTTTCCAGGCTTGTTTGTGGGGAGTCCTTGTGCAAAATTTGTCCAACTGGTAGTTCTAGGGGGGAGGCAAACAGGTCTATATCTGGGCCCCCTCATTCGCGTTTGTGGGGAGTCCTCGTGCAAAATTTGTCCAATTGGTAGTTCTAGGGGGGAGGCAAACAGGTCTATATCTGGGCCCCCCCATTCGCTTGTCAACATGTTGAAAATCCTTCGTTCCAGTTTCCACTCGTGCGGGTCCATGAGGTTTCTGCTTAGCCCGTCTGCCAGTGTATTTAATTTTCCTGGCAGGAATTGCGCTTGTAGGTGCACTTGGTAGCTCAAGTCTGTGTTCCACAATGCTATGGCTAGTCTGCAGAGGGGGGTAAGAATGTGTACCCCCCTGCTTGTTTATGTACCACATAACCGTAGTGTTGTACGTCTTTACCATTAGTTGTCCTGAAAGAATGTAGTCCTTGAAGGCTATCAGAGCATTCTGTACAGCTAACATTTCTTTTTGATTTATATGCAGGTGCATTTGACTTGGGTTCCATTTGCCCTGAATGCACTTCCCTGCCAGGTGAGCCCTCCACACATAGTCTGATGCATCTGTTGTTAGGGTTTGGGTGGCAAGGGGTGATGTGAAAGGTAGTCCCTTGTTTTGGTGGCAAGCCTCTGTCCACCAAAGGAACTCTAGGTGTAGGCAAAATAGGAATCATTGTTTCTAGGCTGTGAGAATGTTGACTCCATAGGCTTTTTAGATACCACTGTAGTTTCCTCATATGCAGTCTTGCATATGGAATTAGAAGAATGCAGGAGGCCATGAACCCCAAGGCTTGCAGTATTTGTCTTGCAGATAGCAGGGTTTTTGTGGCCACTTGTTTGAAGTAGGTTGTCAAATGAATTTGCTTTTCTGGCGTGAGGTAAGCCATCTGGGAAGTTGTTTTCAAGCTTGCTCCCAGGAATGTAATTTGTTGACATGGTACCAGTTGTGATTTATTTTCGGTTATGGTGTACCCCAGACAAGTTAGAACCCTTTTCACAAATGCCAGATGATTCAAAAGTATGTCCTGGCTTTCTGCCTGAATTAGACAATCATCCAGGTATGGGTATATTTGAATACTTCTTTGCCTGCAAAATGCAATAACTGGAGCTAGGCACTTTGTGAATACACTGGGTGCAGTAGACAAGACAAAAGGCAGTGCAGAGAATTGATGGCGCGTGTAGCCTACTTTGAAGCGTAGGTATCTTCTGCAAGATTCCCTGATTGGGATGTGCAGTATGTTTCTTTTAAATCTAGTGTTGCCAACCAGGTGTCTTTGCCTAGCATAGAAAGTAATTGGTGAAGAGTCAGCATCTTGAATTTTGGAATCTCGAGAAAGGTGTTAGACAGGTCCAGGATTGGATGCCATGATTTGTCTTTTTCTGGGTACCAGGAAAAGTCTGGAGTAGAAACCTTGTCCCTTTTCCTATTCTAGTACCAGTTGAATAGCCCCCATGCTTAAGAGAGAAAGTACTTGTTTTTGAGCCTCTGCCCACTGATTTGGGGGTAGGTTCAGCCACCCACTTGGCATTGGCAAAATTTGTATCCTTGGAACACTATATTTAAAACCCATTTGTCCTGGGTAATGAGTTCCCAGTTCTTTGCATGAAGAGCAATCTTTCCCCCCAAAGGGGCAGTCAATTGATAAGTGCTTGGAAATTTTAAAAGGAAGTTATTGAGACAGTTTATCACAGGGGGGTGTCTTGTTATTTCCAGACTTGGAAGTGGAGGCCCCCCACTGCTTAGTTCTGTGAGTCCCCTGGGACTGAAACTTGGGTGTTTTGCTGTATCTGGGTTTGGCTTGAGAAGACTTGGAAGGGGCTGGAAAGGACCAATTCTTAGAAGGCCAGTGCCTACTAAATCTAGGAGGCTGATCTTGTAAAAAATCTTTAACAGTTTGCATAGATTTAGCTTTATCTTCCATCTTTTTAAGACCTTCTTCAGCCTTGTTGCCAAACAGGCAGTCCTAATTTAAAGGAGCATCCAACAATTCAGCTTTAACATGATCAGGCAAAGATTACTCCTTAAGCCAAGCATGCCTTCTAAGCACAGACCCAATAACAGTAGCCCTGCAAGAGGCCTCTAAAGAATCAAAACCACATTGCAAAGTATGTTTTCCAACTTGTTCAGCAGAATGCATTAAATCCTGTAAGTCTTTCTTTTCCACACAGTTAGGAATCAGAATTTTCTGTTTAAGCAGTCCAATAACATGTTGCTGATATTTTAACATATGAAATTGGCATTTAAAGTTCGAATTGCCAAGGTTGCTGAAGTATAAACCTTTTTACCCCATCTACCCAGCGCCCTGGAGTCTCTATCAGGGTAGGATTTTTAGCAGTAGAAGCCTTAATGCCCTTGGGCCCCTGTGAAACAGTCTCTGGATCTGCAATAGGATTTTTGAAAAGGAACTTGTGGGACTCAGGGACCCTGTAGTATCTGTCAGGTTTACTGGGAGCAGGAGGCAGGGAATCAGGGGCCAAACTGGATTCTGAGAAAGCATCATCAACAATGTCTAGTACAGGAGGAATAGCCAAAGGCCTATGCTGAAGTAGGAGAAGGAAATCCCTAAGCCTCTTTTTTGAAAAATTCCTGGTTTTCCCAGTGAAAATACTCCCTTAGAGTATGTAAGGTTTCCCCAAAAGAAAAATCCTCAGGAGGGGAATCGGAGGGAATAGAGTCCTCTGCATCAGAATCCTCATAAGTAGGTAGGGCCAAATCCAGATCATCAGAAGAGTCAGAAAAAACAGAATCCTGATCAGAAGATTCATAATCAAGCTCAGCCCTAGGCCTCGGGGGGGGGGGGTTGGCTACCCCTGAATAGAGTTATTAGATCTTCCGCCATTTTTATCATTTGTTTTTTAGGCGTAAAAGCCTGAGCATGTGGCCTGGGCGTCGGTTTTTTAGACATGGATCGAGATTTAGGCCTTAGTGATGAAGGAGGCATTGATTTAATATGCAAGTCCGTAAGCCTGAATACACCCTCAGAAGCTGGTGCCTGCACAGCGGCTCCGGACCCATCCAAGGTAGAGACATCCGCGGGTTCCATAGTTAAAGTATCTCGCAGTATACCGGACTCCGAATGGGTCTCAGTAGAGGCCAGCGAATCAGAAGTAGTGGGTATCAGGGGCTGCGAAAGCGCCTCACTGAGTACCAGCGAACAGACGACTGGCTTAGAAGAAGCATCGTCGGCAGTTTTGGACCTCGGCGGCCTGTCTCTGTCTTTATCTTTGCATTTTTTCGGAATCCCGGTAGTCGGATGGCTAACCAATGACATTTCTGGATAATTAAACTGAGAACTGAAATATTTAGAGGCAAAAATATACAGACGACGGATAATGCGCGGATTAAATAAAAGCACAAAACTGACAGCAAGGTACGTCGTGGTCAGAGCCTAGGCAAGGAATACAGTACAAGGTATTTGCTTTCCACAAGTAATGCAATTATTAACTTTTACTGACATCGGTAAGGAGCAAGAAAAAGTTTCCCCAACAGGGTACTGAGCTTTTAGTTGAAGACTTCGGTTCTGAAACTCAAAAACGAAAATTTCAGGAGTTGGCCGACCGGCACTTGCGAACTGCTTCGGGCACTGCATGGCAAGAAAGACTGGGGCAATGGCGTCGGCTACATGTTTTACACCCCTGATGACCTGACGTCATGGAAGAAGGGATAGCAACCAATGCAGGACCCAAGACTGTTAATCAGGCTGACTGAGGGCAACCTGCAAGCAGATTACTCAAATGTAATGACTGCAACACTGAAACCCGAAGAACATCTGATAGTGCATGTAGCCTGCTCTGAAGCGTAGGTATTTTCTGCAAGATTCCCTTATTGGGATGTGCAGGTAAGCTTCCTTCAAGTCCAATGTTGCCAACTAGGCATTTTTGCCTAGCATGGGAAGCAGCTGATGAAGGGTTAGCATTTTGAATTTTGGGATTACCAAAAAGGTGTTTAGGATACACAGGTCCAGGATAGGACGCCAGGAGTTGCCTTTTCTGGGTACCAGGAAAAAAGTCTGGCATAAAAACCTTGTCCCCATTCCTCTGCTGGGACAGGCTGAATAGCCCTGATACTTAGAAGAGAGAGAACCTGCTATTGAGTCTCTGCCCACTGATTTGGGGGTATGTCTGGCCAACTGTATGGGGTTGGTAAGGTGTGGAAGTGGAATTTGTATCCTTGGGAAACTATATTTAAAACCCATTTGTCTTGGGCAGTGAGTTCCCAGTTTTTTGCATGCAGGGCGATCTTTCCCCCTAAAGGAGCAGTCAGTTGAGCAGGCTTGGAAGGTTTTCCCCCTAATGGAGCAGTCAGTTGAGCAGGCTTGGAAGGTTTAAGGTTAAGTCATTGTGACAGTTTACCATAGGGGGGTGTCTTACTACTTCCAGCTTTGGAAGTGGGAGCCCCCCACTGCTTAGGCCTGTGAGTACCTTGAGACTGCAGCCTAGGTGGTCTGCTGTTCCTGGGTTTGGACTGAGAAGGCCTGGAAGAGACAGGAAAGGACCAATTCTTAGAAGGTCAATGCCTACTAAATTTGGGAGCCTGTACTTGCAGGAAATCTTTAACAGTTTGAATAGATTTATCTTTTTCCTCCATCTTTTTAAGTACCTCTTCTGCTTTATTGCCAAACAGGTGGCCTTGGTTTAAGGGAGCATCCAGTAATTTACTTTTAACATGATCTGGCAAGGTTTGCTCCTTAAGCCAAGCATGCCTTCTAAGAACAGACCCAGTGACAGCAGCCCTACAAGATGCCTCTAAGGAGTTAAAACCACATTGCAAATTATGCATTAAATCCTGTAATTCTTCATTTTCAGCACAGTCAGGAATCAGCATAATTTTCTGTTTAAGTAATCCAATAATATGCTGCTGATACTTTAACATATGAAATCGGCAGTTTAAGGCCCTAATGGCCAAAGTAGCAGAAGTGTATACCTTCTTACCCCATCTGTCCAGGGGTCTGGCATCTCTATCAGAGGGGGTAGGGTTTTGGCAGTAGTACCCTCAATGCCTTTGGGTCCCTGTGAAATGGTCTCTGGATCCACAGTAGGATTCTTACAGAGGAACTCTTGAGAGTCAGGTACTCTAATACCGGTCAGGTTTCCTGGGAGCCGGAGGTAAAGTGTGTGGGTCCAGGCTAGATTCCAAGAAGGCATCATCTACAATGTCCAGTACAGGAGGGATAGCTAAAGGCCTGTGTTGAGGTGGGAGTTAGAATTCCCTAAGCCTCTTTTTGTGAGTCAGAGTAATCCTGGCTTTCCCAGCGGAAATGCTCCCCAAGAGAGTGTGCAAAGTTTCACCAAAAGAGAAATCTTTTGGAGGGGAAGCAGAGGGAATGGAGTCCTCTGCATCAGAATCCTCATAGGCAGATAAGGGCAAATCCTGGTCATTAGAAGAAACAAAAATTTCAGAATCCTGATCAGAAGAAATAGAAGGAAAATCAGTTCTAGGTCTCTTGGAGGGGGAAGGCCGGCTTCCCCTAATTAGAGTAATAAGGTCTTCAACCATTCTTATTTGTTTTTTAGGTATATGGGCCTGACCATGTGGTTTGGACGTCAGTTTTCTAGGCATGGATCGAGTTTTAGGCCTTGAAGAAGAAGATTGCATCTGTTTGATATGCAAGTCAGTACACCTGAATACACCCTCAGAAACCGGTGCCTGCACAGCAGCTCCGGACCCATCCAAAGTAGAGACATCTGCAGGTTCCATAGTTGAAGAAGCATCTCGCAGCATACCGGACTCAGAATAGGTCTCAGTAGAGGCCTGCGAATCTGAAGTAGCGGCTATCAGGGGATGCAAAAGCACCTCAGTGAGTGCTGGCAAACTGGCAACTAGCTTAACGGAAGTGTCATCGGTAGTTTTGGACCTATACGGTCTGTCTCTGTCTTTATCTTTAAATTTTTTCAGAATGTCGGTAGTTGGACGGCTTACCGAAGCCATTTCTGGATAATTAAACCGAGTACCGAAATAGTTTGATGCAAAAATTAACAGACGATGAATAGTTAGAGGATTGAATAAGGCACAAAACCGACAGCGAGGGACGTCATGGTCTGGGCCTAAGCAAGGAATGCAGTATGACTGAAAATCTTTGAGGTATTTGTTTTCTACAAGTAATACAATTGTTAACTTTTAATGACATCGGTTTAGAGCAAGAAAAAGGATCCCCAATGGGGTACTTAGCTTTTTTTTAAGACTTCGGTTCTGAAACTCGAAAATGAAAATTTCAGGAGTCGGCCGACTGGCACTTGCGAACTGCTTCAGGCACCGCACGGCAAGAAAGAAGGATATAATGGCATTGGCTGCATCCTTTATACCCCTGACTACCTGACGTCATGGAAGAAGAGACAGCAACCGACACAGGACCCAAGACTTTGATAATCAGGCCGGCTGAGGGCTACCTGCAAGCAGATAACCCAAAATGTAATGACTGCAACAGTGAAGCATGAAGAACATCAAGTGGTGTCACCTATTAAGCTCCACACAGAGAAATCTTTTCCAGTATCCCTGCATATTGGATTATGAGGAAACAGTGTCATATCTGAGAAGTGCCCACACAGTCTCTGTGAGTGCAGAGATGCCGCCTATTTCATGAAGACCAAGATAAGTATTTATCCAGACTACAGGTTGTATACTGCAACTATGACTATACCAATACAAGAGCAATTGCAAGAACAAATGCTTCCAGTTTTTTAAAGGGACACTGGGCATAGAGACTCAAAAAGGACTGCTGCCACTGGCAGACATTTCATATGCAGCTGTGGAAATTCATCTTTCAGTAATATACAGATCATGGAACTTCCAGGGTGAGCATTATTACATTATTGTTATGCAGTTTGTATCTACACTACTGTTAAGGGTCAGTAGAGGCTGAGAAAGAATTGTGAAGTTAGCCCATGACAGTGTGGCAATGATGCCAACATGATACACTGGTACGTCCATCTTACTCCTGTGTGGAGTTTCATCTACTGGCTGGGATGACACTGTAGCCATCCTCATATGCACTCAAACTGGACAACACAGAATACTGCCTACCTAAAATGTGAGGGCCTTCACTTTATGGCCACCACAAGGGATGGTTGACCAGGTGTAGACAAGCACATAGTACAAGACGTACAGATACCAACTATAAAAGTGGACCAGTGTACAACATAGGTTATGTACCGTTACATATGGCCCTGACATGCAGAGGACTCTCAGCTTCTAACAGATTTGCCAGATTGTCACTGGGACGCAGCAAACAGCCACAGAAGTAGAAATGGAGATGTCTGGCACTGAAGCCTTTTGGGGACATTAACGTCCAGTGGAAATATGACCAGCCTTGTTCACTCTGTGGTGGGATATGTCTTTTCCATAGCCACTTTCATGAGCATGTTAACCAGTACTCCTGTGGGTGCCCCACACCACAGTGTCACCCATTGTTATGAGCATGTATGCAGCCTTCTTGATTTAAAAGATGACCATCATGAGGTACATGGTAATACCCATGGCTGTAGTTCCACTCTACCAGAGTTGACCATACCAAAGGATGGCTTGGGGAGGAGCCTGTCCCATGACATCATACATGTCCTTTTCCATCAACTCTGTCTCACACTCGTGTAGAAGAATCGTGGCCTGCATTACTTGTGTGGCCCCATGGAGCTGCTGTACAGTCTCTTGGTGCCTCTCTCATAGCCACATTGCAGTTGCCCTACTGTCCCATAGTAGCAGCCCTACCCACACCACCATATTTGGACAGATGCATTCCCTCGCTGTAAAGTCTAGCTACCTCTAATGAGCTGTGCCACCCCCCAAGCTATTACTAGGCTAAGATAACAAAACTGTTTTTAGGCACCTGTACAAATGGCAATGGCTGTGAAACACACACACTAGCCCCCACACACACACACATACTTCTGCATGGTGTATGTGAAAGTGTTGGTTTTACAGTATGAACAGACCATACAGTGTTCAGCATAGCTATTATTGAATACTGCTCGTATCATTTTGTTCCATGTGACATTCAGCTGTCACTATATGTCAGTACCTACACACACGGACTAGATTGCCACTTTGCTAAGCTGCCGTACACTGTGCACAATGGAATCTGAAGGTTGTGGTGCAGCAATTGTTGTTTGTCTGCTGCCAGCGTCATTACTAGATGTTAAAGGAGTCACAGCAGGTACTACTGCTGCACTGGGGAAGGGTCACAAGGATACTGACTGGCCTGCCTGATGTCAAGTAACAGGCTGTGCAGCATGCTATGACTATATCACAGATGCAGTAGGGACACACTGCAGTGACCCCACAAATATTGCCAAGCAGTGGAACCAAGGCTTACAAACTGAATAACCACATTTCTGGCTTGATAGCAAGTGATGTTACACTGCTGTTCTGCCATGCCTTGTGAGCATCACACTGGGATCAGACAATCCTTCAAGGGCAGCCAGTGGCACATATAACACATTGTAGCAAATAAAAAGACTGGGGGAATACTTATATCTATTTGGTTGTGGATATGCCAGTATGACACTGTGTATTCATATTCCCCATACAGGAAAAAGCCATGCAGATGCTTCTACACAATATGTGGAAGCAAGAGCAATGCCAGGGTGTTGTGTGGTGCACGAGTCATTAGCCGCTGTAAACCACACTCTCCTTGGCGGCTGATGAAATGGTAGCCTCTCCTATTTCAACAAACCCAGTGACATCTGCAACTGTCTCAATGTATGACAGCAGTATGTCCAATCTACCCCTGTGTTTGTGCCTCAGTTCCCACCTAGTTAGTGAGTGGGGATTGTTATCAATGCAATGCTGCCCACGGACACTGCAGCAAAGTCTATATTGCCAGAGTGGTGCAATTTACGGCTTCCTGCACTTTGAGAAAGTGAACACTGCAGAAAACCAAGCACAGTGATACACATACCTAGAAATATGTTGAATATATACATTTAACCCAATGTCTGCACAAAGAGGATTAGGGCACATCCACACTTATCGTGATGTCAAGGTACTTACCTGGCATAATACCATAAATCCTCCAAACTAAAGGAGGAGAGAAGGTTACAGAAGGAAAGGGAAAGGTCCGTGATAGCTCATATTACACCATAACCACCATAAAACAATTGCTGCATTTCATTCATAAATGAATGGGACATTATGAGGTAGTGAGAAGTTCTGAGTGAAGGACTTCAGCATGCCTTTGAGAAGAGCAGAGGGAAAGCAAACAACGTCCAACTTGTAATGTAAATCTGTTCACACCTTCTCTAATCAAGTGGATGCCTCACAAATACTGGATGTGATACATTTTAAGCAATGCCTGTGGTGTGTGTCCTGACTGGGCAAGCCAGTGTTACCTTTCCAATCACAACATAAAATGATGGAGTTTGCAAGCCAGTTCAAGCCTGTTCATTTTGTTACTCACACTGCTCTACCCTGCTTCCTACACAGATGTGGGTCAGATGCACTGAAAGTATATAGATGTTAAAACTCAAATTATGAATCTGTACTATGCAGAACCACTCCACCAGTGTTCCAAGATTGGATCAAAACTAGGATGGATGACAGAATGAATGAACCAATTCCAAGTCACTGTGATTTTTTGGATAAATGACTTTGGGTCACCTCACATCAAAAACAGAGGTTTTGAGGTCCTTTTCGCAGAGGTTCCAATTACTTGGGGGTTGGGGGCTTCCATTTGAACCTTTCATTGCTACAACTTCAAAAAAATATTTACCCCAGGAGGCATTGCAGCATGAGCTTTTCAATCACAAAACTCAAAAGTTTCAGGAAAAATAAGTGGATCTGAGATACAAGACAGCTTTTAATGGCATGCTAATATTCTTTGCTTTTTTTATAGAATCATTAGCAGCACCATGACCATGAAATTCAAAAGCCTAACTGCAATACCAGAAGAACCAAAGCAGCAGCTAAGTTCACTGTTGTACCTTAGTGAAAAATCAATCACAACAGCAAAGTATTGCCTATCAAAGTCTTCAGGCCTCCTACATGAATTGCTAGATTTGTACTTGCTTTATACCAGTGGTGCACAACCTTTTTGTAGGGAGGGCTACTACACAAATTCTTAATGCATCTGTGGGCCACCTCAAAACATAGTAAGTGGTTACGAGTTAATAATAGGTAATGGTGACTAGCATTTTTACTTAAGACAGCAGTCATGAAATTGTCCGTTTTCTACATCAACTTTGCATTTAACTTTATTCTGGCTTGCAGCCATGACTTCTTACAAACTCTTGCAGAAAGTTACTGTTCTTTACAACTTATAAACAAAGAATAGTTACTTCTGCAGCTAAAATTAGAGGTGTGGGCAACTGCAGTCAATTAGGTAAGTAAGCACCTGCTGGAAAGTTTGCATGGCTGGAGTAAGGCATAGCATTTTTTTCACTTTTTTTAAAAAATGTTGGTTATTCTCTGGGGGCCAGATGGTGTTGCAATTGAGGGCTGGATTTGGCCCTGGGGCCAGACGTTGCACACCACTGCTTTATACAGTGGTCACTAGTGTTTGAGCATTTTTAAAGCTTTTATATTATTTTGTTGCAGAAAAAGTAATGTTTCTGTTTGTTGGCTTTTCTAGTTCTGTTTACCTCCAAATCACCTTGCAGAAGGGCGTAATTAGCCAGGTACTTAGTTATTGGTGGTAGTTTGTTGTTTAACCTGCATTTGAGAGCTGCTATTAGGTTCACAGGCAAGTATTAGGCTAGCTGCCTTTCTGGATCATTTTAAGCCTAGCCGGTTTTCCCTTAGTGAGAATCAAAACCCTGTACCTCTTGTCCATGAGGGAAGCACCTTAACCATTATGCCAACTCCCCCCTCCCAATTCCGCTGTGCTTTTACCTTAATTCCAGGATCATCCATCTTGTAGCAGAAGGTGTTAACCTGGTCTCTCTGAATTGGAAAACACACAAGGGATCTCAAGTTATTGTTGTTTATTGGTTAGAGGGCATAGTAGTCAGTTTAAGCTTTTTTTTCTCTGCTATAAATCTGGCAAGTTTGCATGTAACTGCCCGCCGAGCAGCGGCACAGTGCCCTGTATAGTAGCAAACGCCTAGGCAGTACAATGTCCCTATAAAGTTAGGACTAGGTATGAAACCTGCTAAACAGTGAGTAACTGTGTGGAATTAAGCTTTGTGCAGCTAGCCTGCATATGAAACAGCACAGCCATATCCTAGCAATACAGAACATCTGGTCTTTAACCCCAGAAACTACTTTGTGCATCAAATAACACTACCATATCCTAACACAAGATAGCTTCTTACCCATTACCCCAAACATTACCCCAAAAACTACCCCATAGGAGGCCCTGTTAATCCTTTATCCTTTGACTTAATTAAGTCAATCCTTAATCCTAAACAGCTCACCCTATTACAGCACCAGACAACGTGGATGTTCAATTTACAAATGTCTCTGTGGCCAAACTGGTAGCTCTGGGCATTCTAAGGCAATGTAGCAATTGTCTCATATTTAACACAGTATGCTAGGTATCGGAGGCAAACATTTTGCATCCAAACAAAGTTGCCACCACGATGGAGAACAAAATGGGCAGATTGGCCACAAAAGGGCTAATGGTAGACAATCTCTTTAACCCAACTGCCCAAGAGTCTTTATTTGTTAAGGAATGGTATACCTTGGTATAAGTGGGGATGGAACAGCTATTTAAAGTAGAAAGAAAAGCACTGTAGATCAATAAAGGCTTGCAATTTTCCTAGGAGGGGCCCAAATTTGTTTTTGGATGTTCAAAGATGCATTGACAAGTTGCCCCTTCACATCATTAGATAAAGGATGAATCCTCCATCATGCATTTCTCATAACTGATGATCCAATAGCACCATCCATAGAACAGACATCCCCGAGCATCCTATCTGCATTTAAATGGGGCACTACACCATAGTAGCAGTCCGATTTAGTTGAATATCCTCTTCCCTTATGAGTCAATAGAAATTTTTAGCCATTTCCTCCAACTAGTTGTGTGCTCCCCAATACTGGATTATGTGATTCAGACACACCCTCAATTTCCTGGGTGGCAGAAGTGCACACTTTTTGTGAAACATGTTGGATACTCTCTTTATCATCAGGAAGAAACTAGGCACATGACTAAAATCATTATGAGGTAGTGGGCTCCACAACTACTTTGGATCACCTGGAAACAGAGAAATTGGGTCTACCAATGGGTTCTTGTTTATGGTCCTTTTGTGTTCTGTAAAAGTACAGAGAATATTCACAAAAAGTTGAGGGCCTGGCCCTTAAGAGCCATTCCCAGATACACACTATTCTTACCTCAGTGTAACAGTGAATGGTGGAGGTATCTCAATACCCAGGAGTTCAAAATACTTCTACGAATGGCAAAAATAAGTTTACTGTTTGCATTAAGAAGACATCTTGTGAAGGAGACCCCAGTGATTAGTGCAAGTGGCATCAGCATTATACCCCATAGGATTGTGGATGTTTACAATCAGCAAGGATGGCACTAGTGTTGCAAACCCATGTTTCCTACCAGTCACATTACGACTTTGAGCTACAGTTTATGGATTAGCCATGTTCACTGCAAAGGTTCCTGTTAGCTCCTCTCTTTGTAGCTCACATTTCTGCAACATCTCTTGCACTCTACCTCTTTAGGGATCTAGTGTTGTAAGTCCAGTCACAGACCACTTACAGCAAACTGGATGACCAAAGCTGTCAAACAATACCCATGACAAATTAAAGACTTTATCTGCATACATATTTCTTTCTTATAAATAATGACTCTTTGCAAAACTCTGGGGAAGACCAAAAATTCTAAAAAAGTCGTATACAAACAATCTCACAATGCAGCTGTACACCATAAAATATTCAGAAAACTGCATTTATGGCCAGTTTGGGATACATAAAAGATAATTCCACGAGTTGTATTTTGTCAAAAGTGGAACTTCTCATTTAAGGGCCCACTCTCCTCATATGTCGTTACATTAGCCTAATCCATTTGCTCAATACTCCTTTTAAGCATCTCAGCTGTCCAGCTCCAAACCTTTTTCCATTCTATTTGTATTAAACTTTTAAAGCAAAAAAAAAAATTCTACTTTAAGCCAAAACCAACTATACAGCTGTATTTTAAACTGAAGTGATCTTGCAAAATTTCTTCTGTACTTTACTGCATTTGTTTATTACCATCTTAAAAAAAGCAAAAAGTTTAAAAATCTCCACTTGCTCTTAATCGTGAGCCTTGTAACCATCATACAGAAAGGCTGCCAGTTCAGGTGCAACATCCACATTTTCAAACACCTCGGAAACCCCCAATTTGCTTTGATTCCTTTGGCTTAGGTCATATAAGCCTAGGACCTCTAATCTACCTATACAGCTCATCCATCTCAGTCCTGAAGAGGCCTGGTGTTCTACCACCGCCTCATACTTCTGAAAAACAACCTAGATTCTGAACTAGACCATACACATTTTTAATTGTACTTGGGAAAACTTTTATGGAATGATAAAATGTGTATGTTCCAACCAGAATTTCCCCATTTTTTCCACTGGAGGCTCACGGAAAAAAAGCTCCAAATATTAAGCTAGTTCAAAACAAGAACAGAAAGTTACTCAAATTATCAAATCAGGTCAAAAATCAAATACAAGTAGAACTATACATACCAATGGCTGATAAAGGTATACATGTTTACAAATAAACACTTCTCTCTAGTGTTTATGCTTAATTTGCAGAATTTACAATATGCTACTAATTCTCAGATAAGACAGGCTTGGTCTTTCTACCCTTTCAACATCAATACAGTTACATTTAAGAGTGATACTTAACTCTTATCCCCATCCAAGTATATATGTTAAGTACTACTCAACATCATTTTAGGTGCCTCCCCCACCTTACGCATCTAACCCACTGTAGTGCATCATGATAAACACCCCTGGTCTGGTACAACATAGTCTAACCTCCTCTTCGGCATCATAGCAATGACTCCAGGTTGTGGCATGCAACATGCAACACATGGAGAAGTCACTTATACAAATAGCTACTGGGGAGCTGACCTACTAACTAGGTCTTCTTTTTATGGTCACAGGAAAATTGTAGTGGGACATATATCCCCCGAGATAGGCATGCCATCTCCCACCCCTTTTCATGATGGGCAGTTTGGTATTTGCCATTCCTTTCCCATCTCCATCCAATTCCTACATACTCCTCCAGTACCAGGGATACTAATCACACCTAGACTGGCTGGATCACATTCATTGCACTATTCCAACAGCTTCATAAAGCCAGCCCCATTCATACATCATTACTCATCACCCCACCATAACCTGTACCAGTCTCTCTTCCTTTTCCTTGTAGCTATGCTGCCAACACATGTGATAATATCAAATTATTTAGCATACTTTTGAGTTGTAATATGTGCTGAGCTACCTGGCTTGCAATTCAGAGGGCTCTACACATAGCCATGATGAATATTTTAACAAGTACCAAATTTGGTGTTTTGCACCAAGGTGTTTCACAGCCCTTTCATACAGTGTGTCATGACTCCGAGCCAGCTACCTGGCGTTGCAGTAATGTCACCCTAAAAAAGCAGCAGCAAGAGGAGCATCCTACCATACTGTTGGACAAGAAATTCATTTCAAATAGACATCTACTTCAAAATAAATCCTATTTCATGAAGCTGCAGCGATAATACACATGGTTCTGGGAGAAAGTGCGCAGAGAACATGTCAAAGCACCAGACACGTCAGCATGCATTGCAGAGCTGCAGTGGAACCAGCACAGCAGCTCAGCATTTAGTTGCCTGCTTTAATGGCTAGAATGTTTTCTGCAGAGTCACAAGCTGCTAACAAGCAGTGCCTACTTTTCTGAATTCCTGGTCACTATCTTTAGTTCAATTGCAAGAATGTAAAATAAACAGAAAACTTCAACCAACACGGCTTAACAGAAACCTCGTTTAACAAATTAAATTAAAACAAACATGATAAAACAATGGTGAGTGCTTTCCTGGCTTAATGCCACTTCATCAGACCATAACACAAAGAACAACATTCAAGTTTAAAAACAAAATTGTTACTGGTATAGCCAATAAGGTTCATTTTTAAAAATCACATCACAAAAGCAAATCAGCTAATAAAAGCAAAGCAATTGAACACACCTCTTTGTTCATTCATAAAATGAATCTTTCAGTGGAGAAGTGAGTGTGTGTAGGATTTAAGGATATACGTTTGTTCGGCCCCGGATACTTATTCAATTATCTATTGCAATTCACTTTTTTCGGCCTATTGTAAATATCATCTCCTCTGATGTCTTCCTTAATCAACTCTATGATTAAAAACTAAAATAATATTCAGTACTTTGTTCCATAACATGTTTGCCAAAGCATTACTAACCTTACTATAGTGTCATTGTTATGTTATAAGTTGAGGATTGGTCTTTCCTAAGTAAGAAAGCACTGCAAAGACAACAGTTGGCATAGTAAACCATGCTTTTACTCCTACAATCTGCACAGAAATCAAAACAATTCTACATCCTGAATATTTACATAAAATCAAAGTATTCATCTGTATGAACTTGCGCACTACATCTATGGAATGGAAAAATGCCTTTGCAGTCAGATATTTAAGCAATAACCCACGTCTGGGTGTGAGTAATGCTGGATTTACCCATCGTTGGTGTGGTTTGGTCATGAGGGCAAAGCCCGAGTGGCCAAACAAAGACAACTGTGGGTAAATCCAGCATTACTCACACCCAGAAGTGGGTTATTGCTATTATACAATGACAATATTTAAGGAAAAAAATACTTACCTTTCTTAATAATGGCATTGTATAATGCCTCCTTGCTGTTCTTCCACAGCTGTCCAGTATTCTGTGGCAGTTCTGATGTACTGTGCATGTGTATGGTCACGCAGTACATCAGAGCTGTGTGTGGAAGCAACAGATAAAGGAAGCTCTCCATTGCTTTTTAAAAGGTGTATCGCTATGTTAACAGAGTTTAACATAGCGAGATATCATAAAAAACTTGTTTAGCATAGCGAGACAGCTTTAAAAAAAGCAACAGAGTAAGGAAGATCTCCGTTGCTTTTTTTTTTTTTTTTTTTTTTTTTTTTTTAAAGATATCTTGCTATGTTAAACTCTCTTAACATAGCGAGATAATAGCAATGGAGCTCTCCCGTTCTCCGTTGCTGTCCAACACAAAAAAAAAAAAAAAAAAAATTATACTAATGGAAAAAGTCCGGACGACCGGACCTTTTTCCATTAGTAGAAGTCTGATTTACAATGGGCACGCTGACCAATGACTGTGCACGTTTTGGAATATTAATTGGGGGTTGTTGTACAATAAGTGTGTGTTGATAGAATGTTTCCTATAACAAAGCTGCCATTTCAAGGACAAATTGTTTTAAATGAAAACTTTGGCGTACTGCCCACTACTTTCATCTGTCATAAGTAATGGCCAGTTCTTTTTCACAATATTACATACAATGTTAACATCACTAGAATATATGTTAATAGGATACTAGTATAGCTCTGCTGTAGCGACACACCTCTCCTGGTTCCTGACTAATTACTTTACTCTGAAAAAAGGTTCCCCATCATATCTCTTTTGGACCATGCCTCAATAATAGATTCCTCGATCTCTTACTTAGAAAAAACTCTCACTAGAAAATCTAACCTCATGTCCTTAAATCCTCCTCTCAACTTTGCATCGTTGTGTATTCAACATGGCTCTCAGAAATTTATTAACATTTCCTGATATAATGCTTGGGTGCATGCCATTTTTATGTAGAGTGGTATTTTTCTTACAAGGTTTCTTGCATTCAAAAGGCCTAATTCATTCCTATTGACTATTGTATCTAAAAAAATATATGTGCCTATCTAGACTTATAACTGAACTTCAAATAAGAGGTGGTACTGTGCATAAATTCTACAAACTTCTCAAGTCTCTGTGGAAATCATTCCATATAAGGAAGACATCATCCACAAAGCACTTAAGATACTATGTGCAAAAGGATTAGTTTTCAAAATCTGTGCAGATTCTCACTGTGTTAGTGTGATGACTGGGGAGAGATGGATGAAGGCTGCCAGCCTAGTCAAATAGAATTTAATACATAATTCTATCATTTGTATAAATAAATGTAAAATACAGGCATGTGTTTTTAAATGAAAGAAAAACACTGTAAAATGTGAAATTGCCCCCTTCCCCTTGCTGTAAAGAAAAACTAAGTCAAGCCCTTCAAATTTGTCTTTTGAAATTGAAATGATTTTATGACATTCTTTGATCTTTAAAGTCAGTTCCGGTCAGGCTGACTGAAGACATTCTTTCTATTGTCTTAACTTAAGGAATAATTGTTAGAGTATACATGCGGAAGGTGCTTTATTGTTTTGGTTTCTGCTAGAGTGTATATGTGAAATGCCTTTTATTGTTGTATTCTCCTGTGCAGCTAAATAATGTAAATGGAGTTTCTATTAGCCTGGTAACTCAGAGCAGGTGTTAAGATGATGCAATATGAATACCTGGAAAACCTAAGTGTCAAAAATGATGTAATCTGGGGAGGACCCAGAGACATGTTTGTTGGTAATGTTTAAATACTATTTCTCACAAGAGACCAGAAAATAATTTTGATCTGGACATCTAACTTAACAGCACTCTGCCTTGTGCTCACATGTAAGTTTTTAGTACTGTGATTTCTTGTAGGAATAGTTAAAGCTAGTAAAGATTAATTGGATATTTTTCTTTGAAATCAGACATGTCCTACTGTATTTTAAATTTCTGTGTGATCTCTGAACTCTTAGATATCTCTGTGGTGTAGTAGTTTTGTTTTGTGTTTTAATTATTTTTTATTAAATATTTTTTAAAACCTTCCATCTGTGGCTGATTTGTGTAGAGATAAAGTATGCTTTAGAGTACATTATATATTTATATAGTTTATTGTCTAAGCACTTCCAATAAGCCTTAGACTGAATAGTCACATTACCATTGGATATTAATACTGCACAGTAATAATTGAACACCCTTTTAAGGGCCTTTTAGTAGCTGATATTACTAACTGGGTGGTGGCAGTAATTACTACCGTATAGTCTGGGTAAAGGGGCACAGCTGGAGAATCTGTGTCAGCCTTTACCAGGAGGGTCTATGAAGTTCTATAGATACATATCTCAAAGTGTGTGTGTGTGTGTTGTGTCAACTACTTGGCAGGGACACGAAGCACTGGTTGGACAGAGGGTACTGGAGGTTTTAGCTTGCCCAGTTAGGCTGAGACCTGGACTCTATAGCTGTGCCAGTGGGCAGTCTTATTGGGGACCTGGTGAGCAAGGGAGCAACCAGCCCCAGACTGACTGTGATTTGTGTGTGCACTTAAGGGAAATTGTACTTTACTGTGTGTATTAGTTATCCTTTTCTCTTCTATGAGATGACCTCCCTGGTGTTAGTGGTGAGGATTGAGGCTCCTTGATTGCTGGGCCAGGGCACGGTCATCATAACTGTTTGGCAGTGGTGGGATCTACTTCACACACTAACTGGCTTGTAGTGGTGTGGGTAGAGTGAATTCCTATAGCTTATGTACAGTGATCTCTAAAAGGGTTTTGCACTCTAAAACAGACATGCAGTATATACTCAGAGTTCAGATAACAACGGTTTTATTTCTTTTGTTAGCTTAGTGTTAAGTCAGGGTGAGCAGGCAGCATGTCAGCAGAAGAGTATGGAAAGCTGACAAGGAGCCAGCTGGCAGAAGATGTGCCAGGCTAGAGGACTGGTGCATGGAAACCTGACTAAAGAAGACCTGATAGCAGCCTTGGTTACAGCTGCATCAGAAAACAGCAGCCTGGAGGACAATCAGACTGACAGTGGAGAGACAATATCCTCGGAGAATGGACAGCTCAACTTTTCTGCAGTGAACTTAAAAATACAGCTGGAGCTAAAGAGACTTGAGCTGGAGGCCAGACATATGGAACTAGAAGCATCAGAGAAAATGAGGAGCCTAGAAGCTGAAGAACAGGAATGTCAGAGAAAGCATGAGGGGGAAAGTTTGACTCGTTTAAAGAGGGTGATAATTTTGATAGCTTCATTCATATGTTTGAACGGGTATGTAAACAGTATGAAGTTGACCAAAGGCTCTGGGTATGGTTCCTGACCCACTTACTCAATGGTAAAGCTGTAACTTCTTTAGCAAAAATGCATGACACTGACTGTTTTGGTTATACTGCTGTAAAAAGACATTTATTAGAATGTTTTAAGCTAACACCTGAAATGTATACGAAAAAGTTTTGTGAGCATAGATGCAAGGCAGATGAAAATGTATGTGAATATGTTGCTGAACTGAGCACTTCTTTCCATAGCTGGGTGAGTGGATGTCAGGTCACCACTTTTGAAGGGCTGGCAGACCTTGTGGTAAGGGAACAAGCCCTTAGCACTTTGCCTGAGGACATGATTATCTGGTTATCTGATAGACAGTGTGCTACTTCAGAGGAGTTGGGGAAGAAGGGAGACCTATACCTAGCAATCAGGGCAGCCCTGCACAGAAAAGGGACCCCCAGTACTGCTCATGGGACTAAAGGAACCCATGGTGGGCAGCACAGACTGCCCCAACAGAATCCACCAGTAGCAGGGGAAGCCACTAGTCCAGGAGCTAGGGTTAAATGTTTTGAATGCAACCAGTGGGGCCATGTGGCATACAAATATCCACGGAGGCAAGGTGGGTAACCAAAGGTGATGGAGCCAGTAAGTGGGAAAGACAAAATGCCAACAGTAGGTTGTCTTGGGACAACAAGGGTACCAAACTACCACCAGAGGTTATATCTTATTGTAGTGAATGGCAAAAAGAGGCCATTCCTAAGAGAGAGACAGCCTCTGATATAACCATTTTAAAGCCTGCAC
Organism: Protopterus annectens; assembly: GCF_019279795.1. Classification (NCBI taxonomy): domain Eukaryota; kingdom Metazoa; phylum Chordata; order Ceratodontiformes; family Protopteridae; genus Protopterus; species Protopterus annectens. The sequence goes on along the minus strand of NC_056739.1, from coordinate 984,530,155 downwards.
TGATTACAGAGGAGCTCTACTTGCCTGGGCAGTCTACTCCAGTCAGGGCTTTAGGATGGATCCCATTCCAAATACCTTTGGCTAGGGTCACCATGACTGGGAGGGTGGAAAAGGAAGCCAGCAAGTAAGTGTGTTTGAGGATATACCTGTAGATGTCCTGATAGGGAATGATTTTGATAAGTGCAGTACCCTGCATTTGTTCAGTTACATGCAGTCAGGCTTGCAGACAAGCATGCAAGTGTGGTAGCCTGGGGGAGACCCAGACAGACTGCACGCTCTGTAGCAGTGAGACTGAAGGTGAGCCACAGCTGCTTGTGGGTACTGATGCCCCCTAGGACAGAGTGATTGCAAAGGTAGAGGTGAGTAGTAGTACCCAGACTGACAGTGAGGCACCGCTGTCATTGGATACCAGACTTCCTGAGGAAGGGGAGCTGGGAAGGGTTACAAGGAGAGACTTGAGACAGGCTGAGCTCTCAGACCCTACATTGCAAGGCCTGAGGCAGGTAGCTAGGAAAGCACCTGATTCTCAAGGGAAAGGGAAATCTGTATACTGGAACAAACAGAGTGGACCCCTGAGGGACGGCTAGAAGGTGAGAGAGTACTGCAGTTGGTAGTGCCTAGAGCTTACCATCTGGCACTTCTAGCCATAGCCCATGATATTCCCTTTGCAGGTCATATGGGCATTAAATGTACAAATAGGCATATTATGCAAAACTTCTATTAGACTGGAATTTCCAGAGATGTAAGAGGGTACTACAGGACCTGTGAGCAGTACCAAAAGGTAGGCAAGTCAGGAGACAAGGTGAGAGCTCCTTTGATGCCTTTGCCTATGATTGAAGAGCCATTTCACAGGGTAGCTATGGATATTGTGGGTCCTCTGAGTACCCCAAGTTCCACAGGGAAAAAGTATATCCTAGTAATTGTAGATTATGCTACACGATACCCTGAGGCAGTGGCTTTGTCCTCCATTGAGGCTGAGAAGGTAGCAAATGCTTTGTTAGAGATTTTCAGCAGGGTAGGTTTCCCAAAGGAAATACTGTCTGACAGAGGTGCCAATTTTATGTCAGACCTGCTGGCTTATCTGTGGAAGTTCTGTGGGTAAAGCACATGAAGACCACCCCCTACCATCCCCAGATTAATGGTCTTGTTGAGAGGTTAAACTCTACAATCAAGTCCATGCTACAGGCATTTGCAGATTAGTTTAAAAGGGAGTGGGACAAATATTTGCCCCATCTGTTTGCTTACAGAGAGGTTCCCCAGGAATCCACAGGTTTTTCACCCTTTGAGTTGTATGGTCATAGGGTGAGGAGACCTCTAGATTTAATTCAAGATGAGTGGGAAGGTAAGTGAGAGTCTCACAAGGAGTCTGTTGTGGCGTATGTCCTAACCCTCAGGACAAGGCTCAGGGAACTCATGGGCCTGGCCCAGGAGAACCTGGCAGAACCCCCAACAACAGAAAAAGGTGTGGTATGACAGGAATGCTCGAGCTAGAGAGTATGCTGTAGGGCAGCAGGTGATGGTTCTCATTCCTGTCAGACACAACAAGTTGCAAGCAGTTTGGGAGGGACCCTACAAGGTGGTAAGAAAGGTAAGTGATGTTAACTACATGGTGGAAATGCTAGGTAGATGGCAGGGGCACAAATTGTACCATGTTAACATGATGAAACCTTACCATGACAGGGAGGCCTTTGTGTTGAGCAGTTGCAGTGGATTGCAGCAGGAGTCAGAGAGATCTTGTGAGTGATCTCCTCAGTGAGGCTCGGGCTGACACCTCGGTGGAAGGGGTAACAATGTCCCAGCAACTATCTCCTACACAGGTTCAAGAAATCTGAACAGTGTTGCAGACGTTTGGAGGCATGTTCACTTGGAAACTAGGGAGCACCCACCTGGTGCAGAGCCAGGTGGATACAGGTCCCCAGAGGCCTATCAGGCAGGCCCCTTATAGGGTGCCTGAGAGAGTCAAACAGACTCTGAGGGAGGAGGTACAGGAGACGTTGGAACTAGGGCTGATTCAAGAGTCCAACAGTCCCTGGGCCTCACCAGTGGTACTGGTGCCAAAGAATGATGGCAGCACCAGGTTCTGTGTGGATTACAGGAAAGTAAATAGTCACACAGAATCGGATGCTTACCCCATGCCTAAGACAGATAAGGCCCTAGAGCAGCTGGGTGGGGCTAAGTATCTTACAACCATTGATCTTACCAAGGGTTACTGGCAGGTGCCCTCGACTCCCAGTGCTAGAGAGAGAAGTCAGCTTTTGTGACTCGTTTTGGCATGCATGAGTTCACAAAGATGCCCTTTGCGATAAAGAATGCCCCAGCAACTTTCCAGAAGCTGGTAGAACATATCTTAGCAGGAGGGTTTGCCCTTGCTTACATGGATGATATTGCTATCTACAGCCATTCCTGGCAAGAGCACCTTCAGCATGTTAGGGAGGTGCTGGGCAGACTACAGAGGTCAGGGTTGACCATTAAGCCGAGCAAATGTCAGGTGGGTATGGCAGAGGTCTCCTACCTAGGACACAGAGTGGGGAAATGGTAAGATAAGTAACCAAAAACACGGTAGTCACAAACAAACAGTTTTAATGAAGCTTTCGGGTCTACACCCTTCATCAGCACATGTAAGATAAGGTAAGATAAGGCCAGAACTTGCCAAAGTGGAAGCTATTCAGGCAAGGCCTGCACCTGTTACCAAAAAGCAGGTGAGGGCATTCTTAGGGACAGCAAGGTACTACAGAGAGTTCGTTCCCAATTATAGTACCATAGCTGCTCCCCTCACAGACCTGACAAGGAAGAACAGGCCAGATAAGGTAGTGTGGACCCCAGCATGTGAGCAGGCATTTCAGAAGCTTAAGGAAGCTTTGAGAAGATGCCCTGTGTTAGCCAGTCCAGACTACAGCAAAGACTTTGTTGTGCAGGTGGATGCTTCAAACTATGGGGTGGGGGCTGTACTCAGCCAGATTTTTCAGAGGGAGAAGAGCACCCAGTGGTTTATCTCAGTTGTAGGCTCCAATCCAGGGAGGAATGCTATGCAGCCGTAAAAAAGGAATGTCTAGCCATACTGTGGGTACTACAAAAACTTCAGCCTTATCTGTATGGAAGAAAATTCATTGTGATGACAGATCACAACCCTCTAACATGGTTAAACAGAGCCAGTCAGCAAAATGCCAAGTTGCTAAGATGGAGTCTGGTGTTGCAAGCATATGATATGTCAGTGCAGCACCGCAGTGGGAGTAGCAATATCAATGCAGATGGACTCTCAAGACAGGGAATGGGGTGAGGTACACCCAGATAGACCTGACACTCGCAAGCAATGTTTCTCAAGGGGCACTTGAAAAACTTGCTTGATTTCCCCGGGGGGGGGGGGAAGAGATGTGACGATTGGGGAAGAGATGGACGAAGGCCGACAGCCTAGTCAAATAGAATTTAATACATAATTCTATCATTTGTATAAATAAATGTAAAATACAGGCGTGTGTTTTTAAATGAAAGAAAAACATTGTAAAATGTGAACTTCAAGATTGTTACAACATTGCCCCCTTGCTGTAAAGAAAAACTAAGTAAAGCCCTTCAAATTTGTCTTTTGAAATTGAAATGATTTTATGACATTCTTTGATCTTTAAAGTCGGTTCCGGTCAGGCTGGCTGAAGACATTCTTCCTACTGTCTTAACTTAAGGAATAATTCTTAGAGTATACAATGTGGAAGGTGCTTTATTGCTTTGGTTTCTGCTACAGTGTATATGTGAAATGCCTTTTATTGTTGTATTCTCCTGTGCAGGTGTTAGCTTGCTAAATAATGTAAATGGAGTTTCAATTACCCTTTGAACTCAGAGCAGGTGTCAAGATGATGCAATATGAATACTAAGTGTCAAAAATTATGTAATCTGGGGAGGACCCAGAGACATGTTTGATGGTAATGTTTAAATACTATTTCTCACAAGAGACCAGAAAAAAATTTTGATCTGGATATCTAACTTATCAGCACTCTGCCTTGTGCTCACATATAAGTTTTTAGCACTGTGATTTCTTGTAGGAATAGTTAAAGCTAGTAAAGATTAATTAGGTATTTTTCTTTGAAATTAGACCTGTCCTACTGTATTATTTTAAGTTTCTGTGTGATCTCTGAACTCTTAGATATCTCTGTGGTGTATTAGTTTTGTCTTGTGTTTTAATTATTTATTATTAAATATTTTTGAAAACCTTCTACCTGTGGCTGATTTGTGTAGAGATAAATTATGCTTTATATATATATATATATATATATATATATATATATATATATATATATATATATATATACACACACACATACACATACATACATACAGAGAGAGAGAGAGAGTTTACTGTCTAAGCCCTTCCAATAAGCCTTAGACTGAATAGTCACATTACCATTGGATATTAATATTGCACAGTAATAAATTGGATACCCATTTAAGGGCCTTTTAGTAGCTGATATTATTAACTAGGTGGTGGCAGTAATTACTACTGTATAGTCTGGATAAAGAGGCACAGCTGGAGAATCTGTCAGCCTTTCCCAGGAGTGTCTGCGAAGTTGTATAGATACTTATCTCAAAGTGTGTATGTGTTGTGTCAGCTACTTGGCAGGGACATGAAGCACTGGCTGGACAGAGAGGGTACTGGAGATTTTAGCTTGCCCAGTTAGGCTGAGACCTGGACCCTATAGCTGTGCCAGTGGGGAGTCTTATTGGGGACCTGGTGAGCAAGGGAGCAACCAGCCCCAGACTGACTGTGATCTCTGTGTGCACTTAAGGGAAATTGTACTTTACTGTGTGTATTAGTTATCCTTTCCTCTTCTAGGAGATGACCTCCCTGGTGTTAGTGGTGAGGATTGAGTCTCCTTGATTGCTGGGCCAGGGCATGGTCATCACAGCTAGTACCAAATTTGCATAACTGTTGTCACAGGCTGTACCCATGGCTACTCCAACAGTTTGCAGATATAATTGTGAACCAAAAATGAAAGCATTATTTTCTTTTAGTAGAGTACAAATAAGTTCTACTTTAGAATTAGAAAAATCACTATGTGCTAGGGGAAAACATCTTACATTACCTATGCCTTCTGCATTAGGAATCACTGTAAACAATGAGGTGATACCCAATGTAACAGACAAAATGTTAATATTGAGATCTACTGCTCTTTGACCATTCAAATAAATTTTTAGCGTCAATAAGCACAGTCTGAACATTGTCCAGAACTGGTCGTACAGAGTTTTCCACGGAGATGGACAGTGGTTCAGTTAACCACCCCCGACTTGACAGTATCGGATGTATTGAGCTGATTTTTATGCACCTTAAGTAAACCGTACAATATAGGAACCACTGGATATTCATCCGTGAAGTCATGCCTGCCATTAAAAGATCATGCAAGAATGCTTCCGGCTATCATTTTCTAAACCTCACCCACTGTGTGATCACTCATATCATGATTCACAAAACCATGACTATGGGGCAATCAAAATTTATTTTTCTGAAGTGAAACTGTGCTGAAACTTGCACACATACAACTAAACTACACACACAGGGCTGTACAACGTGTTTATTCAGACAGAGATAGGGTCCTACTGATGATAAACACAACTTACCAGTCTCCCACCCCCCAAACCACTAGAATCTGTTTACAGTTCAGTCTTACCTGCTACACTCCCAGCAAGACAAATGCTTCATCCATGCAGTTTTCTAGTGGTTAACTACTACTACCAAGAAAAAACAAGGAACCTAAAATACTGTCAAAATTCCAAATTAAAGCCAGTGACTTAACACTTCAGCCAAACCCAAGAGCAGCCTTTTGCTGACGCAGTGTAATTCCATTTCCAAAATACATGCTCGCTCAAGTTAACCCAGACATTTAAAAAGGAATTCAGACTTGGCTTTTTACATAAAGTCCATCCTTTAATTAGTTAACATTTTAGTAGGGTTCCAACTGCACTTCAAACTGTTGTTAGTACTAAAAATAATCAACATATCATGCTTTTACAGTTGCATTATGCTTATGTTCTCAGTTTTTAAATTTTGTTATAAAGTAACACGCCACAAGAAAGATCACTGAGAAAGCACTGTTGTTTCTTGTCATTATGTGAAAGCCATAGGAATCTCCTTATTCATTTTTTTTTTATTTTACTAGCATCAGGACTCCAAAGCTTCATTTTTCTCTGACCAGTTAACCTGTGGTTTTCTAAAGGGAAAGGATGAGTGCGCACCAGAACAGTCCTTAGCCTTAAGAGTAGTCTACTTCCTTTGGTTCAGGGTTCAATTCTCTCAAGCCATTATTTGCCTGCTGTGTGACCATGAGCAAGTCACTTAACCAGACACTGTTTTGGTGCAGTTGGGAATTTTGGATAGGATCATTAATGGTCTCATGGACTGCATGTCCAGTAACTATCCATGAGGAGCACATCCCCAAACAAAATCAGAGAGAAATGCAAGCAGTACCAGCTGCCAACCACAGTCATTAATACACAGGTGTGTGTGATGTGATAAATAGGACATAATTAGCCACAGGAGTTGAACACAACCTGCTACCAAAGAACATGTCAATGCCAGATGCACACAACCCTTTAGTGACTACAAAAGGGTGTCGGTAAATGGAAAATGAATCCATTTTGTGGGGATTATGACAGCGACGACTAGGTTCCAAGTGTTTGGCTGTATCCAACAGCACATGCGCCACTGAACAAAATAGGGTAGCACAAGAAATGCACAGCTTTGTTATTTTTGTCTTGTCAATGCAACATATAAAAGCACAAACAATGTAACCATTTTTGGACACCTTGTAACTTTGCTGAAACTAAAAATATTGTAAGGCATAAAGGACATGGTTAAAAAAACACAAAACCTTGGCAATTTTTTTTTTAATGCAGGACTGTGGCTCAAACACCAGAAGCCATGTGTGCAGGCAGCGTGGGTCTTTACAGTTCATGCAAGTGCTTCCTTCAGTACCAGAAACAAGCTTTTATGCAGGCTCATTACACATTACTGCATTTTTTCCGATACAAGTTTGCCCAGCAAAGACCAAGTATATCCGCTTTCAATCCTACTTCCTTCTCAACCACAAAATTGCAGCCCCCCCCCCCCACACACACACACACACACACAAGATGAATTTCTTGATCAATCAATAAGTGCTGCTATCAGAGAAGCCATAAACACTCCACAGAAATCTAGACTGCAGAGGTTATTTAAAGGACCACTACGGGCAAACAATGAAAAAACATATTTTTTATCTTGCCATGATTTACTGCACTTCCTAAAGCTGCCTGCAGCAAAATAAGTGCCCTTTCCTAATTTTATTTTTTTTTACTCTTGTCTGCCCTCATGGGGGCAGACATTGTGATTCCTTTGGAAAGCTAAATCTGTCTCAATGTACACACTGTGAGAACAAATAGCCCTACCATTTGTTGTCAGACTAGACTTCCATTCACTTAGAATGGACCACCTGAAAAAAAATGTCAAGTTTGAGAGTCTGCAGCTCAGCTCATGTGTCATGTGCTGAGTTTTACAAATGTTGTTCCTACTGATGTACTACACATTCTCTGAAAGAAACTTGTGAAAGTGTCAACAAATTACTGAGATAAAAAAGACTTTTCACAAGGAGCAGTTTTGTAAGTTTCAGTTCCTGGCCAAGTTACTCCTCCCATTTCCCCTCCTTCAGTGGGCTACAGTCTCACATTTCCAGCTTTACTAGATTCAGCTATTTAGTCAGCTTTGTATAACAATAGACATAAAAAAAATCACAGCCTGGTGTGCCACTAAATCTGTTCCCTTGTATGTCTCTTCACTTCTGAATAGCATTTCCCCAGGAATAGAAAAAAAAGCACACACATCAGTCCAGAGTTTGGGCCAATTTATCCATTTCTTAATGTGCACAGTAAAACTTTCAGTTTATAATGTGTTCTGGCTGCTGACATGGTTATCTTTACATAGTTATTCTCTTATAGCATAACCTGAACTTATGGTATTCAATGCCAAGCTTTACAACACTTCTCAGTTTCTTAACAATGACCTCCCAAGCCTCTGATGTGGCCCAGTACTTTGTCAATATACTGTAAATACATAGATTAATACAAATATCTGTACACATATGACACGTACAATAATACACACATACCATCATTAAAACAAGATAAATGCAATATAAATCATGTCAATATAGTTATGCTTTCTAGTTTATGACCCTGTTTTTTTGAATTTATGTTCATGCAGTTGTATACTTGTTGTATATTATCTTATTTAATTGTTTCTCAGTATTCTAACCACTGTGTATGCTGCATCAATTGTAAAACTCTGATTTTACTCCTTTTATATTTTCTATGCTCTTTGTACAAAATAGCTATGTTTGTATAATTTATTTTTATTATTTTTTATAATTGTTTACTATGTACCTGGAGCTTTTCTCCCCCAGCCTCCACTGAAAAAGGTCATCTTGTGTCCAGTCAGACTAACCTGGTAAACAAATGGAAAATAAATAAAAATATACTAAGAAAATCAATCAATATACCAAGAAAAATCCAAAACTTAAGATAAAAAAACACAGAAGGAAGGAAAATGTTTCCTTGATGCTGTCATGAAAATCCCACTCACTTATTCAGATATTATGGGCAAACATACATATATATATATATATATATATAGATATATATATATATATATATATATATATATATATATATATATATATATATATATATATATATATATATATATTAACATATATAATATATTAGGCAAAACAACGTACCCAACCCACTAGTCATAGGTGAATCTGTAGTTCATAAGTTCATAGGTAGATACTAGGCTATCTGCCCTAGGGCATTTATAAGCCAAGCCAGAGTGTATTTGGCTTCCGCCTCTGTATTAGATTAGCCTACTGTGCCTCTGTAAAGTAGGTCACAGAAGGTACCCTTTTAAGATTAGTTTACTGTGCCTCTGTCCATCAGGGACACAGAAGAGATCCCAGGGGTGAATTTGCGATTTCCCATCCACGCATCCAGATTTCGCTTGAAGAGGGTCAGCGAGGGGCTATGTCTAACATGAATTGGGATTCTATTCCAGAGTGAGGGGAGCCTCTGGGAAATGAATCTGTCCCTCCAGCATGTCCTATTTATTTTTGTGCTGAGGTTTAGGTCCCTGGAGAGCATGTAGCTCTAAGGGACTTGGATTTTTTGAGGTGGAGCATGTCCATTAATTCTGGGTTTGACATGGCTTTGTACGTCAGGCATAGATCACCTCTGAGTAGATGGTAAGCAACTGAGTAGAGCTGGAGTTTCTTTAGTCGAGCTGCATGGGACATCTGTTTGTAGCCCATGATCCTTTTGGTGAGGTACTTTTGGAGTCTCTCCAGTTGCTGCAGGTGGCGGGTAAGGTGCATCCCAAAAGGGGCATTGTATTCAATTATGGGCCTGATGAGTGACACTGATGTCCCACTCACCATGCTAAACAAGGAGAAGGTTGCTGTCAGCTGCCTGTTGGGTGCCAGGATCTGCCACATAACCCATGCAGAGTCAAAAGTACAAAGCACAACGAAAAAGTTGAGGTAAAAAACACACCTTTATCAAACACAAAGCTTTCAGGTACAAGACCCTTTCTCATTGAGAAAGGGTCTTGTACCTGAAAGCTTTGTGTTTGATAAAGGTGTGTTTTTTACATAACCCATGCACTCAGGTCACTCCACAACAACTACAAATATGACTCTGTCATTGTCCATGTTGGTGTGAATGACCTGAGACATGCCTCCCTGGACTACATGAAAAGAGACATGGAAGAGCTCTCTGATCTTGTAGCCCATGGAGGTATGACCCTAGCCCTGAGTAGCATTCTGCCTTCGCCCAGAATGATACCGCAGTACAAGGACAAAATGATTGACTTCACCAATTGGCTAAGCTTCTGGTGTCATTCTAAGCGGATCCAGTATCTGTCTGCCTGGGACGACATGGTCGACAGACCATGATGCTTTGCCAGAGATGGCCTGCACCTGTCGCCCATGGGATTCCGGATACTGGCTAAGGTTCTTGCCGCCCCTATAGTGCCTTTTTTAGACAAGTTTCAAATGTAACAGGAACAGGCAAGCAAAAACTGAGGGTAATGCTACTCAATGCTAGAAGTCTAAATCTCAAAATGCACTCACTCAAGGCACTCCTTAAAATGGAGAACATCGATACCTGTGCAGTGATTGAGACCTGGTTCAAGGCTCCAAACAGCACCCCTGCAGTACCAGGCTATAACTCATACCACACTTTTTGGCCACGTAACCTGTACCGGAACATCAAAGGCGGAGGTGTGCCCATATTCATTAAGGATATCCACACCTCCAGGCTAGTTATTCAGCATAATGCATCCGAGGTTATCCAAGTGCAACTAACTCTGGGCAAAACTGCAATCCAAATTGTAGCTTGCTACAGATCCCCCATCATGCCCCAGCATTCCCACTCCTCTTTTCTTGATATACTGGAAAATATTAGTGTTCAAACACCCTGATAATGGGTGATTTCAACTACCCTACCATTAACTGGGAAAAGTACTCATGTACCAACTCCTTCGCTCAATGCTTTCTGGAATTCATAAACTCCAGTGCCCTGGATCAACTTATCCACACCCTCACCAAGGGCAACAATATCCTAGACCTAGTCATTACCAACATAAATGACCGGTGTTCCACACCCGAAGTCAACTCCTTGTTGGTCAGATCCAACCATAAGCTAATCACCCTAGATATCCACATCCTGCCCCCACCCCCATTAAGGAAACCACGGTAAAAAATTTCTCCATAGCCAACTTCATGCTTCTTAAGACAGAAGTGGTGAACTTCATGACACCCATGCAGATGGACAAGACAGTTACAACTGCTGAATCCTACACAAATGCATTCTATAAGCGCTTACATGAGTGCATGGATCGTACTATCCCAAACAGAACCAAGAAGCTATCCTCCAAAATAAGGAAGCCAAAATGGTGGTCCCCTGCCATAAACAAACTGTACAACAGAAGGAAGAAACTGTTGCAAAAGAGAGTAAAATCCCATGAGTGATGGAGCTCCCTGATCAGCCTCAGTAAGACGCTGAGATCCCTTATAAGAGACTCCAAAGCTAGCTATGAAAATAAAATCGCCACTGATTCTAAGGACAACCACAAAACATTCTATAGCTATGTCAAGAATCTCAATGGCAACACCCAGATCTGCTCTGAGTTACAGCACAACTGCATGAAAATTACAGAGCCAACTAATATTGCCAACATTCTGGCAGATAGGTTAAGTGCTATCTTTACCACCCTCTCACACCATAAAGGGCCCATATCTATCCTCCTCCCAACAAATTCCAACACATGTGAGAGATGCAACCATATAGCCAAACTGGAGGCTAAGCTCTCTCAACTCAGTACTGGCGTAACCAGTCAGGAGGAGAAGGAAACCACACTCACTACAATTCCAGTCTCACATAGACCTACCACGACAGCAAACCAAACACATAAACACAAAAACATAGGCTCTAAATAAAAATCTGCCTAAGCAGCAGAGCCCTCCAAAGCAGACACCCAAGCAACCGCTACCCCAAAACAAAACACGTGCAACACATAGCTCACAAAGCCAGTGTGCCGAACAGTCACAGCCCTTAAGGCTAAACAACACACCTGATACACTTGTAATAGGTGACTATCGTCAGGCACTCTGATGTCCCGCTCACCAGGCTGAACAAGGAGAAGGTCACGGTGAGCTGCCTGTCGGGCACTAAGATCCACCACATAACACAAGCACTCAGGTCACTCCAAGGCAAGTACAAATATGACTCAGTCATTGTCCATGCTGGTGTGAATGACCTGAGACGTACCTCCCTGGACTACATGAAAAGAGACAGAGGAGCTCTCCGAGCATGTAGCCCAGGCCGGTATGACCCTGACCTTGAGTAGCATCCTACCCTCACCAAGAATGATGCCACAATATGAAGACAAGATGATCAATTTCAACAATTGGCTTAAAGGAAAACAATGGGATATTAAATTAAATTGCTCTATCTGCTGTTTCCTTAATTCCCCCTTATGTGCTACTAGCAAAAAAAAAAATAACTGCAGCTTAAAAATAAACTCATCTAAACAGTTTTAACCCTGAGCTTCCTAAATCTCCGTACTGTTTCAGCTTCCGTTTTTAAACCAAAAAGAAAAATGTCTACCTGGCTCTCAAATAATGATGTCACATCTGCCACTGCTCCTCAAGTCGATCCCTGGAGGTTTCCACCCCCAAAGTGACGTAAACTCTGCCTTATTTCCATGCTGCATTGAACCTCCTGTGATCCTCCCACATTGTGATGTCATTGCAGCCTTGGCCAGCCCACTATTACCCTAATAAAACTGAGTAGCTTCTGTGGGGAACTTCTTTTCTAGCGTGGTGATTGCTATCGGCTCCATTTTGTGTGAAGGACTTGCTGGAAGCTGGGATTCTCTGTCTTTTCTCGAGCGTTGGAACACTTCAGTTAGTAAGGTAAGTTATAAATGTAATTTTACATGTCCATGTGTCCCTAGCAATGATATTTGTCGTTATAGTATGCTTACAAGTGTGGTACGCTTTGTTTAATTTGTAGTATTGCCGAGTAGTTTATTATTTCTGTACTTTTAATTTAATTATTAGTGTGCTCGGGTTGTTTTTTTGTGTAATTCGCATCCTTATTCTCGATTCGGAAGCTAGGGGCATGCTAAAAGTAATATTTTATTTGTATTTGTTGTTTGTGTTTGTACGCTGAAACCCACGTTGTCCTTAAGTGCGCGTGAATGGTACAGTATTTGTTGGTATCTTTGGCTTGCTGTATAGCTATCCTAAAGTGGAATCTTAAGCGTTTTTAATTATATTTATTTGTGGTGTGTTTGTTTTTCGGCAGCCGTGGACTTTGTTGTACAGTTGGGGTGTTTAACTATATAATATAGTTGAAATGTCTACTCGTAGTGTTTGCTAGCTGCGTTTGACTGCTCTTATTTGCTTCCATGCTTATAAAAAGGTGTGCAAAGGACCTCTGACAAATGACCAGAGCAATACTCTGACCTATGCATCTGAAATGGTTGGTTTTGGTCTCGAACGTTTGCAATGTAAAGTTGCTACTAATATTTTAAAAATGTCCCTGACTTTTTTTTGGTTTTTTAGAGTTGAGTGGTATGCATTCACGTGTCTAATTGCGCCATCCTGCAACCGCGAATGTGGCTCAGCATCTGAGTGCACTGTGTTTAAAATACAAGAAGTAAGGAGCCAAACTTGTAAGTGGAAAATGCCTGCAATTACCAGCCAAATCTCCGTAGTTGTTGTAAAATACGTAATTTCAAATTCAAATAAATGTTCCTAGGTAAATCAGTTTGTTTGGAATAAAATTCGTTTCTACAAGTGGCATTGCGGTCTTTGGAACATTTATTTGAATTTGAAATTACGTATTTTACAACAACTACGGAGATTATTTGGCTCGTAATTACAGGCGTTTTCCACTTACTAGTTTGGCTCCTTACTTCTCGTATTTAAATTTGTTGGCGTTAAAAGAAGCAGGAATATGTCGGTACTACAGTTGTAACTTAGGCTGACGAGCCCTAGTCACATGATGGTGTATGGGCCATCTTTTAGCTCCGTACATAATTTTTCAAGGTGAGATCATGAAAAAGATATTTCCCGCACCCTTTGAGCGTTGGTCTTTATGGCGAAGTAAAATGGATCCTTTTCAGGAAGAAGTGGCTGTATTTTCTGCAACGCATTGGCGGATGAAGCAACTTGTTGGCCTTTATAGTGATAAGGTAACCACAGTACTGTGTGTGTGGAAGTGTGTGCGTGTGAGTGCAAGCAAGGGGGCTAGTGTGTGTGTGTGTGAGTGCAGGCAAGGGGGCTAGTGTGTGTGTGTGTGAGTGCAGGCAAGGGGGCTAGTGTGTGTGTGTGTGAGTGCAGGCAAGGGGGCAAGTGTGTGTGTGTGTGTGTGTGAGAGTGCAGGCAAGGGGGCTAGTGTGTGTGTGTGTGTGTGTGAGTGCAAGCAAGGGGGCTAGTGTGTGTGTGTGTGTGAATGCAAGCAAGGGGCAAGTGTGTGTGTGTGAATGCAAGCAAGGGGCAAGTGTGTGTGAATGCAAGCAAGGGGCAAGTGTGTGTGTGTGTGAATGCAAGCAAGAGGCTAGTGTGTGTGTGTGTGTGTGTGTGTGTGTGAATGCAAGCAAGGGGCTAGTGTGTGTGAATGCAAGCAAGGGGCTAGTGTGTGTGTGTGTGAATGCAAGCAAGGGGCTAGTGTGTGTGTGTGAGTGCAAGCAAGGGGCTAGTGTGTGTGTGTGTGAGTGCAAGCAAGGGGCTGAGTGTGTGTGTGTGAGTGCAAGCAAGGGGCTAGTGTGTGTGTGTGTGTGAGTGCAAGCAAGGGGCTAGTGTGTGTGTGTGTGAGTGCAAGCAAGGGGCTAGTGTGTGTGTGTGTGAGTGCAAGCAAGGGGCTAGTGTGTGTGTGTGTGAGTGCAAACAAGGGGCTAGTGTGTGTGTTTGAGTACAAGCAAGGGGGCAGATAGTGTGTGTGTGTGTGAGTGCAAGCAAGGGGGCTAGTGTGTGTGTGAGTGAGTGCAAGCAAGGGAGCTAGTGTGTGTGTGTGTGTGAGTGCAAGCAAGGGAGTTAGTGTGTGTGTGTGTGAGTGTGAGTGCAAGCAAGGGGGCTAGTGTGTGTGAGTGTGAGTGCAAGCAAGGGGGCTAGTGTGTGTGAGTGTGAGTGCAAGCAAGGGGGCTAGTGTGTGTGAGTGCAAGCAAGGGGGCTAGTGTGTGTGAGTGCAAGCAAGGTGGTTAGTGTGTGTGAGTGCAAGCAAGGTGGCTATTGTGTGTGTGTGTGTGAGTGCAAGCAAGGTGGCTATTGTGTGTGTGTGAGTGCAAGCAAGGGGGCTAGTGTGTGTGTGTGAGTGCAAGCAAGGGGGCTAGTGTGTGTGTGTGTGAGTGCAAGCAAGGGGGCTAGTGTGTGTGTGTGTGTGTGTGAGTGCAAGCAAGGGGGCTAGTGTGTGTGTGTGTGTGTGAGTGCAAGCAAGGGGGCTAGTGTGTGTGTGAGTGCAAGCAAGGGGGCTAGTGTGTGTGTGTGTGAGTGCAAGCAAGGGGGCTAGTGTGTGTGTGTGTGTGCCTGCAAGCAAGGGGGCTAGTGTGTGTGTGTGCCTGCAAGCAAGGGGGCTAGTCTGTGTGTGTGTGCCTGCAAGCAAGGGGGCTAGTCTGTGTGTGTGTGACTGCAAGCAAGGGGGGGCTAGTGTGTGTGTGTTGAAATGTGGGTTAGAGAACAAGTCGCTGACGTTATATTCAAGTTCTCCGCCAGTCTTTCTCGATTGCATGGATAACAGCAGTGCTGATGTCTATACATTCCTGTACGTAGCTATATAAAATTTTGTTTTACATCAAAATGGCACGAAGGAGAGCTGTTATGCTGGTTGATTTCAAGTTTATTTTTTACCATCGAAACACAATTTTATTGGAACACCAAGTTCATTATGGTGCAAAGAGCATTTACTTTATAATATTTCAGCTTCAAGTTGTATTAAAAGTACTGTGGTTTCCTACTGTTTCTGTATTTGGCAGGAATGTCTGTGCTTTTGTAAGGGCAACTTTTGATTACCTGTACTAATGGAAATTTCACATGATGTTGTCTTGGGGGGGGGGCACAACAGATGGTATTGTCAGCTCACAGCAATGTGTTCACTTGTTCGATTCTTGGCTGAGGTGCTTTCTGTATGGAGTCTGTGTCCTGCCTGTGGTAGTGTGGCTTTCCTCCAGGTGTTCAGGTTTCCTTCCACATTAAAAGCTATGCAGCAGTAGGTGGATTGGATGGTCCCAATTGGCCATAGTTGTGTGTGTGTGTGTGTGTGTGTGTGTGTGTGTGTGTGTGTGTGTGTGTGTGTGTGTGTGTGTGTGTGTGTGTGTGTGTGTGTTTTTCATGGAAGAACCACTGCAGCAGCGTTAGCCACCTGCCTTTGTAGACCTTTACTCTAGATTTTCACTGTTGCCTGCCTCACCCCATGTGCACAAATTGGAAAAATGGGAGATGGCGTGTGTGTGTGTGTGTGTGTGTGTGTGTGTGTGTGTGTGTGTGTGTGTGTGTGTGTGTGTGAGTGCAAGCAAGGTGGCTAGTGTGTGTGTGTGTGTGACTGCAAGCAAGGGGGCTAGTGTGTGTGTGTGTGTGACTGCAAGCAAGGGGGCTAGTGTGTGTGTGTGAGAGACTGCAAGCCAGGGGGGCTACTGTGAGTGACTGCAACCAAGGGGGCTAGTGTGTGTGTCACTGCAAGCAAGGGGGGGCTAGTGTGTGTGTTGAAATGTGGGTTAGAGAACAAGTCGCTGACGTTATATTCAAGTTCTCCGCCAGTCTTTCTCGATTGCATGGATAACAGCAGTGCTGATGTCTATACATTCCTGTACGTAGCTATTTAAAATTTTGTTTTACATCAAAATGGCACGAAGGAGAGCTGCTATGCTGGTTGATTTCAAGTTTTTTTTTTTTACCATCCAAACACAATTTTATTGGAACACCAAGTTCATTGTGGTGCAAAGAGCATTTACTTTATAATATTTCAGCTTCAAGTTGAAATAAAAGTACTGTGGTTTCCTACTGTTTGTATTTGGCAAGAATGTCTGTGCTTTTGGAAGGGCTACTTTTGATTACCTGTACTAATGGAAATTTAACATGATGTTGTCTTGGGGGGGGGGGGCACGGTGGCACAACAGATGGAGTTGTCAGCTCACAGCAATGTGTTCACTTGTTCGATTCTTGGCTGAGGTGCTTTCTGTATGGAGTCTGTGTCCTGCCTGTGGTAGTGTGGCTTTCCTCCAGGTGTTCAGGTTTCCTTCCACATTAAAAGCTATGCAGCAGTGGGTGCATTGGATGGTCACAATTGGCCATAGTTGTGTGTGTTTTTCATGGAAGAACCACTGCAGCAGCGTTAGCCACCTGCCTTTGTAGACCTTTGCTATAGATTGTCACTGTTGCCTGCCTCACCCCATGTGCACAAATTGGAAAAATGGGACATGGCTAGTGTGTGTGTCTGTGTGTGTGTGTGTGTGTGTGTGTGTGACTGCAAGCCAGGGGGCTAGTGTGTGTGTGTGTGTGACTGCAAGCCAGGGGGCTAGTGTGTGTGTGTGTGTGTGTGTGTGTGACTGCAAGCCAGGGGGCTAGTGTGTGTGTGTGTGTGTGTGTGTGTGTGTGTGTGTGTGTGTGACTGCAAGCCAGGGGGCTAGTGTGTGTGTGTGTGTGTGTGACTGCAAGCCAGGGGGCTAGTGTGTGTGTGTGTGTGACTGCAAGCCAGGGGGCTAGTGTGTGTGTGTGTGTGTGTGACTGCAAGCCAGGGGGCTAGTGTGTGTGTGTGTGTGTGTGTGTGACTGCAAGCCAGGGGGCTAGTGTGTGTGTGTGTGACTGCAAGCCAGGGGGCTAGTGTGTGTGTGTGTGACTGCCAGAGGCTATAGTGTGTGTGTGTGTGTGTGACTGCAAGCCAGGGGGCTAGTGTGTGTGTGTGTGTGTGACTGCAAGCCAGGAGGCTAGTGTGTGTGTGAGTGACTGCAACCAAGGGGGCTAGTGTGTGCGTGTGACTGCAAGCAAGGGGGGGCTAGTGTGTGTTGAAATGTGGGTTAGAGAACAAGTCGCTGACGTTATATTCAAGTTCTCCGCCAGTCTTTCTCGATTGCATGGATAACAGCAGTGCTGATGTCTATACATTCCTGTACGTAGCTATTTAAAATTATGTTTTACATCAAAATGGCACGAAGGAGAGCTGCTATGCTGGCTGATTTCAATTTTTTTTTACCATCCAAACACAATTTTATTGGAACACCAAGTTCATTGTGGTGCAAAGAGCATTTACTTTATAATATTTCAGCTTCAAGTTGAAGTAAAAGTACTGTGGATTCCTACTGTTTCTGTATTTAGCAAGAATGTCTGTGCTTTTGGAAGGGCTACTTTTGATTACCTGTACTAATGGAAATTTAACATGATGTTGTCTTGGGGGGGGGCACGGTGGCACAACAGATGGAGTTGTCAGCTCACAGCAATGTGTTCACTTGTTCGATTCTTGGCTGAGGTGCTTTCTGTATGGAGTCTGTGTCCTGCCTGTGGTAGTGAGGCTTTCCTCCAGGTGTTCAGGTTTCCTTCCACATTAAAAGCTATGCAGCAGTAGGTGCATTGGATGGTCACAATTGGCCATAGTTGTGTGTGTGTGTTTTTCATGGAAGAACCACTGCAGCAGCATTAGCCACCTGCCTTTGTAGACCTTTGCCATAGATTGTCACTGTTGCCTGCCTCACCCATGTGCACAAATTGGAAAAATGGCAGATGGCTTGTGTGTGTGAGTGCAAGCAAGGGGGCTAGTGTGTGTGTGTGAGTGCAAGCAAGGGGGCTAGTGTGTGTGTGTGTGAGTGCAAGCAAGGGGGCTAGTGTGTGTGTGTGTGAGTGCAAGCAAGGGGGCTAGTGTGTGTGTGTGAGTGCAAGCAAGGGATAGTGTGTGTGTGTGAGTGCAAGCAAGGGGCTAGTGTGTGTGTGTGAGTGCAAGCAAGGGGCTAGTGTGTGTGTGTGAGTGCAAGCAAGGGGCTAGTGTGTGTGTGTGAGTGCAAGCAAGGGGCTAGTGTGTGTGTGTGAGTGCAAGCAAGGGGCTAGTGTGTGTGTGTGTCAGTGCAAGCAAGGGGGCTAGTGTGTGAGTGCAAGCAAGGGGTCTAGTGTGTGTGTGTGCCTGCAAGCAAGGGGGCTAGTGTGTGTGTGCAAGCAAGGGGCCTAGTGTGTGTGTGTGAGTGCAAGCAAGGGGCTAGTGTGTGTGTGTGTGTGTGTGTGTGTGTGTGTGTGTGTGTGTGTGTGTGTGTGTGTGTGTGTGTGTGAGTGCAAGCAAGGGGGCTAGTGTGTGTGTGTGTGTGTGTGTGTGTGAGTGCAAGCAAGGGGGGGCTAGTGTGTGTGTGTGTGAGTGCAAGCAAGGGGGGGCTAGTGTGTGTGTATTGAATTGTGGGTTAGAGAACAATTCGCTAACGTTATATTCAAGTTCTCCGCCAGTCTTTCTCGATTGCATGGATAACAGCAGTGCTGATGTCTATACATTCCTGTACGTAGCTATATTAAATTTTGTTTTACATCAAAATGGCACGAAGGAGAGCTGCTATGCGGGTTGATTTCAAGTTTATTTTTTACCATCCAAACACAATTTTATTGGAACACCAAGTTCATTATGGTGCAAAGAGCATTTACTTTATAATATTTCAGCTTCAAGTTGTATTAAAAGTACTGTGGTTTCCTACTGTTTCTGTATTTGGCAGGAATGTCAGTGCTTTTGGAAGGGCAACTTTTGATTACCTGTACTAATGGAAATTTAACATGATGTTGTCTTTGGGTGGGGGGGGCACAACAGATGGTGCTGTCATCTCTCAGCAACGTGTTCACATGTTCGATTCTTGGCTGAGGTGCTTTCTGTATGGAGTCTGTGTCCTGCTTGTGGTAGTGTGTGTGTGTGTGTGTGTGTGTGTGTGTGTGAGTGCAAGCAAGGGGGCTAGTGTGTGTGTGTGAGTGCAAGCAAGGGGGCTAGTGTGTGTGTGTGAGGGCAAGCAAGGGGGCTAGTGTGTGTGTGTGAGTGCAAGCAAGGGGGCTAGTGTGTGTGTGTGTGTGCCTGCAAGCAAGCGGGCTAGTGTGTGTGTGTGCATGCAAGCAAGGGGGCGAGTGTGTGTGTGTGCATGCAAGCAAGGGGGCGAGTGTGTGTGTGTGTGCATGCAAGCAAGGGGGCGAGTGTGTGTGTGTGTGCATGCAAGCAAGGGGGCGAGTGTGTGTGTGTGACTGCAAGCAAGGGGGGGCTAGTGTGTGTGTGTTGAAATGTGGGTTAGAGAACAAGTCGCTGACGTTATATTCAAGTTCTCCGCCAGTCTTTCTCGATTGCATGGATAACAGCAGTGCTGATGTCTATACATTCCTGTACGTAGCTATATAAAATTTTGTTTTACATCAAAATGGCACGAAGGAGAGCTGCTATGCTGGTTGATTTCAAGTTTATTTTTTACCATCGAAACACAATTTTATTGGAACACCAAGTTCATTATGGTGCAAAGAGCATTTACTTCATAATATTTCAAGCTTCAAGTTGTATTAAAAGTACTGTGGTTTCCTACTGTTTCTGTATTTGGCAGGAATGTCTGTGCTTTTGTAAGGGCAACTTTTGATTACCTAAACTAATGGAAATTTCACATGATGTTGTCTTGCGGGGGGGGGGGGGGGGCACAACAGATGGTATTGTCCTTCCACATTAAAGCTATGCAGCAGTAGGTGGATTGGATGGTCCCAATTGGCCATAGTTGTGTGTGTGTGTGTTTTTCATGGAAGAACCACTGCAGCAGCGTTAGCCACCTGCCTTTGTAGACCTTTGCTCTAGATTGTCACTGTTGCCTGCCTCACCCCATGTGCACATATTGGAAAAATGGGAGATGGCTAGTGTGTGTGTGTCTGTGTGTGTGTGACTGCAAGCCAGGGGGCTAGTGTGTGTGTGTGTGTGACTGCAAGCCAGGGGGCTAGTGTGTGTGTGACTGCAAGCTAGGGGGCTAGTGTGTGTGTGACTGCAAGCCAGGGGGCTAGTGTGTTTGTGTGACTGCAAGCCAGGGGGCTAGTGTGTGTGTGTGAGTGACTGCAACCAAGGGGGCTAGTGTGTGTGTGTGACTGCAAGCAAGGGGGGGGGGGGCTAGTGTGTGTTGAAATGTGGGTTAGAGAACAAGTCGCTGACGTTATATTCAAGTTCTCCGCCAGTCTTTCTCGATTGCATGGATAACAGCAGTGCTGATGTCTATACATTCCTGTATGTAGCTATTTAAAATTTTGTTTTACATCGAAATGGCACGAAGGAGAGCTGCTATGCTGGTTGATTTCAAGTTTTTTTTTACCATCCAAACACAATTTTATTGGAACACCAAGTTTATTGTGGTGCAAAGAGCATTTACTTTATAATATTTCAGCTTCAAGTTGAAGTAAAAGTACTGTGGTTTCCTACTGTTTGTCTGTATTTGGCAAGAATGTCTGTGCTTTTGGAAGGGCTACTTTTGATTACCTGTACTAATGGAAATTTAACATGATGTTGTCTTGGGGGGGGGGCACAACAGATGGAGTTGTCAGCTCACAGCAATGTGTTCACTTGTTCGATTATTGGCTGAGGTGCTTTCTGTATGGAGTCTGTGTCCTGCCTGTGGTAGTGTGGCTTTCCTCCAGGTGTTCAGGTTTCCTTCCACATTAAAAGCTATGCAGCAGTAGGTGCAATGGATGGTCACAATTGGCCATAGTGTGTGTGAGTGCAAGCAAGGGGGCTAGTGTGTGTGTGTGTGAGTGCAAGCAAGGGGGCTAGTGTGTGTGTGTGAGTGCAAGCAAGGGGGCTAGTGTGTGTGTGTGTGAGTGCAAGCAAGGGGGCTAGTGTGTGTGTGTGTGAGTGCAAGCAAGGGGGCTAGTGTGTGTGTGAGTGCAAGCAAGGGGGCTAGTGTGTGAGTGCAAGCAAGGGGGCTAGTGTGTGAGTGTAAGCAAGGTGGCTAGTGTGTGAGTGCAAGCAAGGTGGCTAGTGTGTGAGTGCAAGCAAGGGGGCTAGTGTGTGAGTGCAAGCAAGGGGCTAGTGTGAGTGTGTGAGTGCAAGCAAGGGGCTAGTGTGTGTGTGTGTGAGTGCAAGCAAGGGGGCTAGTGTGTGTGAGTGCAAGCAAGGGGGCTAGTGTGTGTGTGTGTGTGAGTGCAAGCAAGGGGGCTAGTGTGTGTGTGTGTGTGAGTGCAAGCAAGGGGCAGCTAGTGTGTGTGTGTGTGAGTGCAAGCAAGGGGGCGGCTAGTGTGTGTTTGTGAGTGCAAGCAAGGGGGCGGCTAGTGTGTGTGTGTGTGTGTGAGTGCAAGCAAGGGGGCTAGTGTGTGTGTGTGTGTGAGTGCAAGCAAGGGGGGCTAGTGTGTGTGTGTGTGAGTGCAAGCAAGGGGCTGTGTGTGTGTTTGTGGGTTAGAGAACAATTACTGGCGTTATATTCAAGTTCTCCACCAGTCTTTCTCGATTGCATGGATAACAGCAGTGCTGATGTCTATACATTCCTGTAGCTAAGCTATTAAATTTTGTTTTACATCAAAATGGCACGAAGGAGAGCTGCTATGTGGGTTGATTTCAAGTTTATTTTTTACCATCCAAACACAATTTTATTGGAACACCAAGTTCATTATGGTGCAAAGAGCATTTACTTTATAATATTTCAGCTTCAAGTTGTCTTAAAAGTACTGTGGTTTCCTACTGTTTCTGTATTTGGTAGGAATGTCTGTGCTTTTGTAGGGGCAACTTTTGATTACCTAAACTAATGGAAATTTCACATGATGTTGTCTTGGGGGGGGGGCACAACAGATGGTATTGTCAGCTCACAGCAATGTGTTCACTTGTTCGATTCTTGGCTGAGGTGCTTTCTGTATGGAGTCTGTGTCCTGCCTGTGGTAGTGTGGCTTTCCTCCAGGTGTTCAGGTTTCCTTCCACATTAAAAGCTATGCAGCAGTAGGTGGATTGGATGGTCCCAATTGGCCATAGTTGTGTGTGTGTGTGTGTGTGTGTGTGTGTGTGTGTGTGTGTGTGTGTGTGTGTGTGTGTGTGTGTGTGTGTGTGTTTCATTGAAGAACCACTGCAGCAGCGTTAGCCACCTGCCTTTGTAGACCTTTACTCTAGATTTTCACTGTTGCCTGCCTCACCCCATGTGCACAAATTGGAAAAATGGGAGATGGCTAGTGTGTGTGTGTGAGTGCAAGCAAGGTGGCTAGTGTGTGTGTGTGTGTGACTGCAAGCAAGGGGGCTAGTGTGTGTGTGTGTGTGTGTGAGAGACTGCAAGCCAGGGGGGCTACTGTGAGTGACTGCAACCAAGGTGGCTAGTGTGTGTGTGTGTGTGACTGCAACCAAGGGGGCTAGTGTGTGTGTGTCACTGCAAGCAAGGGGGGGCTAGTGTGTGTGTGTGTGAGTGCAAGCAAGGGGGGGCTAGTGTGTGTGTGTTGAATTGTGGGTTAGAGAACAATTTGCTGACGTTATATTCAAGTTCTCCGCCAGTCTTTCTCGATTGCATGGATAACAGCAGTGCTGATGTCTATACATTCCTGTACGTAGCTATATTAAATTTTGTTTTACATCAAAATGGCACGAAGGAAAGCTGCTATGCGGGTTGATTTCAAGTTTATTTTTTACCATCCAAACACAATTTTATTGGAACACCAAGTTCATTATGGTGCAAAGAGCATTTACTTTATAATATTTCAGCTTCAAGTTGTATTAAAAGTACTGTGGTTTCCTACTGTTTCTGTATTTGGCAGGAATGTCTGCTTTAGGAAGGGCAACTTTTGATGACCTATACTAATGGAAATTTAACACGATGTTGTCTTGGGGGGGGGGGGGCACAACAGATGGTGTTGTCAGCTCTCAGCAACGTGTTCACATGTTCGATTCTTGGCTGAGGTGCTTTCTGTATGGAGTCTGTGTCCTGCTTGTGGTAGTGTGGCTTTCCTCCAGTTCAGGTTTCCTTCCACATTAAAAGCTATGCAGCAGTAGGTGGATTGGATGGTCCCAATTGGCCAGAGTTGTGTGTGTGTGTGTGTGTGTGTGTGTGTGTTTTTCATGGAAGAACCACTGCAGCAGCGTTAGCCACCTGCCTTTGTAGACCTTTGCTCTAGATTGTCACTGTTGCCTGCCTCACCCCATGTGCACAAATTGGAAAAATGGGAGATGGCTAGTGTGTGTGTGTGTATGTGTGTGTGTGTGTGACTGCAAGCCAGGGGGCTAGTGTGTTTGTGACTGCAAGCCAGGGGGCTAGTGTGTTTGTGTGACTGCAAGCCAGGGGGCTAGTGTGTGTGTGAGTGACTGCAACCAAGGGGGCTAGTGTGTGTGTGTGTGACTGCAACCAAGGGGGCTAGTGTGTGTGTGACTGCAAGCAAGGGGGGGCTAGTGTGTGTTGAAATGTGGGTTAGAGAACAAGTCGGTGATTGCTAGACATATTTCACGATTCAGTGACTGTAGTAAACCTCCAGGTTGAAACAGCACATTTACTAATGTGGACTGGGTACTGAAGTGTGTCTGAAAGGGAGGTACAGACTCCCATAGTCAGACACACTGACGTCCCGCTCACCAGACTGAGTAAGGAGAAGGTCACAGTAAGCTGTCTGTCGGGCGCTAGAATCCACGCCACATAACGCAAACACTCAGGTCTCTCAACAGCAGGTACAAGTACGACTCAGTCATTGTCCACGCTGGTGTCAAAGACCTGAGACGTACCTCCTTGGACTACATGAAAAGAGACATTGAGGAGCTGTCTGATTATGTAGCCCAGGCAGGTATGACCCTTACCTTGAGCAGTATCCTACCTTCACCTAGAATGATGCCACAATACAGTGATAAGATGATCAGCTGTAATAATTGGCTTCAATTCTGGTGTCATTCAAAGGGGATCCAATGTCCGTCTGCCTGGGATGACATGCTGAACAAGCCACGCTGCTTCGCAAGGGACAGCTTGCACCTGTCACCCCTAGGCTTCCGGATATTGGCAAAGGCTCTTGCCACCCCATAGTGCCTTTTTAGGCAAGGCGCAAATTCTAAACCTATCACCCTAGAACACAAAAAAGGAAAAAAACTAAGGGTAATGCTGCTCAATGCCAGAAGTCTCAATCTCAAGATGCACGCACTTGAGGCCCTTCTCAGTATGGAGAACATCGATGTCTGTGCTGACAGAAACCTGGTTCAAGGCTCCTGAGAGCACTATCAGGTTTCACCTCATATCATCTTCGCCCCAAAATCCGGACAACACCAAGAAAGGAGGGGGGTGTCTATTCATAAAGGACACCCACACCTCAAGGTTGGTGGCAACGCACGATGCATCGGAGACCATCCAGGTGCAATTAACCATAGGCAATACTGCTCTGCAATTTGTAGCATGTTACAGGCCACCCTCTCAAACTCAGGAACCTCACATGGCCTTCCTGAAAACATTGGAGGGGATCAATGTATCTCCAAACACCATCATACTAGGTGATTTCAACTACCCTAATATAGACTGGAAACACTACTCAAGCCCAGACACTCTAGCCCAAAGGTTCCTGGAGTTCATAAACTCAAATGCCATGGAACAACTAGTCACCATCCCCACAAGAGGAGAAAACATACTTGATCTCATCATCACCAACATGGGATCACAATGTTCAACACCGGAAGTATATCCCTCACTGGTGAGATCAGATCATAAACTAATCTCGCTGGAGGTCCTCATCCGCCCCACCTGAAATAAAAAGGACCACAGTGAAAAACTTCTCAAAAGCCGACTTCACACTTCTAAAAACTAGTGTGGTCTCCTTTAAGGCCCCTGAGCCAGTGGTAAACATTACTCAAACCGCTGAATCACTTACAAATGCCTTCTACCAGCACCTACAGGACTGCATGGATCAGGCAATCCCAAACAAAACTAAGACTTTGTACCAAAGGCAAGCGTCCAGTCTGGTGGACCCCAGCCATAAACAAGCTCTACAACAAAAGGAGGAAGCTACTACAAGATAGAGCAAAATCCTTGAAAGGTAAGACACCTTTGATCATAAGTAAAAAACTAAGAGCTGTCATAAAATCATCCAAGGCAAATTTTGAGAGAAAAATCGCCAAGGACTCAAGACAATCATAAGGCCTTCTTTCGCTATGTTAGAAACCTAGGAGGAAACTCCCAGATATGCTCAGAATTAGTTCAAAATGATGTGAAGATTACTGAACCTACACACATTGCCAACATACTGGCTGACAGGTTCAGTGCAAACTTCTCCCCCCCAAAAAGAGATATCTATACCAGAGGATTGTAGCCCCCCAAACATCTCCAACGTCCAGGTGAGAAATGCTCTCTCCAAGGCAAAAAACACAGTATCCATGGGACCGGATGGTGTCCCCAGTTGTGTGCTCCACGAACTCAATGAGGAATTAAACCCGTAGTTAGGACAGCTGTTTAATCTTAGCCTCACCTCAGGATACATACCCAAGGAGTGGCGCACGGCGACTGTGGTCCCACTTCACAAGGGCGGTGCCTCCACCGACCCTGGAAATTACCGTCCCATTAGCTTGACAAGCCTTATCTGCAAAGCCATGGAGAGGATCATAATGTAACTCATAAATAAACACATAGGGAACTTGCAGACTTTGGATCCAACCCAGTTAGGCTTTGTCAAAGGCAGATCATGCCTTTTAAACTTGGTTGACTTTTTTTCGAGACAGTCACCAAGGCCATTGACGAGGGAAAGGCAGTCCATACAGCCTACCTCGACCTGGCAAAGGCCTTCGACACAATACCCCACTCAGGTATCATCGAAAAAATGATCAGCTTGAATGTAAACCCATACATCACAAGATGGGTTGCAAACTGGCTAAGTGACAGAACCCACAGGGTCAGAGTTGCTGTAGCCTGTCAAGTGGTGTCCCACAGGGCTGAGTCCTGGGTCCACTCTTGTTCAGCATCTACTTTTCTGAAGTAGAAGCAAACACAGGAGGGTTATGGCTGAAAGTTTGCAGATGACTGCAAACTGGGCGCCATAGTCGAAAACACATCTGACACAGATATCCTTCAGAAGGGCCTCACAGAAACGGATAACTGGTGCCAGAGACATGGCCTAAAGTTAAACGCCAAGAAGTGCATAGTCATACCCTTCGGGAAAAACAAGGTTACCCCTAGCTACCATATAGGTGTCAATGCACTGAGCACAGACGAAGTCATCAGGGATCTGGGGACCCAGGTTGACAGTAGCCTTTCGTTTGACACTCATGTTGCTAAAATTAGTTAGGAAAACCTTCTACATTGCCCACCTGATCATGAAGGGATTCACATCTAGATCAAGGGAGGTGATCGTCCCCCTGTACTCATCACTCATTAGACCTATGATTGAGTACAATGCCCCATTCGGAATGTATCTGACCAGACACCTGCAGCAGCTGGAAAGGCCCCAAAAGTTCCTCACCAAACGGATAAAGGGTCTCAAAAATATGTCTTATGCTGCCCGACTGAAAACTCCAGCTCTATTCAGTCTCATACCGCTTGCTCAGAGGTGACCTGTGCCTGACATATAAGGCCATGTCAAACCCAGATTTGATGAATATGCTTGACCTCAAATCGAGATCCCTCAGAACCACAAGGGCGGGAGACTTAAACCTTGACACGGTTATTAATAGAACGTGCTGGAGGGACAGATTCATCACCCAGAGACTCCCTATGCTGTGGAACAAAATCCCAGTACATGTGAGGCAGAGCACCTCGCTGGCCTTGTTCAAGAGGAATCTTGACCAATGGATGGGAGATCGCAGATATACCCCAGGAATTACTTCAGTGTCACTGCTTGACAGAGGCACAGCAAAATAATAGGCATAGTTTTATTCAAACTAAAGGGGTGGCGAAAGCCACATAAATATGGGGTAGGCTTATAAATGCCCTTGGGCAGATAGCCCAGTATGAACCTATGAACCTAACTATTTTGTGGTTCTAACGACTGCTAGAATATGCAAGATTAGCCCTGATTGACCAGTTAAGTGACACCCATTGGGATGCACCCGGGCATTCAGTACAGCTTCAGAGATCTTACTGGAACTGGAACACATGTGGGGTGTACCTCAAATGCACCTGTTTGCCTTTTCCAACAGGCAATTAGGCTGGCATTGCAAAATGACAAGGCAGTGATAAGTGATGCCATC
This sequence comes from Protopterus annectens, assembly GCF_019279795.1. Lineage (NCBI taxonomy): Eukaryota > Metazoa > Chordata > Ceratodontiformes > Protopteridae > Protopterus > Protopterus annectens. The sequence continues at coordinate 984,502,507 of NC_056739.1, read as the reverse complement.
TCCACCTCTTGGCAGGGGAATTGTCTGCATGCTGTACCACCCTTCAGAGTCTTTCCAAATGTGCAGCTGAAACTTAAGCTGGAAAAAGTGTACATCTTTAGGTTGACTCAATACTGGTCGAGAGCCCTGGTTCCCTCTATGGTCAATCACACCTAGTTACCACAGTCAGTGGACCAACTAAACACTGTAGTGATCATAGATGAACAAGGCAATCTTGCCTATCAAAGAGGAAAATATTTTCCATTAAGTTTGAAGTTTTTCGAGACACAGAAAAGTAACATCCACCTAATCCTGTATTGTGTAGTAATGAATACAGAGGGTGCATAATGAGCTATAAACAGACTTTTATATATGTCTGCATTTCAAACCTGAATGGACCATAATACAGACTACCTTCATGAAGGGGGTTCTACATTTAAGAAAACATATGAAAAGGACACCTACATGGGTTTAACTAGAAGGAAAAAGTACTGAACAGAACCCCCTGTGAGACGTGTCAAAGACTCACCTAAATGTATGTACATGAAGCAATGAAATTTGACGGGCAGTAATCTTGGACGGGAGGGTCTCCCGTCAAGTCAATGTAATGTTTTTGCTGAAGACCAAAGCATCCTTCATGGCAATGGTGATAGACCTAGTCAGGAACCTGTTATGCATACTGTGGATGTTCACAGACTAATTGGGTTTTGTGCACATATCAGTGTGTAAAACAGTTGATTTTGTCTTTGCACCCCCTGGCTGTGTGGAAAAGTAGTGGTCATACTCCACATTTCAGCCTCTTTTCTGCAAGGTAATTTCATTTGGCTACCTGTACCATGGAAACACATTGCATGGAAGTAGTACAGCTCACTCCAGAAAATGAATGGCCTCTTCAGGGGGCTTAAGGGACGTGGGACCACCACCAATGCTATCATTGAAGTAGCTAGTTGTTCCATCGATGAGACGTTGTGTAAAAATGCAAGCAGGGCAATCACAATGGGCAGAGCTAGATTGGAACGGGCTGTCGTCCACCTTTTCCTAGGGAAACATCTAGCCAAGAATAGAGTTCATGGTGAGCTGCAGAAGGCAACCACATGGAATAGTACAACAGTGCAACTGGAGGACATCAAAGTTGTGTGAATTGTTACCCGAAATGTCCATGCCTTCCATGTTGCAGTATTACTTCACACACTCCCCATCCTGTGATGCACTGGCTTCTGTGGGTGGCATTGAACAATGTTCATCGTGCATACAGCTGCAGTCATCACAAATGGGTTGTCCTGCCATCAGGAGATCACCCTCAGTCGGCAGTATTCCAAAGTCCTTGTCCAGTGTAGTTTGTCTTTACTTCTTCCCTGACGTTAGTGCTGCATGGGTATAAAGGAAACAGCCGAGGTAATTTTCTTCACTATTTATTGCCGCGCGGTGCCCGAAGCAGTTTGCAAGTGCCGGTTGGACAGATCATGAAAACTAAATATCAGCATTCCAAAGTCATCTAAAAAGATAAGTACCCCATTGGGGATAATTTTCTTGGCTCAGACCAATGTCACTAAAAGCAGTAAAAGGTAATTCTATTTCTTGTGGGAAGCAAATGCCTCATAGGGATTTACATTCCCTTTGCATACCTTGCTTTGGCCCAGAACACTACGTGTATGCCTGTCACTTTAGTGCTTTCAGTATGCGCACCATAAAGCGTTGGGGCGAATTTGCTGAAAATCTTTTTGTAGAAGATTTGAATTTTACAATGTCGTCTGATATACCGACTACGCATTTACACAAAACACAAGGAAAAGGCCAGACACATGCGGTCCACGGCTTCTACCAACACCACGCTAAGCCGACCTCTAGTGTCCCAGTTTGCAGCGAGACTATGACACAGCCTCTGCCTACAGACGACAGCTCTTTAGCAGTACCTTGGGTACTCGAGGCTGGTGTCGGCCAAAATCTTACCTGGCTATACCGAAGCCTCCTTTGCTACTGATGCTGAGACAGTCGAGAAATCTGCCTCTTCTCATGGCGTCTTCAGACCTCCCTCTACCTTCTCTATAAAGGCCTTTACCAAGACCAAGGCTTCCAAACACCCCAGGAAACCATTTGGTAAGGGCCCTCACCTGGAACCACAATGAAGAAGCAGATGCTTAAAATGGCTGAGGACTTGATTACTCATATCAGGGGTACTCGCCCACCCCCACAGATAAAAGGCCTAGAGTGGAGGAATAATCCCTGTCCTCAGAACAGGCTTCCATCATTTGAGCTTACAACATAGGCCTCTGGCTATACCCCCTGTTTTGGATATAGTCTATGGTCTATTCAGAGTCTTGTATTTCACTCCGGATTTGTTGCCATGACATGTCATGGGCACTAACCTGGGACTGTAGGGTCTCCCATCTAGTCGATATGTTCTTGCTCAAGACAAAGCCGTCCATGGCAATGGTGATGGACCTATTCGGGAACCTCTGTTATCCATAATGTGGATGTTCACAGACTAATTGTGTTTTATGCACATATCAGAGTGTAAAGAGTTGAGGATTTTGTCTTTGCACCCCCTGGCTGTGTGGAAAAGTAGTGGCCATACTTCCACATTTCAGCCTCTTTTCTGCAAGGTAATTACATTTGGCTACCTGTACGATGGAATCACATTGCAGAAGACCATCGTGTTGAATGCATGGAAGTAGTACAGCTCACTACAGAAGACCATCGTGTTGAATGCATGGAAGTAGTACAGCTCACTACAGAAGACCATCGTGTTGAATGCATGGAAGTAGTACAGCTCACTACAGAAGACCATCGTGTTGAATGCATGGAAGTAGTACAGCTCACTACAGAAGACCATCGCGTTGAATGCATGGAAGTAGTACAGCTCACTACAGAAGACCATCGCGTTGAATGCATGGAAGTAGTACAGCTCACTACAGAAGACCATCGTGTTGAATGCATGGAAGTAGTACAGCTCACTACAGAAGACCATCGTGTTGAATGCATGGAAGTAGTACAGCTCACTACAGAAGACCATCGTGTTGAATGCATGGAAGTAGTACAGCTCACTACAGAAGACCATCGTGTTGAATGCATGGAAGTAGTACAGCTCACTACAGAAGACCATCGTGTTGAATGCATGGAAGTAGTACAGCTCACTACAGAAGACCATCGTGTTGAATGCAATGTCTAACATGGTGCTACAATGAATTCATGTGATGTGAAATGGAGTCTACAAATGGGTTATGGATGGTTTGTGATGTGTAATGTTATGGTTTCCTGACTTGATGAATATAGCTAAGTGGATTGGTTCTTAAGTTGTCAATGGATGGTAAATTAAATGGTGTGTGTCTGATGGTTAAATGGATGGAATTGATAAGCTATGTAAGGTAGAATTGTATTACTGATGGTGTATGGACTGGTTATTACATGCAGTCACTAAATGTATCTTTTTGGCTTCATCTGTGAATGGTATGATTATAGTCCTGCACATTACACACTTGGAAAGTGCCATTTTCAATGGAGTATCAATCCAAGTATGAAATAGTGAAGCATTCATAGCATTGAGGGCGCAGGTTAAGTAGGGATACTAGTTTGTAACAAGTTGGTCCGGGTGAAACTTTTGTTTGGTTGTGGTCATTTGGGAACAAGTAGCTGAGCATGTAAGTTTGCAATTTTGAGGTACATGGTGTTCCTGCTGTTGAGCAGTTGAGGCTCTGGACAAATGATAATATTTTATGGAATGTGTACTGGTATTGTGAAGTGAAAAAGTTTTCAGAAATAGTGAAGTGATAATAAAGTTTTCAGAAATAGTGATGTGTATGTGTGCTGCTAGAATTAAATAAAATAACAAAGGTCAATTGATTGGCATAACTTGTGTAAGATCTGTCATGTTGTGCAGATGTAGACCAAGAGACTGCTATTGTGGAATGTCTTGTCTTAGCCTTGATTTGCAGTACTATTGTGTGAATGATGGAGCGGTATGAAGTTGTGTATGATTCCTTTTTATTTGTCGGCAGCTGGAGCTTGTACAGTGTCTAAGGACTGGTCCTTGGTGAATAAATGTATGCATGTAGATTTTTTTGGCTGGGCAAGCGTCGCATGCATCTGGAAGACTGTTGGATGCATCTGGAAGACTGTTGGATGCAACTGGTGATGTGAGTGGATCAGGCTGTAGACGGAAGTATTGTGGTGTGAGTGGACCTCTGTGATGCTGGCTACCTTGACGAGGTACAGAGGCTTTTCACAATAGTGCTGTGGGAATTGCCACTTTTGCACATTGTAAACCAAAAGCCAGCTAATCTTGTATGTCTGAGGGATCAGTTGACTTATGGTACATTTTTAAAAATTAAATGGTATATGATTGCTATAGATTTGTAAGGTCTATTAAAATAAAGTGTTTCATACGTGATGGATCTTCATTACGCTGCAGTCTTAATGTATACAGGGGTTATATTTAGAGATAAATGGATATAGCACAGACTTTGTAAATTGAGATGCTGTAAAGCTAAAAATGTATTAAGACCATGGATACTAAGCGGTGAAATTCTGAGTAAACCAATATATGGTGCAGTATATGTAGTTGACCATTGCTGGAACTGTGAAGTCCAGCCAAATAAGTTCACTAATCTCACTAAGAGCCCTACTGATGAAGTACAGTAACGGCTACAAAAAGGATAATTTTGCAGTGACCATGCGTAGACAGTAACAGGATGTTATTGCATAAGACTATGTCTGGCACAATTAAAGTGCAACAATTTACAACTGGTATGCATTACCATAAGTTTTTTTTAATATTGACTCAAAGCATGTGTGCTGTCATGCAGGTCTGAAATTATTTGTTTATAGTGTATCATCTGTTGGCTATTTAAACAGGAAGGGAAAATAAGTGGCAGACTATTGCTTTGCAAAGCAGGGAACTATTGCCAGTGCTATGTTGCTTGGTTTTAAATTTGACAGGAGTAGTGCAACAAAAAAAGTCTCCCACTAAGGAGGAAAAGGCAGACTAGCAAACAATACATTGGTCTGGTCACCTGCTGTGATGAGCTGTCAATCACATGCAGATAATGGCTCAAATTACCCTTGGCTGTTTGACAGCTAGGGAAGGTAGGTGTGAAGTGGGAGGGGAGATTCCTTGGAGAGCTAGATTCCAGCCTTCACAAAAGAAAGCAAGTTAGCATTTGAAAGGAGAAAAAGCTAGAAAATGCACTTTTGTGTTCTGTTATGTAGCATTTGCACTGCTTGTGTTTCAAGTGGTCATTTAAAAGGATAACAATTTAACCAAAAGTAGTGGATTTGAAGACTGCAGTGAATGCCTGTTAAGTCAATGAAGTCACGGCAACTTAAGGGAAAAAGTGGCAGATCTGATGCAATTTTCGGGAGACAAATGATGCATTCTGGGATAGTTGAGGCAGAGTAAACAGTCTGAATTTTTTCAATATGCCAGACCCCATGTGGTCAGAGTCAGAAATTGCATATAAAAATATCTAAAAAGCTACAAATAGTCTCAGAGTGCTGTTAAAATGTAGGAAACATCAAACCATGATGAAATTAATATGTTTTTTGAGCCTGAGGGCGCGGTTGTCCTTTAAGCATTGGTGTCATTCAAAGGGGATCCAATGCCTGTCAGCATGGGATGACATGCTCGACAAGCCACGATACTTCGCTAGGGACGGCTTGCACCTGTCACCCCTGGGCTTTTGGATATTGGCAAAGGCTCTTGCCACCCCCATAGCGCCTTTTCTAGGCAAGGCTCAAAAGACAAACCCACCTCCATAGGTATCACAAGGGATAAGAAACTATGAGTAATACTACTCAACGCCAGAAGTCTAAACCTCAAGATGCATGCACTCAAAACTCTCCTTAGCATGGAGAACATCGATATCTGTGCAGTAACAGAAACCTGGCTCAAAGCTGCCGAGAGCACCCCAGCACTACCAGGTTATACCTCATACCATGCTTTTTGGCCCCAAAACTTGCACCGAACCACAAAAGGAGGGGGAGTATCAATATTCGTCAAAGATAACCCCACCTCCAGGTTGGTGGCACAGCATGAAGCATCAGAGACTATCCATGTGCAACTAACAGTGGGTACAACTGCCTTCCAGTTTATAGCCTGCTACAGACCACCCTCCCAAACCCAGGAACCCCACTCGGCCTTCCTGAGAACACTGGAAAATATGAAGGTCTCTCCAAACACCATTATATTGGGCGACTTCAACTACCCAAACATAGACTGGGAGCATTACTCTAGCTCCAACACCCTAGCCCAAAGGTTCCTAGAATTTATAAACTCAAATGCTATGGAACAACTTGTTACCACTCCCACAAGAGGGGAAAACATACTGGACCTGATCATCACCAACATGGGGGCTCTATGCTCCAGACCAGAAGTGTATCCCTCACTGGTAAGATCAGACCATAAACTAATCTCACTGGATTATTCACATCCCGACCCCACCCCCTACCCAGAAAACCACAGTGAAAAAACTTCTCTAAAGCAAATTTCACACTCCTCAAAACCAAGGTGGAATCCTTCAAAGCCCCCGGGCCTGTGGAAAATACGGCCCAGACCGCAGAAACCTTCATAAACGCATTCTATGAACACCTTCAGGAATGCATGGATCATGCAATCCCAAATAAAACCAAGACCCAATCCTCCAAAGACAGGCATCCTGTCTGGTGGACCCCAGCCATAAACAAACTATACAATAGAAGGAGGAAGCTACTACATGATAGAGCAAAATCCCAAAAAGGGAAGACATCTCTGATCAGTATTAGCAAAAATTTACAGGCACTCTCGTCTAAGGCCAGCTTCGAGAGAAAAATTGCACAGTACACTAAGGATAATCACAAAGCTTTCTTTAGTTATGTTAGGAACCTGGATGGGACCTCCCAGATATGCTCAGAATTAGTCCAAAATGACAAAAAATACACCGAACCCACAGACATTGCCAACATCCTAGCTGACAGGTTCAGCGCAAACTCCCCCCCCCCACCAAAAGGGCAAATATCTATCCCAGCAGAGTGCTGCCCCCCTGACATCTCAAATGCTCAGCTAAGAGCCGCCCTCTCCAAAGCAAAAAACACAGCATCAATGGGACCAGATGGTGTCCCGGGCTGCATCCTACATGAACTCCAAGAAGAGCTAAACCCAAACATAAAACTACTGTTCAGTCTCAGCCTTACTACAGGATATGTACCCAAAGAGTGGCGTACAGCAACAGTGGTCCCTCTCCACAAAGGTGGTGCCTCAACGGATCCTGGAAACTATAACCCCATAAGCCTGTCTAGCTTGGTCTGCAAAGCTATGGAAAGGATCATCATGGACCTCATAAATAAAGATACTGGGGACCTACAGACACTGGATCCTACCCAGTTCGGCTTTGTTAAGGGCAGATCCTGCCTCTTAAACCTGGTCAATTTCTTTTGAAACAGTCACCAAGGCCACTGACAAGGGGAAGGTAGTCCACACAGCCTACCTGGACCTCACAAAAGCCTTCGATACAATAACCCACTCGGACATTATAGATATGCTCACCAGCTTAAATATAAACCCCTATGTCACTAGATGGATTGCAAACTGGCTCAAGGACAGAACCCACATGGTTAGAATTGCTGGGGCCATGTCAAACTCCAAACCAGTTACAAGTGGCATCCCACAAGGCTCAGTCCTGGGACCTCCCTTGTTCGGTATATATTTCTCGGAGGTACAGGCCAACATGGAAGGACTGTGGCTGACTAAGTTCGCAGATGACTGCAAACTAGGTGCCATAATCGACTCTCCAGCCGACACAAGCATCCTACAAAAGGGCCTCATAGAAACAGACAACTGGTGCCAGAGCCATGGCCTCAAGCTAAACACCAAAAAGTGTATAGTCATCCCCTTTGGCAAAAACAAAGTGCCCACAAATTACCACATAAGTGGTAATCCATTAAGTATGGAAGAAGTAATTAGGGACCTGGGGACCCAAGTTGATAGCAATCTCTCATTTGAAAACCACGTGGCCAAAGTGGTCAGAAAAACATTTTATATAGCCCACCTAAACATGAAGGGATTCACATCTAGATCAGGGGATGTCATCGTGCCTCTTTACTCATCCCTCATCAGGCCCATAATTGAGTACAATGTCCCTTTTGGGATGTAACTTACCAGACACCTGCAGCAACTGGAAAGACCCCAAAAGTACCTCACCAAGAGGATCAAAGGGCTCAAACAGATGCCATATGCTGCCCGGTTAAAGAAACTCCAGCTCTACTCAGTGGCATACCGCCTGCTCAGAGGCGATCTGTGCCTGACGTATAAAGCCATGTCCAACCCAGAATTAATGGACATGCTGCACCTCAGAAAATCCAAATCCCATCGAGCTACGCTCGAGAGACTTGAACCTCAGCACTGAAATAAATAGGACATGCTGGAGGGACAGATTCATAACCCAGAGGCTCCCTTCACTCTGGAATAAAATCCCAGTCCAGGTTAGGCAGAGTCCCTCATTGACTCTCTTCAAGAGGAATCTTGATGAGTGGATGGGAGATCGTAGGTTTACCCCGGGTATCAATTCTGTGTCACTGTTAGACAGAGGCACAGTATACTAACCTCGAAAAAGGGCATAGCAAAATTCATTTAAAATGGGTGGCGAAAGCCAAACACACTCTGGCTAGGCTTATAAATGCCCTAGGGCAGATAGCCTAGTATGAACTTATGAACCTATAAGAATGCAGAGTCCCTGTAATCACAACTACACAGGTAAAAGCTGCACTCTCTAAAGCCAAAAACACAGCTTCTATGGGACTGGACAACATCCCAGGCTGCATTTTACATGAACTTCAGAACAAACTGGCTCCCCACCTAAGCACCATGTTCAATCATAGCCTCACATCAGGCTTTGCGACCACTGAATGGTGCATAGCAACAGTTATCCCACTCCACAAAGGGGGAGCCACCACTGATCCCAGGAACTATCGTCCTATTAGCCTGATGAGCTTGGTCTGCAAGGCCATGGAACATATCATCATGGAACTCATAAACAAAGACATTGGTAACTTCCAAACTCTGGACCCCACCTATTTCGGGTTTGTGAAAGACAGATCATGCATCCTGAACCTAAATCGACTTCTCTGAGGCAGTCGATGAGGCTAAAGTGGTTCACACAGCCTATCATGACCTCGCCAAGGCTTTTTACATCATCCCCCATTCTGGAATTATAGCTAAACTCACTAAACTAGGTATAAATCCCTATGTCACAAGATGAGTTGCCAAATGACTCACTGACAGAACCCACACTGTAAAAGTTGCAGACTCCAAATCTGACATCAAACCAGTGACAAGTGGAGTACCACAGGGTTCAGTCCTGGGACCTCTCCTGTTTGGTATGTACTTCTCTGAAGTACAAGCTAACACAGAAGGCCTCTGGCTAACAAAGTTCACACATGACTGCAAACTAGGAGCCATAGTCGATTCCCCAAATGATGTGGACATCCTACAGAAGGACCTCACTGAGACAGATACCTGGTGTTAGAGCCATGGCCTCAAGCTCGATGCCAAAAAGTGCATTGTCATCCCCTTTGGTAAAAACTCTGTACCTGTGAGCTACCGGTTCCACTTCATATCATCGAAATTTAATTTCATCGAAATTCAAATCATCGAGACCAAATAGTTGAAAACTCATATCATCGAATCTCAAATCATTGAAAACTATAAAGCAACTAGAAATAACATTCCACAAAGTTTTTACTATGTTTATGCAGGGGGGCAAGCCCCCCTGCACCCCCCACACCCCCCGTAATTAAATATACTAACTCCAAGGTCACACTACAGTGGGGGAAACCCGCACTGTAGTGCGACCTTGGAGTTGGTATATTTAATTATGGGGGTGTGGGGGGGCAGAGCCCCCCACATGGGAGGTGCAGGGGGGCTTGCCCCCCTGCATAAACGTAGTAAACAGTGTCTGAGATGTTATTTCTAGTTGCTTTATAGTTTTCAATGATTTAAGATTCGATGATATGAGTTTTCAACGAAATGAGTTTTCGACGATTTGGTCTCGATGATTTGAATTTCGATGAAATGAAATTTCGATGATGTGAAGTGGAACCGAGCTACCACATAGGTGGTAGTCTACTTAACACCGAATGTGTGATGAGACCTTGGGACCCAGGTGGACAGTAGTCTCTCCTTTGATAATCACATCGCTACAGTAGTCAGGAAGTCCTTCTACGTGGCACACCTCATCACAAAAGGGTTCTCATCCAGGAAAAAAAGAGGTCATTGTTCCCCTTTACTTGACACTCATTAGACCCATCATAGAGTACAACGCCCCTTTTGGAATGTACCTTACAAGACATTTGCAGCAGCTGGAAAGGCTGCAGAAGTACCTCACAAAGAGGATTACTGGCCTCAAACAGATGCCCTACACTGACCATCTAAAACAATTCCAGCTTTACTCCGTAGCATCTCGCCTACTCCGAGGTGATTTCTGCCTAACATAGAAAGCTATGTCAAACCCAGAGCTGTTGGACATGCTACACCTAAAGAAATCTCAATCCCTCTGAGCTACACGCTCTAGGGACCTAAACCTTGTCACCACAATAAACAGGACATGCTGGAGAGATAGACTCCTGTCCCAGAGACTTCCCATACTCAGAAACAAGCTACCCATCTATGTCAAACAAAGTTCCTCATTAGCACTTTTCAAAAAAAATCTTTGAGTGGATGGGAGATAGGAAGATATACCCTGGGAATCACTTCTCTGGCTCTGCTCAACAGTGGCACAGAAGAATAACTTTCTTGGGTGGCATAAACCAGGGAAACTTGCTGGCTAGGCTTACTTATGCCCTTAGGCCGATAGCCTAGTAACTACCTATGAACCTATTATTAGACTAAATACAATATTATGTAGCATTGAAATGTGCTAACATTATAAGGGTGACAGTTCATTATTTACCCATAAAGCAAATGTCAGAGTGGATAAAGAGGAGGAGGGGAAGAGAAGAAAGAGTGAGAAAAAGTATTTGTTAGAAGTAATAATTAGGGTAGATATGGGAGGCAGGAGAAAAAAAATGAGTAAAAGCAACATTACAAGTAAGAGAAACGAAACCAAGGAAAAGAATAAATAACACGGACAACAAGATTTACTGTGTGTGTGTGTGTGTGTGTGTGTGTGTGTGTGTGTGTGTGTGTGTGTGTGTGGTGTAAAAGAACTATAAAGCAAATCTGCCCTGATACCCGCTTGCTGCCCTGCTGAGGGGGACACTTGTGCAAGTGCAGTGGACTGGCTCCAGTAGGAAGGGATGGCAGCATAACTCTCAACATTATAGAACAAGAAATCTGGACAAGGCCATAAATAATAGGGGACAAAGGCCCCAAAATGGGACAATTTATAAATATTGCACTTACAAACTTAGAAAGTTGATAAACAGATTTTGCATTAGAGTGAATTTTCTTAAGGATATGAAGTCTGAAAATCAAATGTCTGTCAACTTTCTGACTTCAGTGTTCAATGATTTGCCAGTGATTTGACAGATTTATGAAAACCAGACAAAAAATCTGGACTTTCTGCAAAAATCTGTACTGTTGAGAGATACGGATGGGACTCTTGAACCAACACCCATCAATCATTTTCATTTGTTTGCCAAAGCCATTACAGCAGTGTTTTTCAGAGAGCTGGGAAAAGCCTTAAATTTGATTGGTATGTTGTATGGGTGTGGGTAGCTGTGTTTGTGGAAGGTGGAGGTGTGCCTTTGTAAGTGTGGTGCAAATGTTATGGAATATGAAATGGAGAGATTGAGCAAAATTGTGCTCAGTTAAGTCATCACTGCTTGATTCAGACATATACATCCCCCTGTGATTCAGACATATACATCCCCCTGTGTTTCTCAATACTATGTTTGAGTGCATTGTTTTGGAGTGTGGTATCACTGCTACAGCTGCTGCTACTCTTTCAATACAAGTATCTGCTTTGGAAGTTTTCTCCAGGAGTGTGTTGATGAGAGGATGAGAGACATGCTACAGGTATATAACCAAGACAAACTGGATAAAGCAATAGTAAGAAAAAGTACTAGGTCACATCAGAGGCTTGGGAGGTCATTGTTAAGAAATTGAGAACTGTTGTAAAATTTATCATTAAATACCATACGTTCAAGGTTATACTATAAGAGAATAACTATGTAAAGATAACCATGTCAGCAGCCAAAATGCATTATAAGTTGAATAGTTTACTGTGCACATTTTAAATGGATAGACTGGCCTAAACTCTGGACTGATGCGTTTGCTTTTTTTTTTTTTATTCCTGGGAAATGCTATTCAGAAGTGAAGAGACATAGAGACATACAAGGGAACAGATTTAGTGGCACACCAGGCTGTGATTTTTTTTATGTCTATTGTTATACAAAGCTGACTAAATAGTTGAATCTAGTAAAGCTGGAAATGTGAGACTGTAGCCCACTGAAGGAGCGGAAATGGGAGGAGTAACTTGGCCAGGAACTGAAACTTGCAAAACTGCTCCTTGTGAAAAGTCTTTTTTATCTCAGTAATTTGTTGACACTTTTGCAAGTTTCTTTCAGTGAATGTGTAGTACATCAGTAGGAACAACATTTGTAAAACTCAGAGCATACCAGTCAATGACACACAGGGGCGGCCCGTGCTATTGGACTGCCGGACTGCAGCCCCCTCAACAAAAAGAACTAAAAAGAAATTAAAAAAAAAAAGAAAAAAGAAAAAAAAAGTTTTAAAATTCGCGGACTTCGCGCATGCGCAGTAGTCCAGACTACTGCGCATGCTCCAGGCAGTCCTGGTAGGGAAACATGAGGAGACGTCTGTGCACTTTTAAAGTGCACATACTCGCTGGGAAAACGCGTCGGGGCCGGACTGCAACACCAGCAGTCAGTCTCTCGTCGTCGGGAAGGGTTTGGATCTCGGGAATCTCGCGGGTCTTTGGATGTACATTATGGAGAATGGGCAGCCAGGACAGATAAGTGTGTTAATTATTTTATTACTGTTTGAATGCATGCTTTTTACTAGTGCTTGAATTTATACTGGACTGATGCTTTGTAGTGTGTGTGTGTTAATTATTACTATTTGAATTTATGCTGGACTGGTTAGGGAAGTGTGTGTTAATTATTACTATTTGAATTTATGCTGGACTGGTTAAGGAAGTGTGTGTGTGTTATTATGCTGGACTGGTTAAGGAAGTGTGTGTGTGTTATTATGCTGGACTGGTTAAGGAAGTGTGTGTGTGTTATTATGCTGGACTGGTTAAGGAAGTGTGTGTGTGTTATTATGCTGGACTGGTTAAGGAAGTGTGTGTGTGTTATTATGCTGGACTGGTTAAGGAAGTGTGTGTGTGTTATTATGCTGGACTGGTTAAGGAAGTGTGTGTGTGTTATTATGCTGGACTGGTTAAGGAAGTGTGTGTGTTATTATGTTGGACTGGTTAAGGAAGTGTGTGTGTTATTATGCTGGACTGGTTTAGGAAGTGTGTGTGTTATTATGCTGGACTGGTTAAGGAAGTGTGTGTGTTATTATGCTGGACTGGTTAAGGAAGTGTGTGTGTTATTATGCTGGACTGGTTAAGGAAGTGTGTGTGTGTGTGTGTGTGTGTGTGTGTGTGTGTGTGTGTGTGTGTGTGTGTGTGTGTGTGTGTGTGTGTGTGTGTGTGTGTGTGTGTGTCTGTGTGTGTGTGTGAAAATGCCCCAGGTGCTCATGGTGGTGTGGTAGGGAATACCTTAGGCTTGAACCCTGTACCCTGTATGCAGGTGTTAAAGACTTGAGTTCCCTACCCACCACCATTTGTAAAAAAATTGCAGATTTATGCCTCATTTGATCTGATCTGTTCCTCATAATATCTGTGGTTTGTAAATGTTGTAATGCTTGATATTTGATGGGGCAGTTGTAGCATTGTTGCCTCACAGCTGCAGGTTCTCAAGTTTGCTTCTTGGCTGGGGTGCCTTCTTTGTGGGGTCTTTATCTTCTCCCTTTGTTTGTGTGGGTTTGCTTTTGTGTCCTCCCATGTTACAAAGACATGTCTGCATTATTTCTTCCTGGGCCTCTGCTGAATTTTTTTTTTGTTCCAAGTCAGACTGTCCTGATTAACAAATGTTAAATAAAATTGACAGGCATTTGAATTTCAGACTTCAGGTTTCTGAATGTTTAAGTCCTTGCATATTTGATGGTGCAGTGGTAGTATTGTTGCCTCACAGCTATAGGTTTTCTGGTTTGATTCTTGGCTGGGGTGCCTTCTGTGTGGAGTCTGCATCTCCTCCCTGTGTTTGTGTGGATTTGCTCTGGTGCCCTGTCATTTTACAAAGACGTGTCTGCAGTATTTCTCCCTGGGTCTCTGCTGAAAATTGTTTTTATTCTGTCAGCAGTAAAACTGACAGGCATTTGAATTTCAGACTTCATGTTCTTCAGAAAATACATAGTAACACAACCGTAACACAACCTTTTCTAGCAATTTTCTAAGTTTATAAGATGAATATTTGAAATTTGTCCCTATTTTTGGGACTGTATTCCCTCATTATTGGCTTCGTCCAGGTCTTTTGTGCTAAGGTTGACAGCTATGGCAAGAACTGAATTCACTGAATGTTTGAGGGCTGTATTCCCTCATTACTGGGTTTGTCCAGGTGTTTTGTACTAAGAGGTTGACAGCTATGGTGAGAACTGAATTCACTAAATGATAGCCATTTAAGTTTCAGTCTTCCTCTTTTACAAAGCAGCTGATTTGGCGTAGTGGTATGTTGCTCTGTTTTGCACAGGGAGCTTGGCAGTAAAATGTATGGTTCTAGCAACTTTCCAAGATTATACAAGCAATGTTTGTGTCCCTGGTTTTTGGGCTTTTGACCCCCCCAATACATTTTGGCTTTTTCCAGTTTTCTTGTGCTGCAAAGTTGAGTATTGAGTAGATTTTACAAGGAGCTGAGAGCTGCAGGGGAACAGAAGTTTAGTGCTGCTTAAGTGAAGTTGGTTTGCCTTGTTAATAGCACAACAAGTTGTGTACTTGTCTTTGATGCAGAAGGCTGTGGGTTCTACTCCCACAAGGGGTGGATGCTGCTGTACTGAGAATGTTCTCCTTGGTGAAGATACTAACTATGAGTTCGTTATCAGTTTGCCATCCATTTCCTCTTGTAATATTACTAGCTTATCATTTTTTTAATGTAATGTAGGCAATTTATTCCTGAGGGGCAACAGGCACTTTATTTTTCGATGAAACCATGAAATATAAAGGTGTTTGCTAGCAGCAACCTCTTCATTAGTTACAGATTTCTTTAATGTGGAATTATTTAGATGACTTTTACTTCTTCAGAGATAGTGCATATTTACTGATAATGGACTGTAGAATTGTGCATATTTACTGATAATGGTGGACTGTAGAATTGTGCATATTTACTGATAATGGTGGACTGCGGAAGTCTGAGTAGACTTTTATGATAAATGTTCTGAACTGGGCAGTTTTGTCATTATGGGTGCATGCATTTTGTTTCATTGTTTACTGGAAAAATGTTCAAAACAAATTTTAAACGCCCTCTAACAACTGTAATATATTGTACAAGGAATATAATTTAGTACAATGAGGAAGGTGTATCAAAGAGCACATGTATGTTTCATATGCAAGGGGCCTATGATTTGAAAACAGCCCAAAATTATTCTTTATCTGCCACTGGCAAAATGTATTTTCTTTGAATGTGGGTTTCAATGCTGTTTCAATGAATGTGAGTTTCAAGAGCAGAGAAGTTTTAATGCTAAGTTTTCATTGTGAGACTGCATTGCTTTGTTTAGTAGATGACTTAGTGTTTGTGCTGTAAAATACAAAATAAAACTTTCAAATGAAGTCCAACTCATCATACAAGTAAAGCAGTATGCACATCAGTGTTTATGGTAAATGGAGTGAAATAGCCAAGTAATGGTTCATAGGAATGGCTGCAGAGGCTCCATTCAACCGTGATTTTGTCAGGGGGGAAGGGCAGCAAACTCAGACAGGCCCAGCTGAACTATAACTCCCACCTGTCCAGATTTTCAAAGAATGAATAGATTTTTGCTTCTTATTTTTGGTTTGTTCTTCATAAAATTTGTAGTTTTCTGGCAAATCATTTAGAAATTAAGTCACTAAATAATGATACACTGAGTTTCAGACTTCATAACCTTCAGAAAAATGCATGCTAAAGTAAGAACTGTTATTCTATCAACTGTCTCAATTTATACAAGAGCAATTTTTAGTACTGTTTATATGTTCCCCCAGTATATTTGGCCTTGTTCAGATTTACTGCATTAACAGGTTGAGAGGTACATGCAAATAAATTGCTTTATAGAATTAGGCATAGCCAACCTCTCAACTGTCTCCGATTTTGGCTTAAAATGTTGCTCTTCCCCCTAATAATCCCTCCATAAAATAGCAATTTTGGAAGAAAACATGGAGGGTTTACAATTAAGAAATAACTGTAATAATTAAAGTTATAGATTACTTGAAATGCATGTAGATTCTTTTATTTTGTCAGCTGCTCAAGTTAGCAGTACTAATATTAAAGTGTCCCTTCTTTGACAGGTTCCCAGCTGTATTGTGTGGCTATTTTATATTTTTGCATCACATTTGGTCCATATTTCATAAAATTGTGTTTTTTGGCAAATTAGTGACAAATCACTAAAGACTGAAGTTAGAAAATAATGGCAGACATTTGAGTTTCAGATTTTATACCCTTCAGAAAAGTCATACTAATGCAAGACCTATTCTATTATCTTTCTAAGTTTATTAGAGCAATATTTAAAAATTGTCCTTATTTGTGGGCATCTGTCCCACTTCTGTGTATGGCTTTGTCCAGATTTCTTGCTCTGAGGTTGAGAGGTATGACACATGTGTCAGGGCCATCACAGTCAGCCAGAGACATTTCAAATTGTGACATACTTGTTGCACCCCACTCCACCATGTACTGACTCTGGATGTGTCCAAGCAAGGCAAGGAGTAGTTATGCAGTGTAAATGTGCAGTGTGCCCCCCATCCAAGGTAGACACAAGTACTACAGTGGCTTTTCATCTGTCCTTGATTTTGCAGAAAGGTCTGGTTTCTGTCATATTTTTGTACTGTTGATTTATGCTTATTACTCAAAGTGCCTGTTGCTCTGTGTTTAAGTAGCAATGCTTTAATGACCATAATGTAAGCTTGTCTGAGATCATAAGATGCAAGTAAGCTTTAATAAGCATACTGTTAAAGAATTGCCAACATTGAAAGCCTTTCTGTTGTTGCCATGCAGAGAATACTTGACTAGATAATGTATAAGCCTTGGGTATTAAAGGACAGGATTCCATTATTTTAAAAAGCTCATTACACTTGTTGGAGACTTCCAGTCATCTCTACAGACTTTACCCGTAAACTAAACAGAATGCCAATCATGTGTGGTCCATAACCTGTACAGTAATCCTTTAAGCAATGTATCTTGAGCTTGTTTCTTGTTTGCTTTTCATTTTTTACTTACATGTTTTCCCCATGAAACAAGTAGATAGTTGTCAGGCAGCAGGTCTTTTTTGGATAAGAAACATTTTTACAAGTGGGGGCATCACAGAGATTTCTTCTTTCAGCATGTTACTTGGAACTTTAATAAAGCTGAATATAAATTATAATTAGAACTGCAGTGCAAGGAGAAGTGGTTTGAGTTGAGTGCTTCTGGTTTTGCTTGTACTTGATTTTGACTGGCATTCCAGTAATGTATTTAAAAAGTAATTTATTTTTTCATGCCTCACAACCTTTTGTTTCCATCTAGATATTAAGTAAGCTGTCATGCAGCCAATGCATTGAAATATTTTTATTCTTCTACACTTATTTTTGTCTTGATTGTACTCTCATAATGATGGTTTGCCACCCAGGGCAGTGTATTTAATTAAAGTTAGTTTTTGTGGTTTTGAGCATAGCTCCTCCCCTTTCTGGTTGGCCACACCCCTTCCCCTTGACCCCACCCATTCAGCTGGCTCCTGCAGCCCCCCTTTGATTTGAAGTCACCAGCCGCCACTGATGACACATGAGCTGCAGACTCACAAACTTGGCAGTTTTTTCAGGTGCTCCATTCTAAGTGAATGGAAGTCTAGCCTGACAACAAATGGTAGGGCTATTTTTCTCAGTCTGTGCATTATGGGACAGTGTTAGCTTTCCAAAGGAATCCCGATGTCTGCCCCCATGAGGACAGAAAAGAGTAAAAACAAAATAAAATTAGGAATGAGTACTTATTTTGCTGCAGGCAGCTTTGGGAGGTGTAGTAAATCATGGCAAGATAAAAAATATATGTTTTCTTCATGATTTGCCCGTAGTGGTCCTTTAATAACCTGAACTTAGAGAAGAAGGAAGCTAACAAAGCAATGTTTTTTTAGCTCTGCCATGCAATAATGTAGCAAACGTTCCTTTCCTGTAGATGAAAGGACATGTGCTACTAAACAGGTATTGTCTCTGATGAGTGTATCACTTTATTCAGTATGTTACTGTTACATTTCCCCCTGGTCACAAGTAGATACAGCTAGTCTTCTACTGGGAAATGAGTTTTCACCACAGTAGCATGTGGGGGATTTAATTCATGGCTGCAGAGGTTTAAACCATACTTTTAGTCTCACAGGAAAAGTTAGCAGACAGTCAAAAGTAAATAGCATCACCCTCCACATATGTGGAATTGTGGACTGGGAGAGGTCTTTAGTAAGTTTGTTTTTTCAATGTTTATGCACTTGGTAGTTTAGACAGTATTTTGAAAGAAAAGAAAAACAGTTTAAGTGTACACACGCCCAGCACAGCTGCTCATCTTCAAAGTAGGATGACGGTTGGGGTGGGAGTGTGAATGGAACAGGACAATCGAAGGCAATACATCCCCATCCAAGGGGTATTTGATGACTATGTATACAAGAAAATACTGTAATACCACTATGGGTGGGGTTAATTCAGAAGTAGAGCACACTTTCATACCTGAAATATTTTCTACGTATAGTAAGAATGATCAGGATGACTGCCGGGATCATGTAATAAGGCAAACCAGCAGTTCAGTTGTTAAGGCTGAGATGTGCCAGCCAGCAGGTAGAACTCTTCCATTATGTAATTAACATAGTAAAACCAGCATAATCCATATTATGCTATGCCAAGACTATGGTGATTGGGTCTCAGTACCAGAATCTCTCACAATCTAGTGTTTTTTTGGTAACGCTAAACAGCTCAGGTACATTAAGAATTTTTCTGGTGGCTCACTGTGGGTAACCAGCTAAAGAAATGTAGCAATACAGTGCGCAAGCTTCAGAGACTGGGGTGATCTCCAGAAGGCAGTCAGTTGTCACCCTTACAGCTTGATGTTCTGTCCCTCTGTTAAGTCTACACCCCCAAGGCAGAAAAACACATGCCCCTACAAATATTCATAGCAATAGGTTATTCCATTCTTATAAAAGTGTAGTGGTACAACTGCCCCAACTTGCCAGTGTGAAAAATACTTGAACCTCTATGTATATGTACAGCACATCTGTCATGCTTTTCTTATCCATCAAGTGCTAACCTCCCCCTAAAATTGCTAGATCTCCTCCTCTAACACAGTGCTATGCCTCAAGCCTCCACAAGCTGTTAGGTGCCTGGTCTCATTCCTTACAGAGAAAGGCCAGAGATATTAGATTCTCACACCTTATTTCCCTGTGACACCTCACTACAAGCTTTCACTCAGGGACTCTACCCTAGATGTCAGTACGCTAGCTGTAAGAAGTGGTATCATGAAATACTTCTGCTGTAACAATCTGTTAATATGCTGCTGATACAACACATGGGATTCATATAGCTGTATTGCGCAGTGCAGACCATACCTTTAAACCTCTTAGTACAAGAAATTTAGACAAAACAAACGGTGGTGGGACAAAGGCCCAAAAACAGCGACAGATTTGAAATATAGCTTTTAAACTTAGAAAGTTGCTAGAACAGAATTTGTGTTAACATGCAATTTCTAAAGGATATGAACTCTGAAACACAACTATAAACTGCAACAATCTGGACAGTTGAGAGGTATAAATTGCAGACTGCCATAAATCTTTTTTCTCTAATTTGCACTGTATCAGATGTTACTGGAGTTACAATGATCTGCAAACATAATTTTCCAAGCAGTATGACATGCAATAGAAAATGCTGATGATGTAGGTATTTATGGTAAAAAGTCAAGATGGAAAGAAAAACTTGCTGAAAGAAAAGTTAAAGCAAAAGACAATAATGGAAGATGGAAAATAATTTTGTCCTAAAATGTCAGGCCATTTGCCATTTTTTAGGTTTTTGTTGCAGGACACAACTGCCCAAAGAGGGACAGGTGGTAACCCTACTAGAGAGGCCATGTGCAGATGAACAACAGTACATGTAAAACATATGATGCGGTCAAAAGTTAAGAGCTGGTTTTAAGTCAAGACAAAGAAACATCAAAGACAGTAGTGGAAGATTACACAGGGTTATACATTACAGTTACTAAGAACTACTAATTTCAACCTTTGTATGGATGAGAATTCATGATACTGAACAGTGAATGCCACGGTGCCATTACCTTCCTAAACTAAAAGGCATCTGGTATTGATAACCTGCTGACAGTACAGCGGATTTCTTAGCCAACCCCTGCAATAAAATTCTGCAGACAGGACAATGGTCAAACGACTGGCTTTACCAAGTGTTTGCGCAGATTGCCAAACACTAGATATCAGTCATCCAAGCAAAACACTCTAGAGAGAGTCCTTCTCAGGTGCATTACAACCTCAGCAGAATGAGAGAGTCAAGATGCAGATTATTTTCAGCTGTCTCTGAACCTTTCATTAGGCCAGATGCAATGCATGGGAGGGAGTGTCAGAAACTAAAAAGGAAGATATCAGAAAGACAAAAGCTTTTGAGATGTATGGGTTTCACAACACTGAGGGCTAGAGGGGACAGCACATTGGTGAAAATAACCAATTTTGAGCATGCCTTGGACAAGATGCCTGATTGTAAATGTGATTGCTCAGCAGAAAGCCAAAATATTTTGGTCACATCATGAGAAAAGGAAAATTGTAGAGATAGATTTTATAAGGCAAAATGAAAGGAGAGCATCAAGATGGTGAAAAGCAAAAGGTGGACTGCAGTGTAGCAGGACTGGAATGTCACTGGTGGACTGCAGTGTAGCAGGACTGGAATGTCACTGGTGGACTGCAGTGTAGCAGGACTGGAATGTCACTGGTGGACTGCAGTGTAGCAGGACTGGAATGTCACTGGTGGACTGCAGTGTAGCAGGACTGGAATGTCACTGGTGGACTGCAGTGTAGCAGGACTGGAATGTCACTGGTGGACTGCAGTGTAGCAGGACTGGAATGTCACTGGTGGACTGCAGTGTAGCAGGACTGGAATGTCACTGGTGGACTGCAGTGTAGCAGGACTGGAATGTCACTGGTGGACTGCAGTGTAGCAGTGCAAGCTAGAAAACATTTATGCAGCATCATTTCATGTGTTGGGATAATCTCCACCCCTGAGAACAGAGAAAGGATTGAATGCTACACAGCATAATGGAGTGCTAAAAAACCTTCTCCTAGGATACGCAAATTATGCTTTTGATACTTAAAACTGTAAAAGCTATGTGGTCAACTGTACAACACACGTCTTTCAACATCCCTAGAGCTGTAGGACTACTGCTTAACAAAGACAACATGAACCGCCACTACTGTGATACAGGGAGGGTGATTTCCTTTGTACATGGCCTGGCAGGCCTGTCTTCTTGCTGCCTGATGTAAGGCACTACTTCCAGTGACCCAGCAGCATGCAAAGTATATGGTAAACGAGCTGCATAAACAGCCCATTTATGCATTCTTCTGATATACCACGTGTTATGTCAGAAAGATTTAGCATCCACTCTTCACTGTGTAATACCTTTCACAATCGTAGACTCTAGCTTGGCTGGGGATTTCTTGTAATTTTTATTGAATACTTTGTCTGTCTAACCTTTTTACCTCTTGGTTTGTCTGTCCAACCTTTACCCTTTGTTGGGTTTAGCAAAGAATGAAACCTGCTACACGAGAAGGTGGTAAGAAAGAGACCCATAGATAGTAAATATGTACTTAAGACAGTGAGAGGAGTATTGGGACACACATTATTAGCTACACCATAGAAGCAAGAAAGACATGGTCCTGGCAAAGAGGCATCATTCATACAAATGGACTGCAGACACCCCCCAACATTAACCACACAACTGTGAGGGTGAGCCAGTGGGCAAGGATTTTTGTAACATGACAGGGACAGTCCTAGATCAACTGGCTATGAATATGGGGCGAAAGATTGAAAGAATTACCCTATGTAGCCATAAGTGCATAGGCAGCTTTAGGCACCAGCAACCCTGTGGTCGCTGGGGGTACCCAGGTTCAGCCCCCCCACAACCACAAGTTTTCTTATGTTGATATTTTGTTACATATTTGTCAAACCAATAAAAGTTAGTACTGCAGTCTTGGGTACTTCACAAACCAGATGGGAAAGAATAACTCTTATTCATATCTCTTTTAAAAATTCAAAGATATATCTGGTTATAGTAACAGTATAACATCAGAGACAGATTCCCCTTCTGCTCCCCATCACAAATCCAACCAAAGTGACTTGATTGAAGACCAAGGATAGAATGGCAGGAAAAGAGTTCAAAATGACATGTCAAAGCCCAGCTATACTAGCAGGATACTGACAGTGGTATCTAGTTCAGTACTGGATATAAAAGAGTCCCATTTACAGGAATACACTTTATACATACAATTATGTCAAGAACATAATCCAAAGACTGTCAGTATATATATATATATAATCTTCATGGAAAACGAACCATGGCACAAGTACAAGATATATTACTACAGAAAAAGAAAGCTCTGATTTAGCAAAAAAGCAATACTACATACAAGGTCTTGGTAAATCCAGATCTACAGCTTTCACAGATGTGGAAAGCGTCCTAAAATCATAACCTAATGCAGTTTGGTGACTACTTAAAAAAAACAGTAGCTGTGGCTCAAGTGATGCATTCCAAAATGTATGCATTAATCATAAAAACAGGCACAAACAGGATGCTGCATCTAACTGGTCAGACAGTATTCAAGCTTTGTAAGTCCCCCCCCCCCCCCAACCACTTCCTTGTGAGTCAACTGCAAATGTGTTATTCCTCAGCAATGTTTTACTAGTTATAAGGGAGGTTCTGTTTTACTTAGCAGTCACGTTGCTTATGAAAACATAAACATTTTAAAGCAGTAGACTGAAGTTACAGAAAAGTCTTGCTGTTATGTCATGGAAATGGTACCTCTTCTGATGCAGAAAAAACTTTGCTGTGGTAATGACTCACCTTTCAGGGATCCATGGTCTGATGTTATCTTTACATAAGGGGTAAGCCACCTACACCCAAATGCAATGGACTCTACGCAGACTTCAAGGTCAGAGAACACATGGATAAATTATAGGATGTGTCGATCACAGAGTATCTGTTAACAGGTTCATTGCATCATGCCTAGCTAAAATAAGGCATAAAAATAACCAAATTAATACTAGTTCAGAAATGCTACTTTTCCTACCCCTGTAACTGTCAAAAAAGGAAGAGGGTAAATACTTCATGTGGATGAAAATGAAGCATTTGAAGTAAACATTGTTATGATAACCTTAAGTTTTCAATAATCAGAGGAGGTGCTCATCTGCCACATGTACTACTACAGTTTCAGACCTTTTCCACTCGTAATATTTTATCATAGTTTTATCCACTTACTTTACAATGTTCACTCTGATAGGAGACAGACAACACTACACTAAATGCAAAAGTAATTGATATCTTGGTGTGCCAAGTGAATATGGAAGGTACCAGCCTGACATAATTCTGGTTGGTTCAGTGCAGTAAATGAATCCAGTGTGTGTGTGTGTGTGTGTGTGTGTGGGGGGGGGGGGTTGGGGCCGCAGGAAAAAAAAGTTACCGCTGACAAGCGTCTGCTGCAGCTGAAGTTGCACATTTGCTGCCATGCTTTGGTGACTGTACTGTACCAAAAGACAGAGGAGGAGGAGATTTAGGAGGCACTGACATCTTCATGGGAAAGGTGAAATGACAACTTCAGTGTATTTGTGTATCAGATAGACCTTTTCTTATCGGTGTAATACATGGTTCTAAGCATACTTTAACTAAGTGGATAATACGTTGGCAGAGCCTAAGCCCATGCTACCCAGACTCAGAATAAACAATTTGGTTAAAAATACAGAAGGAAAAACACTAACCTTTTGGCTAGTTAATCAATAATGCAAAAGGAACCCCACATATTCCACCTGCTTTGGCCATGCAATATAAATTTTATAACAAAGTTACTGGGTGCTGGAGAAACTCTGGGATACCATAGGACCCTGTGTCTATCTAAAGATCACTGGGATAGTAAAATCAGTACCAGCCTGAAGGGGATTGTTTCCACCCATCACCTCTTGCCCCTGAACCAAGGGCATAAAGTAAAGTACTAATATATAGTTTGCTGGTAAGCAGGCACTGAGAAAGAGAAAAAATCAGAGAGAATAGATTTTCAACAAAGTAGTGCTTTATGGAAATACCTTAATGCAGTCTCTCTGCAATGAGGTCAGTGCCCTCCTGGAAAGAGCCAAGCCTTAATCAGGGTAGGCCTAGGCAAATCCATAACAGTGACCTAAAAGCAGTTTATTACACATGGTACATTTTGAATCAAATGTAGTTACACAGATACAGTACCTCCGATTGAAAATCACTGAAGAGAGGCAATCCAGTCTATCAAATCCAAGGGACCCCCCCGGCACAACACAAACAAACACACACACACACACACACACACACACACTGCTTGCACAGAACAATCAGCTAATTAGGTTGCCACAAGTCTGTGTGATCTGCAGCAGGCCTGTGGATATAAGATTTGTTAAAAAAAAAAAAACATATATACTACATGAAAACTATTCCACAAAGTTACCCAATACAATAAAATGTTAGAAAACTCAACAGTACAGCAGAAAACTTTCCAGACCACCACCTTTTCATGAATGCCTAAGAAAATTGTCTACATCTTGAGCAACTTGCAGACTTAATACCAGACCTCTCAAACAAGTGGGGACAAATTTCAACTGAATCAGGGACAAGTCAAGAAAAACACAGGGACAATCAGGGACACTTTTAAAATATTAGTGCTATTAACTTGAAACATTGACAGAATCAGAGCATGTGAATTAATACACATTTTCTGAAGTAAAAGAAGTTTATAACTCTTAATTATTGTCATTATTCATCAAGTGTAATTCACCACCTTTCCTCCAAAAGTCACTAGTTTTAGGAGGGATTAAGAGGGACAGAGTTAAAATTTGAGTCAAAATCAGGGACAGTTGAGAGGTATGCTTAATACACCCCTTTAAAAATGAATAGAAATCGACATTTTTAACTAAATGCACACAAAAGTAGACCATTTTAAGTGTCCGCCTTGTGTTACTTATGGCTTTGCAACAGTTCTCAAAACTCCTTAAAACTAGTGTTCAAGATATTTCAAGCATATTGCGGTGGTGGTGCTGCGGTAGCATTGTCGCCTCACTGTAAGACGCTGTCCGGTTCGATTCTCAGCTAGAGCGTCTTCTGCGTGGAGACATGCGTGAATGGGCGTACCTTCATTGAAGGTTGTGCGTCAGGGCTGGCAACTCAGCACGTAAACATCAACTGCCAATCATTAGCAGACCGGAGTTCCGCTGTGGCGACCCCTAACCGGGAAAAGCTGAAAAGACACACACATATCAATCACTATAATACATACACAGCATACAGATATATACTCAAATGCAGGCATTATTGTTACAATGAGCAAACGTCAAGCAAGACCACAAAGCCCAATGTACATAGCACTGACTTCACTAACAAAAGCAAATATCAAAACACTATTGAATCATTACAAGCAGATACACCACCTAGAATTAAATACTCACTCCACAGTCGCACCATTTAAAAGAAAGGAGAAATCTCCCTTTTGCAGGAATCCCTGCCAGCCAGCTGCAGCAGTTCCCCCCCAATAATGCATGCACTCACAGCTGTAGCCATCTACTTGGCACCAGGTGCAGTCCCGAGATCTGGCACCACCTGCCACTATAAATCAGGGGAACTCTTCTTTCGTTTTAAACTGTACTAAACTGCATTGCTATGTTTGCAGCAAAGCTAACTAAAGTTCTTACGTTCTGACCACAAATGTAATACCAGCAGTAATTTCTGAATGACAGTAATGCACTGAAGATCTACTGGCATTTGCTGATTACATTCCTCAACAGTGTGCACATAGGGCAACTGCCCCTTCACCCCACCCTAGCTACACCTCTACAATCTCTTGAGCCAACACACAGACACACAAAACATACACCCTGTACAAGCATGTGACTATATATAACTTCACTACTGGACACTGCTTTCAGCATTATTACTGACTACCCACACACACTACTCTATTTGTTTACATCAGCTTGCTCTACTATTGTCTGGGATTTTTTCCAGATGAAGTAATTAACTTACTTGAGCGCAGCCACATGTTTAAGCACTATCACATCTACTTCCCCATGGCTTCTGCAACTTGCTAGAGCTTAACAATGCATTTGAGAGGCAACCCATGTAAGCTACCAGTGACCAGTGTCCATTTTCAACTCTGCAGTCAGTAAGCAGTCAGGAATTGACAGCAGTTAGACTCGATATCTACATATACATATGAATGGAAACAAGACTTTGTGATACTTCGGTGCATCATGCATGCAGTTGCTGAATATTTTTGAAAATTTTAAACAAAAATAATTTATTGCAGAAGAAAAAGCTCAAGTAAATAAAACATGAAATGAAACTTGACTAATTCAAACTTTTTTTACCATACCATCCCAGCCATATTTTCCCTTTCTGCATTGGTCTTCATATATGCCTCTGAACATTTCTACAACAAAATCATATCCAGTAGCACTAGTAGTAGCATTACTCTGTCAAATATTCAAGCTGTATAACTGAATACTAAATCAGTTCAGGTAGGACAATCTTTAAAAAAATAACACCTGGTCTTAGCCAAAAAGTTGACAAACTTTGATCAAAGCCTTAAAATCAATTTTGGAAGTGGAAAAAAACTAAGGGTAATACTGCTCAATGCCAGAAGTCTAAACCTCAAGATGTACGCCCTCGAAGCCCTCCTCAGTATGGAGAACATCGATGTCTGTGCAGTGACTGAAACCTGGTTCAAGGCTCCTGAGAGCACAGGTTTTACCTCATATCATGCTTTCCGGCCCAAAAACTTGGACCGAACCACAAAAGGAGGGGGAGTATCCATATTCATCAAAGATACCCACACCTCCAGGTTAGTGGCAACGCACAAAGCATCGGAGACCATCCAGGTGCAACTAACCATAGGCAAAACTGCCTTACAGTTTGTAGCATGCTACAGACCACCCTCTCAAACTCAGGAACCCCACACATCCTTCCTGAGGACACTGGAGAGTATGAATGTCTCTCCAAATACCATCATATTGGGAGACTTCAACTACCCAAACATAGACTGGGAACATTACTGAAGCCCAACACCCTAGCCCAAAGGTTCCTAGAATTCATAAACTCAAATGCAATGGAACAACTAGTCACCATTCCCACAAGAGGAGACAATATACTAGATCTGATCATCACAAACATGGGGACAAAATGCTCCACACCGGAAGTATATCCCTCTTTGGTAAGATCAGACCATAAATTAATCTCACTGCAAATCCACATCCCGCCCCCACCCCCTGCACAAAAGACCACAGTGAAGAACTTCTCAAAAGCCAACTTCACACTTAAGACTGAAGTGGTATCCTTCAAGGCCCCTGGGCCAGTGGAAACCACAACCCACACTGCTGAATCCTTTGCAAATGCCTTCTACGGGCACTTTCAAGAATGCATGGATCATGCAATCCCAAATAAAACCAAGACCCATTCCCCCAAAGGCAGGCGCCCAGTCTGGTGGACCCCAGCCATAAACAAACTTTACAACAGGAGGAGGAAGCTACTACATGACAGAGCAAAATCCCTAAAAGGGAAGGCATCTCTGATCAGTACTAGCAAAAAACTACAATCACTCATAAAATCATCCAAGGCCAACTTTGAGAGAAAAATCGCAAAAGACACAAAAGACAATCACAAGGCCTTCTTTAGCTATGTTAGAAACCTGGGTGGAAACTCCCAGATATGCTCAGTTAGTCCAAAATGACACAAAATACACTGAACCCACTGACATTGCCAACATTCTGGCAGACAGGTTCAGTGCAAATTTCTCCTCCCCTCCCCCCCAAAAGGAGAAATAACTATCCCAGCAGAGTGTAGCCTCCCTAACATCTCAGATGCCCAAGTGAGAGCCACCCTCTCTAAAGCTAAAAACACAGCATCAATGGGACCGGACGGTGTCCCGGGCTGTGTACTACATAAACTCCAAGAGCAACTAAACCCACACATAAGGCTGCTGTTTAATCTTAGCGTTACTACAGGATACGTACACAAAGAGTGGCGTACAGCAACAGTGGTCCCACTTCACAAAGGCGGTGCTTCTATGGACCCTGGAAATTACCGCCCCATAAGCTTGACGAGCCTGGACTGCAAAGCTATGGAGAGGATCATTATGGAACTCATAAACAAAGATATTGGGGACCTACAGACATTGGATCCTACCCAATTTGGCTTTGTCAAGGGCAGATCCTGCCTTTTGAACTTGGTTGACTTTTTTGAAACAGTCACTAAGGCCATTGATGAGGGTAAGGCAGTCCACACAGCCTACCTTGACCTTGCAAAAGCCTTTGACACAATACCCCACTCGGGCAACATAGACAAACTCACCAGCTTAAATGTAAACCCACATGTCACAAGATGGGTTGCAAACTGGCTCAAGGACAGAACCCACAGGGTCAGAGTTGCTGGAGCTATGTCAGACTCTAAGCCAGTCACAAGCGGTGTCCCACAGGGCTCAGTCCTGGGACCCCTCTTGTTCGGCATTTATTTTTCCGAGGTACAGGCAAACATAGGAGGATTGTGGCTGACAAAGTTCGCAGATGACTGCAAACTGGGCCATAATTGATACTCCAGCGGACACAAACATCCTTCAGAGAGGCCTCATAGAAACGGATAATTGGTGCCAGAGCCATGGCCTAAAGCTGAACGCCAAAAAATGTATAGTCATACCCTTTGGGAAAAACAAGGTACCCACAAATTACCACATAGGTGGTAATCCATTAAGTACGGAAGAGGTAATCAGGGACCTAGGGACCCAGGTTGACAGTAACCTCTCATTTGACACTCACATTGCCAAAGTGGTTAGGAAGACCTTCTATATTGCCCACCTTATCATGAAGGGTTTCACATCTAGATCAAGAGAGGTCATTGTGCCCCTGTACTCTTCTCTTATCAGGCCAATGATTGAGTACAATGCCCCATTTGGGATGTATCTTACCCGACACCTGCAGCAGTTGGAAAGACCCCAAAAGTTCCTCACCGAGAGGATAAAGGGTCTTAAACATATGTCATATGCTGCCTGACTGAAAGAACTCCAGCTCTATTCAGTCACATACCGCCTACTCAGAGGTGATGTGTGCCTGACGTACAAGGCCATGTCCAATCCGGAATTAATGGACATGCTCCACCTCAGAAAATCCAAATCCATCAGAGCCACGAGAGCAAGAGACTTAAACCTCAACACTGAAATAAATAGGACATGCTGGAGGGACAGATTCATAACCCAGAGGCTCCCTACACTCTGGAACAGAATCCCAATCCATGTTAGGCAGAGCCCCTCACTAACTCTATTCAAGAGAAATCTTGATGAGTGGATGGGAGATCGTAGGTTTACCCCGGGGGTCATCTCTGTGTCACTGCTAGACAGAGGCACAGTAAACTAAACCCGAAAAGGGCGCAGTATTCTCATCCTAAGGGGTGGTGAAAGCCACACACACTCTGGCTAGGCTTATAAATGCCCTAGGGCAGATAGCCTAGTATGAACCTATGAACCTATAAACTTGAAGAAACAAGCTCTCAGCATTGTGCGCACCTTATAGATTAACAGTATTTCAGTATTACTGCGGTGGTGGTGCTGCGGTAGCATTGTCGCCTCACAGTAAGATGCTGTCCTGTTCGATTCTCAGCTAAAGCGTCTTCTGTGTGGAGACATGCGTGAATGGGCGTACCTTCGTTGAAGGTTGTGCATCAGGGCTGGCAACTCGGTACATAAAAATCTACTGCCAATCATTAGCGGAACGGAGTTCCACTGAGGCGACCCCTAACCGGGAAAAGCCGAAAGATACAACAACATTAAGCATATCCTAAAATTTTTTTCAGGTTAGAAACACTCATTCCCATGCATGCTCTTGGTCACTTGGTCACTGTGGTACCTTTCCCAGTCACACCTTACTCATGCCAGTGCACTAGCCACAACTTTCATAACAGTATCAGCGCAGAAGAGTGACCATAGCTCAGCTCTGCTTTAAAGGTGCTACAAGCTATAAAATACCCATGTAAAAATAAAGCATCTTTCTATTAAAACATGGGCTATAAAATATACCATGAGCATTGACATCTCATTACTTACACAAATACACCAAGGTGAGATTTCATTTTCTAGGTTTGCACATCTTTTTATGTTGCTAAGTTATTACCTTTTGTAAAATTAGTCCCAAAAGCAGGCAGTAATGTCTTATGGGTTAGCCAGTAAAAGTGATAGCTGTGTTGTGTTGTATGCTGTACCAGCAGTGCTCCATGCAAATTTACAACAGATTGTTGTTGTGTCTTTTCAGCTTTTCCTGGTTAGGGGTCGCCACAGCGGAACTCCGGTCCGCTAATGATTGGTAGTTGAGTTTTACGTGCTGAGAGTTGATTATGGCACCCAGTTTGCAGTCATCTGCGAACTTGGTCAGCCACAGTCCTTCTGTGTTGGCCTGTACCGCCGAGAAATATATACCGAACAAGAGAGGTCCCAGGACTGAGCCTTGTGGGATGCCACTTGTAACTGGTTTGGAGTCTGACTTGGCTCCAGCAATTCTAACCATGTGGGTTCTGTCCTTGAGCCAGTTTGCAACCCATCTAGTGACATAGGGGTTTATATTTAAGCTGGTGAGCTTATCTATAATGCCCGAGTGGGGTATTGTATCGAAGGCTTTTGCGAGGTCCAGGTAGGCTGTGTGGACCACCTTCCCCTCGTCAATGGCCTTGGTGACTGTTTCAAAGAAATCAACCATGTTTAAGAGGCAGGATCTGCCCTTAAAGCCAAATTGGGTAGGATCCAGTGTCTGTAGGTCCCCAATATCTTTATTTATGAGGTCCATGATGATCCTTTCCATAGCTTTGCAGACCAAGCTAGTCAGGCTTATGGGGTGATAGTTTCCAGGATCCGTTGAGGCACCACCTTTGTGGAGAGGGACCAGTGTTGCTGTACGCCACTCTTTGGGTACATATCCTGTAGTAAGGCTAAGATTGAACAGTAGTTTTATGTTTGGGTTTAGCTCTTCTTGGAGTTCATGTAGGACGCAGCCCGGGACACCATCTGGTCCCATTGATGCTGTGTTTTTTGCTTTGGAGAGGGCAGCTCTTACCTGAGCATCTGAGATGTCAGGGGGGCAGCACTCTGTTGGGATAGATATTTGCCCTTTTGGTGGGGAGAGGGGGGAGAAGTTTGTGCTGAACTTGTCAGCTAGGATGTTGGCAATGTCTGTGGGTTTGGTGTATTTTTTGTCATTTTGGACTAATTCTGAGCATATCTGGGAATTCCCACCCAGGTTCCTAACATAACTAAAGAAAGCCTTGTGATTATCCTTAGTGTCCTGTGCAATTTTTCTCTCGAAGCTGGCCTTAGACAATTTTATGAGTGCCCGTAGTTTTTTGCTAATACTGATCAGAGATGCCTTCCCTATTTGGGATTTTGCTCTATCATGTAGTAGCTTCCTCCTTCTATTGTATAGTTTGTTTATGGCTGGGGTCCACCAGACAGGACGCCTGCCTTTGGAGGATTGGGTCTTGGTTTTATTTGGGATTGCATGATCCATGCATTCCTGAAGGTGTTCATAGAATGCGTTTATAAAGGATTCTGCGGTCTGGGCAGATTTTCCACAGGCCGGGGCTTTGAAGGATTTCACCGGTTTTGAGGAGTGTGAAATTTGCTTTAGAGAAGTTTTTCACTGTGGTTTTCTGGGCAGTGGGTGGGGTTGGGATGTGAATATCCAGTGAGATTAGTTTATGGTCTGATCTTACCAGTGAGGGATACACTTCTGGTCTGGAGCATAGTGTCCCCATGTTGGTGATGATCAGGTCCAGTATGTTTTCCCCTCTTGTGGGAGTGGTAACAAGTTGTTCCATAGCATTTGAGTTTATAAATTCTAGGAACCTTTGGGCTAGGGTGTTGGAGATAGAGTAATGCTCCCAGTCTATGTTTGGGTAGTTGAAGTCACCCAATATAATGGTGTTTGGAGAGACCTTCATATTTTCCAGTATTCTCAGGAAGGCCAAGTGGGGTTCCTGTGTTTGGGAGGGTGGTCTGTAGCAGGCTATAAACTGGAAGGCAGTTTTACCCACAGTTAGTTGCACATGGATAGTCTCTGATGCTTCGTGCTGTGCCACCAACCTGGAGGTGTGGGTATCTTTGACGAATATTGATACTCCCCTCCTTTTGTGGTTCGGTCCAAGTTTTGGGGCGAAAAGCATGGTATGAGGTATAACCTGGTAGTGCTGGGGTGCTCTCGGGAGCCTTGAACCAGGTTTCTGTTACTGCACAGATATCGATGTTCTCCATGCTAAGGAGAGTTTTGAGTGCGTGCATCTTGAGGTTTAGACTTCTGGCGTTGAGTAGCATTACTCTTAGTTTCTTATCCCTTGTGATATCTATGGAGGTGGGTTTGTCTTTTGAGCCTTGCCTAAAAAAGGCACTATGGGGTAGCAAGAGCCTTTGCCAATATCCGAAAGCCCAGGGTGACAGGTGCAAGCCGTCCCTAGCGAAGCATCGTGGCTTGTCGAGCATGTCATCCCAGGCTGACAGGCATTAGATCCCCTTTGAATGACACCAACACTTAAGCCAATTGTTGAAATTGATCATCTTGTCTTCATATTGTGGCATCATTCTTGGTGAGGGTAAGATGCTACTCAAGGTCAGGGTCATACTGGCCTGGGCTACATGCTCGGATAGCTCCTCTATGTCTCTTTTCATGTAGTCCAGGGAGGTACGTCTCAGGTCATTCACACCAGCATGGACAATGACTGAGTCATATTTGTACTTGTCTTGGAGTGACCTGAGTGCTTGTGTTATGTGGCGGATCCTAGCGCCCGACAGGCAGCTCACCGTGACCTTCTCCTTGTTCAGCCCGGTGAGCGGGACGTCAGTGTGCCTGACGATAGAGTCACCTATTACAAGTGTATCAGGTGTGTTGTTTAGCCTTAAGGGCTGTGACTGTTCGGCACACTGGCTTTGTGAGCTATGTGTTGCATGTGTTTTGTTTTGGGGTAGTGGTTGCTTGGGTGTCTGCTTTGGAGGTCTCTGCTGCTTAGGCAGATTTTTATTTAGAGCCTCTGAGTATGTTTTTGTGTGTTTATGTATTTGGTTTGTTGTCGTGGTAGGTCTATGTGAGACTGGAATTGTAGTGAGTGTGGTTTCCTTCTCCTCCTGACTGGTTACGCCAGTACTGAGTTGAGAGAGCTTAGCCTCCAGTTTGGCTATATGGTTGCATCTCTCACATGTGTTGGAATTTGTTGGGAGGAGGAGAGGGTTGTCTGTGTACATGAGGCAGTTGTAACATTGCCTCAAGATTCCCAGATTCACCAGCTGGACCGGAGAGGAGATTGACAACTGACCTTTGGACATGCTAGAATAGTATTGGGAATTCCTTTATAATTGAAAAAAAGGGAAAATGGGGAACAAGGTACTCAAGGGGAGTTTGTGAGGGTGTAGTGCTGTTAATTTTTTAGAGCTGACTTATATAATTGCTTTAGTGAGCAAGTGCCAGGTAACTTAAATGCAATGTGTTACAGGTAACTTAAATGCAAAAACGAAAAACAGTAACTTTCTTTCAAGTGAAACAAGGAAATAAGTACAGTAAGCAATGCAGATATCACTAGGGATCCACAGAAGTGCTAAAAGGCCATGTTTTAGGTGGAATTAGCGTTTCAGGGAAATAAACAAACAACAAGCATACAAATAAAGCTAGATTCAGCAGGCCTGGATCTAGTCCATGCTACAGCAAACAAGGTGTACCAATTTCAGTAAGAAACAGTTAGAATATGCAGGCACTACAAGCCTCTAACCAGAAATTCCCTGCTCAGAAGGGCAGAGTCCAGCCTCTCCTCCCACAAGAGTGCAGACCGTAATCCTTCTTAACGTAAAATAACTGGCCTGCAGCCCAAGTGCTTAAACCAGAACTAATACACTTTTAGAATAACAGACACTGAGCTCTCAATCAGCAGTTCCCAACTTAGAAGGATGTAAGCTACCTGTCCTGCCACCACATTGCAGGCCACAAACCTTCCTAATGTAAAACAACTGGTCTGAAGCCCAAGTGCTTAATCCAAAAGACTTAGAAATGATAGCTACACTTTAATCAAGTTACTACCAGCAGTAATAAATACAACTGAATACTTTAAAGAATGCCTGGATTAGTGCTCAAGTTATACAAACAAAGCTAGATTCAGCAGGCCTGGATCTAGTCTATGCTACAGCAAACGAGGTGTACTAATTTCAGTAAGAAGCAGTTCAAATATGCAGGCACTATAAGCTTTAACCAGAAATTCCCAGCTCAGAAGGACAGAGTCCAGCCTCTCCTCCCACAAGAGTGCAGAACACGAACCCTATTAATGTAAAATAACTGGACTCAAGCCCAAGTGCTTAAACCAGAATTAATTACTTTTAGAATAACAGACACTGAGCCCTCAATCAGCAGTTCCCAACTTAGAAGGATGTAAGCTACCTGTTCTGCCACTACAGTGCAGACCACAAACCTTCCTAATGTAAAACTGGTCTGAAGCCCAGGTGCTTAAACTAAAAGGCTTACAATGAGTTACACCAAGCAGTAATAAATACAATTGAGTACTTTTAAGATGACGCAAAAGCAAAATAAAGTAGGAAAAAACACAAATACAGTAAAAGCAGATTCTTTCCAAAAAAAAAAAAAAAAAAAAAAGTGAGAAAGGAAAGAGAGAAAGGAGTAGCAGAAATTAAGCTGATTGGCCTTCTCAAATGCTCTCCCTGTACTGGGTAGAATGAGGTAATGGCACTAGACTGGGAGGAGGGTCCCAGATCAAATTTACACTAGGGGCGGGCAACTGCAAAGCCACCAACTACAAAAACCCTATACCAACAGGGAGGCAGGGTGGGAAACAAACAGCAGAAATGTTACTCACAGCTGAAAAGCAGCAGTGAGCCTTTAAATGAAAGTTTTAAACAGCTAAAGGAGCCACTAGAAAAAAAGAGTTTAACTGCAACAATTATCATAAACAAACAACCCAACAGTTGCTTAATAAGCGTGGACAATTTCCAGTTAATACCTCACACACAGTGAAACTAGCTAGAAAAAATACACAGTCCACAAAGTGCTATAAACAACAAAGGAATAAAGAACAAAATAAACAAAAACCAGGATACTTAATGT
Source organism: Protopterus annectens (assembly GCF_019279795.1). Classification (NCBI taxonomy): domain Eukaryota; kingdom Metazoa; phylum Chordata; order Ceratodontiformes; family Protopteridae; genus Protopterus; species Protopterus annectens. Next base: position 984,466,967 of record NC_056739.1, on the reverse strand, counting down.
TATATATTGTAGCTCCGAGTTTGCTGAGTGTCCTTCCTTCGATCAGCTCACTGTAAAATAATATGTGCTGCATTCACTTTTCAGTGCTTGTGGGTAATGAAGTGTTTAAATTAGAAGTTGCAGGGCTAATATTAGGACTGTGTTTGTGCAATACCCATTTGCTGCTGGTGTAAAAGATCATAAAATCTCTTCATCCTCTCAATAAATAGTTCCCAATCTGTCTGCCTACAAGCTAGGGAGCAGACAGTATAAGCCTATAGTTGGAGGTAGTCTGTTAAAGGAGGATTTTGCCATTGATTAGAGCAGTCTTCTTTTCCTAGATGAGTTAGTGCCTTAATCTCACACACACAATTCTTTTCCTAGATGGGTTAGTGCCTTAATCACACACACGTATACACACGTGTATATCATTCACTTCTAATAAAGTGAATGAACAACTTTAGAGACCTCAAAAGGTGCAAGTTCTGTTGCCCCACTTATTCCTGTGTCCGAGCTCGAAGAGAATCTTTCATTTATTGGCCACCTCAGAGCACTCTAGTTATACCCAGAGTGGTGTTCTCCCCCTTTTTTTCTCTACAAAGAGATATGAATACTATTTACGTCAGAGTACTTCAAAAATTCCTTGACATATGCAGCCTGCTGCCTATGAATCTTTTCTTCAAAATGGTCTACAGTACATAAGCTTGGAAAACAAAATCATTATGAAATTCACGGGTCTATATTAGATCAGCGAATGCTGACTGATCAATATTTTGACCATTCGCTTAAATAAGGTCGAAGCAACAGAAACCTGAATTTTTTCCTAGGGAAAGAATTTGGTTGTCCGTTTCTGTTGCTTTGGTATTTTCAGTGCTGTGGTAGAAAGTTACGGGTCGGATTCAGGTAAGTGGGCAATTGTGTGGATGTGAGTGTTAGGTGAGTTAGGATTAGGGCGTGGGTTAGGTATGTGTGCGATTGTGTGGACATGAGGGTTAGGGTGGATTTAGGTGAGTTAGGGAGCGGGTGAGGTGAGTGTGCGATAGTGACGGACCATAGGGTTAGGGTTTGGGTTAAGGTAAGTGGATAGTTAGTGGTGTGTGCATAGTTTAGTGTAGGGTTAGGTGTCAGATTTTAGGTGTATGTGTGTGGATTTCTGTTTGTTTGGTGTGCTTGTGTTGTGTGTATGTGTTTTGGATCAGCGATTTTTTTCCCTAGGAAAAAAAAAAATCGCTGATCTGACAGTTCGAGATTGTAAGCTTTCGCTTACATAAGGTCGATCAATCAGCTTTTGTTTGTTTAAGCATTCGCTGATCTAATATAGACCCAAATTCACCGATATAAATATTCATTGCACACTAGCCTTTCAGAATAAAGAATTATTCAGAGTTGGTTGATACTGCCATCTACCAAATGTGCTTCTGTGTCTTGAAGCTTACCTAGCAGTACAATGTTTGCATATGTGATCTAAGAAGTAGGATGGTACCATGTCTAAAATTAGTTATATCTGTGGAGTTTCCTCCTTTGTGTATTGGAAGGGTGTAAAATTGTTTCCAGATGGAAGGGACTGTGGATTCCGTAACAGAGCGGTTTATTAGAACAGAAACTTGGAAAGCAAGAACATTAGCAACAGCCTGAAGGAATGCGGTGGGAATGTTGTCTACGGATGTGGATTTAATTTAGATAGTAGAGTTTTAATATAGTTAGTGCAGACAGGTTTGAGGGAGAAGGTAGTGGTAGGGTTACTACTGATGGAAGAGTTTGCGCTATTAGGTCTATTATTATAGGTGGGATGGTTTGTGTCTTGATTTAGTAATTTGGATATTGAGTCTATAAAGTAGTTTTTAAATATGGAGGCAGTTTCCTCATGTGTAGTCAGTATGAGGGTTAGGGGAGGCTTGTGTACCTGGGTGTAGTATTTGATTTACAGAGTGCCAGAACTTTTTAGGGTTGGATTTAAAGTTTGAATATGGATTATTACAGAAGTTTTTCTTATCTTTATTTATGTGACTTTTGGCAAGACTTCGATGTTCTTTATATTTCTGGAGGTCTGGTTTACGTTTAGTTTTAGTCCAAATTTTCCATGCTCTTTTTTTTTTTAGTAGTGGATGTGTGTTTACGGTCAGCCATGGGGCTAGGTTAGACTTTATGCGGACTGTTCTAAGGGGTGTCACAGAATTTAAAATACTAAGGAACAAGTGGAGTTTAAAAAGTGGACAGCTTCATCCAAAGGGAGTAGTTTTAAGGGATTCCAGTTCACTTTTGATAGCAAAGATTTGAGAGTTTCAGGATTAAAGTTTGTTAGTTGTTGATGTTTGATGAACCTTTGAGGTTTAGCTTAATGGGATGTGTATCTTAGTATTTTTACTGGACAGTGATCACATAGGGAATTTGGTAGTGTTTCAGGGTTATGGTATTTGGAAGGGTGAGAGACAAGAATCCAGTAAAGGAGAGATGAGGCTGTATGGGAGTTATTGAAGTAAGTGGGATCAGAGATTAGTTGAGTAAAGCAATAGAGATTAAGGTGTTGTGAGGAGTTTTGAGAGGAGAGAGATAGCCAGTTAATGTTTACATCCCTAAGAATGATAGTCTCATTTAGGATGTGTTGGGAGATATGAGCAAGAATATTTTCCAGTAGGGGGATATTATCACCTGGTGGAATGTAAATTGTTACAATGGTGATAGTGGAATGGCTATTAATATTTAGGTTTACAGATAAAATTTCTGCTGGGGAGAAGGTTTGGGATGTAAAAGTAGAGTCAGAAATGGTAATCAATACAAATAAAAAAAAAAAAACTGACAGAAAGACATTGACCAAGATTACATGTGGAACACATAGCCAATGTGTGACAGTGACCAAGTAAATCATTGAGCAACATTTACTAGAATGCATACCTTAATAATGTATAACTATACTATGTTGTAAATAATTCACTGTATGCACACACATTGCGCACGCACACACACACAGTTTGTGTTTCTGTGTATGTATATAAAGTACATGTGTACAAAATTGTGTATGTGTGTGTGTATGCATTTAAACACAGTTAAGTACTTCTGATTTCCTTTTATTGGTGTTCTTAATGCAAGGGCACATAGTAAATGTATGTTAAAGTAAATTCAGCTGTATATTATGGTTGCTCTCTGACAATGCAAGGACTGACTCCAAGTCAGTGGGAATCTCTTACAATGGATCTGCATGCACCAGATATACATCCCCCTCTGGAAGGGTGTCACACAAAACATAAAATACCTTTTTTATGAACAGTATCAGTGCACCTAGTTGATAGGGTTGCCACCTGACTCTCTTTCTGCAGTTCTGGCACGTGTGTGAGGGGGGCTTGAAAAAGGTAAATGCATTTATACTTTACAAGAAAAAATATTTACTGACTTTTCTCTAAATATCACAGATATCTTTCCTACTACTCTTAAGTTATCATCTCAAGTTATCTTAACACAAACTATTATAAATAACATTTAAAGCTTAGAATTTCAATACTGTATTGCTGCTTATGTAAATTTGTCAGAAGAGTTGACAAATGCCTTTAAACCCCTGACTGATCTAATTGCTTTGTTTTGCTATGAAACGGGAGTGTTAAGTTCTCCTCCCCTTTGCAATAAAAACAGTGGAAACAGTTCCACAGCTTTCTGTCTTTTTTATATCAGCTGCTGTGTTTCTGACATTAGTAGGATTAATTACCCATCTAAGATTGACAGCAGTACCTGGCAAGGTAAACTACAGATTTAACTGTGTCTATTATATGTCATGCTGGTGGAGACAAATTTCTCTGCAAAGTATGTCAGAAGTTGAGTTTAAAAAGAAAAGTAGGTGGGCTTTCCCTTCCTTTGACTCCAATGCAAGGAAATACAAGTTTTAAAAACTACAAGCAGGTTTCTGGTACATACACAATACTGGAACCATATTGTAGGGAGAAAAGAAACCTAACAATTGAGTTAAACTGTATGAGAGGGAGTTTTACGTTAAGGCAAAAAGCTGTAAAATAAAGCATAGGTCATCCTGCATTAAATGTAAACTAAAATGCAATATTCAGCCATCATAGCTCTCAATATTCAAGGACACTTTCTAATTATTAGTACTATTAACTTAAGGCATTGACAGAATAAGAGTTAGACAAGTGTAATTCACCACCTTTTCTCCAAAAATCACCAGTTTTAAAAGGGACTAAGAGGCACTCACCAAACATTTTGTCAAAATCAGGGATGTCCCTCAAAATCAATAACAGCTGAGAGGTAGAACCTCATGTTTAAATACTTAAATGGATTAAAATCTAATCTAGAAAAGTGCAAAGCTTTGTTTCTTTAAACAGTACACGTAAATCACTCATATACAACAAGTATTTAGAAAGTTTGCTATTTAGATTCTAAAAGTAGCAACAGACTTCCCCCACGCCTTTATTTTTAAGCTGGTGAAAACCCATAAAAGAAAGCAGTTCTCTTTAACTTGTGCAGAGACATGCTTAACAAGGGTATGAAGCTGAATGTTCTCTCATTCTCCCCTTAGAACTGGATGTGATTTTGGATAGTACCACATATACCGAATAAGAAAACCAACAACTGAAATTCAGACACTTATTTTCTCCTAGCTCTAGGATGTATAAAAAAACTGTTGTTCTTAATATTCATTATGACAACATGCAGACACTTTCATAGTGGACTGTTCCTTGCTCTTGCCAATGCACTTTTTGTTTGAAAAAAATAATAAAATAAAGGATACTGTCTAATTTTACAGCACTTTATCCAATGATGTGTCTCCGGTATGAAAGATCCAATGTATTTTAACTACATAAAAAGGATAACAGCTCAATAATGTATTTTTTTCTCTCTAATAGTGTGGAGAACTATATTCCAAACCAACATTTGGCACATGAAAAAAGGCGAAACATTCGATGGAGCGAACATCTGGAGCGTTTCTCCCCGGGCCTCTGCTGAAAACAGGCTCTGTGGAACCTAGTCGGACATTTCCGGTCAACAAATGTTAAATAAATAAATAAATAAAATAAAATAAAAAATAAATAAAATCTGGTTAAGAATAAATCTTAAACCTTACTGTTGTATACCTGCAGGCACTTAAGCTACCTGAAAATTGCCGACCTCAACAGAACAATACACACCAAACTATGTTCATCAGTCTATTATCTACAACATTCAAAACTCTGAATACCAAAAACATTTTCTTGAAATCTCTTCTTCGCAATGACCTTTGAGAACAGAACCATTACAGAAAGACCAACTGATGTAATTACTACACAGCTACCTTTTAAAGCTCCAAACAAGATTTATTCACAGCTGCAAATTCTACCAACAAATGAGGCTTAATAGTAATTTATTTTTAATTAGTCTCTTAGAATACAAGGATCTCAAATTATGCAGTTATCATGCTAATGGCTAGCTTTACATTATCCCCAATAAAATACATTTTCTACATTTATATTTTATTCACCATGCACAATCATTATGCTATAGCTGTCTAAGGGACAATGGTAGAAGATCCCCCATATTAGACAGGTGCAGAGAACACTACATTCTTTAGGAAAGGGTTCTTCCCCTACTCAAAGTATTAAGATATATACCCAAAAACCAGGTGCAGATAATGACCTGTCCATTTAGTTTGCACATTTCTCAATGTAAATAAAACAGCAGTTCCAGTTTAATAAATGTCTTATTTCATTATGATGTTCACCAAAACTTGTCTTATGCATGCCTTACACTCTCTACGTTCTGAGATACTCACCATACTTCCTGATCCTGTAGTCCATGGACCCACCACCTTCTCTGAGAAAACAACACATTCAGCATTGTAAAGCTGTACGTGCTTATTTAACATATTTTTGCTTTCTGAAAATTACTGTTGTTTTATATGTTAAATGTTCTGACCGTGTTTACCTCATCTCTCATTTACTCAAGGGACTTATACATTTAGTTCTTTTCTTAAGGCTTCCTGTGCAGCCTTTAAAAGCAACTGGCAATTCATCTTTGAACAACCATAACTGCACATGCTTCATTTCAAACCTAAAGTAGACAGAACTGCATACACTTCAAGAAATACTGGTGTATAAACAGAAAGGGCAATTTCTTACTCCCCAGTTGTCATACCTCATTGTATTAGTTCCCTCAGTCCTTATTGCTTCTATTAATTTCACACCTCCTAATTATCTGAAATAATTGTCTCTATGATCTCTTTCTGCTTTGTGCTCTTTATCTCATTTTTCTTCACTGAGGTGTAACAGTTTGCACTTGTAGAATTAAATCTATGTTACTGCATATACACTGGATACTACTTGTGTACCACCAAGTTTCAGTCTGGAAGTTAAAAGTTTTGCACTTCAGAGATGTACCTTATTCATATTCCCTTAACTTTGCACAGCTGTTTTTTCCACACCAAACCTAGACTGCTAATAAAGGCTAAAAGGTCGCAACAAATGGAACACAGCTTTGCATTAATGGCTTTGTCACATAGTCCTGATAGAGCAACACATAACCACTAACTCCTAATCCCATAATGTCACCAGAATGTGAATTATGAGACTGCTGACATTTGAGGTATGGAAGCTTTCCCCTTTCTCGTAAAGTTTAGTGACAGATGAATAAGTAATATGTACAGATCTGTGGGTATGTGAGCATAGCGGTGGGGGCAGGGGTGGATGTGCAGTTGTCCCCCCACCCTCAATTTTCTTTCACTTTATTTATTTATTTTTGACTGGTGCACTAGCTAACTTGTCAGGTGATACATATGTTTAGCTAATTACAGCCATGTACCATGAAATAATCTATTTATCCATCCCTTGTATAATTTATTCAGACATACACATCACTATACCACTCCCTCAACTCAGGTGGAACATATAACAATGAACCATCAAGTCAGATGGACATACTCTCAGATCCACTAGACAACTGTTGGAGGACAGTACATCGAATAAAACTGGCACACATTAAGGTCCATAGTATGTGCAATAAACTGTCATTGCTACAAGGTTGTCTCTCTCACAGCACAGAAATTAGGCAAAGATCTGTCATCCTTGGCAGTTGAATCTGGCTCCCAAGATTCAGCAGATAAGGTGGATAACACACACTTATAGGTAATCTGGACATCCCTCATACAGACTGTACACACTATGCCCTCATGGTGAGCCTGTCTTCCTCTTGGTACATACACATAAGTAAAAAAAAAATTAACTTGGCTTCTCTCCATCATCTGCCTGGGTCCACTGATGCTACTGTAGACTCTGTGTTGCTTAAAGGTAATACTGAAAATTAACTTGTGATCATGAGAGATTTCATAACATTTTAGAAGTGAATGCAAGTCCTCCTCAGACTCACTTTCACATCCTACACAACAGATGTTTGGAATGACACACGGATTAAGCTAACTACTAAACAGACAAAACCTGTAAAAGGGAACTCATGGCTACCTGTTAAAATTCAAAGGACTGCAAATGCAATCCTCAAGACTGCAGAACTAAAAACTCCATAGTGTCTTGGAATATTACCCCTAGTCTGAGATATATCAGCTTTTTGAGTTAATATACATAAATAGCGAGGTGTTGGTGTACACCTCCTTCACACTGGAGTTGCAGGTGGCTATTCCCCTGCAAAACTGTTTTTATGGTGTAACAGCAAATTTAATAGCAGGTCAGTGATGCAACATGCGTCACACTTGCCTTTGGTGCAGAAGGCTGTGGGTTCTATTACCATACTAGGTAGATGGATTGCTGATACTGCAGTGCTGTAAAGCATAAGGGAGTACTGCACCCCTGAGTGGGCTACCCTTTGGATGAGACATTAAACTGAGGTCCCACCTGCTTAAGTTGGTGGATATAAAAGATCCTATGGCACCTGCTGAAAAGAGTAGGGGTAGTCCCCTGATACCCTGGCCAAATTTCCCCCAATAGTATAAACTGCACCTTGGGTCTCCCCTTGAAAAGAGGCCACTAGCCTAGTGGGACTAACAACAAAGAACAAATAAATCATTTGCCACTGGTGGTCACAATGGGAATTGTAGTATCAGGTCCTGAACTTCTGCTAGAGAGATGTAAAATATGTTTGACAAGGTATCACTATTTGCACCTGAATATAGTGAAGCTGCTGACACTGGGGTAAATACATTCAGTATCCACTTACCTGTATTTGCTGCCTGACTTTGGGGAGAGATCCAGAAAACACATAATTATTCCTTCTTTGGAAAACTCAGGAATTGATGATAATACTTCAGATACATACTTTGTCGACTAGAACAGACTGCTTTTCTGACATTTCCTTTGGTCTGGAGGACAGGAACTGCTCAAGAACTAAACTAAACAACAACAATAATAGATATACTAAAGAAATCTTTGTTATCCATCAAAGCAGTAACATAAACAATCCAAAACCGTCCTGGCTGAGGAGTTGTCCACCTGGGCAGATCAAAACATCTCAGTTCATTTTCCCCCTAAGTTGTTCTGAAACAGCTAAATAATTCAGTGTCCATTTTGTCAATATCTTAAGTGTCCACTGTCCATTACAGCCACTCCTATTAACTCCAGGATCCCGGCTGACATCCCCCACACCCACACAAACAAACACACAATCTCCTGATTTTCCTAGCTGGCCTTACAAAACACAAATACAAACTTTTGCTGAAGTTTAAACCTTGTTCACTTACTGTTGGTATTCTGCCAGACCCTTTTCATACCAGCTGCTCTCTGTCCATTCCCCTTACTCAACTCTGCTCTAATTAACAACTGTATATGTGAAAAACATGTTCCCAAACTCAGGAAGTCAGAGACAGCAATTTGTTTAGATAACAGTGACACTCCACTTAGTAACTTTTTGCCTACAGCCTGTGTCCTAGTTATAAAATATTTAAAATATATCTACAATTCCAGATGTATCATAATCTCAGCATCTCTCAGTTTATTGTGACTCTCAAAAATGCTTCCATTCTAGTCAATAATCTCATACAGCTTATGCTTGACAAAACAGGCAGCAAAAGCGCTTAACCATGGAACTGCTGTCAGTACTGTGCTCCATAGCTTGTCAAAGGCATCTGCTACTATCAACCAACACCACCTCCTAAGCAGACTCACTCCCACTGGGGTATCTGCAGATACTATCCCAAGCCTCAGGAGCTATCCAGAAATCAGATCCCAAGGTCCCAGAAAGAAAACTGGCACTTTCCACATCTGCCTATCCCTGTGTATGTTCCATCTTTATGAACTTCATACTGAAACAATGTGGTGTTGTCAGGTGACCTAGTACTCTGGTGATTTTACACAGCTTTGCAATGTGCCTGTAATGTCATCTGTACAATAAGTGCTTCAGGATGCATTTAACTCTGTTCAAACCTGTTTGTCCAGCAATATAAAAATGAAATGCGTTCTCTTTGGGGATATATGTACCAGCCTTTTGTCCGTCTCTTGCTAACTTGATTACTGCCCCATTGTTTATGCACCCACTGAAACTGCAAAATGTGCCAAATTATGTGGGGACATTTTGAACAGAAACCTCAGCTTTGACTGCCGTATTAAGTTAGTTATTACACAAACACAGTCAGTGGCTTTGGCATGCTCTACAGGGTCAAGAACTTATAACCAGCTATAACGTAATAGCTACAGGCCATGCATTCCTGCTATTTATCCCCGTATATGCTCCCCATGTACTAACCGATGTTCAGACAGGCACTATACATCAACTTGAGATGGCCCACTCTCAGTACACTGTAGCACTGTCCCACTCTCACCACTGTGAAATTTTAAGCAAGCTTAAGTAATCACCTATTAATCTGCAGCAGACCCAACTAATAACGGCTCAAGGGCTATTATACTTCAATAACAACCCAGCAGTATAGGAGATAGGACAAGGCACGCACGCCTCAAAAACATTTGGCTCCACAACTGCCTTATCAGTAAAAGTCAGACACTCAACCTACAATGTCTACACAGCCAAGCATTCAAGTAAACTCTCTCTGGACAAAGGGAAACTTTTTCCTAAACATGGATTCACTGTAATGATTGCCTCCTTGCCTTTACCTGGTCGTGTAACTGTGTGATTATTTGACTTACCAAAAAGTCAATAACCTCCCTCTGTTTTTTAAGTCGACAATCCTTATTTTCTGCTGAATTCTCTAACCTTTCTGCCAGCAGCTCTTCTCAACCCCACTCTGTTAAATATTCCCATACCTGTTACCATATTCCTGTTTTCACTCACATCCTGTTCTCATCATCCCTACTTCTTGCTATGATCAGACTCACTTATAAATAATTCCTAATTCCTACTCCTTTCATTCCTCCTGTCCCCAACCCATGCCCCCCCCAACACACATTTTTCTGGCATAGTTCTTAGTTCCTTGATTCATACTCATCTCCTTCTGCTAACTGCTCTTTCCATGGGACTAGTGAATTCATATATGTTGACAAAAGGCACTTCTGGCTTTTGGTATACCAGTGTGCTCTAGAAACTAGCTGCACTATATTTATAACTGTTATTTGTTCTTCTGTACATATTCTGTACAAAAACATCATTGCACATATTCCACAATGCAAACCAGCATATTTTATATAAGTGGCTCCATATCTAATTAGTTAGACAGGTTTAAGTAGACATGTAAAGAACCAAAGGGTCTCTCAGTGCAATTTGCAAAGCCCAATTTAGCAGCTGAATATTCATGCTTTGTATTTGCTATTGGTCACAACTATACTGCTGTTCAATCTTAAACCAGTAAAGAATCAATCTGTGCTATAAAGCAGATGACACTCCCTGGAAAGGTTTATTAAAAGTGCATTTAAATCAAATAAAAGCAATAAGTGTCTCTGTGCTATGTCTGACAAAATAATTGCACAAAAAGCATTAGTCACACAGCCAAATCCGGAAGAAGAACAACAGTATGACACAGATCCCATAATGCAAAGCATCTTGGATACTTAAACTTAGATTAAGTAGAATTACATTGTATAAAATGGATTCTCAGTGCAAGCTTTAAAGCTCATGACAGCAGGAACATTCAGTACTTCAGCCATGTTAGGGATAATCTGCGTACCATGGTAGAATCTTAGACAAAAAAAAGTCTCTACTACAAAACCAATGACTGTCAGAAGCCTCACAAGAAGATTATTAAAAATGAAATTCAGATTGAGTATTCAAGTCAGATAGTGTGTTCTACATGTGTATTCCATTAACACTTTGTATGTTTTTATATGTACATTAGAACTGGGTCAGTTCAATAAAATCCACTTTTCTGTTTGAGTGATCTTTTTACCCTTGTGTGTAGATATATATATATATATATATATATATATATATATATATATATATATGGGGCTGTATTCAAATACATCCATTGTTGACACACTAAACATCAACGTCTTTACATCAAAACCACATATACTGAAAGCAACTGCGCATGTAATAAACAAACAAAACAACATTTTTTGCAGGGGGCAAGGTCCCCTGCACCATCTGCTAGTACTAACTCCAAGATCACACAAAAAACGGGTAAGGCCATATTCCCCAACCCCAGGAACTGTTAGATCTTGGACACTTGTCAACCAGCTGTTTTGTTGAACATAAACAGTTGACTAAACAACTGCTGACCACATACACACACATATAACATATATATATATATATATATATATATATATATATATATATATATATATATATATATATATATATATATATATATATATATATACACACATACACACACACACACACACACACACACACACACACACACACACACACACACACACACACACACACACACACACACACACACACACACACACATATACACTTCCCCTGCATTTGGACAAATGCCATTTTTTCAACAAATGCAGGCATGATTTAATGTCGAATGCTATGAGTAGCTGATCAGTGAAACTGTAAATGCTGTGAAATGTTGAAACAGGTAAAAACACCAATGCCAACCAATCTGTGGACCGGTGATCCTCTGTGGCGACCCCTAACAGGGAAAAGCTGAAAGACATTGCTTTTTATTGGCAGAGGAAATAGCTTTCCTTTCTCAATATTATTGTATTCGGTATTCTTTATTTTCTGAATATTTTTGTTTGTGATTTTAATACGATATTAAAGCTGTGGTGGCAGAGCAGTTAGCATTGTCGCTTCACAGCAAGAGGCTCTCCAGTTCGATTCTTGGCTGGTGCACCTTCTGTGTGAAGTCTGCATGTCCTCCCCGCTGTTGAGTGAATTTAAAGACATGCAGGTAGGTGCAAGTGTGTGCCTTCTTTGAAGGTTGGGCACCAGGCTGGCAACTTGACACAGTAAAAATTCACTGCCAATCATTAGCGGACCGGAGTTCCGCTGTGGCGACCCCTTATTGGGAAAAGCCAAAAGACAGTATTTTAATACGATATTAAAGCATTTCAATCATAGATAACAGAACTGTATATATATATATATATATATATATATATATATATTTAAACACACACACACACACACAAACACACATGGATCTACTTTGAAATCCCAACACTCATATGATCAAAGGTCATATACCCGAGATGAAAATAACGAAACTTAAAAAGCCCGAATGTCGACTTTTCCCAGGGTAAGTAAATATTTGCCCATCATGCCCTTTTCTCCACTTTAGTGCTCCCGGAGTTGGTATATATAGTTCGGGGTGTGGGGGGAGCGAGTGCATAGCCCCCCACCTAGGTGGGTTTTACTTACTTCGGTGTGAGTTCCGTTTACATTGGGCAAGTGTTTACTTACCCTGGGAAAAAGTCGACATTTGGGTTTTTCAGGTTTGCTGTTTTTGTCTCAGGTATATGACCATCGATCATATGGGCGTCTGGATTTCAAAGTAGATCCATACACACTACGCACAGAAACATGTGTGCGTGTGTGTGTGTGTGTGTGTGTGTGTGTGTGTGTGTGTGTGTGTGTGTGTGTGTGTATATATATATATATATATATATATATATATATATATATATATACATACACACACACACACACATATATATATATATATATATATATATATATATATATATATATATATATATAGGTAGCGTTGTCGCCTCACATTAAGATGTTGTCCTGTTCGATTCTCAGCTAAAACGTCTTCTGTGTGGAGACATGCGTGAATGGGCGTACCTTCGTTGAAGGTTGTACGTCAGGGCTGGCAACTCGGTATGTAAAAATTTATTGCCAATCATTAGCGGACCGGAGTTCCGCTGTGGCAACCCCTAACCGGGAAAAAGCCGAAAATTACAACATATAAACACACACACACACACACAAATATATATATATATATATATATATATATATATATATATATATATATATATATATACACACACACACACACACACACACACACACACACACACACACACCACAGGTCAAGATAAAGACAAAGACTGACCAGTAAACTGATAGCTTTGTCCTATAGCTCCGGTTTTGCTTCACCACCATTTGATAAAGCACCTGCAGTACTTCTCTCACTGTACCATGCACTCCTATCTCTTCTCCATTCAGTCACAAATAAGACCTCAAGATGCTTCAACTGTAGATGTCAAGCCACTCTTTGCTAGAAGTGGACCATAGCATCTGATTTGGTGGTGATAATTTTCTTCCCAGACACTTTGTATTGCTCCGGTACATTCTGAGGAGTTGCTCCAGTTCATTTTTGAGGTCACACACTGCGGTGGTGGTGCTGCGGTAGCGTTGTCGCCTCACAGTTAGACGTTGCCCGTTCGATTCTCAGTTAGGGCGTCTTCTGTGTGGTGGCATGCGTGAATGGGCGTTCCTTCGTTGAAGGTTGTGAATTAGGCCCGGCAAGCCAGCATGTTAAAACTCTACTGCCAATCATTAGCGGATCGGAGTTCTGCTGTGGTGACCCCTAAACGGGAAAAGCCAAAAGACACAAAAAAACAAACAAACAAACACATGACTGGGGCTAGGAGGGCACCATCATCTGCAAACAACAATGATACAAACCTCAAATCCCCACACTAGATATTGTCTAAACTCACTGCAGCTTGCTACCTTCTCCATAAAAATCCCAAACAGAACTACAGAAAATGCACAACCTTGGCAGAGTTGTACACCCATCCTGAATGTGTTCAACTTAGCACTGAAACTACATATACAGCTCACTCACCAAATAGAGGAATCAAACAGGGCAGTGAGTCTGGGACCTCAAGCTGTTTTACCATTTTCCACATGGCATTTAGATGTGCACAGTCACATGCCTTCTCCAACTCAGAAAACACATGCACACTACTGGCAAACTCCCATAAACCTTCCAATATCTGTATAAGTGGCACAGTGGCACAGGCTAAGCTATTGGGAATAACCATAGACTCCCACCTAAAATTTGATAGTCATCTCAGCTTAACTATTAAAAAAGTACATGACAAACTGGGATCACTCTACCGTATCAAACCATTTCTTACCAACAACACAAGATCAGCCATTGCTCGCTCCCAACTTCTAACCGCCCTACTCTATGCATCTCCCATTCTGACTAATCTCAACAAAACTGAACTAAGCAAAATAGAAGCCTGCTATAACAGACTTGCCCGCTTTGTTGCAAATTATTCATATAGAACTCATCACTGTACTGCTTTGAGACAGCTCCACTGGCTTGAACTGCCCAACCTCCTAACCTACAATCAGCTCTGCCTCTGTCATTCGATCTATTACCTCCCCAATAAGTGTCCTGCCCTCAAAAACCTAGTACAACATCACTCAGCCAAAAGGCCTCTTAGATCATCAAGCAAACTACTACTAGAAGTCACCAACAGCTACAATAGCTTTGGAGATGCACTACATAGTAGTTCAGTGGCTAAAAAATGGAACTCTGCCCCCAATAGCATTCAAAACACATCATCCAAAGCCTCCTTTAAAGACCTCATCAGGCAACATCTCAAGCAAAGTTGGCAGTGCCATGATTGCTCCCCAGGCTAGTGAAAGCAGATAAGGTACACATACTAAACTTAGAGTACTTGATAATAGTTTTCAATTTTACTCACAAACACTGGCTAATCTACAATGTATGTACTGTACCTGTGTACTATGTATGTATTCTAGCTATGTTCCAAATTTCAGCTGTACACCACAAATCTATTTTTTACCTTTATTTTTAAATTAATATTTTTTTTTGTTTGTTCTCGCCACTGTAACTGTTGATGTGCTGCATACCACTGTAAAACATGTCTTTTGTAATTTGTGTGTATACTGATCATGTCTAGATTAACTAAATGTATCTGTATTTTTTCTATGTCAGTCAGATACCCCCGGTTAACAAATGTAAAATAAAATAAAAAAAATAACAACTGATTCAATGTTCCAAGGCCAGGATGGAATCTGCACTACTCCTCCTAAATCAAAGGCTTGACTATTGGACAAAGTCTCTTTACCAGCACAGTGGCATATGCCTTCTCAGGAAGGATTAATGTGATGCCTCTATAACTGGAACACCTTCCTGTTTTCCTTTCTACAAATGCAGTACCACTACCCCAGCTGCCAGCACAGAGATGCCATTCTGACTTTTCAGACAACACTAAAATGGCATGTTAGCCCTCACATCCCAACAATTCATTTCAAGGTGGATTTCATCTACTCCCACAGCCTTGCCACAGCATGCATTTATAATTTATTTTATTTATTTATTTTACATTTGTTGACCAGGCTAGTCCAACTGGATATATGTCCATTTTCAGTGGACGCCCGGGGAGTAAAGCTCCACACTTCAGAAAAGAATCATAATAACATAGGTACATTACTAAGATTTAGCAAATTTTTCTAGTAAGTTACATTTTGGCTTAAGAGTAAGGAAAAAATCTTCTAAGCTACATAACACGTATGGATATACATACAACAAAATATAAGGTAAGTGAAATCAAGCACTATTTATACTTTAAAAAGGTTATACAAACAATAATGTTAGTAAAAATATAGTTAGTTTGTGTGAGTGAGAAGATTAGTGTTTGGAGACAGTGGAGGTAGTTAGTCTGGGTTTGCACAGGGGCATAGCCAGTGCGATTTAAGGTATGGTTTGAGTTTGGATTTAAATAGGGTTGCTGAAGGTAGGGAGGTTAGATCAGTAGGGAGGGAGTTCCAGGTTTTACCCACTGTGTTAGAGAATAGAGAGTCTCCAGCCAGATTGTTGGTTTTACTTATCTTTACCATTAATTTATTTGTTGAGCACAGGGTCTTAAGGTTATTATAGGGGGTGATTAGATTAGTTACTATTGGAGTAGTTGTAGGATGAAACAGTATCTTATGGGCCATAGTTAGCTGGTTTGATAGAATAAGATTTGGCAATTCTAACCACCCTAGTTGATTAAGATTGTTACAATGATGGGTTCTATAGGTAGACCCAGATGCAAATCTGGCAATATTATTGTAGGAGCTAGCTAGCTTGTTCAGATTGCTGTTGCATAGTTTGGTATAGATAGGGGATGCATATAGTAGGGTTGACATAAGGTGGGTCTGGGCAATGGTGGTCCTGGCTAGTGGGGTAAGAAAGGGTTTGATCCTATAGAGGTAACCTAGTTTTTTGTTTACTGTTTTTATAGTGTTGGTAATATGTGGCTCAAAGGTGAGGTTGTTGTCAATTAGTACTCCAAGTAGTTTTGTAGTAGAGTCCGGAGATATGATTGTACCATTGCTAAATGTGACTGTGAAATGCAGTGGGGGGCGCTCTGCGGGTGGGAGTAAATAGTAGCGTTTTTGGGGTTTTTTTTGGGTTCAGGATGAGACATCATTGAAGAAGCCAATTTTCTATTGTGTTAAATGTGTCTTGGGTTAGGGAATGAAGCTGTGATACTGAAGAGGCTGAGCATTAGTGTGGAGTCATCCGCATATTGGATACAAGTGGCTTGAGGTAATACAGAGTGTAGGTCGTTAGTAAAAATAGAAAAGAGGAGAGGACCCAATATGGAGCCTTGAGGGACACCAAGGGCAATTGGTAGGTGGGAAGACAAGTTATTCTCCCATAGTACAGCCTGTTGCCTGTTATTTAGATAGGATTGGAACCATTGAATATCAAGTGGATCCAGTGAGAAGTTTCTAAGTATGTTTATTAGTAGCTGGTGGTTGACCATGTCGAAGGCTTTTGACAGATCAATTAAGAGGGCTGAGGATAGAGTACTGATATTACAGTTTTTATTAATGACATCGGTGAAGGAAGAAGAGCAGAAGAGGTGCTGTGAAATGGTCTGAATCCATGTTGGCAGGTAGCTAGTAGGTTGTTTTCTAGGAGGTGGTTTAATAGTTGTGTATGAATGCACTTCTCCATGATTTTTGCCAGAGGGGATAGTATGGCTATAGGCCTATAGTTAGAAAAATCTTTGGAATTACCACCTTTATGCAGGGGGATGACATATGAGATTTTCCAGATAGATGGAATAGTTCCTTCAGAAATAGTTCTATTAATGAAGATGGATATGGGGTAGGTTATAGCTTTGGCTGCTTTTTGCAGGTATTCTGCAGGTAGTAGATCTGCAGAGAGGGTGGTGGGTTTAAGTTTCTTGATAAGGGTGTAGACAAAGGATGTAGGAATGGGTTGGAATTGAAATATTGGGGGGCTGTTAGGGATAATATTGGAAGGAGATGCAGTGTCAGGGGATAGCTGATTGGCCAAAGATTGAATGGTGTCTGTGAAGAAAGTGTTAAAAGAATTGGCAATTTGGTTAGAGCTGAGGAGATTGGAGCCTGAGGGGGTGGGTGTGATTGAGCGACCTGGGTGCAAGAGTTTATTTATACCTGACCAGAATTTTTTATGTTTATTTTGGTGGACTTGTGGAGGTGGCAGTAATAGTTTCTTTTATCTGACAATATGGCTTTTTTAGTTTAATTTCTTAATTGTCTAAATTTTAGTTGATCTGCCAGGTTTTTGGCTGTATGCCAGCTAGCCCAGAGTTTCACACCACACCTCACCAATCACCACAGTGACCTCATATACTGAAATGGATCCAGTTTCATCATTCATACTGGCACTGCCTTTTCAAAATAAGCAATGCCCACCACGTTCAGGAATTTCTTACTGTGCTCCTCCCACATATTAACAATGTCCCATTCAAGGTCGGTGCATCTCCACCTTTGTACAATCGGGGCAATAAGGCACCTCTTCTCCTGATTCACCAAGGAGTTTGCTAGAATCTTTCTTTAACCATATAAAAGTCATTCTCTTTGATCTTGCTAAAAGCTACCAAACTTCTCCCACAGCTGGGCTTTGGTGACTGCTGCACCTCTTTCCTGGCATACCAATACCTAGCAGTCAATTCTTGGAGATCCTCCTGCTACCATTTTATAGAATGTTCCAATTTGTAAGACCACTTCCCTTATCTCTGGTGTCCACAACATGTCCTAAGGTTACCATCATGGCTGACCATCTTTGACCACAGCTCCGTCACTGCCTCAACTGCTGTGTTCTTGAACAAGAGTCCATTCAGATTCCACATTCCCAACATCTCAGGGAGAAGCTATTCCGGAGATGTGGGTTAAACAAAAAGTACACAGAAGCATTAGCTAGGCATTACTAGGGTATCCTCACTACACATTTTTGGTTTTCTGGATTTGCCCAGTCAGCTATCTGACCAATTTCACAATCAAGACAGATCAAGAACTTTTCTGACCCCAATGCCCAGAATCTATTGCCTCAGGCATAATGACATGACTGCGAGTCACATGTACATCTTAGACAAAGTCTTGTACTTTGTACACTTATTATCATCCTTGTGTTCAAACAAGGGTTTTGCTGTGGGCAAGCTATGACTAATGCTGAAGTCTTAAAGCAATTCACCACTTGGGATCATATCAGAGAAGCTATTCCTCCTAAATCACTCATTCTAAGTATCTTCATCATTATCCAAGTAGAAACTGAAGTCTCCTAGCAACACTACAGACTCTGTAGGTGACATCCTATTGAGGACCCACAGTTTCTACAAAGGCCAAATATTCTGAACAGCTGTTTAATGCTGATACACAAACAACAGAGTTGTCCTTTCTGCAACTTATAGACATGCTGAAGCAACCCTCTCATTTATTGTTATAATTCCAAGTGAACATTCAGCTGGAGACTTGTATCGCCACACCTGCCCACAGCCTCTCCTGAAGGTCAACGCCAAACTAGAACATAGGCCATCCTAATTTAAGAAACCTGGTTGCAGAACCAATGCTGTCAACACCAGACGATCCTGCTGTCAAGACCAACTGACCCCCACCAGAGTTTGTCCTATTTTCATTTGCAAATCATTATTCATTATGCTCATGGTAGATTCTCCAAGCTGGGCTGCCTGAAGTTCATGGCAACAACAAGTTAAATTTTCATGTTTCAGCAACTGATATTTAGATGTGTTGTCAAGCTTACATTTTTCTTCAAAAGAAGACTTTTTGGTGGGAAAACATCCTTAACATATTCTCTATACCTAATATACTAGCTGCTACATATAATCTAAAAAAACTCTACTAATTGTAGATATTCAGTTCCTAACTTTGGAACAAAAAATGATATTTTATTATCTCGCCATCCAGTGCAAATGTTTACTGGAGTACTATAATGTTTTTTTTATTTATTTATTTATTCATTCATTCAGGAGAGAGTCTGAACTAAGGTCCCTTTTCAGCCATGGCATAAGCCATGAAGCAGCAGCATTAGCTAGGCATTACTAGGGTATCCTCACTACACATTTTTGGTTTTCTGGATTTGCCCAGTCAGCTATCTGACCAATTTCACAATCAAGACAGATCAAGAACTTTTCTGACCCCAATGCCCAGAATCTATTGCCTCAGGCATAATGACATGACTGCGAGTCACATGTACATCTTAGACAAAGTCTTGTACTTTGTACACTTATTATCATCCTTGTGTTCAAACAAGGGTTTTGCTGTGGGCAAGCTATGACTAATGCTGAAGTCTTAAAGCAATTCACCACTTGGGATCATATCAGAGAAGCTATTCCTCCTAAATCACTCATTCTAAGTATCTTCATCATTATCCAAGTAGAAACTGAAGTCTCCTAGCAACACTACAGACTCTGTAGGTGACATCCTATTGAGGACCCACAGTTTCTACAAAGGCCAAATATTCTGAACAGCTGTTTAATGCTGATACACAAACAACAGAGTTGTCCTTTCTGCAACTTATAGACATGCTGAAGCAACCCTCTCATTTATTGTTATAATTCCAAGTGAACATTCAGCTGGAGACTTGAATCGCCACCTGCCCACAGCCTCTCCTGAAGGTCAACGCCAAACTAGAACATAGGCCATCCTAATTTAAGAAACCTGGTTGCAGAACCAATGCTGTCAACACCAGACGATCCTGCTGTCAAGACCAACTGACCCCCACCAGAGTTTGTCCTATTTTCATTTGCAAATCATTATTCATTATGCTCATGGTAGATTCTCCAAGCTGGGCTGCCTGAAGTTCATGGCAACAACAAGTTAAATTTTCATGTTTCAGCAACTGATATTTAGATGTGTTGTCAAGCTTACATTTTTCTTCAAAAGAAGACTTTTTGGTGGGAAAACATCCTTAACATATTCTCTATACCTAATATACTAGCTGCTACATATAATCTAAAAAAACTCTACTAATTGTAGATATTCAGTTCCTAACTTTGGAACAAAAAATGATATTTTATTATCTCGCCATCCAGTGCAAATGTTTACTGGAGTACTATAATGTTTTTTTTATTTATTTATTTATTCATTCATTCATTCAGGAGAGAGTCTGAACTAAGGTCCCTTTTCAGCCATGGCATAAGCCATGAAGCAGCAGAAGACATACATTTACGTTACAACACAGGAATGACATGTGGACCATATCCCATGACAGCAAACACTGGGCAGTGTTACAATGTCAGTCAGCATAAAATGAAAGTATAAACTAAACAAAATACAAAGTACACCATAGGGAATCATACAAAATTATCCATAAGTGAACTTACCAGTGGATAGGATTAATATGGACTGTGAAAGAAGGTAAGACATGCATGATCAATCACAGTGGAATTTACTGACAAGTCAAAAAAACACCAACACAAGAGTATAATTGAAAACAGAACATAATAAAAGCAACAGACTAGTTGTTAAAAGTAAACATTCATACACTGTACCTTTAGGCGACTTGAAATCTAGAATAGCTCAGTTCACTCCTAAGCTCTGCTGGCATTGAGTTCCAATTGGTTGAGCTATTTTAGAAAATGCCCTCTCCCCTACAGTTAATCCAAAGCTGGGTCCTTTGAGAGTTAGTAGTGCTACTTGATATTGAGATCTACGACAGTAGAAGGAAATATGGCTATGAAGACAGTTAACTAAAGGTGGATAAGTTTAATGGACACGTCTTTTTGTCAATGACATGTAGCCAGTTTTCTTTTTTGGGTGAGAATCAGTGGTGTTTCCTGTGAGCCGAGAGGAAGAAGAACCAAAAGTCTTTGCTTACAGAAGTATGTAGTATGCACGTTTTGGTGAGAGAACTAAGGGTTAGTAATAGGAGTGGCTATTTCCATTTAGGAATGATAAGTCGAATACTGAAGGTTCTTCTAGCCTCAAAGGAAAAGAGATTTGAAAACCTTCTGCACAACTTAAGTTGTTTTCCTACTTTCTAAATGTTTTGTTTGACCTAACCTTTGAATCACACTAATGGGTCAAACTGCACTCCAAGATATCAATCCTGATAGGTTTAAATAGTGTTCTGGTAAGGGCCAAACAACTGTACATCAGAAGTATCCTTCAGCTTTTGGGGTGGGACAGGGATTACTGAATGTCATACAGGCTGACTTGTTGGTACCATGGTTAGTTTACTCTGCAGCAGCCATCACCAGAGGCTAAGACTTTCTGAATAAACTTTCGTTGTCACTGGCAGATTTTCCCAAAAGCAGGTGCAGCACGTCATCACCCTATAATGTTATGTAGTTGGTGCAGACCGTCATCACCCTATAATGTTATGTAGTTGGTGCAGACCGTCATCACCCTATAATGTTATGTAGTTGGTGCAGCACGTCATCACCCTATAATGTTATGTAGTTGGTGAAGACCGTCATCACCCTATAATGTTATGTAGTTGGTGCAGACCGTCATCACCCTATAATGTTATGTAGTTGGTGAAGACCGTCATCACCCTATAATGTTATGTAGTTGGTGCAGCACGTCATCACCCTATAATGTTATGTAGTTGGTGAAGACCGTCATCACCCTATAATGTTATGTAGTTGGTGCAGACCGTCATCACCCTATAATGTTATGTAGTTGGTGAAGACCGTCATCACCCTATAATGTTATGTAGTTGGTGCAGCACGTCATCACCCTATAATGTTATGTAGTTGGTGAAGACCGTCATCACCCTATAATGTTATGTAGTTGGTGAAGACCGTCATCACCCTATAATGTTATGTAGTTGGTGAAGACCGTCATCACCCTATAATGTTATGTAGTTGGTGAAGACCGTCATCACCCTATAATGTTATGTAGTTGGTGCAGACCGTCATCACCCTATAATGTTATGTAGTTGGTGCAAGCCGTCATCACCCTATAATGTTATGTAGTTGGTGCAGACCGTCATCACCCTATAATGTTATGTAGTTGGTGAAGACCGTCATCACCCTATAATGTTATGTAGTTGGTGAAGACCGTCATCACCCTATAATGTTATGTAGTTGGTGAAGACCGTCATCACCCTATAATGTTATGTAGTTGGTGAAGACCGTCATCACCCTATAATGTTATGTAGTTGGTGCAGCACGTCATCACCCTATAATGTTATGTAGTTGGTGAAGACCGTCATCACCCTATAATGTTATGTAGTTGGTGAAGACCGTCATCACCCTATAATGTTATGTAGTTGGTGAAGACCGTCATCACCCTATAATGTTATGTAGTTGGTGCAGACCGTCATCACCCTATAATGTTATGTAGTTGGTGCAGACCGTCATCACCCTATAATGTTATGTAGTTGGTGAAGACCGTCATCACCCTATAATGTTATGTAGTTGGTGAAGACCGTCATCACCCTATAATGTTATGTAGTTGGTGAAGACCGTCATCACCCTATAATGTTATGTAGTTGGTGAAGACCGTCATCACCCTATAATGTTATGTAGTTGGTGAAGACCGTCATCACCCTATAATGTTATGTAGTTGGTGAAGACCGTCATCACCCTATAATGTTATGTAGTTGGTGAAGACCGTCATCACCCTATAATGTTATGTAGTTGGTGAAGACCGTCATCACCCTATAATGTTATGTAGTTGGTGAAGACCGTCATCACCCTATAATGTTATGTAGTTGGTGAAGACCGTCATCACCCTATAATGTTATGTAGTTGGTGAAGACCGTCATCACCCTATAATGTTATGTAGTTGGTGAAGACCGCGTCATCACCCTATAATGTTATGTAGTTGGTGAAGACCGTCATCACCCTATAATGTTATGTAGTTGGTGAAGACCGTCATCACCCTATAATGTTATGTAGTTGGTGCAGCACGTCATCACCCTATAATGTTATGTAGTTGGTGAAGACCGTCATCACCCTATAATGTTATGTAGTTGGTGAAGACCGTCATCACCCTATAATGTTATGTAGTTGGTGAAGACCGTCATCACCCTATAATGTTATGTAGTTGGTGAAGACCGTCATCACCCTATAATGTTATGTAGTTGGTGAAGACCGTCATCACCCTATAATGTTATGTAGTTGGTGAAGACCGTCATCACCCTATAATGTTATGTAGTTGGTGAAGACTGTCATCACCCTATAATGTTATGTAGTTGGTGAAGACCGTCATCACCCTATAATGTTATGTAATTGGTGAAGACCGTCATCACCCTATAATGTTATGTAGTTGGTGAAGACCGTCATCACCCTATAATGTTATGTAGTTGGTGAAGACTGATAACACAGTTATTGATAAAAACGGAAAAGGGATAGAACCCTGCACTAAACTATGAGGAGGTACCACTATCCTGTTAATACATCCTGTGATGGACACATACTGAACCCTGGTTTTCTGAAAAGACTGACCTGAAATTTAACTTCTGATTAACCTGAAGGGATCTTACCCAAATTCTAGCATTCGGATTCTGGTAATCACAAGAGTTTTGTCTATCTGATTACAATGATTTTATCTGTTTTACTTCCAACATGTACATTGTTAGCAGGTGTCTGGATCCTTTGCCCACCAGGCTTGTACAATCACACTGAGAGGTCTTCTGTCTAGTCCTTTAACAGATCATGTGTGATCCACTTAGGGATGGGTGTTTTCCAGCAGTTGTTAAAGGAAGCCTTGGTAGGTTCAATTCTTAAAAAAAAGATGGGATAGAATCTGATGATCTATGAAAATTATAGACATATCTTAAACTTCATATTCATTGCCAAGGTTCATGAGAAGGTGGTATATGTACAACTGGATTCTTTTTTAAGAAACAGCTAACTTCAATGATTGAACTGGGAAAAAAATCTGTTTCTCATTATCCACAATAAGCATCTCCAGGCTTATTACACATATTTGTAAAGAAATTCATGGTTACTCCACCCTTCTGTGTGGTAAACCTACAGGATAGTACAGAAAAGATGGCTTTGGCTGGTGGAAGACAAATGCATGACAGACCACCATACTGAAGAGTTGACTACATAAATATAAAAGCAAAACAGGAAACATGAAACATTTCATAGATATGTCTCCTAAGAGGATCAAAATTATCAACCCTGTGTTAAAGGCATTGGGATATTTAGGATGGCTTGGCACAAGTTTTGTCATTTGTTAATAACTGTGTAGTCATATGAATTCCCACTTCTGACTTCCAGTTACCACTAGAAAAAACAAATTATCTTATGAAACCACAACACACACTTTCTCTACAGACAGTGCAGCTGCCTTTGTGAACCAGTCCTTCTGTTACTTGTTTATTTAGTTAACTGGCCAGTATGTGCTTGTAGTCTGCACTTCCAAGGTGAGCTCTTGAAGGAAGGATAATGCTGTAAAAAAGCACTTAAAGGTGATTATGTAGTCTAAAAATATGAATGGTGTCTATTTTCAGCACCATACTACCTGTTTGTTTGTCTTTTCGGCTTTTCCCGGTTAGGGGTCGCTACAGAGGAACTCCGGTCCGCTAATGATTGGCAGTAGATTTTTATGGTACTGAGTTGCCAGCCCGATGCCCAACCTTCAACGAAGGCACGACCATTCACGCATGTCTTTCGAATGCCACTTGACCGCGGGGAGGACATACAGACTCCACACAGAAGGCACTCCAGAATTGAACAGGAGAACCTCTTGCTGTGAGGCAACAACGCTACCGCTGCACCACCACAGCCATTCAGCACCATACCACCTAATCAGCTTAAATTAAAAAAGTCCCATTATTCTAGGCATTTCTACAGGAATCACAAAGCACATAAAGGCTCATGCACCTAACAGTAGCTCAGCAACAGTTGAATGCAGCTGTAAAACTAGCACCTAAGAACCTGCAAAAGGCATTTTGCTCAAAAGGCACAGTAATAAGGTCGAGAAAGAGTTAACTGCTGGTTTTCACTGTAGTACCAAAGCTCTGAACAGAACGTTCAAGGCAGACACTTATGGAAAGAGTGACCCTGACTACATCCCTAGATCAATCTGTGTATTAGCTCATATCCCAAGAGGCTGGGACACTGCCAGGTGGAAGAAAGACAATTGCTGCTCCACCCATCCTAAAAGACACTTTCCACTTCCATCATTGTCTGGGCATGTAACTTTATGATGCAGTATTTCCTGAATAATGGTTGTGCAATTCCATAGTGCAAGGAAAAAAACGTCTCCTCTGCCTAGAAAGCATAAAACTGCCTTTGTGCTCCTACACTAAAATACTTCAGTAAGATAATTTTTGCTCAATGCACTATACAATCTAATTAAGAAATGTCAATAGTCCTTGTAGTGTAAACTGTCTACTTTCCATGCTAATACCTCTTGCCATTGCTTACATTGTGAATAGTAATAATAATAATAATAATAATAAAGAACAGGTTTTCTAAATGATGTGGCTACTTGTCTCAAGCTGTCTTATATTTTCCATGCTTACAGCTTTACAAATCTTGTTTGATTTACATTTTTCTAATTAATTTCCTTTCTTTTAATACCTTTAAGTACATTCCCTAAACTTTCAATAACTGCTTCTTTTTCCTACCACACCGAAAAGGAGGTGATCTAGGAGTGCACACATCTTTCTCTTTACAAATATTTCTCTGCATTTCTCCTGAGTCTGCCCCCAAATAATTTTGTGCATATCTCCATGCTGGCAAACACTTTCTTTACTTTGGAAAATATTTATATCCCTTCTGTACTCTGTTCATCACAAATTATTCATATCCCTTTTCCACACTATATATGGCTAGATTCTTAACCAAAATTGCATTTCATACCATTGAATAATTTAGCAACAATACTCACTGTCATGCAATTCATCTTTTGAACCTTCGGGAAACAATGGGCATGTCACTGTGTTTTGTGTTATTTATACAAAAGCAATATCAACCTCACACCTTCTGCTGCCTATTCTCCCATATTTTAAATGCTCCATTGCTTGGCCCTCCAGTGTAAACTCCCGAGTGCTCAGTCCTGAAAGGTCATCACCTGTACACCCACAACACATACACATATAGACACACACACGCGCGCGCACACACACACACACACACACACACACACACACACACACACACACACACACACACACAGACACACACACACAAACTTCATACTAACATTCTAGGTGACTATACCCTGTACATTTTTATAGAATGTAAAAACATGACTTGGTATGTGCTAGGATTAACTTATTTGCACTTTATTAAGAAATCTTCATTTGATATACATAGGAGCCCACAGGATGAGTATGATTTTTATTTGTATAAATGGAAGCTGTACAAGTTTAATTTACCTCATGCATTGTGAAACCAAGGATAAGAGGAAGGAGTGCAAGAAATTCACATGCAGCCCTGAACCCCAGTCTATGTGTCTTACTTGTTTTCATTTGAAGGTATTATTCATTTTTAATTTATCTTTAATGATGTAAGAAGAAAAGTACAGTTTTGTACCTACCATAAATGTAAATGTTCGGGTGCTCATACAGCTGCAGTCATAACAGATGGGGTTATCCTGCCATCAGGCGGGTTCTCGGTCGGCCGAATTCCAAAGTCTAGGTCCGGCGTCGGTTGTCGCTTCCTCCCTGACGTCAGTGCGGCAGGGGTATAAAAGAGGCAGCCAACGCCATTTTCTTCAGTTTTTCTTGCCCCAGATGTCAGGTGCCCCCAGAAGGAAGGCAAACATAATGTTATGCAAAAATGCAATGTTGATAAATCAAAAAGAGTAGTTGCACACAAATACACCATAAAAGAGTACCCCAAAAGGTTACATGAAAAGGGTTTGTCATAAGGCCTGTCCTAAGAGGGGTTGGTGGGAGGGAAACCTGGACTGCAGCTGTATGAGCACTCGAACATCTACATTTATGGTAGGTACAAAACTGTACTATGTTCATCGTGCATACAGCTGCTGTCATAACAGATGGGTAGAATCCCAAAGCTAAGTAAGGGTGGTAGGCACTAAGTGGAACTAGGAGGGGCTAGGATGCCCTGCAGGACTGCTGTGGCAAAGCCCGCTCTAGATTTAGAGTACAGTGGGAGGTGATAGTGCTTGGAGAAAGTGTGCACTGAACTCCAGGTGGCTGCTTCCAAAATATCCTTGGTAGGGACCCCCCTGAGGAAGGCTGCAGAGGTAGCTGTGGCTCTGGTGGAGTGGGATCTGATGCATGCAGGCACAGTTTTTCCATGAAATGAGTAACAAAAGCGTATGCAGTGGGCTATCCATTTTGAAATTCTCTGTTTGGAAATAGCCTTTCCTTGAGGACCTGCAGCATAGGACACAAAGAGTTGCTCAGATTTCCTGAATGGCTTTGTCCTGTCCAAATAATAACGAAGTTGTCTGTGAATGTTCAAGGAATGTAGTAGTCTTTCCCCTTTGTTCTGTGGATTAGGATAAAAGGTAGGTAAGTGGATAGTCTGATTCAAAGCTACACTGGATACTACCTTTGGCATAAAGGTAGGATTGGTTCGTAAGGAAACTCTGTCCTGATGGAAAATGATGAATGGTTGCACAGCCATGAGGGCCTGTAGCTCCGAAACCCTGCGAGCTGAGGTGATAGCCAGAAGAAAGGCTGTTTTCCATGACAAGTACTGTAACTCTGATGAAGAAGCTGGCTTGAAGGGAGGAAGGGTCAGCTTTTCCAATACGAAGTTGAGGTCCCAAGCAGAGACTGGTAGTTTCCTTGGGGGTTTTATATTCTTTGCCCCTCTGAGGAACTGCCTTAAGAGAGTATGAGAGAATAAAGGAGGATCTGTGTTGTATTGTGCAGAAATGGCTGAAGCGTGGATCTTGATGGAGGAGAAGGAAAGCCCATTGTTTAACATCTCAGCTAGGTACTGTAAAATTTGAGGTATATTTATTACCCAAGGATTCTGGCCCTTTTCTTGAATCCAGGAACAAAATCGTTTCCATTTGGCGGAGTAGGCTTTTCTAGTAGAAGGTCTTCTGGCCTCCAAGATGACATCCTGCACCTCCTTGGAGAGGAGAGTCTGTTGGGAAATTAAGGAATTCTCCATGCAGCTAGATTTAGGGTTTTGAGCTGGCTGTGAAGGGTTTTGTAGTTGTGCTGGGACAACAGAAGAGGGACTAGAGGTAGGATCCATGGTGGGGAGTGTGTCAGGCTCTTCAGGAGCTGATACCAGTGTTGTCTTGGCCAGTCTGGAGCAATGAGAATCATTTTCGGCCTCTCTGCTCTGGCTTTTAATAGAACTTTGGGCAGCAGAGGAAGAGGCGGGAAGGCATAGACTGTCAATGTTGCCCAATTGAAGGAAAGTGCGTCCACTTTCCAGGCCTGTGGATGATAGGTCCTTGAACAAAATTTTTTCAACTGGCAATTTCTGTGTGTAGCAAAGAGATCTATGTCTGGCTGTCCCCATGCCTGAGTTATCTTTGTGAAAATTTGAGGATGCAACTTCCATTCATGTGGATCTGTCATATTTCTGCTTAGGTTGTCTGCCAGTGTGTTTTCCTTCCCTGGCAGGAATTGTGCCTGTAGTTGAATTTTCAATTCCAGTGTTGTGTTCCATAGGGTCATGGCTTGCCTGCACAGGGGTATGAATGAGTTCCCCCCTGTTTGTTTATGTACCACATCACTGTGGTGTTGTCTGTCCTTATCAATAGCTGGCCTGGATGCAGTAGGTCTTTGAAGGTCATAATAGCCTTTTGCATGGCTAGCATTTCCTTTTGGTTGATGTGAAGGAGCTTCTCTTTCGTGCCCATTTTCCCTGAATGCACTGAATTGTCATGTGTGCTCCCCAGGCATTGTCTGAGGCGTCTGTTGTGATGATTTGAGTTGCTTGAGGTACACAGAAAGGAAGACCTGTGTTTCTTTGTCAAGCTTGAGCCCACCACATAAATTCCTTTTGAAGGCATGGAATGAGTGGTATAATTGCTTCCAAGCTGTGGCTGTGTTGAGACCATAAGTTTTTAGGTACCATTGAAGTTTCCTCATATGCAGCTTTGCACATGGGATAAGTAGGATGCAAGATGCCATGAATCCCAGAGCCTGCAGGACTTTCCTTGCAGTTAGCCTGGTGTAAGTTGCCATTTTTCTGAAGTATTGAGACAGTTGCCCTTGCTTGTCTGGCGTGAGGTAGGCCATCTGGGTGGTTGTATCCAAGTTGGCACCCAGGAAAATTATTTGTTGAGAGGGTATTAGTTTTGATTTCTTTTTGTTGACTGTGTATCCCAGGAAGTTCAACAGTTTTATTACAAATGCAAGGTGCTGCAGTAGTATGTCCTTGCTGTCCGCTTGGATCAGGCAGTCATCCAGATATGGGTAGATCTGTATCCCTTGTAGTCTGCAGAAGGCGATTACTGATGCCAGGCATTTCGTAAACACTCTGGGCGCAGTAGATAACCCAAAGGGCAATGCAGAGAATTGGTAATGGGTTGAACCTGCAAGAAATCTAAGGTATCTTCTGCAATCTTGTCTGACAGGGACATGCAGGTATGCCTCCTTGAGGTCCAATGTTACCAGCCAAGACTCCTTGCCCAGCATGGGAAGAAGCTGCTGTAATGTGAGCATCTTGAATTTTGGCACCTGTAGATATGTGTTTAGGATGGATAGGTCTAAGATAGGTCTCCAATCTTTGTCTTTCCTTGGTACCAGGAATAGTTTGGAATAAAACCCTTGACCTTGTTCTTTTGCAGGTACCTCTTGAATTGCTTTCATGTCCATGAGAGCTGAAATTTGTTTTTGTGCCTCTGCCATTTGATTTTGTGGCAGGTTTGGCATGCCTCTCATTTTGGAAGGGTGTGAAAGTGGAACCTGTAGCCTCTGTCTATAATGTCCAGAATCCATTTGTCTTTTGTAACAATATGCCAATTTTTTGAGAATAATGTCAGTTTTCCGCCCAAAGGTGCTGCCATTAAAGCTTTGCTTGGCAGGTGTAGGGGGAAGTCATTGTGTCTGCTTTCTAAAAGACTGTGATCTATCTTCTCCACCTCTTCGGTTTGGTGCTTGCCACTGTCTGGCTCTGAAAGATCCTTGAGGTTGCCCTCTACCACTTGGACGCCTGTATCTGTCCCTTTGAGGTCTGTCCATGGCTGGAAAGGACCAATTTTTTGAAGGCCAGTTTCTGCTGAAATGTGGAGACTGTACCTGCAGGAAATCTTTCACTGTTTGCATTGATTTCGCTTTTTCCTCCATTTTCTTTAGCACCTCCTCTGCTTTAACACCAAACAATACATCTTTTTGAAGAGGTGCATCTAATAATTTAGCTTTGACATGATCTGGTAAGGTTTGCTCTTTGAGCCAAGCATGCCTACGATAACAGACCCGTAACAGCAGCTCTACATGAGGCCTCTAAAGCATCAAAACCACACTGCAAGGTATGTTTACCCACTTGTTCTGCACCATGCAACAAATCCTGCAACTCTTTTAAATCTGGTTGTTCTGGTTGTGTCATTTTGCTTTTCAGCTGAGATATCAAAAACTGTTGATACTTTAACAAATGGAACTGACAGTTTAATGCCCTCATGGTTAAAGTGGCCGAGGTGTACACCTTTTTCCCCCACCTTTCTAAAGCTCTGGAATCTCTCTCTGAAGGTAATGGGTTTTTAGCAGTGGAGGCCTTAATTCCCTTGGGACCCTGTGAAATAGTTTCTGGGTCAGCAGTATGGCTTTTATATAGGAACTGGTGAGAATCAGGTACCCGGCAATACCTGTCTGGTTTAACAGGAGCTGGAGGCAAAGAATCAGGATTAAGGCTGGCTTCTGTGTACACATCATCCAATATATCTAAAACAGGAGGGATAGCCAGAGGCCTATGCTGGGGGAGCAGAAGAAATTCCCTGAGCCTTTTCTTGGAATCTGAGTAATCTTGGCCTTCCCAGTGAAAGTGTTCCCTCAATGTATGCAGGGTTTCCCCAAAAGAGAAGTCCTCAGGGGGGGAGACCGAGGGAATAGACTCCTCTGCATCAGAGTCTTCGAATGGAGAATAGGCACAATCCTGGTCCTCAGATAGTTCTGAGGTAATAGAAGCTTGATCTGAGGAAGGGTAGTCTTCCTCTAATCTGGGCCTTTTGTCAGAGGGGGGTTGAGAACCCCTGATAAGAGTAATCAAATCCTCAGCCATTTTAAGCATCTGTTTTTTAGGCATGGTGCCTTGAGAGGGTGTCTGAGGAACCTGTTTTTTGGTTTTCATGGCTGTTTTAGATTTAGTGAAGGCTTTAATAGAGAAGGAGGAAGGCCTGAAGACCCCTTGAGAAATGGCAGGCCTGTCTAAATTCTGAGTTTCCCCGCCAGGAGTGGCGTCGGTACCTGTAGTAGGAATGGGGGCCGAGGAGCCTGCGACCTCGGGTACTGAAGACACCGGTAATGCATTGTCATCGGTACTCAGGGGCTGCGTAGGCACCTCGCTGAGTACCGGAGAACCGGTAGTCGGCCTTAGCGTGGTATCAGTAGGTGGTGCGGACCTCGTATGCCGGTCCTTATCTTTGTGTTTTTTGCTCAAAACTGGAGTCGGAGTATCCGACGACATAATATAATTAAATTTTTTGCCAAAAAAGTGAAGGGCGAACTCCGCCTGACGCCTAATAGTGCGTTTGTTGAATCTAGCACAAAAACGGCAGGCAAAGACATCGTGGTCTGGGCCTAAGCAAGGTATACAGTAAGAGTGGAAATCCTTATGCGGTATTTGCTTCCCACATGAAATGCAATTATTAACTTTGTCTGACATCGGTCTGAGGCAAGAAAAGTTTCCCCAATGGGGTACTTAGCTTTCAAGAAGACTTCGGCTGAAATACTTTCGTAAATCTCAGGAGCCTGCCGACCGGCACTTGTGAACTGTTATGACTGCAGCTGTATGCACGATGAACATCTGCCTGACGGTTAGTATAGAGGATTAAGGCTACAAGCTATTAGTGAGCTGCTTCCTGTAATCCAGGGTTTGATTCCCCTTTGCCTCCATTTACCTGCTAAGTGCCCTTGAACAACTCCCTTAACGAGACAATACTCCCAGGATGCTGATTAATACAGCACTTGTGTACTGTGGGCTTACCCAGTTAACAAATGAAAAAAAATAATAATAAAGGGTGGGAAGGATTCAAAAGCTAAGTGCTAGACCTTAATGGCAACCATTGCTGTACTCCAACTCTTAAAACTTCTGCATCTTGTGAATTAAAAAAAAACTGCTCCAAATTAAGCCTTCATAAATAACAAACAAGAAAGTTCAGTGTTCTCTGCTAAGCGGCCTTATGTCCTGACTCGATGAGTATGACCTTACACCCAGCAGCACCTGAATTTCACATACAACAGGAGGTGTGTGGTAGCTAGTGAAGTGTGCTGTATGGCCCAACAGCTTGAAAGTAACAGTAATTAAACCAAAAATGTACATCAGCATTAACAATGTTTTCTATTACTTGTTTTCTGTGTAGTATCTGTGAGAAACATGAATGCAATGCAGACAATCTCATCATGCATTGCTGAGTGCAGCATCTATAGCTCAGCTTTGCAAAACTGGGACTAAATTTCTTTTGTGAGCGCTAAATTAATCCAACAAGTATCACTAAGCACAACAGCCTGCACTGAGAAGCTATCTGTTTGCACTTAGTTGTACGTAGCTGCAAGTATTCACGGAGATAACCATAAATGTTCCAAAATTCAGGACTGAAGCAGCCAAGGGCAAAAACATGTGATTTCCTTTCTTTTTCCATTTGCATATTTTTAAAATACCTAAAAGGTCACTGTAAATGAAATACCCCAGCGTTCCAGCTAGTTGGAAGCTGAATAACTTATGCGCTTATAAAATTATAAACATTTGCTTACTAAAACTGCATGAAAATTAATCCCCTTCTTTTTTTGACCATTCATGAAAAAATATTACATACACTGCTCGATTTACAGACACTTGAATACTGAACGTTTGAATCTGTAGCAATCTGTTATCATCTTTTTTTCTTAGTTATTCACGTTAGTTTGTCAAGAAATGTAGAAGCAGTCTTGCATTCCTCTTGTTCATTAGACAGCTTCACATGCAGAACAGCTTTTGTCCTCACAGTATTTTATTATCTTGTTTCAACTATTTATCACATTTGTTTTTCAAAAAGGGGAAAGGAGATCTATCTATCTATCTATCTATCTATCTATCTATCTATCTATCTATCTATCACTAGGGTAGAAGAGTTATCCCAAATCTATTCCAAACATAAACGATAAATATGAAGACATTTTCATTCTGAGTAATTTAGTGTTTACAGTACTATATGTATATATATTTCAGGATGTAAGTCATTTGATTTTGATTATGGTAAACATGCCTCTCAATTGTCCAGAATTTTGCAGAATATCCAGATTTTTTTCTTCACATTCTTGGTCTGTTCCTAATAAAATTTGTGGATTTCTGACAAACATTGAGGTTTGAGTCACTAAACAATGAAAGACATCCAAGTTTTACTGAGGGAATCCTGGTTAGTTTCTTTTCCTCCGCTTAGTAATATGCTTAAAGGTCGCCACTGATCCGCCTGAGATCTGAGGCTGGGCTGGGAAGTTTTAGTCCTTATATCCATCAGAAAATATTTGCTAATACAAGAACTGCTTGCTACTCTAGCAACTTTCTAAGTTTATAAGAGCTACATTTAAAATCTGTCCCTTATTTTGGGCTTTTGTCCCCCAATACTTTTTGGCTTTGTCCAGAATTTTTGCACTAAGAGGTTAAGAGGTATGATGGTAAACAATACTGCTATAAATATCTATATGGGGAGTAGTTATGCTAGAAATAACAGATGTGTTCATATATCAGTTGATCCAAAAGGCAGTTCACATGGATCAACAGTAGGGTTCATTGTCTGCATTAATAACAAGTCTGTGCTTTTTTTCAGAAGTTGCCACAATTGTAGGTGCACACACTCAATGTGAAAGTGAATGCTGTGATCACACACTAACAGTCTAACCCCCGAGTCCACTAGTTTATTCCACGACCACTTCTAAGCACACTCAATAAATATACCAGAATATTCTTACTCGGCTTTCAGGGAACTCTAAAAGATGTGGCTGGCTAGAGGATCTTAATGGTTAAAATGTACTTATTATACCTAGTATCAGAGACCATCTTTGATAGGTAAGAAAAAAACAGTTGAATCTCAAGCAGTAACACCAGCATGGAGGTAAAAGCTAGAGGACATCCCAGAAAATAAGGTTCAAAAGGCTAAATCCTGAAGGAGAGAAGTATGAAAGGAAGCCCAACACCTGATGCCACAATCAAGACAAAAATGCCTGATAAAGGTATGCATGACAACCTACTAGACATCATCCATGTATGTATAATGGATTCTTAAAGCCAGTAGATGACTCTTTTGGTATGAATAGAATGAACCACAGTGACTGGGGTCACCAGAGATTCCCCAGACACAAAAGCATCTGCCTCACTGACCTAACTCCTTAACTCCAAAATTATTTTTGGAACAAACAGTGTCTGAATTATTGTCAACACCGGTGAAGCTGTCTGCTCCAATGCGTACTTCACAGGCATCAACATTTAACATTTTTTTGCCAGGAAATTCTGACTTGGAAAGAAGCCAATTCTCAGTGGAGGCCCATGGAGAAACGCACCAGACATATGCCTTTGTGATGTGGAATGAAACCGGAGCACCTGGAGGAAACTCACACAAATGCAGGGAGGGCATGCAGAGTCTACACAGAAGGCACTTCTGCCATGAATTGAACCTGAGAACCTCTTGCTGTGAGGTGACAATGCTACCGCTGCACCACTGCGCCATCCATGCAGCACCAGTACAGATTTCCAAGGCACACAAATGACTGCATTTTACTGTAATTTACAGAAGCTAATGTAAACGTGCCAGCCTCACCAATACTGCTACTATGGTAAACAAAATCCATTCTGAAACAGAGAAAGATTTCTTCATTTTGAAGGATCAAACCCACCTCTGAAAAATTGTTTAGCTTTCATTGTTTCAGCTGGTTCCAAATATTTTCTAGGATTTCCTCTTTTAAGACATTAGATTTCTTTCTGTTAAAAAGGAATACAATGCTTTTTGTCTCCTTAAGTAGCCTGTTTAAAATTATTACCGTGCTTACAGCCATCTAGAATGTGCTCTGATCAGAGGTAAAATACACTATACTCCTGAAAGTATTTAGAGGGCTATATGTCTACCACAAGTACATTTGTTTATATATTTTGACACCACTGTCAATACTTTCACTGATACAGATACAACAGCAACTGTTACAATGTTGAAAATGAAGTCACTACTCAGAAAAAAAAAATCACTAAAGCAAATCAGTGAGTTATACAACACCCAAAACAGTGAGAAGAAATGAACAAACAGTGAAACAATGGAAGGTATAACAGAGTCTTTCACCAACATGTGAAAGCGTGATATTCTGCATTGGTTCCACACATGAAAGGTATTGCTGCTTTCACAAATTTTGGCTAAGAAGAAACACACAAGGTGGTTAAATGTAAATGTTATGGATTACTGTTACACTAATGTTCCCTGAAGAAGATCCCATGTTATGGATTACTGTTACACTAATGTTACCTGAAGAAGATCCCATGTTATGGATTACTGTTACACTAATGTTCCCTGAAGAAGATCCCATGTTATGGATTACTGTTACACTAATGTTCCCTGAAGAAGATCCCAGTTTCCCCAAAGAAACCCATTATCTATGCACTGTTTCTATAGCATCTGCTGACACATTTAAAGGTCATCTATCTCAAAATTTCCCATACCTTTTTAAACATGATTTACTCTCTCCAAGTCAGAAGTCTTCTTCTTTATTCACTAGCCTTTTTGTACCACAGCAACAAATGTCCAGGTCAAAAGGCTATCACGAGCATGTCAAACTCTGATGTCATATGACTAATAAATACTAACAATGACATGCAGTTTTTTTTTTTTTTGTAAATTCATAACTAATACATGCTTACTGAGATTTTGTAACAATTCTTCTGTACAGTCAGCTGTAAACAGCTACTTACAATCCTTGCTGTCTCCCATTTCAGAGCAAACTGTAACTTAAAGTCTGCAATCCAAAACCTTTAATAAGCTTATAGAGCAATAACCCACGCCTGGGTGTGGGTAATGCTCAATTTACCCACGGTTTGTGTGGTTTGGTCACGAGGGCGAAGCCCGAGTGGCCAAACAAAGCCAACCATGGGTAAATCCAGCATTACCCACACCCAGAAGTGGTTATTATTATACAATGACATTATTTAAGAAAAAAAATAATTACTTTTCTTAAATAATGGCATTGTATAATGCCTCCTTGCTGCCCTTCTGCAGTTGTCTGCTATTCTGCGGCAGTTATGATGTACTGCGCATGCGTATGCCTATGCAGTACATCAGAGCTGAGGGCAAAAGCAACGGAGAAAGCAAGATCTCCGTTGCTTTTTACAAACTGTTTCGCTATGTTAAAAGGGTTTAACATAGCAAGACAACTTTAAAAAAGCAACGGAGAATCTCTGTTGCTTTTTTTAAAGCTGTCTCGCTATGTTAAACTCGTTTAACATAGCGAGACAGTGTAAAACAATGGAGATCTTGCTTTCTCCGTTGCTGTAAAAAAGAGTTATAGTAATGGAAAAAGTTCAGACGACCGGACCTTTTTCCATTACTATAACTCTGATTTACAACGTGCACGCTGACCAATCAGCGTGCACATTTTTGAATATTAATGGAGGGTCGTTGTATAATAACCATTATCTAACACACAAGAGAAAATTTATAGATACAATGTAAGAAAACCTCACTAGGAATGCTACCCCAGCCCCATGTGATATTGTTTTTTTTGTCAACCAGATTATTAACTTCTGTTTCTTCTTTTTCTAAATTACATTCATTATTGTATCAGTACCCACTATTACAGCCTCTCTCAGTTTCCCACCTATTTTATAAATTACTTTTTAGTTTAATACTAGATGTTCTTAATATTTCTTGCATATCCTAAAGTGCTGTATTTCCCATGTTATTATTTCCCTCTCCAACTTTTTCGTTTCCTGTTAAACTTGCCTTGAAGTGTCCCACTTTCTCAAGTCATTTTGATAGTCTACAGCCTTAATTTTGATGTCTCGTTCATCATGTTCATTAACTGTCCTAATTTTATCAATAATACCCTCTCTACTGCAGAACATGTAACTTATACTAATCTAGATATATTCTTTATAACTTGCTCTATTCTTCTGCTTTAAGTAAACAAACAAAAATCTACTATCCCTTTTTAAAAGCAGGACGCTAAGCTCCAGCAATCTAAAGCATTTATTCATTTGTAAGCATGTTAACCCCAGCTGGCTTATATTTATTTTTCAAAGGAACAATCTCTTTTAGCATCATAGCTGGAATTCTTTTGCCATTACATGTATTAAGCCTCACAGCTGCCACACCTATATGTAGTTAATAATTTAAAATACATATAGACTAAAAATGTCAAGCTTTAAAAAAATCCTTTTCTTTGCAGGTATCTCTGAATGGCTAAAGCACTCAGCTATGTGTTGAATACTACCATTCTGAAGTGTTTCAGTGAAGCCAAATCATCAAAGACCTGTAAGTATTAACAGTTTTAGCTATCCTATGTCTGCTGAATAACAGAAAACTGAAGTTAGCGATATCTGAAAGGGAACCATCTACTGTAATTGTTCTAAGACATTAATTTAAACTGCAATGCTCACAATTGTATTCAGGATTGAAAATATTTAGCTTTGGCACACAACAAACACATGCCTCCATTCAGTTGATTAGCCATAAAAGGCAGAATTTTCAAATTACTATCACATGGATGCATTTTAACATTTTCAGTTGTGCATTTTCAGAAACTAAACCATACCAGTTAGGTTTTGTTAAAGACAGGTCAAACCTACTGAATCTGGTGGACGTCTTTGAGAAGGTCACCAAGGCAAAGATAAAGGCAAAACTGTACATACTGCCTACCTTGACCCAGCTAAGGCATTTGATACAATACCACACTTGGGCATTGTAAACAAACTCATGGAATGAGGCGCAAACACCTGTGCAATTCATTTAATATCCAGTTAGCTCACAGACAGGACCCAGAATGTTAGGATTTGACAGACCACCTCTACATAGAGGCCAGTCACCAATGGAGTCCCCTGGGCCCAATGCTGGGTCAGATTCTCTTCGACATTTATTGTGTCAGATGTCAAGGTCAATCTCAAGGGCCATAGGCTTACCAAGTTTGCAAATGAATGCAAGCTAGGAACAATCATAGAACACCCCCCCCCCCCCACGAAACTAACAATACTAACACCTTGCAGGAAGGTCTAACAAAGACAAATGACGGGTACCAAAGCCACAGCTTAAAACCCAATGCCAAGAAATGCATAATAGTACATTTTGGGAAGTCAGCCACCCCTTGATAAAACACCTCTAAAACTAGACACGGTAGCAAAGGATTAGAGGATTCATGATGATAGTAACCTGGCTTTGTGTCTAAAGTTGTAAGGTTGGGATACATTTAGGTTGCATGGCTAGACTTATTAAGGCCCCAGTGGTCATTACCCTAGTGTAAACCTATGAACCCATAATCAGAGCTGATACTGACGTGCAGAATTTCTGAATTTACAAGTTCTGAAGGCTATTGGCAAAGTGTCAGAACTGTGAACACTGCTACTCACTTGTTTTGTAGGTAAAAAAAAGAACACCTTTCTCCTTCTTTCTTATTTATTTGTTTATTTATTTTTTTTTTGACATATGTTGACCGGGAAAGTCCATTGGGTCAAAAACCTATTTTCAGTAGTGGCCTGGAGAGAAAAGCTCCACAATGAGTAAAATAATAACATTAGATTACAGTAGATAGGTAGTTATACAAATTTAGAAAGAAATACTTTAAACTATATAAAAATATAGACAACATTTATCACATCACAGCAAACTTTTTTTAAAAATACTGTAGCATCGTCTATTTAACATAGAGGTGAAGGTAAATACATTTTATAGAAAAAAATTAATTATATTTAATTCAATTTAAGTACATTGCATTAAAAACTGAGATATACACTACTACCCTCTCTCTCTCTCTCTCTCTATATATATATATATATATATATGGATTCATATGATTCCATCGACATTGACATGACATCTAAACATGGGTCCTGCAAGGGGAAAAGGATATGGTATAGCGGAGTTTAGTATGGGTACAGTATCATATCATATCCTTTACTTCTTTCAGGACCCATGTTAGCACTTGTTTTGTTGTACACAACGTAGGGGTGTTACGCGGACTATGAACAAAATACGTGAAAAGTTGTCATTTACTACTGGGGGTATTGTATGTTCGTACAATCGAATCATAACATCGTGATGTGTTTCAACGATTTTGAACGGTCGCCTCTTCCTTTCTTCGAGAAGAACGCTCTTTCTTTTGATGTCGATGGAATCATATGAATCCATATATATATATATATATATATATATATATATATATATATATATATATATAGTACAGTTTTGTACCTACCATAAATGTAGATGTTCGAAGATCCACATTGCTGCAGTCCTTACTTATGGGTAGTCCGCTGTCCTCGGTTGGCCCGAATACCAAAGTATTAGGCTGACGTCGGTCATGGGCGCACAGCCCTGACATCAGAGCGTCAGGGTATAAAAGCGCATGACCGACGTCATATCCTCAGTCTTTTCTTGCCCCAGATGTCAGAAGGCCCTAAAAGAAAGGCCATAGCCAAAAAACAGAGTACCTTCCCAAAAGATATGCCCAACTACAGCCATCACCCAAACCATATAACCATGCTAAGCTACAGAGGGAAGGAGGGAAATTGGACTGCAGCAATGTGGATCTTCAAACATCAAACTGTACTATGTTCTTCATCTCACATTGCTGCAGTCCTTACTTATGGGTAGAATCCCAAAGCGGAGGTTGGAAAAATCATAAAGCATTAGGGCTGCTAAAATGCCCTGTAATATTGCAGTGGCAAATCCAGCCCTAGACTTAGAATAAAGAGGAAGGTGGAAATGTTTAGAAAAGTATGCACTGAACTCCAAGTGGCTGCTTCCAAAATATCCTTTGTAGCTACCCCTTAGAAAGGCAGTAGAAGTTGCAGTAGCTCTAGTGGAATGAGGTCTGATTCCAGTCGAATCTCCTTACCATGATGGGAATAACAAAAGAAATACAAAACCCAATCCATTTAGAAATAGTTTGTTTTGAAACAGGTCTACCCTGTGAACCCAAAGCAAAAGAAACAAACAACTGCTGAGACTGTCTGAACTCCTTGGTTCTGCTCAAATAATATGCCTGTGAATATCCAAAGTATGCAAAATCTTCCCTTTATTTTGAGGATTTGCATAAAAAGTGCAAATGAATAGTTTGGTTTAAGGCCACACTAGAAACCACTTTAGGCATAAAGGAAGGATTAGTACGCAAAGATACCCTATCCTTATGAAAAATCAAGAAAGGCTCCACTGCCATAAGGGCCTGTAATTCAGAAACCCTTCTTGCAGAAGTAATGGCCAACAAAAAATCAGTTTTCCATGACAAATACTTTAACTCGGCAGTAGCTGCAGGCTCAAAAGGTTGTAGAGTAAGCTTTTCCAACACAAAATTGAGATCCCAAGCAGGAGTAGGAGCTCTACGTGGGGTCTTATGTTCTTTGCCCTCTGAGAAACTGCTTAAACAAAGGATGAGAGAATAAAGGAGGGTCACAGTCATAATTAGCCGAAATGGCTGCAGCATGAATCTTTATGGAGGAGAAGGACAAACCTTTGTCTAATAACTCAGTAAGATATTGTAAGGAAGCACTCAAATTAGGCTTGGAAAGATCAAAGTCCTTCCTTTGCTCCAAATAAAAAATCTCCTCCATTTATCAGCATAAACTTTCCTTGTACTAGGCCTCCTGGCCTCCAAAATAACATTCAAAACTTGCTGTGGAAGCTGAGAACCTCCAGAATCTAAAACAGAATATGCCAGGCTGTTAGATGCAGAGACTGAATTCTGACATTGAGAAAGTGATTGCCCTCCTGAGACAAAAGGTGTGGAATCAAAGGCAGAGGCCATGGAGGCTCTTGGACCAAACTCCTCAGTAGTGGGTACCAGTGTTGTCGAGGCCAATCCGGTGCTATCAGGATCATGGATGGCTTGTCTTGTCTGGCCTTCAAGAGAACCTTGGCCAGAAGAGGTAGAGGTGGAAAGGCATATACATGAAGATTGTTCCAACTGAATGACAGAGCGTCCACCTTCCAAGCTGTGGGATGAAACCATTTTGTGCAAAACTATGGCAACTGGTAATTTAGTGGAGAAGCGAACAGATCAATGTCTGGAGTTCCCCATGACACTGTCAACTTTGAAATACCTGAGGATCCAATTTCCACTCGTGAGGATCCACTATTTGTCTGCTCAATACATCTGCTAAGGAGTTCTGTGCTCCTGGTAGAAATCTTGCCTGAAGATTGAGGTTGTAACTGAGAGCTGTCTCCCACAAAATCATCGCTTGTCTGCAAAGAGGGTACGAATGAGTTCCCCTTGCTTGTTGATGTACCACATGACAGTTGTGTTGTCTGTTAGAATCAACACCTGCCCTGGGTGAAGTAAACTTGAAAGCCATCAATGCAAATTGTACTGCTAACATCTCCTTCAAGTTGATATGCAAATGTTGAAGTCTGGCAGGCCACGTGTCTTGCACCCATTTTCCATTGAGGTGTGCTCCCCAAGCCTTGTCCGAGGCATCCGTCGTTAGAATCTGACTACGCCTCTGGTCGGGTAACAGAGAGTCCCTTGTTTAGGTGACATTCCTGAGCCCACCACAAAAATTCCTTCTGAATGCAAGGAATTATCTGAATGACAGTGTCTAGATCCTGGCAGTGTTGTGTCCATAGATTTTGAGATACCATTGAAGCTTCCTCATATGCAATTTGGCATTGGGAAGCACCAGAATACAAGATGCCATGAACCCCAAGGCTTGAAGGACTGTCCTTGCAGTCAGCCTGGACTGTAGAGACATTTGATGGAAATAAAGTGAAAGACTTTTCTGTTTGTCCGGGGTCAGAAAGGCCATCTGGGAAGCTGTATTCAGTCTCACACCCAGAAAGCACATGTCCGGTACTAGACTGGACTTTGTTTTCACAGAATACCCTAGGCATCTTAACACTACCATCACATACTGTAGATGCTGAAGAAGCTCGCCTTGTCTTGTGCAATAATCAGGCAATCGTCCAAATAAGGATAAATTTGTATTCCTTCCATCCTGAAAAGGCTATCACTGGAGCCAGAACCTTTGTGAACACTCTGGGCGCAGTAGATAAGCCAAAGGGCAATGCAGAGAACTGATAATGTAAATTTCCAGCTCGAAAATGCAGGTACTTCCTGCAACTGGGCCTGATAGGAACATGAAGATAAGCCTCTTTTAGATCCAGAGTTACCATCCAGTGATCTTTTCCCAGCAGAGGCAAAAGCTGTTGTAATGTCAACATTTTGAACTTTGGAATGTCCAAATAAGTGTTGAGGAGAGATAAATCCAAAATCGGTCTCCACGTGTTCCCTTTCTTTGGTACTAGAAACAGGCGAATAAAACCCTAGACCCACTTCTGAAGGAGGAACTGGCTGTATGGCTCCCATGTGAAGAAGTAATGAAATCTGTTTGTGAGCCTCCATCCTTTGCCAAGGAGGAATGTCTGGCATACCTTTGAAAGGAGGCAAGGTATGGAAATAAAACTTGTAACCTTTGTTTATAATGTCCAACACCCATTTGTCTTGGGTGATTAAAAACCAATTTTGCTTGAAGAGAGCTAGCTTTCCTCCCAAAGGAGCTGCCAGGCAAGAAGAATCTGGCAGCTGAAAATGCAGGTCATTGGGCCTGTTTACGAAAGGACTGACCCCTACCCTCACCAGCAGATTGAGCAGGCGAACTCCATGTTCTAGGCCTAAAGGTACTCTGAGCTCTGCCTCTACCACGCCTAGATCTACCCCTAGACTGGGAATCAGAAGAAGCCCACCCCTTAGCCGCCAATTTCTACTAAACTTAGGAGGTTGAACCTGC
Organism: Protopterus annectens; assembly: GCF_019279795.1. Lineage (NCBI taxonomy): Eukaryota > Metazoa > Chordata > Ceratodontiformes > Protopteridae > Protopterus > Protopterus annectens. The sequence goes on along the minus strand of NC_056739.1, from coordinate 984,423,429 downwards.
AAAAAATCTTTAACAGTCTGCATAGACTTAGCCTTGTCCTCCATTTTCTTCAAAACAGACTCCACAGGAGGACCAAACAAAACTTCAGACTGTAAAGGGGCATCCAGAATTCTAGACTTAACATGCTCAGATAAATTCTGATCCTTAAGCCAGGCATGCCTACAAAGAACTGAACCAGTGGCAGCCACTCTAGAAGAAGCCTGCAAAGCATCAAAACCACACTGCAAAGAATGTTTCCCCACCTGTTCAGAAACATGCACCAAATCCTGCAATTCTTTACACTCTATGCCCTCTGCCAAAGCATCCACTTTAGATTTTAGCTGAGAAAGGAGGAAATTCTGATATTTCAACATATGAAACTGGCAATTTAAAGCCCTCATTGCTAAAGTAGAAGAGGTGTACACCTTCTTACCCCATCTGTCCAAAGCTCTAGCTTCCTTATCTAGAGGAACCGGATTTTACAACAGAAGCCCTAACACCCTTAGGCCCCTGACTAATAGTTTCTGGGTCCGCCCTAGGACTCTTATATAGGTATTTATGAGCCTCAGGTACCCTATAATACCTGTCCGGTTTAACTGGTGCAGGCGGCATAGAATCTGGATTAAATGAGGCCTCGAGAAAACATCCTGAACAACATCCAAAACAGGAGGAATAGCCAAGGGTCTGTGCTGTGGTAATAACAAGAACTCTCTAAGCCTCTTTCTGGAATCTGAATAATCCTGTCCTTCCCACTTAAAATGTTCCCTCATAGAGTGTAAGGTTTCTGAAAATGAAAAATCCTCTGGAGGGAAGCAGAAGGAGTAGAATCCTCTGCATCGGAATCAATAAGGAGGAAAATCTTGAATATCTTCAGCAGAAGACTCAGAATCATCTGAGGCCTGCTCCAAAATTTCCAACTCTGGCTCTACCCTGGGCCTCTTATCAGGAGGGGGCATGGAACCTCTAATTAAAGTAATCAAATCTTCACCCTGAAGAACCAGAACTAACTCAGAAGGCAAAACAGACCTGCCCTTAGAAGGAGCCCTAGAAACAGTAGCAGAAGGCCTAACCCCTTAGGCAAAGAAGGGAGAATAGTAACCTGAGAGGCCCCTTCAGCCTGACCTGACTCCTGTGAAGCCACATCCTGTAAAATCAAGGTTTGAGACTCAACAGAAACTTCGATCCACCTGTACCACTGCAGTCTCTAAAGGACCGCGTCCGAAATGGACTAATCATCCTGTCTAGGCTTTACAGATTTGTCTTTACGCTTCTTCGCGGGGGAAAGCGGAGGATCCGACCGTTTGCCAAAGACTAACCTACCAATCTAGTCTTCTCTTAATAGTGCGCTTATTAAACCTAGCACAAAACCGACACCCAACTACGTTGTGCTCCGTCCCAAGGGGTAATCCCTATGCATCTGCTTCCCACAAGAAATACAATTATTCACTTTTTCTGACATCCGTAAATAACTGAGGCAAGAAAAACAAAAATGCTCCCCAACGGGTACTTAGCCCAACTTGGTATGTCTGAAACTCCGAAAACGAAAATTTCAGAAAGCCGAACGGCACTTTGCAACGCTTCTGCATCGGACCATGCGGCAAAAGACTGAGGATATGGCGTCGGTCATGCTTTATACCCTGACGCTCTGATGTCAGGGCTGTGCACCGAGGACAGCGGACTACCCATAAGTAAGGACTGCAGCAATGTGAGATGAAGAACATATATATATTTTTTTTTTTTTTTTATTTTTTTTTTTATTTATTTTACATTTGATAACCGGGAAAGTCCAACTGGATACATATCCATTTTCAGCAGAGGCCCGGGGAGAAAAGCTCCACGTTACAAAAAGTTTAGCAACACTTAAAATGCAGGTTACAGAGATATCTAGAAAGTTAACAATAAATCAAAGACAAATACAAATTAAGGTTACATTTAGATAGGAAATAAAAAACATTGTTGCTGATGGAATAAATAGACAGGGAAAACAATCATTTAAGAGAAGTGTGTCTATAAAAAAAGGATTTTCAGTTAGAAAGTAAGGAAGATGAATAAGAGAAGGTAGGTTAGGTAAGAAGGAGTTTATTTAGTATGGCAGAATAGTAGGTTATTTTCCTGATACTGGAAATTAGAGACATATAAGGGAGTAAAGAAATATCTAGTATGAGGGTGTAGGAAAAAAGGGTAATCACATTTGTGAGCTAAGTTTGGTTTAATAGTTTCTTGGTGTATTTTGGGTTAGTCAGGGTTTAGGCATGAGCATGACTATTTTTTGTCTTACCTCAGTCTGATTATTGCATGGGTTAGTCAGGGTTTAGACATGGACATAGTCAGTCACTGTGCATGTGTGTCTTTAGAGATATTTTGAATTGAGGCAAGGAGCATTTAGTGGTTAGTTCAGGAGGAAGGGAGTTCCATTTTTTCCAGCAGAGGTGGAGAATAAGGAATCTCAGGCTGAGTTGTTGGCTTTGGTCGGTTGTACTAGCATTCTGCTGGATGAGCGGAGGGATGTTAGGTTGCTATAGGGGGTAATAATATTAGTCAGAATAGGGGTACTGGTAGGTTGGTAGAGGATTTTATGAATAAGTATGAGTTGGTTTTAGTATATTTGATTGGGTAGTTCTAGCCAGCCTAATATCTGAAGATTATGACATATCCCCCCCCCCAGCCAGGGAATGAGTTAGGGAGAATTAGTAGGTGAATTGGTCGTTAGTGATTGCTTATAGCTTTGGATAGAGGAAGTAATAAGGAGAAGACAATGGGGGTCTGGCATTAAGGGAGCAAGAACATGTGGGCTTGTTAAGACTGTAGCTAACAAAGTAATAGATGTTGGTAGAGCATTCCATAATTTAGCTACGGAATATATAGGTTTTGTCCTGCTCTTTTGTTTGGTTTTGATATAATCAGAAGTTGTTTAATTGTGGATCATAGAGTTCTAGAGGGGGTATAGGGTTGAAGGGTTGACAGCAGAGCAGGGCATTTCTCTGGGTTATATACTAGCTTGTGAGCCAGAGTTAGTAACTGAGGTATTGGGAGAATTCATACCAATTAAGCATTTTGACAGTTTGGCAATGACAGGTATGGTGTTGCAAGCTGAGGGCAATTTTTTGCAATTTTGCAGTAGCAGCATTCTTCTTCTTTCCGCTTTTCCCTGTTAGGGGTTGCCACAGCGGATCACCTGTCCGCTCATGATTGGCAGTGGAGTTTTACGGTGTTGAGTTGCTAGCCTGGCACCCAACCTTCCACAGAAGGAACACAGATGCACGCATTCAAGCCTAGGGCCAATTTAGAGTGTTCAATCCACCTACAGCATGTCTTTGGGATGTGGGAGGAAACCGAAGCACCCGGAGGAAGCCCACACGACCACAAGGAGGACATGCACAGAAGGCACCCCAGCCGAGGACCGAACCAGAGAACCTCTTGCTGTGAGGCAGCAACGCTAACTGCTGCACCATCACAGCTGCCCCATTGTAGTATCAGCATTGTAGTTTATTAAAGAGGGAGGAGTGAAGGTTTGTGAAGATGGGAGTACCGTAGAAGAGGGAGGGAAGTAGTAAAGACTTGGCCAGCTTGATTTTTGTGGGTCCATCCATGTACTTTTGATGCCTGTAGAGTTTACCTAGTTCAAAGTGAGTTCTTTTTATAGTGTTAAGAATGTGTTGCTCATAGGAGAGCTTAGTGTCTGTTGTTATACCAAGCAGTTTTGCAGAATGAACAACCTGAACGCCTGTTATTATTGTACAATATATCTAATTGTTTAACTTCCTGATAATAAGGGTGCAGAGCTCTACTTGCGTATTCTGGTTCAGACTCCCTATGGGAGTATTACGGGTAATGAGATTGTTTCTCACTGTTCATTAAACTTTAGTGGTACAGGGAAGATAAAATCAATATGCTTTAGTAATAGCGTAAAATGTAGCTCCAAACATGTATGAAAAGCATCAAATGTCAAGGCACACATAATTATGTTGATTAATCTCTGGTTAAATAACAGGACACAACAAATCAGGATGGTGGCTTACTGGTCTGCCCTGAAGGGGGTTGTAACAGTTGTTATGTTCATCAGAATTCTCAATAAACAGTAGAGACATTAAGGGTGTCCCTGGTTTCTGTGAGGTCTTTAGCTGCTTCTAGAAGGAACAGTACCATGACAAGCACTTCCTGTAATTAACAAGTACCAGATTAGGTTCAAAGGACTGCAGGCTAATACTACACAGTCAGTCTTAACACCATTAACAATAAAACCAGAACACCCATATTAAGTGTTACCTTTGACCTCAAGGAGAGACAAACATGGTAGGCCTGGAGAGGTTGTGATTGCTCATCCAATTGTTAAGCTTAACGTTGAGAGTAGCAAAGATGTTACTTTGTTTAATATGTACAGGTATTTTTTTCCAGTAGTGGAGAATGTGTTGGGATAAAAAATGGCCATGACAGCATGTCCTATAACTTGTGACAAAGATTAATGTCTTTTATGTGGGTCTTTATAATGAGCTATTATTCTGGGGAAATATAATACATTAAGGAGCACTGTTTTTTCATTGCATGAATAAGTAAACATACATCTCCACGGAGGACTCTATAGGAGACGGAATGCAAGGGGAATGTGGCTAAATGGCCTGGACAACTAAGAGTCTTAAGACTCATGATTTTGTTTTTGCTAAAAACCTCTGAGGACTCACAACTTGAGTAATATATTTTAGGTTCATAGATTAGTACTAGGCTAACTGCCCTTTACAGGCCATGTTAAGCCTAGGCAATTGCCCAATGTGAGAACAAAACCCTGCACCCTGCATTTGTAGGGTAAACACCTTAACCATTATGCCAGCCTCCGAACATCATTTCGACAGGTATGTAACAAAGGAATTATTATATTAAACAATGGGCAGACAAGAGTTGAGTAAAATAGGAGCAAGTCTTCCTTTGTTTTAGATGATATATCCTTGATTAATAACTTGGCCAGACAGAAGGATTTTCTAACTACAGTGGAGACATGATGATCAAAGGGCAGGGAGTCATCCACAAAGGTGTCTAGATATCTAATGAAATTGTCATGTCATCTATATGATATTTTGATGAATTGTTTCTTTTACCAAAGTGAGCAATACTACATTTTCAGATTTATTTTGAGGACATAACCCTTATACCAATTTTTTACTGATGTCAGTAGGAGAATACATATCAACCCTAAGTTTACAGTTGTCTATTCTGAACGTTGTAAAGGAATCATAGAGCACATTTATCCTGTTGTATGTACATGAGACAGTTTATTTCCAGGTAACTGAAATCACCTAGGATAAATACATTAAGATTTACTGGGATATCTGTTATGGTGCTGAGACAGACAGATATTGTCCATGGTGATCACAAAGAGAGTTCAACACCTGGAAATAAACTGATAATTAGCCTTCTTAATGGTGACTTCCACTTACAAAAGCTTTTATTTTGGGTTGCAAGGAATGTACCGTGAAATGGGGGGTCTCCGACTCTTGCTGCTGTTAGACTGTCATGAAATAGCCTTGTGTAAGGAATTTCTAGCTAGTTTTTAATTTGTTTTAGTAGGACTGAATTTGTAGGATTCCTTTTACTGTGGTTTTACATTAGGAGAATTGGGATTTATTCATCTTGTGGCAGGAGGTGTTTGCCTGGTGTACCTGAGTTGGGAAGCACACAAACAAAGTGTAGTCATTTTATTGGCTACAAGGCTCAGTAGTTAGTTTTCTGTTTTTTCAGTGCCTGTATACATTTGGCATGTTTGCGTGGAGCTGCTCACTGTGCAATGGCAGTTAGTAGTGCCCTGTACAGAAGCAAGCACCTAGAAAGCAAATGTTCCCTATAAAACTGCATCCTGTAAAGCAATAACTATAGCGCAAGAACCTTGCATGCCAGCAAGCTTAGAGCAGCTAGTTCATACGTTGAGTAGCAACACCATTACATTTAGTAGAATTTAGTATTTTATAGCCTAGTCTGTCCTAGTCAAACACCCTTAATAGCCTTCTGTAAGGCCCAATACACCATACTCTTGTAGCTCAGCAATTAAAGGACCAGAAAGCATGGATATGCAATTTCCTACTTTCTCAGCAACCACCTTGGTGGATATGGGTATCTTGAGTATGTTCAGACAATGTATCAACTGTCTCATGTTTACTGACAACCATTTAATCCTTAAAGTAACAAACACAGTACGCAAGAGGTGTACATACACAACATCACTGGAGGAGAAACTCTCACATACAACCACACATCAGGTTGTCAAAACTATGTACACAACACCCGCCACACATAGCACGCAACACACACAGCATATGCTGAGGCACTTAAATGCAATCTTCTAAATAAGACCTCCTAGATCATCCATTGGCAAAAGAGTATCATTGGCAAACACAAAAGCACTCAACACCAACAATACCTAACACCACACATGTAGCCACACTCAGTGGAGCCCCAAATACAAACCCATAGGCAAGCAAACATGCTTCCCAGGACTGTAGTCATAGGGGACTCTATTGTAAGATATAAAGATGCACCTCTAACCAGGCTGAACAAGGAGAAAATAATGATTGGTTTTCTAGCTGGAGCCAAGATCTGCCAAATTACATATGCACTCAAGTCAATACACAACTAGTACCAATATGATTGTATCACAGTCCATATAGGTGCAAATGACCTCAGGCATACCTCACTCGAATACATGAATCGATACATTACGGAGCTCTGGGACTATGTGTCTCAGGCTGGTATGAGGATAGCCTAGCGTTGAGCACTATATTACTTTTACCAATGATAATGCCACGATACAAATAAAAGATGATTAACTTTTAACAATGGCTGAGTTTCTGATATCATTCTAAGGGGATCCAATACTTGTCAGCATGGAAGATCATTGTTAACAGACCTCGTTGCTTTAAAGGGATGCACCGGTCCCCTATAGGCTTTTTAATACTTGCTAAAACTTTATCCACCCCCATAGACCCTTTATTAGGCAATGCCAAATTGACAAACCTACTGACATAGCAAAATTGATTTCACTGAACCTCAAGGTGTTACTGCTCAATGCCAGGAACTTAAATAAAAAAGTACTCCCTCAACCGCTCCTCACCCTCAACAGTATAGACATCTGTGCAGTTTCTGACACATGGTTTAAAGCCTCAGAGAGCACCCCGAAAGTGCAAAATTTCAGTGCCTTTCATACTTTTAGACCAGTAGCTGCAAAGACAGGTGCTAAAGGTGGCTGCAAAGACAGGTGCTAAAGGTGACGGAGTCAATATCAGTAACAGGCATGCCTTTAGGTTGGTTAAACTTGATGACATGCTAGAATTTCTCCACGTGCAGATCATCATAGATATATTTCCGTACCATACCTTAGCTCGTTAAAGGTCACCCTGCATGTCCCAAGAAACTCACAGCACATACTTCAAACTACTGGAGACATTTACTATCCAACCAAACACCCTACTCACGGGGAACTTTAATTAACCCCTCTATAGACTGGAAATCCTACACATTCTCTTATCTGCAATCACAGAGATTCCTGGACTTCATAAATGCAAACACGCTTGACCATTTAGTGCATACGCCCATTAGAGCCTCCAACATACTAGACATCATACTCACAAATATAGGAGAATGCTGCACAATCCCCCATTTCATATTCTTCCTAGTAAGGTCCAACCATAAAGCTGTCTCCTACAAAATCAAAATAAACTAAGTACCGCCAGTAAACCCAGTAACAGAAACTATTCAAAGGCAAACTACCTTTTATTTAACGAAAGTCTGTTAAAATTCAATGCACCTCCAAACCAGAATTGTTCACAGAAACCCTGTACAACCATATCAATGACTGTATAGAGGCTGCTGTACCTACCAGAAGTATGCCCAAAACAAACTCCAAAAACAAACCACCTTGGTGGCATCCCAAATTAAACAGGATATACAACGAAAGAAAAAGAATCATGGCTAAAATCAGGACGTATAACTCCCATAAAGATAAGAACTCTCTCATTAAACTAAACAGGCAGCTGAGAGGGCTAATTAAGTCTAATAAAGCCAATTTTAAGGTTAAGATAGCCTCCTAGGCAAAAGACAACCATAAAGTCTTCTTCTGCTATGTCAGAAATTTCAAGGGCAGCACACAGCAGTGTGATGAGCTGGTAGCTAATGGTGCCACATTCACTGAGCTGAGCTATACAGCAAATGTGTTGGCTGACAAATTCAACTCCAATTTTACCCCAGCCACCCCCACCCCCATGAAATATCCTCAAATATAACCCCTCCAGTTACAAACAGAAAGGATTTCCTGGCTGCATTCACTAAGGCTAGGAACACAGCTTGAATGAGCTCCAATAATACTCCAGGATACCTCCTGAATAGTCTAAATACAGCTTATCAGGGCCACTGGAGTCACTATTTAACTATATTTTCCAAACAGGCTTTGTGCCATGAGAATGGAGGACTGTAATGGTCATCCCCTTCATAAGGGTGGACCATTAACAGATCCAGGAAACTACAGACCCATTAGTCTGACTAGTTTTATTTACAAAGCCATGGAAAGAATTGACATGGAAATAATCAGCAGACATTGGAGACCTCCAGACACTGGATCCATCCCAGTTTGGTTTCATCAAAAGAAGGTCATGCCTACTGAACCTGTTGGACTTTGTTGAAAAAGTTACCAAGGCAATGTATGAGGGTAGAATGGTGCATACTGCTTACCTTGATCTGGCTAAGGCATTTGAAACAATATCCTAGTTGTCCATTATTAAAAAAACTTACTGAATTAGGCATAAACCCTTGTATAATGCATTGGTATCCAGCTGGTTTACTGATAGGACCCAGGAAATTAGGATCAGTGAGATTACCTCCACAAGAAGGCTGTTCACCAGTGGAGTCTCTCAGACCTCCAAGCTGAGCCTACTGTCCTTTAGCATCTACTTATCACAGGTCAGAGCCAATGTAAAAGATCTCTGACTGACCAAGTTTGCATTGAAAACTGTGAGTAGTTACAGAACACTCCATGATGCAAACACCCTACAGGATGGTCTAATACAGACAAATGTCTAGTGCCAAAGACATGGTTTAAAACTCAATACCAAGAAATGCATTACAGTACCTTTTGGGAAGTCAGCCGACCTGGGAAACTACCTTATCATTAAAACACCCATAAGAGTTAACTCATAAGTTAGGGATCTGGAAACTCATGTAGATAGTAACCTAACCTTCAACCAACACATGTCCAGGATAGCAAGAACATCTTTCTATGTTTCTCAATTTATAAGTAAGGGGATGGCATCTAGGTCCAGGGAAGTCATCATACCACTGCACTTGACCCTCATCAGACCCATCATGGGGTATAATGCCCCCTTCGGTATGTCCCTGACCAGACTCGTGCAGCAACTGGAGCATCTGCAAAGGTTTCCTACTAAAAGAATACAGGACATAAGCACAATGCCCTATGTGGATCACTTAAAAGCCCTAACTCTATATTCAGTCTCCTACAGACTACTGAGAGGCAATCTATGCCTAGGACCCCACGCTAATGAAAGTTTTCCACATCAGCAAAACAACCAGCATCAGAACTACCAGATCCAGAGTCCTAAATTTTGCTTGCAACATAAATAGGACATATTAGAGAGACAGATATGTATCTCAGAGAATTCCCATTCTCTAGAATAGGCTCCCCATCCACTTGAAACAAAGTCCCTCCTTAACCCTATTTAACTGTAACTTAGAGCATCAGATGGGAAATTGGAAATTCATGCGTGGTCTGCAGCCCATGTCTCTGATGGATAGAGGCAGCCAGTAAATCATGTCATAACCACAAATCACCCCTAAAAAATGTTTAAAATATAAAACTTGTGGATCACATCTGGATTGCATTGCTAGGCTTGTAAAAGCCCTAGTGGTCATTAGCCTAGTACACACCTATGAAACTATAAAGACTGACAGTTGCCCATAGGTCTAAAAGTGTGAAAAGTGCTGAACCCAGAAGGAAATGTGCTATCACTTCACTTAAACAAAGTTTAAGTGACCACACACATATGTATGTGTTCAAACTGCATGAAGACCCTGTATTCGTGCATCATTTTATTGAGACTTCTGTCACTGAGAAATGGCACCTTAATTTATTTTGTATTCAGATCTGCTAGGTTAGATTGTCTAGGAGAATGGCTCTTCCACTTGGTCTAAAAAATGAGTTGCAAGGGCAGCAAATGTCTTAGCCAGAATGTGAAATCTGTGGTAAAAGAGGTGCAGGCTACCTTTGACAAAGCATGTGGGTTTGTCAGTTGACTCATTCCGGGCAGACAAATAGAGACACCCCTTTGAATGACACCAGCTACTAAGCTATTTATTAAAGCCAATTATCTTGTTTTTGACATCATTCCAGGTTGTGGAAAAGCACCTTTCAAAACCATTATCTTCCTTAACTTGCACATGTGCACGGCAATGTCAATCATATCCCTCTCCATCTACCTTTGGGTCACAATTGTACTTATCATGATGTGTGGATTTAAGAGCTTTAGAAACATTATGGCTCCCGGCTCCAAAAAGACAGCTAACTTTCATATTATTCGTGTATATCCTAGTAAGTGTGGTGTCTGCGTGCCTGACAACAGTCATCAATTACAAAAACAATACATTGAGTAGCTGCAGATGTAGACTATTTTCAGTGCTTCAGACTTTCTGCCTCAGAAAAAACCCTTTCTGCAACATTACCGTTACATGAGACAGGCTCATATGTAGCCACATGCATCAACAAACATAATAATACTACAGCTATCCCCTTACCTAACCCATACTCTAACCCTAATCTCCCAACATTCATGCAAGCACATTGCAGGGCCTAATACCAACCCACTTCCCTCTGTCTACATTCTGATAGTGCACATCTGAGTGTCGACCTTCTTAACTGCAAATATACATTGAAAATTAGTCTCAGTGCCTTGCATCTACTGAATGGCAGGATAGGGTGTAGAACCCCCATGACCATGAAATAAACAGGGTATCAGAAATTAAATGAATGAAAAAATAGTATACAGATGGGAATCCTGTAAGAAGTTGAAGCATGACCTACCAACTTCAAAGATTTAAACCCATTGAAAAGTACATCCGTCAATCATGTAAGTGGCAGTCTGAAGAAAGCATTTTTTTGCAGCTAGCAAGTCCCTTCTGCACCCCCTTTCTTCTATACACTTACTCCACAGTTCCATAACAATGGGGAAAAGAGAAACAGCCTGCGGGAGTAAAAAAATACTCATATGGACTATGATCTGACAGTACAACAAATTAATGTAAGAATATTCAATGACTGTTCCAACTGATGGAGATGGAATCTGGGAGACTGCATTCAAGGGAAGATTATTAATCAAATGGTTTATTAGAGCTGTTGCTGGGACAACTGGTACCTTGGGCAGTTCCCATTCAGCACCTCCCCTATGTTAGTGACCAAAATATTTCTCAGTGATAATCCACAGTAAGTGCCAAGTATATCACCACTCTTTACAGTAGTGCCAGGTGCCAGGAGTTTGTATTGCTATGCTTTAGTTGTCTTAGCAAGAGGTATGTTATGCTCAAATCAATGAATTCATATGTCTTCACCACTCTGTCTGTAGAAATGTTCCACAAGGCTCAGTTTTTGGCCAAATGTTCTTTTTTTATCAACAGTACTGCAGTTCAGCCACCCCTGCCACCTCCCCATTGCATCTATATTGGTGTGTGCCGATTATATGGCCCTATGCCATACAAACAAATCAGCCCCCTCACTGTCATCTTCCCTTGCATAGGACTTGAATACTGCATACCATTCTCCTCACAGCCTCATAATCAGGTAAAGGAAAATAACCACAACACTGGTACTGCAAAACATGTAGTTCAAGTACAGATTAAATTGTACACCTCCAAAAAATGCACTGCATTGTTTCAAGCTTTTTAGTACAGCTTGAACAATCACAAACTTTTCAAACCGTATTTAAAAAGTTACCAACACATTCAAAGCCCTTCTGAAATACGCTTTGAAGTATCATGCTACTTAGCAGAAGCATCACGGTCCTGTATATTCTTTAGGTAGGCAGTACGAGATATTTGATGTATAGCCGGTACCAAATCTCCACAACATATGTAAAACAGCACCTGCAGGTGTATAGCTAGCTCAACAACAAGAGAGACACAGTGTGGCTCCCTGGCAAACATGAAGAGGGGTGGGTCGTTCAAAGTCTCTCTCTCTCTCTCTACTCTAAAGGCAGGTACAGGCAAGATGTAAATAACCGCATGGCCCAATTACGTTGTACATTTTATGACTCTATGATTCTGTCCTAGCACTGAGGAAAATGAATGCATAAACGATTACTACTCTGCATTATTCATATCTGAATATATTGTACATTTTGTATTTCTGCTGAAAAACAACCATCTGTTGCACTTCATCTAAATGGTAAATAAATACATACAAACAAAACAAAACAAAAAAACAAACAAGCAAGCTGTTAAAACCTTTGTGATGATGTCACAAAGACTAACAAAACAGAAATGTCGTCAACAGTGAAAAAAAAAAAATAATTTTGACTTTTTGAAAATCCAATAACAGTAAACTATGGCAGCAGAGGCAAAAAAGGAACAGCTGAACATCAAAGCCAAAGTAAAAAAAAAAAAAAAGAATCTCAGAGGAAGCTTTTAAATATTCTACTTTATCTAAGGAATACTTTCTATTAATTTTTCAAACCATTAAATATAGAAAAACTCAAAATCTTACCTTAAAGAAATAAGACAACACAGAGAACACAGACAGTAATCAGTAATGACAGTTTTTGAGCCTGATGCTGTGACTGAAAATATCTACAAATTAATAGACACAGGTGTAGTTAATTAAATTGAAAATAAAGCAAAAATATTGAAATGTCAAAGCACGCAATGCATTCCTGCTTTGTCCATCAAGATAACATGAACATGAGATCACACTCTCAGTCATAACCAACAATATTACAATGTAACATACAAGCTGCCTCATACACTTCTGACCATAGATTAATTTACACTGCTCTCGTACAAAAAAAATAAAACAATTTCATGGTTATGACTAAAAGGTCAGTCAGAATACACACAAAAACACACATGATTGCACACACACACACACACACACACACACACACACACACACACACACACACAGTTTACATATTTAAATGTATCAGCAATTTATGTATCAGCATGTTACACTGTAATATTGCATGTTATGACTGAGAGGCACAAATGACCACAAGCAATTGACTATGAAATGGTTTACAGCTTACAATCGAATGGCACACATGAACCCAGATGCAAGCAAATCAGTCTTGCATTTGTAATCATATAAAGAAAAAGCAAATAAAATAAAAATCAAAGGGACAAAACCATAAAAATGCATCTACATGGACTGCTATGCCCCCTCACCAACAGTCACACTCCAGTGTGGGGGCTTTGTCTTGACATCCCTTATATATATACTAACTGCAGGCTTACACAACTGTCACAGAAGGGCACTCACCATGTAAAACCAAACAAGGCACCACAGGCAAGTTGACAGTAGCAACAATTACCTATGCTGGTCAACTTACTGCCTTGTTGACATTACCAAATGAAAGCCTGCATATACAGGGGCAGAGTTGTTTGTGTGTGAGTGTGCGGGTACATGAGTGTGTGTGTGTGTGTGTGTGTGTGTGTGTGTGTGTGTGTGTGTGTGTGTGTGTGTGTGTGTGTGCGTGTGTGCGTGTGTGTGTGTGTATACATACATATATAACATGTTACAATAAATGCCATTTAAGCTGAAAGAAACTGCATAAAAATGAATTTATTTTTTCTTAAGGAGGGCAGAGCACAACCCTTCTCAACCACATGAACAAGGATATGTCCTATCTACCCTCAGTCTTAATACAGACAATCTTTGGATCAATTCACATCAGGGCTAAAGGCAAACCATCCCTTGCAGTGCCTCTGAAGCAAAGTAACTTGAAATAGTTGCTAGAAAAAACACAAATCATGCAAGTGTAGTTTGGTCATTTAAGTTACTTCTCTGTAGAACTACTTCTCATCCTGTTTTCAGACTACCTTCTGTTTTGTGGTTATGCACCTTACACCCATTTCAATACCCTCATCTAAGAGTGACTACCTCGGTACTTTGCAAGACACTAAAGGCTCCTATATTGTTACATATACCTCCTTTCTGGAGGATGTACAAGTTTAGAGCAACCAGTCTACTGCCTTGTACCAATTCATTGAGACCCCTTAGCATATGCTATCATTATCTTAGCTCCCATCAGATTTAATTCCCGGAACTCTTTGCAGAACTGTAGGTGATTTGGTCTTCTGTACAGTGGAATGATAGCTTCCAGGTCCTTGGAGTCATTGTCTCTGACTATACAAACAACCAAGAACCACATCTATCTCTGCTAATGCCCCTTCTCACTGACTATCCAGAAGATGTCTGTACAAAAGTCTAGATGTAATGGATTAATCTTGCATTAGAGGCAGAAAAAGATTTCAGCAAGACAGTGGGATTCAATCAGAATATATTTGAGAAGAAAATGTAACTCATTTTCAATGAAGTGGGTAAAGAAACTATTGCTGACAAGGAAAAAGGTTGTAGGTTGCAAATGAGGAAGTTGGGGCAGATTACATGCTTGAAAGCAGAGAAGCGGAGCATTAAAAAACCCCTATCGATATCTAAAGCCCCACAAGAAGGATGAAGACCTGACGACAGCCCAGACCACCCAAGTTTGATTAATGGGCTCAGGAGCTGAAGAAGCCAGAGCAAGGAGGATGGGAGTACACAGCTGTCACTGCCTCACCCATTCTGGGTGAAGACAGGTGGTACTGGCTCACCATTTGGCTGACACCTAGAAGAAGTACTAGGTATTACACCTCTGCATTACAGGCCTGTCTAGTCCATGGTGCCCTCACACAAACTGACCACAGAAATCAACATATAAAGTCATGTCCCCCACAGCAGGTGTCAATTAGTGGAGTTTGTAGGAGCTGCCACACGGAGTGGGAACTTGCAAGGAGCAGGGTAGGTCACTCCATCAGACCTGAAAACTAGCCACTCCTTACTACCCAAATCTCATCATAGGAAGAATGAATGGGCTAATTAGGCACCCCGGGAGAGAACAAATGGATTACGGGATTCTTGCCCAGACCCGAGATGCCTGATCCTTGTCTACCAATGGAGCCAAATAGGTAAAAGGTAGAGGAGTCATCGCACAGAGGAGTAAAGTGAACTCTTGTCAAAAGTAGGATTTCACTGACAGTAGACAAGAGTGTTACTTTAATCTCTGAATATCTATACTGTATGTTTCAGTCAGACCAAATAAAATGCCTTTTTTCAGACAACCTTAAATTGTTTTACCTCACATTCTCAAGGATTTGAGAGTCATCAACTAAATTATTTCCTGAACTTGTTATTCTAACTTAAACGAAAGATAATGAAAAGGGATAAATGATAACGAACACAAGAAGCAATTGTCCCATAGCTTTACACTGGTGCAAGATGTACTATAGCAATAACCCACGCCTGGGTGTGGGTAATGCGGGATTTAACCACGGTTGGCGTGGTTTGGTCCCAAGGGCAAAGCCCGAGGGACCAAACAAAGACAACCGTGGTTAAATCCGGCATTACCCACACCCAGAAGTGGGTTATTGCTATTATACAATGACATTATTTAAGAAAAGAAATAATTACTTTTCTTAAATAATGGCATTGTATAATGCCTCTTTGCTGCCCTTCCGCAGCTGTCTGGTATTCCGCGGCAGTTCTGATGTACTGTGCATGCCTACGCAGTACATCAGAGCTGTGGGCAAAAGCAACGGAGAACGCAAGATCTCCGTTGCTTTTACTGTTTCGCTATGTTAAATGGGTTTAACATAGCGAGACAGCTTTAAAATAAGCAACGGAGATCTCTGTTACTTATTTTAAAGCTGTCTCGCTATGTTAAACCCATTTAATATAGTGAGACAGGTTTAAAAAAAAAAGCAACGGAGATCGCAAGATCTCCGTTGCTTTACTATTGTGTCGCTATGTTAAAGGAGTTTAACATAGCGAGACAGCTTTAAAAAAAGCAGCGGAGATCTGCGTTGCTTTTTTTAAACCTGTGTCGCTATGTTAAACTCTTTTAACATAGCGAGATTAGTTTATACTAACGGAAAAAGTCTGGGCGACCGGACCTTTTTCCGTTAGTATATTGAGGGATTTACAACGGGCACGCTGGTTGGGCTGGCCAATCAGCGTGCACGTTTTAGAGGAAGAATTGTATAATGGAAACTAAGAAACATGGATTCGGCACAGTGGTTAAGGTCATCACTTTATAGACACAAGATACAAGGTTTGTTTCTGACCTGGGGTTATTCACTAGGCTTAAAATGGCCCTACAGGGCAGTTAACCTAGTAGTCACCTATGGTGTAGTAGTTACCACTACTTTTCAAGTAAATTACTCTCTATGTTTCTACACATGATATACATGCATTGTTTTAAAGGTAGTGTCTTTAAAGGGAGCTACAAAGAGAGGTAATGTGCCTGCATCTTATATATGTGATGGGAGAATGTTCCATCTTCAAGAAAATGGTGTCTTATGTTCCTGTCACCACCTGTATAACCTATTTTTTAGGTTTGTTTTTAAAGTGGATATTTGAAGAACAGCAGTATCTAGAGCACTTCTTCTTCTGGCTTTTCCCGGTTAGGGGTCGCCACAGTGGATCACCTGTCCACTCATGATTGGCAGTGGAGTTTTACGGTGTCGTGTTGCCAGCCTGGCACCCAACCTTCCACAGAAGGCACACATACTCATATCTAGGGCCAATTTAGAGTGTCCAATCCACCTACAGCATGTCTTTGGGATGTGGGAGGAAACCAGAGCACCCGGAGGAAACCCATGTGACCACAGGGAGGACATGCAGACTCATCACAGAAGGCACCCCAGCCAAGGATCGAACCAGAGAATCTCTTGCTGTGAGGCAGCAATGCAAACCGCTGCACCACTGTGGCCGCCCTAGCAGTATCTAGAGCACCAATGCCTACATAACGGTTTTGATGGATCAGAGCAACAGTTGTTATGTAGAAGCATAACTAATTTAAGCCTAAAACACCATTTTGTACATTTCCAATTCACACCCATAGCTCCTTATGGCATCCAAACGTTTTTTGGGTCTGGCTTCTTTAATTAAGCAACTTACCAACTAATACTAGGCAGTATTAGAAAGTATAAAGAGTTATTAACAATATGACACTGAGACTGTTAAGCTAGGATGTGCTACAAAAGAGAAATTGATCACTATTTGTCATTTATTATTCATATTTTCATAACTGAAAACCCTACATTTTATTTAGGGGTATGGTGTGATATGCCATGGTGGGATACAGGGAAATTCATTGTCAGTGTCCGTTTATATCACACTATATCTAGGATATTGCTAGTTGTTAGTAATTATGAAAATAAACAATATTTCCATATGTACTTAATGCTTCAAAAACAAGTGACTTACATACTGTTGCATGACATCAGGAAAAACCTTAGATGTTGAATAAAATTATCTTTCATATTTGCACTGTAAGTCACACATCTTATAAATTCATAGGTAAGTATTAGGCTAGTTGCCTTGCAGGCCATTTTAAGCCTAGGCAATTTCCCTTTTTGTGCTCAAAATAACCTACCCCATTTGGTTACAGATTGGTCTTACCCATATCATGGTCTATAACTATATATTATCCCCAATAAGAATAACTAGGATCACACCATAGATAATTTGAGGGGACCCATGCATGGGACACAGCACTTAGGAGCTGCATCTGTCCATCAGTAGTACAGGAGCAGTCCTGGGGTAAAATTTTGTTTCCCATCCACAGACATAAGTTGTGCTTCAAAATGGACAGGAATTAATTTGTTTTTATGTGGATGTGGAGTCTGCCACTCTTTCCATGTGTTATCCTCTGTGAAATATACCTGTCCCTCCAAACCATTCTGTTCATTTTGCAGAAGAGGTTTAGAGCCCTAGATCAAGTACTTATGATGCCATTTGACTTGCTGATGTGCAGTAAATCCATCAGTAATGGGTCAAAGGATGTCCTGTATGCCAGATAAAGGTTATCTCTTAGCAGTCTGTAGGATACAGAGTATAGTGACAGGGCTCTGAGTCAGTCCATGTAGGACATGCTGTTTACGCCTTGTATCCTTTTAGTAAAGTACCTCTGTGGCCATTCAAGTTGTTGCATGTGTCTGGACAGCTACATGACAAAGGGGGCATTATATTCAATGAGTGGCCTAATGAAGGCTGAGTAAAGGGGGACAATGACATCCCTAGATCTAAACACAATCCCATTGATTACAAGTTGTGGAATATAGGAGGACTTTCTTATAATAATAGATACATGTTGGTCAAACATTAGGTCACTGTCCACATATGTTCCCAAATCCTGAACAACTGGATCAACACTTAGGGGAATATTGTCAATGTGGTAGTTCTTTTGGTAGATGACTTCCCAAAGGATACAATAATGCATTTTTGGGCATTTAGTTTCAGACCATGATTTTGATACCAGTTATTTATTTGGGACAAACCTTCCTGCAGGAAGGCTAAGTCATTTGAGGATTCAATGACTGCTCCTAGCTTGCAGTCATCTCCAAACTTAACCAGCCAGAGCCCTTTGGTACAAACAACTAGAGCAGAACCCTGGGGGACTCCACTGGTGACTAGTCTCTTTGTGGAGATAACTTCCAATTTTTTCATTATCTGCATCATATCTGTGAGCTAGCTGGCAATCCAGTGGGTAACAGAGGGGTTTATTCCCAGTTTATTTAGCTTTTTCTACTATGGTCAAGTGAGGAATTGTGTCAAATTGGACAGGTCAAGGTACACAATGTGTGCTATCCTGCCTTCATCCATTGCTTTGGTGAACTGTCAAAAAATCTACCAGGTTGAGTAAGCAATACCTGCCCTTGACGAAGCCAAACTGAGACAGGTCTAGTGTTTGGAGGTTCCTTATGTCCTGACTGATTAATTCCATGATAAGTCATACCACGGCTTTGCGTATAAGGCTAATGAGACTTTTAGATAGATATTCTATTCTCTTCTGTCTAGATATCTATACAGATATTGAGTGTTATTTACATTGCTAATTACACAATTAAGCACAAGTTTTCACAGTTCTGTAAATATCTCAATAAACATGCGGTCATACAGGAATTTCTTGTCATATGAAAGCTTATATCTGGTTAACAAAATGCTCCAACAAAATATATATATATATATATATATATATATATATATATATATATATATATATATATACATATTATATATAGGTTGTACAGTTTCTAAGATATGAGCAATTATTTGCGAAAGCTTAGCAAATAATATGTTATGGTATTAATGGAAAGACTATGAGTGAACTTACTGTTATCACCATAAAGAATAGTTCTTACTGGTAGCACTGCTAGTGTGCAGTTTTAATATATTTTACTGATAACAAAATAATTACATTACCTGTCCTATGCTTTTTAAGTTTAATTTTCAGAAAGTGCTCAAGTATGCAAGCTGTGTGCAGGCTATTAGAGGTGTGACACTCCACACCACATAGGTATTAATGAGTTCAATATAAACATAAGCTGCCTAATTGTCATGTTACTGGTTACATCCATCTGCATTATGGAATGTAAAGCTATTACACTGGGCTACCTTACTGCATCACTTGTTAAGCAATGATCCCTGTTAAAGGCACAACACAGCTTGCCAAGACTGTGTGCAGGCTTATAGTGCGATAGTTTTAGGAAAACCCATCTCATGTCATTTCTTTCCTTTAAGGTGCGTGATGCTGTTTTCATTTAGGAGTACAAGAAGGTTTTGATACGCATGTCTTCCTAAGTCCTTGTACGTAGAGAGCATCATCCTTTGCCAGTAACCACACCTATATATTTCCAAATAAGGACCATTAAAGAATATGAAGTTTTTGTATTAAACTAGCAGAAGTAATTACCTGTCTTCTGACATGCCCCAAGACAACTACTTCACTATTTTTTCTCATTAAGTAGCACTCTCCTCTCAGCTTCACCCGTTTTCTTTAATCCAATTTCTATATACATACAAGAGTAATGGCTCTGGAATGGAAGTTTGGCGTACTTCACTCGACATAATACTGACCTAAGCTGACAGTTTACTGTACTACAACTCATACCTCTCAACTGCTTGATGTTGCCTCATATTTTTGCCTTTCCCCTCATAAACTTTGTGATTTTCTGGTAAATTGTTAAGGATTACAGTTAGTTAATATTGCCGGCTCTTATTTCTTATTGTTCAGAAAATGCATGTTGATGAAAAACCTGTTGTTCTATTTGCTTAATAAATGAATTTCAGTAATATTTAAACTGTGCCTGATTTTGGACCTTTCTTCCCCCATTATTTTTGGTTTGTCCCTGATTCTTTAGCAAACAAGTTGAAAGCAAAATCAAAATCTTTCTCGTGTAGCCTGGACATTAATTTAGGCAGCTCTAATGAGCCAAATGTTTTGGAGAAATCTAAGGGATTTTCTTCTAATAAAACTGCATTTATTAAGCACACAAGTGATAGTAACTGTAAGTTTTACAATAACTGTATTTATTATGCCCTTGCCTAAACCTGTGCTGGGTTTCAGAAAGAACCTTATTTTAAGTAGATATGTATTTATTTGTTGGTGGACAACTTTCTTGAGTACTTTAGCAGAGATGCTAAAATACTAATGACTGTAGTTTTACATTTGGTTAAGACCTCTCCCTTTGCTTTGGTGCAGGAACAGTTTTGGACTGCCTCCAGAGGTAATACAATTTGTTATCAGATTAACTCTATTATTGTGGTTAGTAAACCGATTTAAAGGGTTATAAATTTAAAGCAAGAAGTCACAGCTGTAAGGAAAAAGAAGTTATGTCTTACCATAACGTTCCATCTGTGATGTTGATCCTCGTTCAGTCATTACGCATGGGTATCGGTTCCAACCTCGGAACCGAGCCAGCCATTTTCCAAGCTCACGTCAGCCACAAACTCTCGAGCTAAACTCCTACCCATAATTCCCCTCTCCCTGTTACCTCAGATTGAGTTTGCAAGTCAAAAGTAGGTAGAGGCTACCTTTGGTCAACTGACCTATCTGAATCGGAAGGTGATATCCACTATAAAGCCTCAGGAGGGGGATGGAGGGAGGGTCGCATGACTGAACAAGGATCAACATCACAGATGGAACATTATGGTAAGACATAACTTCTTTATCTGATGATGTTAATCCTCGTTCATTCCTTGCGCATGGGACAGAGTCCCCAGCTACCTTATTTCTTGGGAGGCCCTCATGGACGAACGTTCCTGAGCACCATAGAGCCAAATGATGCTCTTCCCCTGGAAGACAGATCTAACTTGTAATGGCTGATGAAGGTATGTGGTCTAGCCCATATAGCAGCTGCACAAATGTCATGTAAAGAAGCTCTAGCATGGAAAGCAGCTGAGGTTGCTACTGACCGAGTAGAAATAGCCTTGACAGTGGTAGTTAACTGAACATTATGCTTGCTGTAAATAAAGGTCATGCAGTCTTTCAACCACTTAGCCAACGTGACCTTGGAAACAGCACATCCTAATCTAGGTCCAGAAAAGGCCAAAAAAAGCTGATCTAACTTGCGAGAAGCTTTAGTTCTGTCCAAGTAGAAACAAAGTTGTCTGTGAATGTCTAGGGTATGTAGGCAATACTCTCCTGTGTTTGAATGATCGGGAAAGAAAACTGACAATTCAATGGTTTGGTTAATGGGCATGTCAGAAATCACTTTGGGCAAAAAGGTAGGATTAGTTCTCAATGACACTCTGTCCTTATGAAAGGTCAGACATGACTTCTTGATGCACAAGGCTTGAAGTTCAGAGATACGTCTGGCAGAAGTAATGGCAACTAAGAATAAAGTATTGAAGGACAAGTATTTGAAGTCACAAGAAGAAGATGGTTCAAAGGGTGACGTTGTCAAAGCTTGTAAGACTAAAGCCAAATCCCATGGTTGAGCGGGTTCTCTAAAGGGAGGTTTTAGATGAAAAATGCCTTTTATGAAGGTCCTGCATAGTTTCTAAGACATGAAAGAAGAATCCTGGACCCCATTGTGGAAATTAGAAATGGCGGCCAAGTGAACTCTGATCGTGGAAGCAGAAAGACCAGACTGGAATAAATCAGACAGATATTCTAGCACTATGGGCATTGGTGCTGAGAAAGGATCTATCTGTTTTTCTTTTAGCCAGATAGTAAACCTCTTCCACTTGCTGAGGTATGTATTTCTGGTAGACGGCTTATGGGATGCAATGAGAATGTTACGTACAGGTAAGGATAGATCATTCTGCCTGGCAATCACTGGAAGTGGAAGAGCCAAGCTGTGAGCTTTAGGCTGTTTAGGTTGGGGTGAATCAGGTTCTGTGGATGGGAGATCAAGTCTGGGGTTGGATTGAAAGTCCATGGTTGATCTAGCAGGTGAGGCCACAGGAAGGGGAACCAAATCTGATGAGGCCAAAATGGCGCTATGAGGATTAATTTGCTCTTCAACCGGCAGGCTTTCTTCAGGACCTGGGGAATGAGGGGAAGAGGAGGAAATGCATAAAGTCGACCCGAGGGCCAATAGTCGACTAGAGCATCCCTGGGTGACTGTCCCCGAGGGGGAATCAGGGCGAAAAAATTGCTGCATTTGTAGTTGGTTGGGGAAGCAAAGAGGTCACAGCAAGGAAGACCTCAGTGGTTGAAAATCTCTGCCGCTATCAAGGGATTCAGGGACCACTCGTGAGGCTGAAGAATGCACCTGCTGAGTCTGTCTGCTATCACGTTGGAACTCCCGGGAATGTGCGTTGCTAGAAGAAAGCGGTTGGTAGCCATCACCCATTGCCATAATCTCATGGCCTCCCAGCAAAGGGGATAAGACGTCGTTCCACCTTGCTTGTTGATGTACCAGACCACCGCCATGTTGTCTGACTGAATCGCAATGGTCCCAGACGGCAATAGGAGATGAAATGCTTGCAACACCAGAAGCACAGCCCTCAACTCCAGAACATTTATATACAGATGGGCCTCCATTTCAGGCCATGTACCTTGGACAATCTTTCCCTGAAATAGGCCCCCCTACCCCATCAGGGAGGCATCCGTGGTCACTGTGGCCGTGGGCTGTTGGGGGGGGGAGAAGGTACGGGACCACTGAAGCGGACTCCGAGACAACCACCAATTTAAGTCCTGCTTGCACCTGTGAGTTATCTGAATCTCGGCTGAAGGAGGGAGCTGAAAAGGGTACCACTGAGTGAGTAGTAACCACTGTAGAAACCTCATGTGAAACCTGGCCAGGGGAACAATTGTAAAGGAGGCTGCCATGGAACCCAACAGCTGTAGAACCGAGTGAGCTGAGGATTTCTCCTTTGAGAGGACTGGAATCAATTGTTGTCTCAATCTTTGAATTCTGTGCTCCGGAATGGATGCTCTGCAGTTCTTTGTGTTCAGGAGGACTCCTATGAACTCTGTGGATTGAGATGGGGTGAGATTGGATTTTTGCCAATTTATGGTTGTGCCTAGCCTTTCTGTGGTGTGAAGAGAGAAAGCCAGGGCTTTTTCTAATAGATGACTGGTGGAGGCGGTGATGAGCCAGTCGTCTAAGTATGGAAAAACCTGGAATCCCTTTAGTCATAGGAATGCTGTGACGACTGCCATGCACTTTGTGAACACTCTGGGGGCTGTAGAGAGTCTGAAGGGCAGTACTAGGAACTGATAATGACTGGTTCCCGCACGGAAGCAAAGGATTCTCCTTGACTGTTTGTCCACTTTTATGTGGTAGTACGCGTCTTGAAGATCTACAGAGCACATCCAATTGTCCTTTTCCAAAAGTGGGAGGATAGACTGTATAGTGACCATCCGGAATTTCTGTACCTTTACGAATTTGTTTAACACACTGAGATCCAAAATTGTTCTCCAGTCCCCGGTCTTTTTTGGCACCAAAAATAGATTTGAGTAGAATCCAGATCCTATCTGGTCTGGTGGGACTGTTTGGATGACTCTTTTGCTTAGCTGCTTTGCAATCTCTAATGCTGCCTGTACCCTTTGACTGGGCGGCACGTCGGATAATTTCCTTAAGGTGGCAGGATAAAGATCAAACAGGATATGGTAACCTCTGGTTATCATCTTTTGTACCCAAGAATCAGTGGTGACGGTTAGCCAGGCAGAAGGTTACAAAGAGAAACAACCCCCAACCACTTCCAGAGGAAAGCAGTTGGGCTGGTCCTCAGGAGCGCTGGTGGGGTTGGCCAGTGAAAGAATCCCTGGAATCCTGGTTACGCGAACCTCTTCTGCTCTGAAAGGGGCGTCTTCCCTGAGAATTTCCCCTTCTGCCTCTAGGGGAAAAATCAGCCTGTGTGTCACGAAAGGAGCCCTGAGATTTTTTGTGCCATATATTTCCACTCTTTTGGTTTCTGGAGAAAGCCCATTGAAGGGAAGAATAACGGACACCCACGGCAGAAAGGGTCTTAACGTCATGTCCACATCTAGCCAGTGTGCTTTTAACGTTGGGACCAAACAACGAAGATTTAAGTAGCCCCTTTAAAATCAACTTATTCTTTCTTTCAATGACAGTCCTATTAGTGAAATTCTTACAAATCCCGCAAGGCAGGTCAACTGTTAAATGAGGCACACCCAAACAATAAACACATAAAGAATGTGCATCAGAGACAGGCAATTTATGGCCACATTCCACACATCTTTTAAAACCTGGACTGCCTTTTTTATCTGTCATAGTAAAGAAAGGGAAAGAAGGGTTACCAAAAAGGAATTACTCGAAGGTAAGTCCCAGAAAGATTTACCAACGATGGTAAAGGGAAGAAATACCCCATCAGTAAGAGAAAGAAAAAAACAAAATAAGAGCACAAGGAGTAGTCGCTAGGTGCGATAAGGTAAGAGATAACTAAATAACTACTTTTTTTCCTCAAAAACTTTAGTCAAATTTTTTAAAAGATCAAAAGTGTGTACTTAGCTCAAGAGAAGTAGCCTAACACGACCTAACTGCGATGCAGCAAACGAAATCTGAGGTAACAGGGAGAGGGGAATTATGGGTAAGAGTTTAGCTAGAGAGTTTGTGGCTGACACGAGCTTGGAAAATGGCCTGCTCGGTTCCAAGGTCGGAACCAATACCCATGCGTAAGGAATGAACGAGGATTAACATCATCAGATCAGATTTTATTTTCAGTTTGCATTTTACATAAGTGGGCAACATTCTGGTTAGAGCCCTTAAGTATGTTTAAAAACACTATAGAAGTTTCCCTTGTTTGATTTGGAAAGGATTATTTGACATTCTTTACTTTTGTTTTGCATGTCACTGATCCCTTTCCAGAGCTTAGACAAGCTGTTCACAGTTCTACTTATGAATGGAGTTAAAATACATTTCTAGCATTCTGAATAATCTAGTTACAATTACGGTTGCCCCTGTGCAACAGTTTAGCTGGGCTCACCTCTCTCTGCCTTGAATTTTCACTAAGCCTTGTTCCTTTCTGACACAAGGACCAGTTAATTATTGGAGTAATTCCTGACAGCCTTAGTTTTTTCATAAACACATCTTGCTACTGAGTTGGTGTTAAGAAAAGGACAGTATCACTTTTCTCTCTAACATGAGAATGTGATGAATTGTTTTAAATAAATAAAGCCATGGAGTGCCACACTTAGTATAATGTCAGTGTAATTGTCCACTGGTAAACTATGCAGTACACAAAGCTACTGTATCATATCTCTGAACTTCTTTGACAAGAATACTGGACAAAGCCAAAACTAATTGGAGATAAGGGCCAAAAACCACGGACAGATTTTAAATATTAATTTTATAAACTTAGAAATCTGCTAGAATAACAAGCTTTGCATTAGGATACATTTTCTGAAGAATATGAACTCTGAAACTCAAATGTAATTTTTTTTTAAAAACACTACTGAATTATCACTTATGACACAGGCAAATTTACATTTATATAAAAGCAATCAAACCATGTGATGTATAATACAAGCAACATTACATGTTGTTGTTGTGTCTTTCGGCTTTTCCCGGTTAGGGGTCGCCAAAGCGGAACTCCGGTCTGCTAATGATTGGCAGTAGATTTTTACGTGCCGAGTTGCCAGCCCTGACGCACAACCTTCAACAAAGGTACGCCCATTCACGCATGTCTCCACACAGAAGACGCTCTAGCTGAGAATCGAACAGGACAACTTCTTACTGTGAGGTGAAAACGCTACCGCAGCACCACCTCTGCAACATTACATACATTTTTGAATTCCTGCCTTCTCTTAAATCTCATTCTTCCTCCAAAACATTTTTCTGCATGTATTGTCCCCACAATTTCCTTTTTTTCTATGTAATTTACTCTTACCGTTTTCCAAAGACCACACTTCCTGTTCTTTTATCCCTGTTAAAATATTCATTATTTCAGATATAGTTGGTTTAGATTTTGATTTCCATTTTCTAGTAATTGCTTTTTTGGCAGCCACCATAATTAAACTTATCAAGGCCTTAATACGTCTATGCAATTCAGATCATCTATCCCAGTTAAAAAAAAAATCATCTCCTTAGTTACATTCACTTGCTCTCCCAATATTCCTGACAGACTACTCTATAGGGAATTTTGAAAGTCTTGTCAGTTCATTACACTCAAAAAACGGGATGTTCCCAGTTATCTCCTTCTTCCCCATCACACCTGCAACATTTACATAGACACTTTTATAGCCCAAACAGAAATCCTAAATCTTCTGGACTTTGTTGTATATTTGGAAGATGAAAGTCAAATGTCTTGTCATTATTTAGTGATTTCAGTCTCAGTGCTTTACTGGAAGACCATAGATTTTATGATAAACAAACCAAAAATATAAGGCAAAAATCTAAACATTCTGTGAAATTCTCGACAGCTGAGTGGTATGTACAAGGTGCATACAGTAGCTTGATACTTTGTTTTGCTTTTGTTCACTGGGTTTGTCCAATTGGGTTTAGTCCAAAACCCCTTTTCAGCGGAGTCCCAGAGCAAAACGCTCCAACGTATTACAAACATTTTTAAACAGACATTCAGTAATATACACAGAGATGAATTAATATACATTTACTTATTAGATTACAGTAATATGAAAATAGAGGCAACTATTACAGTATAAAACGTACTTATGGATTAGTAGATGCTGAACATTGAGCATTTGAATAGGTGTACTAGCTGGCTACATTATTTGAACATAAACAGTCACCTGCAGTATTAGATGATTTGGTTATAAACGTTCTTTTAATATGTCAGTATCTTTTTATACTGATTTTTGCCTCTAGTCAAGTTTGATTCTAAGGTTAGAAAAGTAAACATGTCTGGAATAAAGGATATTATTAGAAGAAAGAAGCTTTCCATTGTGATTGGACTGTTCCATACTAAAGTCATGTAATATAACTATAAAGCTAATTAAAGGAAAACTCCACAATGGAATGTGTTTTCTGAGCTAATTAAATGCATTAAAATAACTCAAAGTGCTTCTTATAAAAATTTTATATGATTTTTTTCCACAAAATGGCCAAGAATGGGGCCTGACATATTAATGTGAACTTCTTTTAGTGCTTTCCTGTCTCCTTCCCAGAATCCATTTTAAGTCCCCTTTATATTAGTCATGGTAGACATAAGGAAGTTGTGGTTTTCCTAGTCCATTAAAGATACAATGACAGCAATTTGAGTCACAAGTATCTTACACACCTTCTGTAACGAGTGTTTGCATTTTTTTCTTTTCTCTCAGAGCCTGTTACAAGCCAATAACAGAAATGTTACAGCTCTAATCAAAGAAAGCAGCTAAAGTCCTGGCTTTTGTTGAGACCGCCAATAAGTGGTAAAGACAAAATGCCAATAGTAGGTTGTCTTGAGACAACAGGGGCATGGAACTACCATCTTGCAGATGTCCTGAGAGGGAAGGATTTGGATGAGGCAGTACCATGTACTTATGCAGTTAAAAGCAGTGAAGCTAAAAGACAAGCATGTGGGTCTGGTAGCCTGGGGGAGACCCAGACAGACTATACTTGCAGCCAGGACTGCTGAGGTGGTTACTTCAGAGAGTGAGTTACGCTGTAGCAGTGAGACTGAATGTGAGCCATAGCTGCTTGTGGGTACTGATGTTCCCCTGGACAGGGTAACTGCAAAGGTAGAGGTGAGTAGTAGTACCCAGGCTGACAGTGAGGCACCAATGTCAGAGGAGCCAAGACTTCCTGTGGCAGGGGAGCTGGGAAGGGTTACAAGGACAGACTTGAGACAGACTCAGCTCTCAGACCCTACATTGCAAGGCCTGAGGCAGGTAGTTAGGGAGGCATCTGATTCTCAAGGGAAGGGGGAATCTGTATACTGGAACAAAGGGTTACTGTACAGAGAGTGGACCCCTGAGGGAGGGCTAGAAGGTAAGAGAGTACAGAAGTTGGCAGTGCCTAGAGCTTACCATCTGGCACTTCTAGCCATATTCCATGATATTCCCTTTGCAGGTCACATCGGCATAAAACGTACAAAGAGGCGTATTATGCAAAACTTCTATTGGCCTGAAATTTCCAGAGATGTAACAGGGTACTGCAGGACCTGTGAGCAGTGCCAAAAGGTAGGCAAGGCAGGAGACAAAGTGAGAGCTCCTTTGATGCCTTTGCCTGTGATTGAGGAGCCATTTCAGAGAGTAGATATGGATATTGTGGGTCCCAAGTTCCACAGGGAAAAAGTATATCCTAGTGATTGTAGATTATGCTACACGATACCCTGAGGCAGTGGCTTTGTCCTCCATTGAGGCAGAGAAGGTGGCAAATGCTTTGCTAGAGATTTTCAGCAGGGTAGGGTTCCCAAAGGAAATACTGTCTGACAGAGGTGCCAATTTTATGTCAGACTTGCTGGCTTGTCTGTGGAAGTCCTGTGGGGTGAAGCACATGAAGACCACCCCCTACCATCCCCAGACTAATGGTCTTGTTGAGAGGTTAAACTCTACAATCAAGTCCATGTTATGGGCATTTGCAGATTGGTTTAAGAGTTAGTGGGACAAATATTTGCCCCATCTGTTGTTTGCTTACAGAGAGGTTCCCCAGGAATCCACAGGTTTTTCGCCCTTTGAGTTGTTGTATGGGCATAGGGTGAGGGCACCTCTACATTTAATTTGAGATGAGTGGGAAGGTGAATGTGAGTCTCACAAGAGACTGAAGCATTTTGATCTTGGATATCCAACTTATCAGCACTCTGCCTTATGCTCACATGTAAGTTTTAGCACTGTGATTTCTTGTAGGAATAGTTAAAGCTAGTAAAGATTAATTAGGTATTTTTCTTTGAAATCAGACCTATCCTACTGTATTATTTTAAGTTTCTGTGTGATCTCTGAACTCTTAGATATTTCTGTGGTGTAGTAGTTTTGTCTTGTGTTTTAATTATTTATTATTAAATATTTTTAAAACCTTCTACCTGTGTCTGGTTTACGTAGAGATAAATTATGCTTTAGAGTACATTATATATTTATAGAGTTTACTGTCTAAGCCCTTCCAATAAGCCTAGACTGTATAGTCACATTACCATTGGATAATAATATTGCACAGTAATAACTGGACACCCTTTTAAGGGCCATTTAGTAGCTGATATTATTAACTGGGTGGTGGCAGGGATTACTATCGTATGGTCTGGGTAAAGTGGCACAGCTGGAGAATCTGTGTCAGCCTTTCCCAGGAGTGTCTGTGAAGTTGTATAAATGCTTATCTCAAAGTATGTGTGTGTTGTGTCAGCTACTTGGCAGGGACATGAAGCGCTGGTTGGACAGAGAGGGTACTGGAGGTTCTAGCTTGCCTAGCTAGGCTGAGACCTGGACCCTATAGCTGTGCCAGTGGGGAGTCTTATTGGGGACCTGGTGAGCAAAGGAGCAACCAGCCCCAGACTGACTGTGATCTCTGTGTGCACTTAAGGGACATTGTACTTTACTGTGTGTATTAGTTATCCTTTCCTCTCTTCTAGGAGACAACCTCCCTGGTGTTAGTGGTGAGGATTAAAGCTTCTTGATTGCTTGGCCAGGGCACAGTCATCACACCTACCAAGAGCAGTAAGAGCTGTGTCCAAAACAGACTGCTTTTGCGATTCCAGAAAATACAGTTCAGAAACATGTTATCAGCAATGAGAAAAGACCTCATTATCATCTAATCTGCATGTCTCTGAATCGCTGGTAATTACTGTAAGTGTAAATCAACACTTTCATGTGATAAGTTCCTCTAGAGGGCCCACGTAATGTGTTGGCTCATGCACCCCCTAAGTCATTCTCAAACATGCATGCACACATTCAAAAACACATCCACATACATACATAATTCTTACATGCATACCTCTTAACTATACAGATTTTCACAGAATGTCCAGATTTTTGCCTCATATTTTTGGTCTGTTCCTCGTAAAATTTGTGGTTTTCTGGCAAATCACTGAAAGCTGAGGCCACTAAATAATGATAGACATTTTAGTTTCAAACTTTATATCCTTCAGAAAATACATAATGCAATACCTGTTATTCTAGCAACTTTCTAAGTTTATAGGAGCAATATTTTAAATTCTGTCCTTATTTTTGGGCCTTTGTCCCCCCATTCTTTCTGGCTTTGTCCAGATTTCTTGCACTGGGAGGTTGAGAGGTAGTCTTACCTGTCCCTTAGTGTACAGAATATCTCTGATGTATCCCCTTATTTTCCCCTTGCCATAAAGCATGGATTATAATCAATACTGCCAGACATTGGAGTTTTATTCTTTGTACTATTCAGAAAATGTATTGTGATGCTACACCTATTGCCCTATTATCTTTTTAAGTGACAGAACTAATACTTAACAAAATCTCCCAGGTGTCATTTAGTATTTCTCCCAGCTTTATCTGGAAGTCTTTAGTGTAGACGTTGAGCCATGTGACAGCCCCCCCACACATGGGCACACCCCATCATTCTCAGCTGTCCCTGACTTTATAGAAAGTCCCTGACTTTGCCTTGTATCTGCCCTATCCCTCATAACTACGGAACTATTACAGTTAGTAACTAATAATAGACATTAGATTTCATGCGTACTACTTACAAAATAGCTCTCTTTACAAGAGCTGCTCTGTACTGCATAGGATTAAAGTGTATAATGTAGCATGTCCCAATTTTTTTTTTTTGTTTTTAAACTGACTTAGGGTGACAGTGAAAAGCCCTGGTGTCTATTGAGTTAATTCAGAGAACTTAAGCTCTGCTTTCTAAATGTTCAGTCCTCCCCTTGCGTTCCTGCATGCATTTATTTTTTTTCTTTTTTTAACAACTTACCAAGACTTTTTTCCCATTTGTATTTAGTTCTTTTTGTTAACTGACTTAGGGTAATAACGAAAATATATCCCTGGTGTAGTGTTAGAGCAGATGACTAAAGCTCTGTTTTGTTAGCAATCCACTTTGTGCCAAGGGCACAGTGTTCAAATACTTTTAGTAAAATAGTATACCTGGTGTCAAGTTTGCCCTCCATCCAGGTGCCTTTCATACTTGCAAAGTGTTGTTCTATTAACTTTCTAAGTATCTCTGGTATCTGTTGCTCCCCCCCCCCCAGTTAATATGTCTTTTGTGCTTGCAAATTGTTGTTTCTATTAACATTTTAAAATATCACTGGTGACTAGTGTATCCACCCCATCCATAAGAATTTCATGCTTTACAAAGTGTTCTTCTATTAACTTATTTTAAGTATCTCTGGTGTCTAGTGTTCCCTGTCCTCAACATTGCAGGATTTTCTAGTTAGTCTAGGGGAGTTAAGAGATATGACAGCTTCCCCCCCACATACCCACACTTATGCACAAAGACACACACACACACACACACAATTGCACTTGTAGATGCACTCACCCATTCACATATACCATCCAGACATGGACACACACACACAAAAACACACACACCTACCTTACCCATCCCTTAACTATCATCTCTAATGTGACCACTCCCACTCAGGTAGACAAGCTGAAGCTCTCTCACTCACACCTAAAACTAATCATCCCTCTGCATATACTCACATATGCATCCACACACACACATACACACACTTGCACACACAACAAACCACCGCTGTCAAACTCCTCGGCACATATCTTTAACATGATCTCACCCACTGAATGCAATGGGTGAATGTGAACTTTCTGACATATTCATCATTTACGCACCTCAGTGATTTGTCTGAATTGCTAAGCTGTGTAAATACCTTACCGCAGGCATTTCAGGGAGGAAAGCACATGATTAATCAGCACAGAACACTCCCCCAGAATAGTTCACTAGCATATGCAGTAGGCCAAAAAGACAGCCCACTGCGGTGCTGCACCTCTTTGGGTAGAGCAATGCGAAAAGACTGTCTCTGAATCTGGAATAGTTCCCATGAGGAGCAAACCATACTTCCCCCTAGGGGTAATTTTTCTTAGTCTCCCCTGAAGTGTTATCCTCAGTGATTTACCAGAAAATTAAAAAAATTACAAGGAACAGGGCAAAATTAATGTATACTCTATAATACACTCCATAATATTATATAATTCTGAATATTTTTGAAGATGTACAGTTCACTGAATAATCATAGCTTAATTTTTGTTATGCTTTGTTCTTATGTAAATATATGTAATCCTTGTCATATGATGAATTATTAACCTGTGCTGTAACTGGTGCTTTTCTCCCCGGGCCTCCACTAAAAAGGACTTGTGTCCCTTTGGACCTTCCCAGTTACCAGGTGTGTAAAATAAAAATAAAAATAAATAATAATAAATAAATAAAAATATGAGGCAAAATCAGGGACATTCTGAAAATCACATTTAAAGGCCTTCCTTATCTCAAAAAGCTTTGCACACAATGAAATGGCAAACTGTATTGCACGTAGCACAGAGAACACAGAAGCTGCATATTCATGAATGGGGCAGTTGGCCATAATACTAAGAAAAATCCCCTTCACACTTTATGCCTCTCTGTGTGTATGGGGCAGCAGTTGGTTCTGAAGAGAAGGGCTTTGATGTGACAATGGGTTTGCTGTTGCTGTAGTGGAGAGTAGTCTTAAATACCATACAATGTATTTGATCAGCCTAACTACACATTCTCAGATATTGGTGTCCCTGCACAAGGTATCTGATAGACAATGTGCCTGGTGTAACAATGGTACAGGTGGTTTTAGAGGCAATATCCATTAGTAAAATGATCATTGGGCACAAAGCTTCTGTCAGTGAGGACACAAGATGACTTTTTTCATTATTTTGTTTTGTGTCAAACATCTGACCATCAGCTGCTACCAGGACCTCTCCTTGTTCATCGGGTCTACTGTGTACTCCTTACCTTCCCCAGACTTACTCTAACCCATGCTCAGGGCCAGTGAGAAGACTGAGGCTGTTGCTGTAACATGCTATTACTGCAGATTAGTTTTTTTCAGTGTATGCTGTAACGTCCCTCCCCTCTCACACCCATTAATGATCAGGAATGGATATGCAATGGGGACATGCTGGTGTACTGTTCTAACTGTGCAGTGACTCAGCCAATGTCCCCCACCCATTTCCTTTAATGTAGTGTCCACTTTGTGTATTCCTAGCCTTTTTCTGGAATCAACAATAGGTATGCTCAAGTGCATACATCCTCCCAGGACAGGCATGCCCATCCTTCCCTGACAACTGCTCAGATGCCTAAGCCACTAATCGAACTTGAGCATCTCGGTGTAGTTAGGGTTTCATGCCTCAATGTCACAGCACTGGCTCAGAGGAATTTTGATGCAGACAAATGTATATAATGTGCATCAAGCACCAGAATTTCACTGGAATGCAAGTCATAATACCAGAAGTCGTAATACCACTGCAGTCACTCAAGACAGGCAGTTTGTGTGTACTCCAAAGAAGAGTGGAGGCATAACCCAGAAGGTGGAGGCTAGAAGTTTGATGTTCACAAGAATACTTTCATTTGTCTACTTTACATCTCTGATCAAATCACTTAACCAGAGAGTACACTAGGACTGAGCTGTAAAAGATCCATGTGGATCAGTGTTCTACCCCAATTAAACACAACTAAATAAATGCATGTTTGGCAAATGTACACTTCATTCCAGCTGCAACTGATAAATAGTATTCCAAGAGGAAATGTGTATATATAAGTGAGTAATGAGTATAGGAGAAAGGTTATGCAACTACTTTTTAAAGGTCCTCCAGCGTCAACATATCAGAGGATTCTTGTGGCAAGATGTTTACTAGAGGAGACCATTAAGTTCTAGGCCAAAGACATTTCTGCTCTAATAAAAAAGTCAATGTTTGAAACTTTCAGCATTCCAGTTTTAATGGTTCTTAAATTAAATATAAAACATTTAAAACAACAGGACCGCTCGAGGAAATTATGCTTGAAAAATTAAATCTTTAAGTTTTAAAAATAGAGTTTTGTCAAAGTCATAAATAAATAACATTAAAAATGTACCTTATATGCCTTTGGTCAAGAACAACACTTCAGGATGTGTAAACAGAAATTTTTATTTACAACACTGGGAGACAATCTTTATAGCAGTTGGTAAATCAGTCTCTATAAACAGAGAAAAACTGCATCCTTTATAAACTTTTTTTTTATCAAACCAATCATGCAACTTTTTACATTTACAATGACTGTAACAAGTCAATGACTTTGCAAATGTTCTCATCCCTTGTGATTTTCGTTTTGGACTTCACGTGAACACCTTCCTATACATGACCCACCTGCTTCAAGGTGTCTTGTCTTCTGACCTCGGATGTTTTAAACCTTTCCTAGCAACAAGGCACTCCTAGCATGGGGGAGGCAGGCTAACAAATTCCTTTTACAGTAGCTAACATGCCTCTGCTCCTATAACACTTACTTTTTCCTTGTTACATATTAAAAAATGCAGTTAAAACACAGCAGTAACTTTAGCTTATGAAGCTGTATTTTTTCATAGTCCTGCATACAAATTATATTTGCTTTTTAACAATCATATTATAGCATCAGTAATGAAACTGAAATTAATATAATTTTAATATGATGATCTTATCCCATAACAGTGTGGACACTAAGGATGTTAGTTAAATCTTAAGTTTTGAAAAACAGTGAATCAGCACTTGAAAAACAGTGAATGAGCACTAAGGAAGTTATTTTTTAGCAGTAGTAGTAGTATCATCATCATTTGTTAATTCAGTCTGATGAAGTTTTGAATGATCCTTACAGTGAAGAAACTTGAGTATGGAACCGGAAGGTTAAAATAAAAATGTACTTTGGAGAAAATTAAGTGCACCATCCACTTGTTTTTCATTCATGGGAAAGAAAACAGGAATGATTTTATTTTTGCATAAACAACCTAATATGTGGTTTTAGTTTTGTAAAATTGGGCATGGGTCACATTTTGGTAGACTGACAAATGACTGTACTAATACTATTCAGAGGAATTTACATGGGAGAGGGGATACACTTTGCTGGTATGCACGAAAAGTCCATCATAACACTTGCAGATTATGTGTCAATGGAAAAGCAGAGTACAAAGATTGCTGTTTAAAATAATGAAGAGGAGGAATGTGATAGTGTCTTAGCAATTGAAAAAATAGAAGAACTGAAAATTAGCAATACATGGAAAAAAGTTGTTGAACATGAGACTATCAGAGGAAAAACAGAAGCCTGAAGACAAGAGCTTGGAAGAATGAAGGACGGGCAAAGCTTTTAACTTGAAAAAAAAAATTGTTAGCAATTTTACATGATGGTGGTGAAATGTAAAAAATTAAAAACAGATCTAGATGGAGACCCAAAATGAGACTTTAATTAGGTGGAGAAGTCTAAAAGTGACTGGCTGAAGAACAGGGGGAAAAGCTTTATTACACTGCCTGAGGTATTTATTTACTTTTTACATGTTCTGTTTCTCCCTTATGCCTTCCAACCATCAGTGCTCCTGTGATTTGATCTGCACATTTGTTCCCTTTAGGGTACCATCTTCCAGGCAGAAATTAGTGTTTTTACTTTATGTACCTTATTCCCCAAAATTCAGCAGAACCAGATAATAAGTACAGCTTGAAAACCAGCCTCCCAGACTTGTGCACTATAATGCATGGCTGATTCTGGCTACAGTATGCACTTCTTGGCATGTGCAGACCTATCACAGCCAAATCATTGCTAGCATATCCACAGCAGTCAGTATAGCAGCAGATTGGGCTACCCCCCTCCCCCAGATGGACAACTCATTGCTGGCCACTTACTCCCATCCTCCCCCTTCAGCTCCTCCAGTGTCCAAGTCACTAGTTAGTTTGATGCTGGGTTATCTGGGTCATACGCAATGGTTCATCTTCTGGCTCAAGGAGCTCCCTAAAGGGTTATAAGTAGTGAATGTGAATATGAAAAACTGTAAGTGTTTTTGATGGTACTGCAAGATTAATTAAACATCCAAATATTAAGATGGATAATGTGGTTCACTTATAGGTGGGTTGTATTATGCTGAAGGGGTTGAGTTTAAAGTCTTATGAATTTCAGACTTTGGGGGGTTTATGTACAACAGTGAAAGGTGTGTCAGAAGATTGTTGTGTACAGGGCTAATGCGCTACTGGGATGATGGGTTGTAGCCCCTCTCCCCAGTTGTATAACAGTTTTGTCTACAAATTGCTGTGGCAAAATCAACTGAACTCATGCAGGTCACAGCTTGCACTGTGCATGCATGTAGCTCTGAGGCACATAACACTTTTTTTTAAAAAACAGTTAAGCCTAAATTCTTAGCCCCAGTTTAATTTTTCCAAGTATTTTGGGTTTCTAATACCATGATGAGAATGGATCACATTCCTAACTCAGGATATAATTAAAGTTCATGAAATTAGTATTGTTTCATTGTTTGATGTTAGCCAAAAAGCTCTTTGCCGCACCAGCAATTTGCCCAGCACCAACAGATTCTGCAATTTGTACAGAGTTGCATGTATTGGTAGCATACCCAAGTATGACTGTAAATTCTTTTTTATTAGACCCATTGCTCCTACTACTCCTGGAACTGTCTAGGGATTGTTAAATGAAGCACTGGCTCTGGTAGGGATTTTAGTTGAGTCTAGAACAGAAGATGCCACTAAAAATGAATAATTAGTACAGCGTGTAAAATATAGCATGATAACAATAAGAATCAGTCAGAGGAGTTTAGAAAACACTGGGAAATGAGACTGGAAGGCAATATACAAAGAAACAATGTGAGGACATATGTACGTCTCCCATGTACGCAACAATGTTCAGAAGGTTTAGGATTTTTGCTTAGAAGTGCCTGCAGAGGTATTTTTATACCCCAAGTAGACTTCAGAAAAGTTTTCCTCTGGTATAACGCTAATGCTGGAGAAGTATTGTAGATGTATTGCACTGTTGGAGATGTAGGATTTGGATGGCGCAGTGGTGCGGCGGTAGCATTGTCACCTCACAGCAAGAGGCTCTCTGGTTCGATTCTTGGCTGGGGTGCCTTCTGTGTGGAGTCTTCATGTTCTCCCTGTGTTTGTGTGGGTGTGCTCTGGTTTCCTCCCACGTTACAAAGACATGCATCTGGAGTGTTTCTCCCCAGGCCGCCGCTGAAAATTGGCTTTGTTCCAAGTTGGACTTTCCCAGTAAACAAATGTTAAATAAAAATAAAATAAATAAAAAATAATTAATAAAAGTAATAGGAAAGAGAGAGGTAATTGAGAACATGTTTTTAGGAATGTAACAAGTTGGCAGATTTTAAAAACTCCTTCTACAGAATACTTTGTAAGAAATGTTGGGTAGCAAATGGTTGCAAATAAGAAAATTATGTTTTTGAACTGGGATAATGTATCTGAATTGCCCAAACATAGTAAGACCTTTCTAAGTTTAATGCAATTGCCTACAAAAAAAAAAAAAAAAACAGTTACTAGAAAATGGAAATTAAAATTTCAGCCAACTGTAACTGAAGTACTGAACACTGTAAATGGGATAAAAGACAAGGATGTGGGATCTCTAGAAAATGGAAAGAAAACACATTGCATGCGGAATAGTGTCCATGAGGAAGAGGAGTGAAACTTAAGGGAAAACAGAAACTCAACAATTTATGTAATGTTGGAGTGAATGAAAGTAACAGAAATGTTAACATGGGTTGTTTTCTATACATGGGTTGTTTTCTATTACTGTATGTGTACCTTTGTCACTTTTTAAAAAAATGTCAAGTTTAATAAAGATGTTAAAAAATACATGTGAATGAAGTACGCAGTTCTTTTCTTTGGAAAAGTGTACGGAAACACAAGTTGCTGTAGTAATGTGAGTCTGTCCAAATTGTGGCATTTTATAAACACTAATGACGCTGAGATCTCAGTGTCTCAGAGTGACAATAAATGATCACTCCTCAGAGAAGACAGACTTCAAACTGAAAATAATAAAGTAAGGAGCTTCCCTCTTTCTTTAGTTTTCATGCATTGTCTTTGTAGTAAACTCAATTGGATGAAAGCATATCATGCATGTTGTGTCTTTCGGCTTTTCCCGGTTAGGGGTTGCCACAGCGGAACTCCGGTCCGCTAATGATTGGCAGTTGATTTTTATGTGCTGAGTTGCCAGCCCTAATGCACAACCTTCAACGAAGGTACGCCCATTCACGCATGTCTCCACGCAAAAGACACTCTAGCTGAGAGTCGAACCGGTCAGCATCTTACTGTGAGGCGACAACGCTACCGCAGCACCACCACCACGGGAAAGCATATCATGCATACTCAAGTAAAACGTTTTGTCCAATTATATCCAAGCAGTTTTGTATTTTCAAGTCTTGGGTTTCATAGTATTACAGTGGAATCTACTCAACCACCTCATAAATCTGAAATTAACTGCCTTTCTCAGCATACCTCTCAACTGTCCAGATTTTTGCAGACTGTCCAGATTTTTTCCCCTTATTTCTGGTCTGTTCCTCATAAAGTCTGTGGTTTTCTGTCAAATCATAGAAGATTATAGTCACTAAATAATACTATGAACTACCACATAGACGGTAGTCTACTTAACAGCGAAAGTGTGATAAGAGACCTTGGGACACAGGTGGACAGTAGTCTCTCCTTTGATAATCACATCGTCACAGTAGTCAGGAAATCCTTCTACGTGGCACACCTCATCATAAAAAGTTTCTCATCCAGGAAAAAACAGGTCATTGTTCCCCTCTACTCGTCACTCATTAGACCCATTATAGAGTACAATGCCCCTTTTGGTATGTACTTCGCAAGACATCTACAACAACCAGAAAAGGCTGCAGAAATACTTCACAAAGAGGATTACTGGCCTCAAACAGATGGGGAAGGTAAGGAGTACACAGTAGACCCGTCTTAAAAAACTGCAGCTTTACTCCGTCGCATATCACCTACTCAGAGGCGATCTCTGCCTAACACACAAAGCTATGTCAAACCCAGAGCTTTTAGACATGCTCCACTTAAAGAAATCCCAATCCCTATGAGCTACACGCTCTAGGGACCTAAATCTTGTCACCACAATAAACAGAAAGTACAGTTTTGTACCTACCATAAATGTAGATGTTCGAGTGCTAATACAGCTGCAGTCATAACAGATGGGTTCTCCTGCCGTCAGGCGGGTCCTCGGTCGGCCGAATTCCAAAGTCTAGGTCCGGCGTCGGTTGTCGTCGCTTCTTCCCTGACGTCAGAGCACCAGGGGTAGAAAAGAACCAACCAACGCCATTTTCTTCAGTTTTTCTTGCCCCAGATGTCAGGTGCCCCCAGAAGGAAGGCAATACATACATTTGTGTAATAAAGCAATGCAATATAATCAAAATACGGTAGTTCCAAGCAAATACACCATAAAAGAATACCCCAATCAGGTTGTATGAGGAGGTGTTAGCCAATAGGCCTGTCCCAAGAGGGGAAGGAGGGAGGGAAACCTGGACTGGAGCTGTATTAGCACTCGAACATCTACATTTATGGTAGGTACAAAACTGTACTATGTTCATCGTGCATACAGCTGCAGTCATTAAAGATGGGTATAATCCCAAAGCTAAGAAAGGGGTGGTAGGCACTAGGTGGAACTAGGAGGAGCCAGAATGCCCTGCAAGACTGCAGTGGCAAAGCCTGCTCTAGTTTTGGAGTATAATGGTAGGTGGTAGTGCTTGGAGAAGGTATGCACAGAACTCCAAGTGGCTGCTTCCAAAATATCTTTGGTAGGAACTCCTCTGAGGAAAGCTGTAGAGGTAGCTGTGGCCCTTGTGGAGTGAGATCTGATGCCTGCAGGTACAGTTTTACCATGAAAAGAGTAACAGAAGCGTATGCAGTGGGCTATCCATTTTGAGATTGTCTGTTTGGAAATTGGCTTCCCTTGAGCTCCTATAGCATAGGACACAAAGAGCTGTTCTGATTTTCTGAAAGGCTTTGTTCTGTCCAAATAATAACGCAGCTGTCTGTGGATGTCCAAGGAATGTAGTAGTCTCTCCCCTTTGTTTTGAGGTTTAGGGTAGAAGGTAGGTAAGTGTACAGCCTGATTCATAGCTACCCTGGATACCACCTTTGGCATAAAGGACGGGTTGGTTCGTAAGGAAACTCTGTCCTGATGGAAGATGATAAAAAGCTGCACAGCCATGAGGGCTTGTAGTTCCGATACCCTATAAGCTGAGGTGATAGCCAGAAGGAAAGCTGTTTTCCAGGACAAATATTGCAAATCTGTTGAGGCAGCTGGCTCAAAAGGAGGCAAGGTCAGCTTCTCTAGAATGAAATTGAGATCCCAAGCAGGTATTGGTTGTTTCCTTGGGGGTTTTATATTCTTAGCCCCTCTGAGGAACTGTCTTAAGAGGGGGTGAGAGAATAAAGGTAGATTAGTGTTGTATTCTGCAGAAATGGCTGAGGCATGGATTTTGATTGAGGAGAATGAAAGTCCACTGCTTAGCAGCTCAGCTACATACTGTAATACTTGAGGTAAATTCAGTTTTCCAGGATTCTGGCCCTTTTTCTCATTCCAGGCACAAAACCGTTTACATTTTGCGGAGTAAGCTTTTCTAGTAGACGGCCTTCTGGCCTCCAAAATGACATCATGCACCCTCCTTGGAGAGTAGGGTCTGTTGTGATGTTAAGGAATCTTCCATGCGGCCAGATTGAGTGTTTTCAGCTGACTGTGAAGAGTTTTGAAGCTGTGCTGAGTCAGAAGAAGAGGCATTAGAGGCAGGGTCCATGGAGGGGAATGCGTCAGGCTCCTCAGGAGTGGGTACCAGTGCTGTCTTGGCCAGTCTGGAGCAATGAGAATCATCTTTGGTCTGTCTGCTCTGGTTTTTAATAGAACTTTGGGCAGCAGAGGAAGAGGTGGAAAGGCATAAACTGTCATTGTTGTCCAACTGAAAGAGAGAGCATCCACTCTCCAGGCCTGTGGATGAAAAGTCCTAGAGCAGAATTTTGTCAATTGGTGATTTTTGTGGGAGGCAAAGAGATCTATGTCTGGCCTTCCCCATGCTTGAATTATCTCTGTAAATACTTGAGGATGCAACTTCCATTCATGTGGATCTGTCATATTTCTGCTTAGGTTGTCTGCCAGCATGCTTTCCTTGCCTGGCAAGTACTGTGCTTGAAGTTCGATTTGTAATTCCAGAGTCATGTTCCAAAGTGACATGGCCAGCCTGCATAGGGGGTATGAATGGGTTCCTCCCTGTTTGTTTATGTACCACATTACTGTGGTGTTGTCTGTCCTTATCAATAGTTGACCTGGATGCAGAAGGCCTTTGAAAGCTATAATAGCATTTATTACTGCTAGCATTTCCTTTTGATTGATGTGAAGGTGCTTTTCTTTTTGGGACCATTTGCCCTGAATGCACCGATCTGTCATGTGCGCCCCCCAGGTGTAGTCCGAGGCGTCTGTTGTGATGACTTGATTTGCTTGAGGCTTGCAGAATGGGAGA
Organism: Protopterus annectens; assembly: GCF_019279795.1. Classification (NCBI taxonomy): domain Eukaryota; kingdom Metazoa; phylum Chordata; order Ceratodontiformes; family Protopteridae; genus Protopterus; species Protopterus annectens. The sequence goes on along the minus strand of NC_056739.1, from coordinate 984,381,611 downwards.
CCTGTGTTTGTTTGGCATGCTTGAGCCCACCACAGAAATTCCTTTTGAAGACATGGAATTAGTGGTATAATTGTTTCCAAACTGTGGCTGTGTTGAAACCATAGGTTTTTCCGGTACCATTGAAGTTTCCTCATATGCAGCTTTGCACATGGGATTAGTAGGATGCAAGATGCCATGAATCCCAAAGCCTGCAGGATTTTCCTTGCAGTCAGCCTGGTGAAATTTGCTAGTGTTCTGAAGTATTGAGTTAGTTGCCCCTGCTTCTCTGGCGTGAGGTAGGCCATCTGGGTGTTTGTGTCCAAGTTGGCACCCAGGAAAATTATTTTCTGAGAGGGTATTAGCCTTGATTTCTTTTTGTTGACTGTGTATCCCAGAGAATTCAACAACATTATTACAAAAGTCAGATGTTTCAGAAGTATGTGCTTGCTGTCCGCTTGGATCAGGCAGTCATCCAAATATGGGTATATTTGAATCACTTGAAGTCTGCAGTAGGCAATTACTGATGCCAGGCATTTCGTGAATACTCTGGGCGCAGTAGATAAGCCAAAGGGCAATGCAGAGAATTGATAATGGGTTGAACCTGCAAGAAATCTGAGGTATCTTCTGCAATTTTGTCTGATTGGGACATGCAGGTATGCCTCCTTGAGGTCCAATGTTACCAGCCAAGACTCCTTGCCCAGCATGGGAAGAAGCTGCTGTAATGTGAGCATCTTGAATTTTGGTGCAGTAAAAATGTGTTTAGGATGGATAGGTCCAAAATAGGTCTCCAATCTTTTCCCTTCCTTGGTACCAGGAATAGTCTGGAATAAAAGCCTTGACCTTGTTCGTGAGTAGGTACCTCTTGAATAGCTTTCATGTCCATGAGATCTGAAATTTGTCTTAGTGCCTCTGCCCTTTGATTGTGTGGCAGGTTTGGCATGCCTCTCATTTTTGGAAGGGTGTGAAAATGGAATCTGTAGCCTCTGTTTATAATGTCCAGGATCCATTTGTCTTTTGTGACAATATGCCAATTTTTTGAAAATAATGCCAGTTTTCCGCCTAAGGGTGCTGCCATTTGAGCCTTGCTTGGCATGCAAAGGGGAAAGTCATTGGGCTTGCTTTCTGAATGGCTGTGAACTATCCTCACCACCTCTTTGTGTAGGAGCTTGCCATTGTCTGCCTCTAAATGATCCTTGAGATTGCCCTCTGCCCCTCGGGCGCCTGTATCTACCTCTTTGGGGTCTGTCCGTGGCTAGAAAGGACCATTTTTGGAAGGCCAATTTCTACTGAAACGTGGAGGTTGTACCTGTAGAAAATCTTTCACTGTTTGCATTGATTTAGCCTTTTCCTCCATTTTCTTTAATACCTCCTCAGCTTTAACACCAAATAATACATCCTTTTGTAGAGGGGCATCTAGTAATTTAGCTTTGACATGATCTGGTAATGTTTGCTCCTTGAGCCAGGCATGTCTACGTTTGACTGATCCTGTAACAGCAGCTCTACATGAGGCCTCTAGAGCATCAAAACCACACTGCAAGGTATGTTTATCCACTTGTTCTGCACTATGCATCAAATCCTGCAACTCCTTCAAGTCTGGTTGTTCAGGTTGTGACATTTTACTTCTCAACTGTGATAACAGAAACTGTTGGTACTTTAGCATATGGAACTGGCAGTTTAATGCCCTCATGGTTAAGGTGGCGAGGTGTATACCTTTTTCCCCACCTTTCTAAGGATCTGGAATCTCTCTCGGAAGGTAATGGGTTTTTAGCAGTGGAGGCCTTAATTCCCTTGGGGCCCTGTGAGATAGTTTCTGGGTCAGCCGCATGGCTTTGTATAAAATTGGTGTGAGTCAGGAACCCGGTAGTACCTGTCAGGCTTGACTGGGGCTGGAGGTAAAGAATCCGGGTTAAGGCAGGCCTCCGAGTACACATCATCTAGTATGTCTAAGACAGGAGGTATAGCCAGAGGCCTGTGCTGGGGTAGCAAGAGAAAATCCCTAAGCCTTTTCTTGGAATCTGAGTACTCTTGGCCTTCCCAGTGGAAATGTTCCCTTAAGGTATGCAAGGTTTCCCCAAATGAGTAATCCTCTGGGGAGACAGAGGAATGGACTCCTCAGCATCAGAATCTTCAAAGGGGAGTAAGAATGTTCCTGTTCATCAGAGTGCTCTGAAATAATGGAGGCCTGGTCAGAGGAGGGGGATTCTTCCTCCACTCTGGGCCTTTTGTCCGGGGGGGGGTTGAGAACCCCTGATAAGAGTAATCAAATCCTCAGCCATTTTAAGCATCTGTTTTTTAGGCATTGGGTGTGGAGAAGGGCCCTGTGGAGCTTGTCTCTTAGAATGCATGGCTGCTTTAGACTTAGTGAAAGCCTTGATAGAAAAAGAAGAGGAAGGTCTGAAGACACCTTGAGAGGAGGCAGACCTGTCTACATTTTGAGATTCACCACCAAGAGTGGCTTTGGTATCTGTAGTCGGGGTGTGGGCCGAGAAGCCTGCGACCTCGGGCACAGAAGACACCGCCAAAGAAGTGTCGTCGGTAGGCAGGGGCTGCGTAGGCGCCTCGCTGAGAACCGGACCACCTGTAGTCGGCTTTGGCGTGGTGTCGGTAGAGGCCGCGGACCTCGTGTGTCGGTCCTTATCTTTGCGTTTTTTAGACAAAACTGGAGTCGGAGTATCCGATGACATAATATAGTTAAATTTTTTGCCAAAATAGTGCTGGGGAACTCCGCCCGACGCTTAATGGTGCGTTTGTTGAATGTAGCACAAAAACGACAGACCGAGACATCGTGGTCTGGGCCTAAGCAAGGAATGCAGAGGGAATGAAAATCCTTATGCGGTATTTGCTTACCACAAGAAATACAATTATTAACTTTGTCTGACATCGGTCTGAGGCAAGAAAAGTTTCCCCAACGGGGTACTTAGCTTTCAAGAAGACTTCGGTTGCAAAATTTTCGTAATTTCAGGAGCTGGCCGACTGGCACTTGCGAACTGCTTCTGCTTCGGGCACCGCGCAGCAAGAAAGACTGAAGAAAATGGCGTCGGTTGGTTCTTTTATACCCCTGGTGCTCTGACATCAGAGAAGAAGCGACGACAACCGACGCCGGACCTAGACTTTGGAATTCGGCCGACCGAGGACCCGCCTGACAGCAGGAGAACCGATCTGTTATGACTGCAGCTGTATGCACGATGAACATCATGCTGGAGGGATAGATTCCTGTCCCAGAGACTTACCATACTCTGGAACAAACTACCTATCTATATCAAACAAAGCTCCTCATTAGCACTCTTCAAGAAAAATCTTGATGATTGGATGGGAAATAGGAAATTCACCCCAGGGATCACTTCTGTGGCTCTGCTCGACAGTGGCACAGGAAAATAATTTTCTTGGGTGGCGAAAGCCAGGGTACCTTTTGGCTAGGCTTATATAGGCCCTAGGGCCAATAGCTTAGTAACTACCTATGAACCTATAAATAATGACAGCCATTTGAATTTCAGACTTCATATCCTTCAAAAATATATAATAATGCAAACTCTGCCATTCTGGCAACATTCTAAGTTTATAGGAGTAATACTTTAAATCTGTCCCTATTGTTGGCTCTTTGTCCCCTCTATTATTTCTGGCTTTGCCCATATTTCTTGTGTTAAGAGGTATGTTTCTTTGGCTGCCTCTGGCATCTATTCTAAGAAGGAAGACACCTGCTGAAAAATTGTTTAGTATCTGCAGTACAGTATGACCAGTTATTTATTTAAAAATGTAACCATGCACCAAGATGACCTTGCTCACTGCAGCTAAACCCCCATTCAGATACCCCCTACAGCCCACCCTTGCTGCCCCAGGTATGTATATATGTGAGGTTTTAATGTAATTTGGATAAATTAAAGTAGTCTGGGATGGAAGTGCCACGTGGTGTTTTGGCTTTGGGTAGAGCACTGAAAAAATGACACTGAGGGATTTAAAAAGGAAAAGGGAATGAACATTTAAGGAGAGCAGATAGAACACTAGTAATGGCAATGAGTTTATTTCTGCAAGTAAAGGAGTGTACCTGCTAATTTACAGAACACTTCATATTTGCGGTGCAGTTTTAACTGAGGGTATTAAAACAAAGTGCATGAGATAAAGATCAAATGCCTTTTTCAAGAAAATATGACTTTCAAAATTGATTAAATAGGACGTATCATGGCTGACTGCTAAGGAAATGTTTGTTGGACGGGTGGCAAAAGTAGTGGGAGAAAACTGAAATATAAGAACTTTTCTTACATGGAGGCAGATAAAAGGAACACTTTGTGAAAATTTCTGGAACAAAGTGAATGGTTTAAGGCAACAAATACAGAATGTATAAAGACTGGCAGGAAAAAAAACTGCAGGAGATGTGGGAGCTGGAGAATGGAAAACACTAAAAGAAAGTGAATTTAAATTACAGTAGAAAACAGACTAATGAAAATGGCGTTACATATTCTACTCCTATTAAAATGTACCTCACAAGACATCTACAACAACTGGAAAGACCACAGAAATACCTCACAAAGAGGATTACTGGCCTCAAACAGATGCCCTCCGCAGACCATCTCAAAAAACTACAGCTTTACTCCATTGCATATCGCCTACTCAGAGGTGATCTCTGCCTAACATACAAAGCTATGTCAAACCCAGAGCTGTTGGACATGCTCCACTTAAAGAAATCCCAATCCCTCCGAGCTACACACTCTAGGGACCTAAACCTTGTCACCACAATAAACAGAACATGCTGGAGGGATAGATTCCTGTCCCAGAGACTTCCCATACTCTGGAACAGACTACCTATCTATGTTAAACAGAGCTCCTCATTAGCACTCTTCAAGAAAAATCTTGATGATTGGATGGGAAATGGGAAATTCACCCCGGGATCACTTCTGTGGCTCTGCTCGACAGGGGCACAGGAAAATAATTTCTTGGGTGGCAAAAGCCAGGGTACATATTCTGGCTACGCTTGTATGGTCCAGAGACTTCCCATACTCTGGAACAGACTACCTATCTATGTCAAACAGAGCTCCTCATTAGCACTCTTCAAAAAAAATCTTGATGATTGGATGGGAAATTCACCCCAGGGATCACTTCTGTGGCTCTGCTCGACAGGGGCACAGGAAAATAATTTTTTTGGGTGGTGAAAGCCAGGGTACATTTTTTGGCTAGGTTTGTATGGGCCCTAGAGCCGATAGCCTAGTACCTACCTACGAACCTATAAAAGAAAGGTAATATTTAAAGTTCTAAGTCATGTAGAAAAAGGTAGCAGAGGTATGTAAGGAAGAGATGGAAACATTAACTTAAAAATTCTTCTAAGACAATTAAAAATAAATGGGGATCCTTTCAAAGATGGAGATATTAGGGGATATGGAAGTGCTTAAGGAGAAGGAAGCCTAGGAGTGGTTATTTAAAAGATTAAGAATGGACTGACCAGGGAGGGATAGTACTGGTGAAAGTAAAGTTGCATGAACTCCTCACCATACGAGAGTTACCTTCAAGATGTCAGTTCTTGCTACAGTAATATAAATGCACAGTTAGTATGCTATCAGGATGATGCCCACTCCAGTCACTTTCCCAAGCCACCTGGCATCCACTCATGTGTGTGAAGTAGCCTGTGTGTATCCCTTGTTCTTTGAAAAGCAGTCAGTGGAAAGCATATGTGATCCCCAGAGATAAAATCTCCTTAGAAGTCACCAAGTTGGAGAATATGTGTGCTTGAATCAGCTTGTGAGAAAAGCCATCAATAACCTGACCTTGACATATATTTATGCACACACACACACACACACACACACACACACACACACACACACACACACACACATACACATTCTTGAATGGTTACTACAATGCAACCAGTTAATAAAACCAGCTTTCTAGCTTTTAATTTTATTGACAGGAAAAAATAAAAATCTTTCTGCAGCAAAACAAAGAAAGTAGCAAAATATATTTTAGACCATTCATAAAAGTCTTTACAGAGTTGAATTCACAGGTGCAGTATTACATCATACATGTTGTTCTAAAAAAATCATTATTAAAACCATCAATATTTTTAACAGGCTTTATCACGCAGTTAAGGCTAGGTTCCACTAGTTTCTCAATTATTTCCTTTCCCTGTTCAAACTTTAATGACACATCCAGACTTCAGATCTCAAGAACATTTTCTTCCTTCAGAGCTAGCTCCCTGAAGACTTTTCTACATGATTCTCTCTTGATCTGGATTCAGGAATCTAATTTCTTCTATATGCACTATACATTATATACCTAACCCCTCACTGGTTTCTATGGAAGCTTGCCTTCTTTTAGTTAGCCCACCTGGTCTGTAGTTATTACTTATGATACAACCCCTTACCAAGAAGAGACAACCCCACAAAGTGCAATGCATTCTCCAGGCTCAGCAGTTTCTGTGCCTCATGGTCTCCCCTCCCAGCATAGAACCAGATGGGTATTGTCCCAAAGCAGCCAATCTGCATTTAAGGGCCTGTAACATGGATGATGCCACATCTTGTAGTTGTAGAGTTGCAAGGCCAAAGCCACCTGGCCAACTTTGGGTTGCAAGTCTTTCTGCTGCTAAAACCTTAGAGTGACACGATCAGTAATGAGTACAAAGGTCATCCCCAACAAATATTATTTTAGGGTGGTAAGAGACAATTGTATACCCATGCATTTTAATTTAATAGCTAAATAATGTGTTTTAGCATTTCTAAACTTTCTACTGCTATAAAAGATGACATCCTGATTACTACCTTCTACAATCTAAGTGAAGGCTGTGCCTATCTCTGCATCAAAGAATTTCTTGAGAAGTCTAGAGTTACTAGTATTGGTTCAGAATGCAGCATATCTATTTAACTGCCTAAAGGCTTGTTCTCCTTCAATTGTCTACCGCAAACAACAATAAAATTGGTAATAAATTTCCAATAACAGCTCGCCAGGTTTAAGAAAGCCTTAACCTATGTTACAGTGGATGGCATGGACCAGTTCAGGTTTTTCACTTTGTGATTTTATTATCCCTTGGCGTATTACATAAACCAAACAGTGAGTTTCTGCAATGTTAAGCTTGATGTATGAAATCTAAGATGCTTTGAACCTTAGGGGGAAGATTTCTGCAATCTTCACAAAATATTACCACATAGTCTAAGTAGATTGTTGCATACCTGGCATTTGGTCTAAGAATTTGGCCCATCAGCTTCTAGAATAATGCTGGTCCTCAATGCAGACCAACAGACAGGACTTTTATAGTAAAACAGCCCATCAGATGTAGAAAATGACATTTTCCTTAGTTTCTGTAGATAGTAGAATGTGCAAACAGCCTTTAGTTAGGTCCAAAAATGAAACCTAGACTTTCCCAATTTTTCAATTAGTTTGTCTGCTACAGGCATGGAAAATTAATCAAATTTAGATATTCCGCTTTGAAATCTCTGCAAGACCTAACTGATCATTGGGCTTGGGACCAATACAATGGGGCTACAGCAGATCATTTATAAATTCAAAGTATGAGAAGGATGTGGGGTTGTTCTACTCCCTTGTTTCACCTTCCGTGCCTGAAATATTATCTCTATAGGTTTACTTAGTTTATTCTCTTGCCACTGTGTCTTTTTTTAAAAACTGACATGGTTTGTCTGGATGTCAGCTAAGTCAATATTTTCATCACTACTCATGTGAAGGGGAGACCATAGCGTCTTCTGCTATACATACAAATACAGGTTTCTCCCTCCTTCTAGTTCATCTTCTATAAAAAGCTACTCATGAAATACCTTTCTTCCACCAGAAGTACTGACAGTTTCCTGTTTCTGTATTTTGATGCTTTTTTTTCTTTATTTAGGTAGGTACTAGGCTATTAGCCCTAGGGCCTACACAAGCCTAGCCAAAAAGGTGCCCTGGCTTTCACCACCCAAGAAAATTATTTTCCTGTGCCCCTGTCAAGCAGAACCACAGAAGTGATCCCCAGGGTGAATTTCCTATTACCCATCCAATCATCAACATTTTTCTTGAAGAGTGCTAATGAGCAGCTCTGTTTGACATAGACAGGTAGTCTGTTCCAGAGTATGGGAAGTCTCTGGGACAGGAATCTATCCCTCCAGCATGTTCTGTTTATTGCGGTGACAAGGTTTAGGTCCCTAGAGCGTGTAGCTCGGAGGGATTGGGATTTCTTTAAGTGGAGCATGTCCAACAGCTCTGGGTTTGACATAGCTTTGTATGTCAGGCAGAGATCGCCTCTGAGTAGGTGATATGCAACGGAGTAAAGCTGGAGTTTTTGAGACGGTCTGCTTAAGGCATCTTGTTTGAGGCCAGTAATCCTCTTTGTAAGGTATTTTTTCAGCCTTTCCAGTTGTTGTAGATGTCTTGTGAGGTACATACCAAAAGGGGCGTTGTACTCTATAATGGGTCTAAGGAGTGATGAATAGAGGAGAACAATGACCTCTTTTTTTCTGGATGAGAAACCTTTTGTGATGAGGTGTGCCATGTAGAAGGATTTCCTGACCACTGTGGCGATGTGATTATCAAAGGAGAGACTACTGTCCACTTGTGTCCCAAGGTCTCTTATCACACTTTTGGCGTTAAGTAGATTACTGCCTATGTAGTAGTTCATGGGTACAGAGTTTTTACCAAAGGGGATGACAATGCACTTTTTGGCATTGAACTTGAGACCATGTCTTTGACACCAGGCATCTGTCTCAGTGAGGCCCTTTTGTAGGATGTCCACATCATTAGGAGTTTCGATTATGGCTCCTAGTTTGCAGTCATCTGCAAATTTAGTTAGCCAAAGACCTTCTGTGTTAGCCTGTACTTTAGAGAAGTAGATACTAAACAGGAGAAGACCCAGGACTGAACCCTGTGGTACTCCACTTGTCACTGGTCTGAAGTCTGATTTGGAGTCTGCTACTTTCACAGTGTGGGTTCTGTCAGTAAGCCAGTTGGCAACCCATCTTGTGACATAGAGATTTATACCTAGTTTAGTGAGCTTACCTATAATTCCAGAGTGAGGGATGGTGTCGAACGCCTTGGCGAGATCTAGATAGGCTGTGTGAACCACCTTACCCTCATCTATGGCTTTGGTGACTACTTCAAAGAAGTCTATCAGGTTTACGAGACATGATCTGTCTTTTACAAACCCAAACTGTGTGGGGTCCAGAGTTTGGAGATCTCCAATGTCCTTGTTTATGAGTTCCATGATGATATGTTCCATGGCCTCGCAGACGAGGCTCATCAGGCTAATGTGGCAGTAGTTCCCAGGCTCTGTTGTGGGCCCCCCTTTTGTGGTGTGGGATAACTGTCACGGTGCGCCATTCAATGGGCACAAAGCCTGAGGTGAGGCTATGATTGAACATGATACTTAGATGGGGTGCCAGTTCATTCTGTAGTTCATGTAGTAGACAGCCTGGTATGTTGTCAGGTCCCATGGATGCTGTGTTCTTGGCTTTGGAGAGTGAGGTTTTTACCTGTGCAGCCGTGATTACAGGAACTTTGTATTCTTCCGGTATAAAGATGGGCCCTTTAGGGGGTGAGAGGGGGGTAAAGTTAGCACTGAACCTATCTGCCAGGATGTTGGCAATATCAGTTGGTTCTGTATATTTAGTGTCATTGTGCTGTAACTCAGAGCAGATCTGAGTGTTGCCATTGAGATTTTTGACATAGCTATAGAATGCTTTGTGGTTGTCTTTAGAATCAGTGTCAACTTTGTTTTCATAACTAGCTTTGGAGGATTTTATGAGGGATCTCAGCTTCTTACTGAGGCTGACCAGGGAGTTCCTCCAATCATGGGATTTTACTCTTTTTTTTTTGCAACAGTTTCTTTCTTCTGTTGTAGAGTTTGTTTATGGCAGAAGACCACCAGATTGGCTTCCTTTTTTGGAGGATAGCATCTTGGTTCTGTTAGGGATAGCACGATCCATGCACTCGTGTAAGTGCTTATAAAGTGCATTTGTGTAGGATTCAGCAGTCGTACCTCTATTGTCCATCTGCATGGGTGTCGTGAAGTTTGCCACTTCTGTCTTAAGAAGCGTGAAGTTGGCTTTGGAGACATTTTTTACAGTTCTTTTCGAAAGGGGGGTGGGAGTGGGATGTGGATGTCTAGGGTGATTAGCTTGTGGTCGGATCTGACCAACGAGGAGTTGACCTCTGGTGTGGAACACCGGTCACCCATGTTGGTGATGACCAGGTCTAGGATATTGCTGCCCCTGGTGGGGGTGTGGATAAGTTGATCCAAGGCGTTGGAATTGATGATTTCCAGAAAACGTTGAGCAAAAGAGTTGGTACATGAGTAGTTTTCCCAGTTAATGGTAGGGTAGTTGAAATCACCCATTATTAGAGTGTTGGGTTGTACCTTAATATTTTCCAGTGTATCAAGAAAACAGAAGTGGGAATCCTGGGGCATGGTGGTGGGTCTGTAGCAAGCTACAATCTGGATTGCAGTCTTGCCCAGAGTTAGTTGAACTTGGATAATCTCGGATGCATTATGCTGAGCAACTAGCTTGGAGGTGTGGATATCCTTAATGAATATGGACACGCCTCCACCTTTAGTGTTTCGGTCTGGGTTTGGTGGCCAAAAGGTGTGGTATGAATTATAGCCTGGTAATGCAAGGGTGCTCTCTGGAGCTTTGAACCAGGTCTCTGTCACTGCAAAGATGTCAATGTTCTCCATTTTAAGGAGTGCCTCGAGTGAGTGCATTTTGAGGTTTAGACCTCTAGCATTGAGTAGCATTACCCTCAGATTTTGCTTGCTTGTACCTGTTACGGTGGTGAATTTGTCATTTGAACCTTGCATAAAAAAGGCACTATAGGGGTGGCAAGAGCCTTTATCAGTATCCAGAATCCCAAGGGCGACAGGTGCAGGCCATCTCTGGCAAAGCAGTGTGGTCTGTCGATCATGTCATCCCAGGCAGACAGATACTGGATTCCCTTACAATGACACCAGAAGCTTAGCCAATTGTTAAAGTCAATCATCTTTTTCTTGTACTGTGGTGTCATTCTGGGTGATGGCAGGATGCTACTCAGGGCTAGGGTCATACCGGCCTGGGCTACAAGATCGGAGAGCTCCTCCATGTCTCTTTTCATGTAGTCCAGGGAGGTACGTCTCAAGTCATTTACACCAACATGGACAATGACAGAGTCATATTTGTACTTGTTGTGGAGTGACCTGAGTGCGTGTGTTATGTGGTGGATCCTGGCACCTGACAGGCAGCTGACAGTAACTTTTTCCTTACTTAGCCTGGTGAGTGGAGCATCAGTATGCCTGACTATAGAGTCACCTATGACTAGAGTGTTGGGTACATTATGCCTTACGGGCTGTAGTTGAGTGGCACACTGAGTATGTGGGCTATGTGTCATTTGGGGTGTGTTGGGGGATGGAGGTTGCTTGCATTTCTGCTTTGGAGGTCTCTGTTGTTTGGGCAGATTTGTACTGAGAGCCTCCGTGAATGTAGGTGTGTGTTTTGTGCTTGTGTGTGTGTGTTTTGGTGGTGTAGGTTTTGAAGGACTATGTGATGAGTGTGGTGGGGTGCAAGTGTTTACCTTCTCCTCTTGACTGTCTAGGCCAGTCTTTGGTGAAGAGAGCTTTGCTTCCAGTTTGGCTATATAAGTGCATCTCTTACAGGTCGTAGTGTAGGGTGGTAGGAGGAGAGTGTTGTCTGTGTACATGAGGCAATCGCTGCATTGTCCCAAGATGCTCAGATTCATCAGGTAGACAGGAGAAAACACTGGGAGCTGACCCTTAGACATGCCTGAATAGGTGTTTATTTAGTAAGTACTAAAAACTGTTTTCCTCTAGACAAGTGAGGAAAGTTGAGTGCTGTAGTAATTTGTAACTTATTTAGTGCTTACAATGAGTTCTGAACAAGTGTTGAGATCAAAGAAACAGATGAGTGCTAAACTAAAAAGCTGGCTAGTTGCAAGGGAAATTTTGAAGAACAGACTTTATGGCGCCAGGAATAGTTTAACCCCAGATAAGTGGGGGGGGGGCTTAGGAGCTCACAAACAGTCCTGGACACAGCAAAGCCATATCTGATCTGCCACAGGAAAGGGGGGAAGCAAGCTCAGAATTTTTTTCCCCCAGTAAAGTGGAAATGGAGAAAGCTGGAACAGAAGTTAATTCAACGTTACAAATCTGAGTGGGTTGGCCTTCACAAATGTTCTCTATTAGATTGCGTGAACTATTGACATTAGACTGGGAGGAGTGTCACAGATCAAATATACAGTATGGGCGGGCAACTGCAAAGCCACCAAGTATAAGAATACACAACACTACGGAGGGCGGGTGGGAAAAATTACAGTTCCTAGCTGTAGCCACTAAATGTTAAACAGATCAAGGAGCAGACTCGAGAATGCTTTTAATTGTAAACAGACAAAAATGCACAGAAAAGCTTGGATAGAGCACTCACAAACAGAAAATGCAACTCTCCGTATGAAAAAGCAGTTTACAGTTAAGTAATGTTAAAACAGTATAAAACAGTACATAAATGCAGTGAAACAATAAAAAAGCTTTATAACAGTCCAAAATGTAGTAGATCAACTGTATAGCACAATTATAAGTGTTTCAGAAGTGCAGTTCAGTGAAATAAGTGTATGAAATAGCTTATCCTGCTCTTGGAATCTTAAGGAATTTCCACTTATGCAATGCAATCCAGAGCCTGACAATACAAGCAGAATCTTTATAAGACACAGGATTTATATAGCAGTAAGAATGGAAGAGTTGGAAGATCAAATTACTACTCAGCCCCTGCTATTACCCAATCACTCGTACTACAGAAGGACAGGAGGCCTTGTTACTCTCAATAATAATGAAGACAGTCAGCAGAAAATGACTGCCAGAAACACAGGAAACTCAAACAAAACTACCAGCCTAGACAACAGGCCTCTATCAAGATTATGCCACCTGAGCAGAACACAGAAACCTCACTTTAAAAGCATAGAAAGAATACCCACAAAGAGAAAATACAAGCCTCAGTATGAAAAAGCAGTTTACAATTTAGTAATTTAAATTAAAAAATGCAATTATAGTAATGCACACTATTACAGTTCCTAGCTGTAGCCACTAAATGAAAGTTTTAAACAGATCAAGGAGTAGACTCAAGAATGCTTTTAACTGTAAACAGACAAAAATGCACAGAAAAGCTTGGATAGAGCACTCACAAACAGAAAATACAACTCTCAGTATGAAAAAGCAGTTTACAGTTAAGTAATGTTAAAACAGTATAAAACAGTACATAAATGCAGTGAAACAATAAAAAAAGCTTTATTTATTTATTTATTTATTTACATTTGTTGACCGGGAGTGTCCGACTGGACGTAGGTCCATTTTCAGTGGAGGCCCGAGGAGAAAAGCTCCACAGTTAAAATAAACAGACAGTAGTTACATTGGATTACATAGCAATTAACAATTTACATAGCAATTACTTACAACATATTTACAGATGAAGAACATAGTACATCAGTAGACAACTAGAATCTTTATTTGTGAAGTACATAACAGACATTAACAAATGTTACAAGAAGAAATTCCTGCTGTAACAAAGTACTGGCTTATGAGCATCTGAGCTTGCTATAATCAAAGTAGTTAGTGGAGTGGAAAGAAAGGTAGTGGTTGGATGGGGAGGGTGATATTAGGAGTAGCAAGGGCAAAGCCAGCATGTTTTTAGGTGCGCTTTTAGTAAAGTTTTGAAGTGGGTGCATGATGGTACGGAGGTAATTGTGGGTGGGAGGGAGTTCTATAATTTGGCTATGGTGCAAGAGAATAGTGCTTCACCAGCAGAGTTATTGGCTTTAGTGATCTGCAAGTGATTTTTGTTGCTGGATCTTAGTGGTCTGGTGGTGCGATAGGGTTGGAGTAGATTCTGGAGGGATGGGACATTTAGTGGATGGTTTACTAGTTTGTGGGCGAGTGAGAGCTGATACCATTGAAGGAGGTGAGGGAGTTCAAGCCAGCCCAGTTCAGCAAGTGAGAGACAGTGGTGACTACGGTAGGATGCCCCTGTGGCGAATTTGGCAATTTTGTTGTATCAGGTCTCTAGCTTGTTTAGATCGCATTGCCTTAGGTTGGTATATATTGGACAGGCATAAAGTAGGTTGGAGATAAGATGGGAATTTGCTATTGAAATCTTTGCTGCTTTGGTGAGAAGTTGCTTATTTCTGTATAGTGCTCCTAGTTTTTTGTGGACTTGTTTTATGGTCATGGATATGTGAATGTCAAATTTTAGTTTATTGTCTATTTCCACTCCTAGCAATTTGGTGTGTTCAGTTGGGTATATAGTGGTGTTGTCTTTTGCTGTGATGTTAAAGTGAGAGTTGTTTTAAGTATGTTTGGTGGGTTGGAAGATGAGTAGTTTAGTTTTGTTTGGGTTGAGTATTAATTGGGCATCGGATAACCAAGTTTCAACAGAGGAAAAGGCTTCCTGTGTGACTTTTTGCAGTTTGGGTAGGGACTGGGCTGAGCAGATGATGGTTGAGTCATCTGCGTATTGTATGAGTGTGCCATGTTTGGTGGCAGAGGCTAGATTATTGGTGAAAACAGAGAAGAGTAGGGGTCCAAGGATGGATCCTTGGGGAACCCCTATGGAGACAGGTAGTTGGGGAGATATGTCATTCTGCCATACAATGGATTGTTGGTGGTCAGACAGGTAACTCTGAAACCAGTTGGTGACTGATTGTGAGAAGGATATGTTATTGAGGACAGAGATAAGTTGTTTGTGTGGGACCATGTCAAATGCTTTAGATAGGTCTAGGAAAGAAGCAGAGGAGAGATAGCCATTGTTTTTATGCTGAAGGATAGTGTTAGTAAAGGAGAGTAAGGCAGTGGTGGTGCTATGGTTTGGTCAGAAACCATGCTGAGTATTGGAAAGGAGGTTGTTAGTAAGGAGGTAGTCTGAGACCTGAGAGTGTATGCATCTCTCTAGTATTTTGGAGAGTGGAGAGAGAATAGCTATGGGGTGGTAATTGGTTAGTTCTGTAGAGAGTCCGCCTTTGTGGAGGGGAATTATATGTGATACTTTCCACAGTGTGGGAACGTAACTTTCTGACAGAGATCGGTTAATCAAGATGGATACTGGGTAGGCCAGAGCATCAGCTGTGATTTGTAGGTATTCACTTGGGAGGTTGTCTGCTGCTAATCTGGTGGGCTTAAGTTTAGTTAAGAGTTTTCTTATGTTGGAGGTAGGTACAGGATAAAAAGAGAAGGCAGTGGGGAGATTACTAGTTGAAGGTGTGGGTTGGAGGGGAGGGGGGTTGTGTTGTTTAGCTAGTGATAGTATGGTTTGTGTGAAGTGTGTGTTGAATGAGGTAGCAATATTTTCTAAGGAGTGAGGGATGTTAGGAGGAGGGGCACTGTCTTTACCTGGGTGGAGAATGGAGTTTATGGAGGACCAGAATTGTTTGGGGCTGTGTTGAGAGGAGTCTAGGGCAGACTGGTAGTATTGGAATGTGTCCTGTTTTATTAGCTTTTTGACTCTATTGCGTAGTTCTAGGAATTTCTGTCTAGATGAGGGGTTTTTGTTTTTGCGCCAGTTCTCCCAGGCTTTATCCCTGTTTTTCATTTCTGACTTAGTGGTTTTCTGCAGCCATGGGGAGGGTTGTGCTTTGATTCTGGAAAGTCTTATGGGGGCATGGTAATTAAGGATGTTCAGGAAGGTAGTATTAAAAAATTCAACTGCGTCATCAAGACTGAGGTACTTTAGAGGATGCCACCAGTTATATTCTTTGAGGGATGAGATGAATGTGAGTGGGTTAAAGTTTAGATGACAGGTTTAGCTTGGTATAGGTATTTTTTGAGTAGGAATGTTGGGGAGTGATCACTGGGGCTATCTGATAAGCAGCCTGTTATATATGACTGGGGGTTCTTACTGACTAGTATCCAGTCCAGGGTAGTGTGCTTGCTGGAGTTTTTATTTATCCTGGTTGGTGTCTGGACTAGTTGGGTGAAGCCATGAAGGTTTACATGATGGGTTGGATGGTTGCCAGAACAGGAATGCCAGTCAATATTGAAATCACCTAAAATGATAGTTTCTTGGGGGAGATGGTGGGTAGACTAGCTGAGGAGGTTTTCTAGTGGAGGGATGTTTTGGCCAGGTGGGAAGTAGCATCCAATTATGTTGATGGTTTTGTTTTGGTTTATTTTGAGGTTGGTATATATTATTTCTTCTATATATTATTTTTTCATTGCCTCTTTGTGTAGCCGATGATTTTAAGATCTGGATGTTTAGATGCTGTTTAAATATTATAGCTACACTGCCTCCTTTCTTGTTTAGCCGGTCTACTCTTAGTATGCCATAACCTGTAGGGAGTATTTGCTCACTGGTAATGTGAGGTTTTAGCCAGGTTTCTGTAAGGATGACTATATCTGGGGAGTACAAGTCTATGGTGGCATGGAGTTCATGGACTTTGTTGGATATACTTCTAATATTTAGGCTTAGTAGAAGGAAGTCACTTGGCTTTCTATTGGCTGTAATATGGGAGAAGTTGTGGTTTCTAGTCTGATGAGGATTGGGGTTGGAGATGGTAGGGCCAGGGTTGGGGTGGATATCTCCACTTAGGGCTAGTTTAGATATGCATGAGGTTATTAGTTTTCTCAGTTTTTGAATGTGTTTGTTTATAAGGGAAACTTTATGATTGTGCTCTTTGGGTAATAGGTATGGTGGGAGGGTTACTGTGTTAAGTTGTAGGGATGCTTTATGTTTGAGTAATATAGTTGGTAGAATATGTGGGGTGCATAGGGATGTTTCTTGAGTTGGTGGGAGGGGAGCTGAGTGAGGGTGAGACATGAGTGGTGGTGTGAGTAGTAGTACAGTGGCAGTGGTTGAGTGGGGGAATGATGGAGCTTTGGTAGGATGTAAGATATGCAAGGAGAGTGCATGCCGTGAGCATAGGTAAGGTATGCTTGTACATGTTAGTTGAGGAGGTGTGATAGTAGTGGGAAGATGGAGGAGGTAGTGTTGGGTTAGTGCTGTGGTTGGCTACTGGAAAGATGGGAGGGGTTTGTGAGTATAATAAAGGTGGGACCACTGGGGGCGGGAGGAAATAGGGGGCAGGGTGGGTAGAGACTCTGTTAGTTGCTCTTATGAGGGGGCTGGAAACAATCAGGTAACAGAGTTAACTGATAAATGAACATATGATAGTGACAAGGGTGGTTGTAGTTGTAAAATGGTGCCTGCCACAGGTAATATTTATTAACTGGGATTGTCTTAAGGTAATAAACAGGGAAGGGGGAGGGGAGAACAAGGGTGTGAGCAGCAGTTCTTTGCACTGCTGCTAATGAGCCAAAGCAAAGACAAGTTTGTGTTTAAGAAACAATCACAATTGACCAAGGACTGCTCTGAAACTGTAAGTCATTTCTTAACCATTACTCAGGTGGAAAAACAGGATAACCTTGTATCAGTAGGCTACTGTGGTCTCAGTGTAAATTAACAAACACACAGTATTGATCAGTTATGGATACTATTTGCTAATAGAAGGGAATAAGAGAGAAAGTGGAAGATGAGTGAGTGTGTGTGTGTGTGGGGGCTGCTTACAAGCCAAAGCAGAGTGCTCTCCAGGGGAAAATGAATATTGGCTCAAACAGGTAGACACATACTCAAAGTTAACTTTAGCTGTTTGCACACAGTTCAGACCCGGACTGCGCTTTTCTTATAAGAATGATAAAGGTGGTACCGCAGTTGAATACTTAAGAGTGGTGTTAGGTCTAAAAAAAAAAAAGAGTACAGAGAGGAGTAAGCACTTTGAGATGGTAAAGATATATTAGAAAGATTACAAAAAACAAACTGAGCAAATAGCTACTGTATATGCAGGAAAATGTCTTGAACCAACAACTAGTATATGCAGATACTGAGCCAATTGGAAAGACATCTGTTAGAAAAACCTCAAGACAGTTATGCAGTCACAGATAAAAATATAGTTGAGCAGCACTCTGTCGAGGTTGTCTAATATGATTCTATCCACCAGTAACAGCACAATTATATAGAAATAATTTAGACACCAGTATGAGCTGTCTACACACAACACAATTACATGAATAACATTAGTGAACAAGGTGCAGCTATGCAAACAGACCATACTAGTATACTAAAAACAACTTGGTGCAGATAAAATGCTAGCATGGCATAGTAACTTCCAATAATAAAGCATAAATCATATTAGATGTCTAACACAATTCAACATAAACATATACAGTTGTAAAATGTCTAACACAATTCAACATAATTGTTGAATTATTTTTATAACACTTTATAACAGTGCAAAATGTAGTAGATCAACTGTATAGCACAATTATAAGCATTTCAGAAGTGCAGTTCAGTGAAATAAGTGTAAGAAATAACTTATCCTGCTCTTGGAATCTTAACGAATTTCCACTTATGCAATGCAATCTGGAGCCTGAATATTTCTTTCTTTCTGCCCTGATGCAACAGGAAGAAGCTTCTTTCTGCCCTGATGCAACAGGAAGAAGCTTAAGACTATATTTAAGTTCCCCTTTTCACTTTTCTTCAGCATGAGATTTTCCTCAATTTCTACTCCAGCTACTCTTAGTGTATTCTTAACTGTGGGCTCTTCCCTAACACTTTCCACACCAACTCTTCCTGCTACTTTTAGAACTACTGTTTATCAAATCTCTCTTCCCAATATTTTCTAACCTCCTCTGATTGATTCTTATAGTTATCATGCAATATTTTAAATACTCTACTAATAATCCTCTTTTAACAGCAGTTTCTGTTCTAGATTCTACCAAAAACTCTACCAGTGCTGGTCTTTCACTTAGGATCCCTCTAATCCTTTCATTTTGCCTGTGCTCTGATATCAGTTCTTGATAAGAAAGGCAATCTCTAGCCTGCAGTCCAAATAAATTCCTGACCTCTTCCCATTCTCTTACCTTACCCTCTCTAATTATTTGCTCCTAATACCTTGGTTCCTTTGCCATTTTTCTCCAGTAAATTCCAGCCCCCCCTTGCCTATTGTCTATATCCCGAACTGCAATCATCCCTATTGACAGAATCTCCTTTTTCCATTACCATGTTGGCTTAATTCTTAGAATATTTTCTGCTACTTTATGAATATAATATTCTGTATGGTTATTATGGTTATATTATGGCTAAAGATCTGCATCCAAAATCCTAGTCTCTCTTTCTTTCTTGAACTTCCCCTCTGTTTCATGATCATCCCTTTCCACCCTGAATTATAGCTTTCTGCATGTGCTATGTATAGGAGCTTTAACTGGGTAGCTATGAAGTACCCCTTCAAGTCAGGTAATTCCCAAATCACATTGTTCTATTGGAGGGATTGGCTTATCCCAGTTGACTCTTGCCATCTTACCCTCGCATATAAAATCCTTCAACTACATTAACTGCTATCCACAACTTCTCTTCTGATTGATAAAAATATGCCTGACCTGTGTATAAAACTAAAGAGACTAAAAAAATTTTGACTGCTTGTATCTTGGTATACATATCCACAAAAGAGAACTTCCAATTTCTCAGTTTTTATATTATCTTTTGTTTAGCCTCTTCCCACATATTCTTTCATTTTATAATATCCCAATAAATATGGGTATTGCACAATCAATTTGTGTGTGAGTAAATACTATACAGCTATTGCCTTTGTTTTATCTTCATTCATTTTGTATCCTGAAAAGACTTGAAAATGGCTCACAATGTTCCACAACACTGAAATGTCCTTTTCTGGTTTTCTGGTATAAAATAATGACATCTGCAAATAAAGTCAGCTTTTCTTGACTACCTTACCAATTATATCCTTGTATTTCTGAGTCCCTTATTTTCTTTGCCAATCGTTCTAAATGTAACACAAATAGCAAAGGGGAAAGAGGACACCCCTGCCTGGTTCTTCTGCTCAAACATAACTTAGCAAAGAGGAAACTACCCACTTTAATTTTCACTTCTGATCCCTTATATATGCTCCTAATCAACCTTATAACGTTATCAGGGAATACAAATGCTTCTACTGCCCTATGCATAAAATCCCAGCTTACTCTGTCTAATTATTTCTCTGCATCCAGACTCACCAACAGTGGTATTTTCTTAC
Organism: Protopterus annectens; assembly: GCF_019279795.1. Classification (NCBI taxonomy): domain Eukaryota; kingdom Metazoa; phylum Chordata; order Ceratodontiformes; family Protopteridae; genus Protopterus; species Protopterus annectens. The sequence goes on along the minus strand of NC_056739.1, from coordinate 984,361,619 downwards.
ATTCTGCTTCCCTCTGGATCATCATTGTTCTATTAATGTTGTCAAATGTTTGCCTTCCCTCTACAAAACCACACTGGTCCATATCTATCAATTTTGCCATCACAGTTGCAATTTCTTTAGCCATTATAGACAAACACTATACAATCATGGTAAAGAACTAAACTGGGCATATATGAAGCTGGATCTGATGGGTCTTTACCATCTTTAGGTATTACATCCACCACCACTTTTTTTCCAGGATGTTGGTGCTGCTCCTCCTTTAAAACTGCTGTTAAAACCTTCCAGACCTTTATTAATTTCTTCAATCCTAGCTTCTAAACTTCCACAGGAATCCCATATATTCCTCAGGATTTTCCTGTAGATTAGTTATACACCACTATTTTTATCTCATCTCCTCTATCCTAACTGTTAGTAATTGAGCCTCATCCACCTCTAACATTGGCAGATTTAATTCTTCCATAAACATTTCCATTTGTACCTTTTCTTGATTTCCATATTTCTCTGCTTTATACAGGTTTCCATAAAAAATTCCAAAATATTTGTTGTACTCTTACAGGATCTCTGGTTATCTTCCTTGTTATAGGCTCCCTAAGCTTGGCAACAATCTGTTTTACTTTCTGTTGCCTGAGTCATTGTGCTAAATGTTTTTTATTATAAGCAAAAAAAAAAAATTGCTTAACAGCAGTCTTTCTAAACTCAAGCATATTACTGAGGTAATCCTTATTTTCTGTTTAGCATTCTGCAATTGCTCCTCTTCTTGTTCTGTGGGATTTCTCCTATTCTGCAATACTTTAACCTTTTTCAGTCCTCAAAATAATTCTTGTTACGTCTTAACCATATATGTTTTTTTTATTTCCACCCTATTTTTAAACTCCACTTTAATTTTATCCCATTCCCTAGCTATATTTTCAGAAGAAATTTCTATCTTCCCTAATAACTCCCTAATAATTTCTACTACCCATTACTAAATTCCTCTCCTTTTAACAGATAGGTGGGAAAGTTCCAATATCTCATTACCCTGCATTTTTATTTTAGCTATTATTGGTATGTGATCTGAAATAGTTATTGGATGCATATCAAAACTTTCAATTAAATTCACAAGTTCCTGTGAAACACAATTTCTGCCTAGCCTAGCCCAGTTTTTGTACCTTGGGGAATAATATGTAAATTAATTCCAAACTCCTACTATGGAATTCACATCTAGCATGCTAAATATTTTCATAAATTTCTTCAAAACTCCTACCCTTTATTTCTTATATTTTCCCTTCTGTGCCCCTCAGATACATCCTCACTGCTGCAAATCAAATTCCAGTCCCTATCTATAAGTAATATTCCCTACTGGAAGCTGATTATTTCTCCCAGAACTTTCTTTCTTTCTTGTATATATCTGTGAGACCATTCAGATTTAAAAATAATACAAAAGTGTTGTCATTACTTTGCCAATGTACATTCATTCCAAAGTCCTACTATGGAATTCACATCTAGCATGCCAAATATTTTCATAAATTTCTTCAAAAATCTACAACAAAGAAAGAAAGTTCTGGGAGAAATAATCAGCTTTCAGTAGCTCTCCGATCTTGTAGCCCAGGCAGGTATGACCCTAGCCCTGAGTAGCATCCTGCCATCACCCAGAATGATATCACAGTACAAGGACAAAATGATTGACTTCAACAATTGGCTAAGCTTCTGGTGTCATTCTAAGGGGATCCAGTATTTGTCTGCCTGGGATGACATGATCGACAGAACATGATGCTTTGCCAGAGATGGCCTGCACCTGTCGCCCTTAGGATTCCGGATACTGGCTAAGGCTCTTGCCTCCCCTATACTGCCTTTTTTAGGCAAGGTTCAAATGAAAATTCACCACCATAACAGGTACAAGCAAGCCAAATCTGAGGGTAATGCTACTCAATGCTAGAAGTCTAAACCTCAAAATGCACTCACTCGAGGCACTCCTTAAAATGGAGAACATCAACATCTGTGCAGTGACAGAGACCTGGTTCAAAGCTCCAGAGAGCACCCCTGCATTACCAGGCTATAATTCATACCACAGCTTTCAACCACCTAACCAGGAACGAAGCACTAAAGGTGGAGGTGTGTCCATATTCATTGAGGATATCTACACCTCCAGGCTAGTTTCACACCATAACGCATCTGAGATTATCCAAGTGCAACTAACTCTGGGGAAGACTGCAATCCAAATTGTAGCTTGCTACAGAATCCCCACCATGCCCCAGGATTCCCACTCCTCATTTCTTGATACACTGGAAAGTATTAGGATACAACCCAACACCCTAATAATTGGGCAATTTCAACTACCCCACCATTAACTGGGAAAACTACTCATGTACCAACTCTTTTGCTGAACGTTTTCTGGAATTCATAAATTCCAACGCCTTGGATCAACTTATTCACACCCCCACCAGGGGCAGCAAAGTCCAAGACCTGGTCATTACCAACATGAGCAACCGGTGTTCCACACCAGAGGTCAATTCCTTGTTGGTCAGATCTGACCACATGCTAATCACCCTAGACATCCACATCCCGCCCCCACCCCCAATTAGGGAAACCACCATAAAAAACTTCTCCAAAACCAACTTCACACTTCTTAAGACAGAAGTGACAAACTTTATGACACCCATGCAGACGGACAATAGAGCTATGACTGCTGAATCCTACACAAATGCACTTTATAAGCACTTACAAGAGTGCATGGATCATGCTATCCCTAATAGAACCAAGATGCTATCCTCCAAAAAAGGAAGCCAATCTGGTGGTCCTCTGCCATAAACAAACTCTACAACAGAAGAAAGAAACTGTTGCAAAAAAAGAGTAAAATCCCATGACTGGAGGAACTCACTGGTCAACCTCAGTAAGAAGCTGAGATCCCTCATAAAATCCTCCAAAGCTAGTTACGAAAACAAAATTGCCACTGACTCTAAAGACAACCACAAAGCATTCTATAGCTATGTCAAGAATCTCAATGGCAACACTCAGATCTGCTCTGAGTTACAGCACAATGGCACTAAATATACAGAACCAACTGATATTGCCAACATCCTGGCAGATAGGTTCAGTGCTAACCTTACCCCCTCTCACCCTCTAGAGGGCCCATCTCTATACTGGAAGAATGCAAAGTTCCTATAATCACGGATGCACAGGTAATAAACACACTCTCCAAAGCCAAGAACACAGCATCCATGGGACCTAACAATATCCCAGGCTGTGTTCTACATGAACTACAGAATGAGCTGGCACCCTACCTAAGTACCATGTTCAATCATAGCCTCACCTCAGGCTTTGTGCCCATTGAATGGCGCACCGCAAAGGGTATCCCACTCCACAAAGGGGGAGCCACGACAGACCCCGGGAACTACCGCCCCATCAGCCTGACGAGCCTGGTCTGCAAGGCCATAGAATGTATCATCACGGAACTCATAAACAAAGACATTGGTAATCTCCAAACTCTGGACCCTACCCAGTTCGGGTTTGTAAAAGGCAGATCATGTCTCCTAAACCTGACTGACTTCTTTGAAGCAGTTACCAAAGCCATAGATGAGGGTAAGGTGGTTCACACAGCTTATCTAGATCTCGCCAATACTTTCAACACCATCCCCCACTCTGGAATTATAGATAAGCTCACTAAACTAGGTATAAATCCCTATGTCACAAAATGGGTTGCCAACTGGCTCACGGACAGAACCCACACTGTGAAAGTAGCATACTCCAAATCCGACTTCAGACCAGTGACAAGTGGAGTACCACAGGGTTTAGTCCTGGGTCCTCTCCTGTTTGGTATCTACTTCTCTGAAGTACAGGCTAACACAGAAGGTCTTTGGCTAACAAAGTTTGCAGATGACTGCAAACTAGGAGCCATAATCAAAACTCCTAACGATGTGGACATACTACAAAATGGCCTCACTGAGACAGATGCCTGGTGTCAAAGCCATGGCCTGAAGCTCAATGCCAAAAAGTGTATTGTCATCCCCTTTGGTAAAAACTCTGTACCCATGAACCAGCACATAAGTGGTAGTCTACTTAATGCCGAAAGTGTGATGAGACCTTGGGACACAGGTGGACAGTAGTCTCTCCTTTGATAATCAGATCACCCGCCACAGTGGTCAGGAAATCCTTCTTCGTGGCTCACCTCATCACAAAAGGTTTCTCATCCAGAAAAAAATAAGTAATTGTTCCCCTTTACTCATCACTCATTAGACCCATTATAGAGTACAACGTCCCTTTTGGTATGTACCTCACAAAACATCTACAACAACTGGAAAGGCCACAGAAATACCTCACAAAGAGGATTACTGGCCTCACAAAGAGGATTACTGGCCTCAAACAGATGCCCTATGCAAACCGTCTCAAAACACTCCAGCTTTACTCCATTGCATATCGCCTACTCAGAGGCGATGTCTGCCTAACATACAAAGCTATGTCAAACCCAGAGCTGTTGGACATGCTCCACTTAAAGAAATCCCAATCCCTCTGAGCTACACGCTCTAGGGACGTAAACCTTGTCACCACAATAAGCAGAACATGCTGGAGGGATAGATTCCTGTCCCAGAGACTTCCCATACTCTGGAACAGACTACCTATCTATGTCAAACAGAGCTCCACATTAGCACTCTTCAAGAAAAATCTTGATGATTGGATGGGAAATAGGAAATTCACCCCAGGGATCACTTCTGTGGCTCTGCTCGACAGGGGCACAGGAAAATAATTCTCTTGGGTGGCGAAAGCCACGGTACCTTTTTGGCTAGGCTTATATAGGCCTTAGGGCTAATAGCCTAGTACCTACCTATGAACCTATGAACAAGCTATTATTCTCACCTGTTATGTATAACAGTTGATTTTTAAATGCTTAGTTTCAGCTTTTGTGTTACATGCATACACTCATGTTTGTCAGGTTGATCTTTTATACAGTTGTTTCTTGTCATATCCATTTGAACCTATGTCATATCTTACAAAATGTTTTGTTTTAGTGAAAACATGCAAACAAAAAATCAAACACACCTCAACAACACCTCTAAAACTGATTAACTTAATACTAACACAAATCTATGTACATCTTCAAATACTGAACTTTAACCCTCCTAATAGGAACAATTTTCCCAGACTGACAGCCACACTCATAGAGTTGGACTAACCTATATGGAAGATTATCACTGCTAAGATGTATGGTACAGCCTGTGCTTATAGTCCACTAAGTGCAGTCAGTTTTTGTCTTATCTTTATTCCTCTCCAAGCAGAGAAAACACTTGAATGCTTTCAAAAACATTATCTACTACCCACTGAAAGAAAGCCATTGAAAGAAAGAAGTATTTGTTTTTATTGCCCCTTATCAGATTGCCTCCATAGAGACATGAGAGCCAAATACATAGTTGCCTCTGCTTAACTCCACTTCTGCCTGGTATACAGTGAGTAATGATTTTTCACCAATACTCTACTGCCTCTCACTTTTAGTATGTTGTCCTTCGGCCACAGTTTTGTTTCATTTATTTGCTACAGGAATTTTTTTTTATTATATTCAACATTTTTTTTATTTATTTGCTTCCCCTTAAAACTTGTTACGAGATCAAGCCAAGGACCTTATTCCAATCATTCCCCTATACAAGGATAAGAAAAAACATATACATTTTTCTTGTATCATGCTCTTTTGTCCAGATTTTTCTTGGCTTTTTAAACTGCAGTGCCTACATTTCTTAAAAAAGAACAACAAGAAAGAAGGAAAAAAAAAACAGGAGCACCCGTTTACTTTAGTATCGCTATTACACTCGCAAATAACTGAGATAGCTCATGCAGGTTATGTCATGCATTATAAAAATACTACTGTTAAGAACAAAATTTTGCTTTACTTATTTAACTCTTTCCCCTCCTCTTTCCCTCTCCCAAATGTTCTTCCAGACATTAATGACATGAAGCAGGGCATATACTTTGGAGTCACCTAAAAGTTTAATAAAGTCAAAGAAGTCCAATATTTCCAGAGTTTTTTGTTCTGCCATGTTTCACAAATATAATTAATGTTTTGTAATCCCATATTTATTTGTCGATGTCCAAGCTGCTGGTTTTCTTCCTGTTGATCTCCACCTCCCAAATCCAGTCTCTGCTTCAATTCCAATGTACTCCTGGTACTTCTAATCATCTCTTGTGCTTTTTGATGTCCCTCAAGCATTTTCAGAAACATTGGAAAGGTTTCACTCCCACAGTCTCTCTATCAACTTCACTACCAAAAGAACAAGAAGCAGAATCTCCTTCTGTTTGATAGCTCACTTTTTGTTGGAAAACTTTTATATTTCCTCCTTAACACGTTCTGCATCCAAAAATGATTTTGACCCTCCAGGAAAGAAAATTCTGAAAACAGCTGGATACAACAGCGTGAATCACACATCAGATTCTCGACATTCTCTGATTACTGGAATAAATTTACTCCTGTTCTGCCTGGTATAATTGAGTAATCATTCTTCACAAATACTCTGCTGCCTCACACTTTTAGTACTTTGTCTTTTTGCCACAGTTTTGTCAGAATCAACTCTTTCTGCTGGTAGAATTGCATCTTTACTATTAAAGATCTAGTGTGCTTTCCTCGTGGCCAGTTTTGGAACATACACAAGATATGCCCTTTCAATTAACAACTCCTGCTGTTGAATATCAGTTTGGATGCTTATTTGTGCTTTCATAAAATTAATATAGTCTGTTCCTTCCAGCTTCTCTGGTACAGCAGAAAATCTCAGGTTTTCCCTACATTCTCTGTCCTCTAATGCTATTATTTTTGAAGCATCTCTTCTTGAGCAGTCTCATACTCTGTGAGCCTTCTCTTCATTTCAGCCTCTGATTTTTACCTCATCTGAATATATGTTTACAGCTTCATCCATTTTTTCCAGACTTTTGTTATTTAGTTGAAATACTCCTTCAGTGTTTTATTTTAATTGCCACTGAGTACCTTTGACTTATTTTTTTCTCTAGATTACTGGAATTCATGTCTTGCACCAAAGCTGGAGTTTGCACTGCTTTTTGCTGAACAGTTGTAGAATTCCTCTAAGTCAGTGTTTTCTCCTCACCTTTTGAGACTGTTTTTTTTTTTTCCAGGATTCCTGAGTTTCTTTTTTGCTGTCAACCAGGCAGTACATTTACTAACCAGTTACTGAAATATACCCAAACCACAAGTTCACTGGCTCTCTGAGTTTCTGTTTTCACACTGAGAGAACTGAAATTAAGTTGTTACTCAGTGTACAGACATCTTGGAAGTTCCCTTTGACTCTTTGAGTTCTACACCTTTTTCTTGATTGAAACTTCATACTTCTCACAACATACCTGTTGAACACCCCCCCCCCACACACACACACACACACACACTCACACACTCTCAGCTTCCATAGCTCTTTGAATTGGGGAACGTCTTGGCCAATTATCACATCATGTGCTAAAATTAGGCACTACAGCTTCTGGGTGTAACACTGTCTAAAAGAGTTTATGTTTCTGTCTGTGTTATAGGTTACTATATTCTATGTGCACACAAGTTACTTTAATTTTTTGTTTACTAGTAATCTGATGCATGCAAATATAGTCTTCTCTAAGTATGGTAATTACGCTCCCTGAACTCATAAACCCTTGCAATTGCTTTCCCTATACAACAGTACTACATTTAACACATTTAGCATTAGCACTGTGGCAAAAAGCAGATGCTACAGCTTTTGGCAGCGAGACATTCAGCATTATCAAATTCCATAATTTCATACAGCTTGCTGGCTAGCATTAACATTTTTACAAATGCAGTAGTGCTGTTACTGTGTTATTGACATTAGTACATGTGCAGTCTTTTGCTACGTGTCCTTTTGTAAAACAAGTCATCTCAGACAGTATTTTTTTTCTTTTTTCTATTTTTGCAAGCAAAGAATCAAACATAAGTAAAGACTTATTACTAACCCTTGTCTCATGCAAGTCAGACTTAAGGTTTGCAATTTCAGTTAAAACAGCCAATCTGCTGTAATACTTAGTTGTTCAGAAGACTTACAGACACCGTAGGATACCCATTTTCTTAACTTATTTGGGTGTGTCCTTTTATATTTGCATACAGACATTTTTTCTAAATTTTTACTTAAAATAGTTATATGAGATTCTAGCCACAGTTTTAAAATACACTGTAAATCATCCACCTGTGAGCATAATGGCCTACTTACAATGAAAAGCTGTAAAACTTAAGGGACTGAGCCTCTGGTGAAGCCTTAGCCCTGGCCAAAATTTGTGATTTCAGTTTCTAGAAGTTGTCCATTAGATAGCTAATGCTACTAAAAGCAGACTCTGATTATATACAAAAATACCTCTTTGTGAATGCCAAGCATAACATTGTTTATAAATTTCATAATGCTGTCCATAAAACTGTTTTAATTTGTATGTTTTCATATTATGGTTCCATTTGCATAATAAGATCTTCTGTACCTGACCTGCACAACCCACTGTGAACATTTTCATTACAAACTGAGTTTACGTGTAATAGCCTCAGTGACCCTGGTTGTGCCTGAAAAGTGTCTTTGGAACAATGCACCTACCAGGTTATCAAATGCAAAAATAAATTAAATAAACTTATTAAAAGTTGTAAAAGCATAATTTGAATGCAAACATTTTACCAGCATTGTCATGCAAGGGTTAGTATTAGACCTTCTCCTTTTTGACATCTATTTATCTGACATCCAGTCTAACGTTCAAGACTCATGGTTATCTAAGTTTTTTTTTTTTTTTTTTTTTGTAAATTCTTTTTTATTGCAATTTTTCCATCTTACACAACAGGACAAAAACCATTACATACAATACATCTACTTGAGAAATACATTATGTAAATTATGTAACGGATAAGAACAACAAGAACAACAACTATGTACAGTTCATACAGTGCCCATATCAATTCTTAAATAATTCAAGTACAGCGAGATAAGGACTATTGGTATCTGTAAGATAACAGTACTTATTTAAGTATATGTTCAGACAAGATTTCCCAAAATTCCTTCATAACTGGTTTGTGTTTAATATTGTGGAACAGGTATTTATGTGCCTTGAGGTAATTAATAGCTATGTGTTTAAATCCTTCCCATGATAGGGAGTGTCTGTTTTTCCAATTCAAGGAGATGTAGTATTTGATTAACATAAAGATAGGAATCAGTACCTTGCATTTTCTTTCTGATACTCCAGGGGGGGGGGGGATATGAAGAATGGTAAATTCCCATGACAGGGTGGATTTTTCATATCCAATTTTTTCAAGAATCACCCTCAAGGTGCACCATAGCTTGTAGGAACATTTGCAGCTCCAAAACGAGTCAAGGATATCATCCGATTGGGTCGGGCAATATTTACATTTAGGGGAAAGATTAGGGAAAATTTTGTTCAGGATCGTGGGGGTAAAATACGCATTGTTCACGATCATCATTTGGGTATATTTCATTTTCTTAAAGGGAATCGATTTAATGCTTAAGTTTATAGCCTTCACTAGTTGGTTTTGGTTAATGTCAGGGTTGATCTTTGACCAGAATTTCGAAACATTTAGTTTATTCTGGTATCTAAGCGTCATAATGGCTTTGTACACATTTGAGGTCATTTTTTTTCCAGTGAGCAGGAGATTTATTAGTGTTTTGCATGTTAAGATATCATTGTCCGAAACTAGTGGATGCTCTAGGAGTTTACTTACTAGATCTCTAATTTGTCGTAGTATCATTAAGTACTTATATGGTAAGCCGAGACTAGTTCTCATGTCAGGTATTGATTGGTGTCTAAGGGGGAAAAGATCCGAGATAGAAGTATTTAGGAGTTGACAGCTGCAAACTGACCACAGTTGTCAACTCATCTTGTAACGAAGAATCACTCCAGCATGGGCCTGACTATACCTACTGTTGGTAACTTGGTATACTAACAATAATCTTAAGCTAACTGCTATGAAATGTAGTATGGTTGTAGCTGTCAATAACATTTTCCACCTTCTAACTCATAAATAACACCAAACAAGAAAAATCAGAGAGTAGCAGAATCACTCAGTAAAACAGATGCTTGCAAAAGTTGCAAGCATCTGTTTCACTGAGTGATTTCCAGGACGTACTACGAACTGCTACTCTCTGATTTTTCTTGTTTGGTTTTATTGCCGTTTTTTTCCCCAGTTTGTCATAAATAACACCCACAAACTGACACTGTCACTGATACTGTCATTAGGGATTTGAGCACAATAGTTCATTAGTCCATCTATCTGGCGCAACTAATGTTGAAGGCATTTCCTCTGCAGTTAAACAAGTCTTGAGTCTCTTGTACTCATCACGTCCATCAGAGACTATAATGCCCTTTTCAGTATGTATGTTTGTAAGCATACTGCTCAACTCGAGAGGCCTCAGAGATTCTTAACTGAAAATATCATTGGTCTCAGGTCCCTTATTTACCCATACCGCTCCTTGCACTCAGGCTCTTACTTACTCCTTTTGCAGTGACCTTTGCTTTGCTTTTGAGCCTCGGAAGATCCTACCATATTCAACCTCATGCACTTCCACAAAACCTATGACTCTTTAAACTTCCATACCAAGAATCTCAACTTGCATAAAAATAAATAAGAAAAAAGTAAATAAGACTTATTAACCAAGGATCTCAACCCACATCAAAAAATAAGTAAGACACATAGACAGGACAGCTCCCCTGCATTTTGTCAAACTTACATTTGGTTGACAAATGCCATGGTTGGCGTGTAATGTCGAACATAAGGATTGCCAAAAGGTCAAAATGTCAACAGTATATTCCGTTGCAACAGGTGAATGGGTCTGGAGGAGATGAGAGTGTTTGTGCATGGATTTACATGTTAAGGTTAGGGTCAAGGATAGGTTTTATATGTTTGTGTGTGAGTGTGTGTATTTTAGGATAGGGTTGGTAGTAGCTAAGGAGATAGATGTAGTGTTGGAAATCTGTGTTTATGTGTCTGAGTTTGTCTTGTGTAGTGGCAGTGTTATGTGAAGGTTTTTTATAAATGTAAGGTGTAGGGTTAGAGTTGGGGGAAGGGGCAGGGTTAGGGTTAACACCCATTACTAAGGTGTTGTAGGGGGGTGTTTGATCATACAAAATACACTTAAACAGGACAGGTACCTAATCAATGTATTCCAAGCCTGAGGAACAAGCTTCTCCCTACATGTCAAACAAAGCAGTACTATGGCCACATTTTAAAATTAATCTCAGCAACTGGATGACTAGTCATAAATTCTCCCTGGGTTTTCCAACATAGCCCTTCTAGACAAAGGGGGTGAACACTATCAAATTGCTTACTAATTCAAGGAGCTTATTTAGCTAGGATCTCAATTGTCTTACTGACTGCTTGCTTAGTATTAACTTCTGAACCTATGAAAACTGGATCAAGTTAGTATGAGCCCGAACAGCACTGACATTGTCAAAGCTCTTGATGTAGTAAACTTGCTATGCTTCCATGCCTTTCATAACCTACTAGAGTCATAAAACTCAAAAACAGATAAAGTACCTCTTATATGGCCTTCTTGTCAACACTGTCTCAGTTCTGAACCTTTAACTTTTCATCCTTGACTATACTTCATATGAGCTGACCTTAAATGTTTTGTTTTAACAAGCAAGTGACATTGGTGACCTGAATGCTAACAGGAGGATCTGATCCAGAAAAGCCTAACAAAACAAAGAAGTTACTGAATTTCAGTGCCTCTTGTTACATTATATCAAAAACTTCTTGTAAAATATATTATATGGTTCTGGAAACTCATTAGGCACTGTGAAGGCAGTACATTAAATGGCAAAGAACCAATCACATGAAGACAGACACAAAGAGCGATGGATCTTGAAGAGATTGTCTAGTAAGGACAGCCAATTGGCTGCTATGTTATCTGTCGCAGGCAATAGTCATAACAATATTTTAACAATTTAATGGCATCATTCAGTAAGCTTTGTTAGCATGGAAGTATTAAGCCAAAAAGGAAACCCGTTTAATTAATTTGTGAGACAATGAGACAATCCTATATATTTAAAGAGTTCTTCAAATTCAGACTTTAACACCACAAGTTCAACAACATAACTGATCTTTTACTAAAGCTCAACAATTATACCATGATTAAAGGCTTTTTAATATAAGGCATCCAAAGGTTTGGGGGGGGCTACTGATAGGTCGAGACTCATAATACTGACCCTCGAAATGACAAAAAACACACTAAAATGCAGAATAGCAAACTTAAGTTGTGTTTTGCAGGGGGTAAGATCCCCTACACCTCCAAATATGGGGGCCAAGCCCCTTAAATAATATTAACATTTATTTACCAACACCAAGGTTGCCAAACCTCAGACAAAAGCAAATATTCTGAACAACCTCAGGCTTGGTACATCTATGTCCATATTGTCAGCCATTCCATCTCAGCATTCCAGAACTTAAACTAAAGAGTCATGACATTTCAAATGTTACCATGTATGGCTGATCTAGAAAGATATCTAATATCATACTGACCTCAGATTAAGCGTTTAAACAGGAAATTGACCTCTGTGAGAGTTAGGCCTCTGAACTGTCCCTATTTTGGAGGACTATTCCCATTTTCAGGCCAGATTTACCCCTGCACATATTTTTGGAAGTGTGTCCCTATTTTCAGTCTTGATTTGTCCCTTCACATAGTTTTCTGAATCCCACTCATCACACATGATGTCTGAAACTGTCTACTATACAGAAAACCACACTACATGACAGAAATATAAAGGCACAAATAACTGAAAGAAAAATGAAACGCAAACTACATCTCCCTTTTTTAGAAGCAAAAATAAATTGCCTTATGTGGTAGAATTTTTAAGTACAGTTTGTTAAAGTCTACAGATTTAATCTGTCTTTTTAATAATATCCTCATATTTCTATATCATATTATCACTCTCTGTTCCTGGGTAGAAATCCTGTATTGTACTGAAAGCAGGAAGAGTTATGTGACATTTGGAACTCAAGTTTTACGCTGATTAAATGTCCAGATTTGTGGCTGAATGTACATACATTCTAGGATCTTTGTTCCTATTTTCAGTGTCTGCAGGTTGAGAGGTTTATGCTGATAATGAAGTTATTCCATCTTATATATTTACGTTTTAACTGCTCTTCCCTCAGTCATGACCAGTCTTAGAAATATGCTACTGACTGGCAAAGTACTCCTGTCATCACAAAGGCATATGCTAAATGAAACAAAATGAATGCGTGTGCAACACAGCATATGTTAAATTCTGATATTCTAGATCCACTGTTCTTCTAGTCAAGACAACAGACTTCTGTATTTAAACCAGGAATTCTGTTTTTAATACTCTGCCACTCTGTAAAATGTTCTGTTATTTATTTACAGCATATGAAGAAAATGGATACAGAACAGCCTAGCAGTTTTTTTTCTTTACAAATGTTTTTTATAGATTCAAGCTAGAAATAATTCTGCTGACATAGTTTGCATTTTTAATTTCAGCTTTGTTCCAAAGGAGTAAAATAGGCCCCTTTATTTTTATAAAATCAGGGCCATCACTTAGTTTTTTTAAAAAACTCTGGATAAAGCTGACAGTGATGATGAAACCTGGCATGGAGACCTTGACAAAAATGGTTCTTTTTTTAAACAAGAAACATCTTTATTAAACCATCACTTACGGCATAAGCAATTATACATTAATATAAATTAAAACAAATGACATTGACACAATCCTAGTTGCAAGCATTTTACATCACAAACCATACTGACACTCCCAGGTACAAACATTACATCATTTATAATCCATTAAATCATTTTCAGTCAAACATTACATTGCTAATTTAAATCCTGTCTTCTTTTAAACCTCATTCCTCCCCTGTATGTATTATTCCCACAATTTCCATTTTTCCTATGATGTTTGCACTCCTACCTTTTTCTGAAGATCTCAATTCCAGTTGTTTTATCACTGTTACTATATTCAATACTTCTAATATAACTGATTTAGATTTAGATTTCCATTTTCTAGTAATTGTTTTTTCTTCAGCCACCATAATTAGAAACAGCAAGGCCTTACTATGTCTAGGCAGTTCTGATTCTGTGTTATAGCTCAGAAAAATCATCTCCCTCGTCACACAAATCTGCCCACCAATCTTCTCCGACAGCGCATCCCGCAGGGAATCCTTAAAGTCCACCAACTCACTGCACTCCCAGAAAATATGTTCCCAATTACCTCTTTCTTCCCCATCACATCTCCAACATTTGCTATCTACTTAAGGAAAAATTCTCTGGAGTGTACTTGGGGTATAAAAATATCTATGTAAACATTTCCAAGCACAAATCCTAAATCTTCTAGATTTTGTTACATATTTGGGAGACATACATATATCCTCCCATTTTGTTTTGTAAACTGCTTATTCAATCTTCTTATAGTTATCATGCAATATTTTAGATGTTCTATTAATTATTCATTTTTGTAATGGCAGCATCTGTTCTAGATTCTACTAAAAACTCTACCAGTTCTGGTCTTTCATTTAGGATCCCCCTATTTCTTTCTCCTGGCCTATACTCTGATATCAATTCTTGATAGGGAAGGCAATCTCTAACCTGCAGTCCAAATAAATTCTTGGCATCTTCCCATTCTATCATCTTTCCCTCTATAGTTATCTGCTCCCAATACCTTGGTTCCTTTGCCAGTTTTCTCCAGTAAATTCCAGCCCCCTCTTGTCTATTGTCTATAGCCTTAATTTCAGTCATCCCTATCATCGGAATTTCCTTTCTCCATTTCCATGTTAGCTTAGTTCTTAGAATACTTTCTGTTACTTTATGGATATATTATTCTGTACGATTACTGTTATTCTCCTTAAAGGTCTGCATCCAAAAATCTCGTCTCTCCTTGTTTTTTTGAGCTTACACCCATTTCAACATCATCCCTTTCCACTTTGAATTATAGTTTTCTGCTTGTGCTATGTACAGGAGCCTTAAATTTGTAGCTCTGAAATATCCCTTCAAACTGGGTAATCCCAATCCGCCTTGTTCTACTGGTAGAATCAGCATATCCCACTTGACTTTTGCCTTCTTCGCCTCCCAGATGAAGTCCTTCAGCTCTTTATTAATTGCTATCCACAACTTCTCATGTGGCTTGCCTGACATGTGTATTAGACTAAAGGGACTAAAACAATTTTGAATGCTTGCATCTTACTATCCATATCCATATAACAAAGCTTCAGTTTTCTCAGTTTTTGTATTATCTTTTGTCTGGTCTCTTCCTACATATCTTTAACTGCCACACCAGAATCATTTTTAATCCATACTCCTAAATATTTAATTTTATCATGTCCCCATAAATAAGGCTACTGCTGAACCAATCTGCGTGTGGGTACATAATCTACTGCTACTGCCTTTGTTTTACCTTCATTAATTTTGTATCCCAAAAAGATTTGAAACTGTCTCAAAATGTTCCACAACACTGTATTGTCTCTTTCTGGTTATCATCTGCAAATAGAGTCATTTTTTCTTGACTACCATACCAATTATATCTTTGAATTTCTGAGTCCCTTATTTTCTTTTCCAGTGGTTCAAAATATAATGCAAATAACACAAGGGAAAGAGGGCACCCTTGCCTGGTTCCCCTACTCAAGCAGAAATTATCAGAAAGGACTCCACCCCCTTTAATTTTAGCCTCTGATCCCCCACATATCCTCCTAATCAACCTTATAATTTTTTCAGGAAATGCAAATGCTTCCATTGCCCTGCTCATAAAGTCCTAGCTTACTCTGTCAAATGCTTTATCTGCATCAAGACCCACCAACAATTGTATTTTCTTACATCTTGCTTCCCTCTGGATCATCAGTGTTCTGTTAATGTTGTCAAATGTTTTCCTCCCATCCACAAAACTACACTGATCCACATCTATCAGTTTTGGCATTACTTTTGTCACTCCTTACCCATTATAGACATGAATACTTTATAATCATGGTTTAGTGTTGAAATGGGCCTGTATGATGATTGGTCCGATAGATCTTTACCCTGTTTAGATATTACAGCTACCACTCCTTTCTTCCAGGATGTTGGTATTTCTCCTCCTCTTAAAATTCTGTTAAACAAAACCTGCCAGATCTTTATCAATTTGTTTTTTCCTCCTAGCTTTCAAACTTCCACAGGAATATCATCTACTCCCAGGGACTTTCCTGTAGATTGGTTATACATCACAATTTCTATCTCATCTCCTCCTATCCTAACCGTTAGTAATTGAGTCTCATCTACCTCTAATCTTGGCATATTTAATTCTTCCATAAACATTTCTATTTGTATCTTTTCTTGATTTTCATATTTCTCTGCTTTATACAGACTTCCACAGAACTTCCAAAATATTTCTAATACCTCAACAGGATCGCTTGTTACCTTCCTTGCTATAGGCTCCCTAAGCTTGGTGACAGCTCTTTCTACTTTCTGTTGCCCAAGTCATTGTGCTAAAAGTTTTTGTGCTTGTGTATATTATCGAGGTATTCCCTTATTTTCTGCTTAGAATTCTGCAGTTGATTCTCGTCATGTTCTGTGAGATTCCCCCATTCTGCAATACTTTAACATTTGTCAGTCCCTCTACATAATTCTTGTTACTTCTTAACCATAGCTCCCTTTCTTTATTTCCACCCTATGTTTAAACTCCACCTTAAATTTATCCCACTCCCTAGCCATGTTTTCAAAATAAATTTCTATCCTTTCTAATACCTTCTGAATAATCTCCACTACCCATTCCTTAAATTTCTCTTTTCAACAGATAGTTGAGAAAACGCCAGTGTCTCATTTTTACTTCATTATCCGTGGTGGTGCAGCAGTAGCGTTGTTGCCTCACAGCAAAAGGTTCTCCCATTGGCTGGAGTGCAGGGAATGCCTTCTGTGTGGAGTCTGTATGTCCTCCCCGCGATTGGGTGGGCATTCGAAAGACATGCGTAAATGGGCGTGCCTTCGTTGAAGGTTGGATGTCAAGCTGGCACCTCGGCATTCGTGAAAATCTACTGCCAATCATTAGCGGACCGGAGTTCCGCTGTGGCGACCCCTAACTGGGAAAAGCCGAAAGACAACAACAACCCTGTGTTTTTATCTTGGTTATTATTGGCACATGATCTGAAATAGTTATTTGGTTCATATCAAGACCGTCAATTAAATGCACATGTTCTTGTGAAATGCAAATTCTGTCCAGCCTAGCACAGTTTTTATATCTTGGGGAATAATATGCAAATTCACTCCAAACTCCTATTACTGAATTCACATCTTCCATGCCAAATATTTTCATAAATTTCTTCAAAAATCTACCCTCCTTTATTATACTTTCCCTTCTGGGTCCCCCACACATATCTTCACTGCTGCAAATCACATTCCAGTCTCCACCTATAAGTAATATTCCTTGCTGAAAACTGATTGTTTCTTCCAGAATTTTCTTAAGCTCCATTTTAGCAGTTTTCAGTGGAATATAAATACATGTCAGTGTAATCTTTCTCCCTTGCCAGAAGCCCCTTATACAAATCTGCCATTATTAAATTGTTATCCTCTTCTATCACTATTGGAGCTCCTCTTGCAATTAATAAGTACTCCTCTTTTCATTTGTCCCAGGTATTCCGCTGAATAACCATCCAGAAAACCTTTCTTTATCAAATTCACATGTTCATTTTTTCCCTAAATGTGTCTCCTGTAACACAGTTATTTGCACTCTATATTTTTAATATCGTTCACTACTCTTTTCTTTTTTGTATTTGTCTGACAAAAATGGTTCTTGGTGAAAGTGGACCAAAAATATTCATGTTGTTCTTTTACATTTTTTTGGATACTGGAAACCACCCTCTCTCTATATATACATAGATTCTTTGATCTACATAGTCCAGAGTTTATCTAAACAATCCTGTCTGGGTTTGTGACTGTGCAGTATCTTGGTAATAGAAAATTTTAGCTGAATTTATATTTTATTTTTTATCAATGTTTTTTACTGCTTGTAGGAAGGAAGGGATAGTTTGCTGACAAGATTTACTTTGATTTATAATTTGTTGTTTTCATCTTTAATTTTCACTGTTAGCTGCTAGAAAGGCATAGGTTTTAGACAGGCAACCTCTAGCCACCCCAAAGGGGCCTAGTTAGCTATAAATTCACACAGACTGAAGATAGGACAGTTCAGAGCGTATCTAAACAATTCTGCCTTGTTTTCTGATTTATTGATCTTTACTGTTAAACAGAGGTGTGACTGTGAGTGATAGCGAGTAAAGAAATTCCAGCTTTTGTGTGACTTTCACAACTTGTACTGTCAGAAATAAAACTTTACTGTACTTAATTTAATATTTGGATGTATATTGTTCATGTGATTTTTCTCACAGAGATTAATTTAACTCTCTTTTTCTGTGGTAGCTGATTTTGATTATTCTTTTCTTTCATTTTTTTGTATTCATTTGCAGATGAATATGGATTCCTTAAATGAGTAGGCCATTAAAGATTTGTTAAAACACAAACATGTTACACAGTGTAATAAATGCTATTGTATACTTAAAGGTAACACCTAGTAACACTGGTGATCTGTGTTCCTCATGTCAAAAGTTGAATGATTTGCTTACCATTCGTAGTAAATCTAGACTTACTGATGACAATTGCACTTGTGCAGTTGGCACAGCTTAGAGAAAGTACAGTTGTGTATACTTACCATAAATGTAGATATTCGAGTCTATTCACTGTTGCAGTCATTACATTTAGGTTATCTGCCTGCAGGTAGCCCTCAGCTGGCCAGAATACCAAAGTCTTGGATTCCTGCATCGGATGCTGTCTCTTCTTCCATGACATCAGGTCGTCAGGGGTATAAAACATGCAGCTGACGCCATTACATCAGTTCTTCTTGTCCCAGATGTCAGGTGCCCTCATAATGGGAAGCAATTATATGTTAGGTTATACCTCCAACAAAAAGCAAATGCACCAGAAAGCTTAAATACACCAAACAAGAAGGAAGGTAGAGCCAAGAGAAGTCAGGGGGCTGGAGGGAAGGTAACCAGGACTGCAACAGTGAATACACTCGAACATCTATATTTATGGTAAGTGTACACAACTGTACTATGTTCTTCGTGTTTCACTGTTGCAGTCATTACATTTGGGTTGATTCCCAAAGCTAAGAAAGGGAGGAGGAATTTAGAGAGCATTAGGACCAGCTATTAAGCCCTGCAAGACTGCAGTGGCAAAACCTGCTCTGGATTTAGAAAAAATAGGCATGTGGTAATGCTTTGTGAAGGAATGTACAGAGCTCCAGGGAGCAGCTTCTAGGATGTCCCTGGTTGAGACTCCTCTGAGGAAGGCTGTAGAGGTAGATGCAGCCCTGGTGGAATGTGATCTTATTCCCTGTGGGGTAGTTTATCCATGGTGCTTATAGCAGAAATGAATGCAATGGGCTATCCATTTAGAAATGGTTTTCTTTGAAATAGCCTTCCCCTCTGCCCCTGCAGCAAAGCCAACTAGCAGCTGTTCAGATTTTCTGAGAGGCTTGGTCCTGTCCAAATAAAATCTAAGTTGTCTGTGCATGTCCAAAGAGTGCAGTATTTGTTCACCTTTGTTTTGTGAGTTTGGGAAAAAGTTAGGCAATAGGGCCACACTAGACACCACCTTGGGCATAAAGGAAGGGTTGGTCCTGAGGGGAACACTGTCTGCATGGGAAGATAATGAAGGGCTCTACTGCCATGAGGGCCTGTAATTCAGACATTCTTCTTGCTGAAGTGATGGGTAGAAGGAAGGCTGTTTTCCAATAAAGGAATTTAAACTCTGCAGTTGCAGCTGGTTCAAATGGAGGGAGAGTGAGCTTTTCCAATACAAAGTTAAGGTCCCAGGCTTGAGTAGGGGCTCACCTGGGGGGTCTTAAATTTTTGGCCCCTCTGAGGAACTGCTTTAGCAGGGGGTGAGAGAAGAGGGGTGGTTCAGTATTATAATGTGCTGAAATGGCAGAGGCATGAATTTTAATTGACGAGAAGGATAGACCCTTGTGGAGCATTTCTGTTAAGTACTGAAGAATATGAGGTAAGCTGGGCACTGTTGTGCCCATCCCCTGAGTTTGACTCCAGGAACAGTATCTTTTCCACTTTTCAGCATAAGATTTTCTAGTGCTAGGCCTCCTTGCTTCCAGAATAACATCTAACACCTGCTTACTGAGGGATGCCATTGGAGAGCTCAAGGTATTAGCTAGGCTGCAAGGTTCAGGGTTTGAAGCTGAGGGTGCAGAATCTGGCCCGCCTGTTGGGACAGCAGGAAAGGTGTCTGAGGTAGGTGCCATGGCTCCAGCAGTATCGTACTGTGCAAGAGGGGGTACCAATGCTGGCATGGCCAGTCTGGTGCAATCAGTACTGTCCTTGGTTTGTCCTGTTTGATCTTTAGCACAACCTTCAAGAGGAGAGGCAGAGGGGGAAAGGCATAAACCGAGAGGCTTTCCCAGGTAAAGGACAGGGGATCCACTTTCCAAGCTTGACTGTGGGGAGTCCTTGTGCAGAATTTGTTCAATTGATAGTTCTGGGGGGAGGCAAACAGGTCTATTTCTGGAGTCCACCATTTGTTCCTCAAAAGGTTGAATATTAAATTTTGCTTATGTGGAGCTTTTCTCCCAGGGCCTCTACTGAAAATGGACATATATCCAGTTAGACTAGCCCGGTCAACAAATGTAAAACAAATAAAAATAAATAAAATATTTTTGGTTCCAGTTTCCATTCATGTGGGTCCATGAGATTTTCGCTTAAGTCATCTGCCAGTGAATTTAGCTTGCCTGGCAGGAATTGAGCTTGTAGGTGCACTTGGTAGCTCAAGGCTGTGTTCCACAGAGCCATGGCTAGTCTACAGAGAGGGTACGATTGGGATCCCCCCTGCTTGTTTATGCACTACATAACTGTGGTGTTGTCTGTCTTTACCAATATATTGTCCTGGAAGGATGTGGTCCTTGAAGGCTGTCAGGGAATTCTGTACAGATAACATTTCTTTTTGGTTGATATGCAGGTGCATCTGACTAGGGTTCCATTTGCCCTGAATGCACTGCCAAGTGATCCCCCATGCATAGTCTGATGTGTCTGTTGTTAGGGTTTAGGCGGCAGGGGATAGATTGAAAGGGAGACCCTTGTTGAGGTGGTAGGCCTCTCCCCACCAAAGGAACTCTGTCTTTATACAAGGAATGATAGGAGTCATTGTTTCCAGGTCCTGAGAATGTTGTCACCATAGGCTTTTTAGATACCATTGTAGTTTCTTCATATGCAGTCTTGCATATGGAATTAGTAGACTACAAGAGGCCATGATTCCCAGGGCTTGCAGAATTGTCCTTACAAATAGCTGGGTCTTTGTGGCCAGTAGTTTGAAGTAGGCTGTCAAATAAACTTATTTCTCTGGTGTAAGGAAAGCCATCTGGGAAGTTGTGTTCAAGCTTGCTGCCAGGAATACAATCTGTCGACAGGGTACTAGGCGAGATTTCCTTTCATTTATGGTGTACCCCAGCGAGGTTAGAAGTTTCTTTACAAATGCCAGATGTTTTAATAGCAAGTCCTGGCTTTCTGCCTGAATCAGACAATCGTCTAGGTATGGGTATATTTAAATATTTCTCTGCCTGCAAAATGAAATGGCTGGAGCTAGAAACTTTGTGAATACCCCGGGCACAGTAGATAAGCCAAAGGGAAGTGCAGAGAACTGCTCTGAAGTGTATGTATTTCATGCAAAAATTCCCTTTTTGGAATGTGCAGGTAAGCTTCCTTTAAGTCTAAGGTTGCCAAACAGGCATCTTTGCCCAGCATAGGGAGCAGCTGTTGAAGTGTTAGCATTTTGAATTTTGTGATTACCAAAAAGGTGTTTAGAATAGAGAGGTCCAGGATAGGAAACCAGGAACTGCCTTTTCTAGGTACCAGGAAAGGTCTTGAGTAAAAAAAATGTCCCCTTTCTTCTGCTGGGACAGGTTGAACAGCTCTGATACTTAGAAGAGAGAGAACCTGCTGTTGAGCCTCTGCCCATTGATTTGGGGGTAGGTCTGACCAACCGTTTGGGGTTGGTAAGGTGTGGAAGTGGAATCTGTATCCTTGGAAAACTATATTTAAAACCCATTTGTCCTGGGTAATGAGTTCCCAGTTTTTTGCATACAGGGCGAGCTTTCCTCCTAAGGGAGAAGACAGTTGAGCAGGGCTTGGAAGGGGTAGGGTTAAGTCATTGTGACATTTTTCCATAGGGGGGTGTCTTACTACTTCCAGCTTTGGAAGTGGGAGCCCCCCACTGCTTAGGCCTGTGTGTAGCCTGAGACTGTAACCTAGGTGGTCTGCTGTTCCTGGGTTTGGACTGAGAAGGCCTGGAAGAGACTGGAAAGGACCAATTCTTAGAAGGCCAATGCCTACTAAATCTGGGAGGCTGTACTTGCAGGAAATCTTTAACAGTTTGCATAGATTTAGCTTTTTCCTCCATCTTTTTAAGGACTTCTTCTGCTTTGTTGCCAAACAGGCGGTCTTGGTTTAAGGGAGCATCCAGTAATTTAGCTTTAACATGATCTGGCAAGTTTTGCTCCTTAAGCCAAGCATGCCTTCTAAGTACAGACTCAGTGACAGCAGCCCTGCAAGATGCTTCTAAAGAGTCAAAACCACATTACAAAGTATGTTTGTCAACTTGTTCAGCAGAATGCATTAAATCCTGTAATTCTTTATGTTCAGCACAGTCAGGAATCAACATCATTTTCTGTTTAAGTAGTCCCAAAATATGCTGCTGATACTTTAACATATGAAACTGAAGGCCCTAATGGCCAAAGTAGCAGAAGTGTATACCTTCTTACCCCATCTGTCCAAGGCCCTGGAATCTCTATTAGAGGGGGTAGGGTTTTTGGCAGCAGTAGCTTTAATGCCCTTTGGTCCTTGGGAAATGGTCTCTGGATACGCAGTAGGATTCTTGAAGAGGAACTTGTGAGAGTCAGGTACTCTGTAATACCTGTCAGGTTTTCTGGGAGCTAGAGGTAAAGTGTCTGGGACCAGGCTAGATTCCAAGAAGGCATCATCTACAATGTCCAGAACAGGAGGGATAGCTAAAGGCCTGTGTTGAGGGAGGAGTAAGAATTCCCTAAGGCTCTTTTTGGAGTCAGAGTAATCCTGGCTTTCCCAGCGGAAATGCTCCCTAAGAGTGTGCAAGGTTTCACCAAAAGAAAAATCTTCTGGAGGGGAAGCAGAGGGAATGGAATCCTCTGCATCAGAATCCTCATAGGTAGATAAGGGCAAATCCTGGTAATCAGAAGAAACAGAAATTTCAGAATCCTGATCAGAAGAATCAGAAGGAAAATCAGTTCTAGATCTCTCAGAGGGAAAATGCTGGCTTCCCTTAATTAAAGTAATAAGGTCTTCAGCCACTCTAAGCATTTGTTTTTTAGGCATATGGGCCTAACCATGCGGTTTGGACGTCGGCTTTCTAGGCATGGGTCGAGTTTTAGGCCTTGATGAAGAAGATGGCATCAGTTTAAAATGCAAATCTGTAGGCCTGAATACACCCTCAGAAGCCAGTGCCTGCACATCGGCTCTGGACCCATCCAAGGTAGAGACATCCACAGGTTCCATAGTTGAAGAAGTATCTCGCGGCAAACCAGACTCCGAATGGGTCTCAGTAGAGGCCTGAAAATCTGAAGTAGTGGGTATCAGGGGCTGCGAAAGCGCCTCACTGAGTACTGGCGAACTGGTGACTAGCTTAATGGAAGCGTCGTTGGCAGTTTTGGACCTATGCGGTCTGTCTCTGTCTTTATCCTTATGTTTTTTCGGAATATTGGTAGTTGGATGGCTTACTGAAGCCATTTCTGGATAGTTAAACCGAGTACCAAAATAATTTGCTGTGAAAATAGACTGATGATGAATAGTTCGGGGGTTGAATAAGGCACAAAACCGACAGCTAGGGACATCGTGGTCTGGGCCTAAGCAAGGAATGCAGTATGAATGAAAATCTTTATGAGGTATTTGCTTTCCATAGGTAAGACAATTGTTAACTCTTACTGACATCGGTTAAGAGCAAGAAAAAAGAACCCCTAATGGGGTACATAGCTTTTTTCGAAGACTTCGATTCTAAAACTCGAAAGCAAAAATTTCAGGAGCCGGCTGACCAGCATTTGCGAACTGCTTCTGCTTCGGGCACCGCGCGGCACGAAAGACTGATTTAATGGCATCTGTTGCATGTTTTATACCCCTGACGACCTGACGTCATGGAAGAAGAGACAGCATCTGATACAGGAATCCAAGACTTTGATATTCAGGCCGGCTGAGGGCTACCTGAAGGCAGATAACCCAAATGTAATGACTGCAACAGTGAAACATGAAGAACATCTTGTTACATATATTAATGACTGGACTAATGAGATAAATAATGTTAGGCAAAGAGCAAATATAACACATTTAGGAAAGGAAGTGTCAGTTGTCTGTAAAGATCATTCTACCCTTATGAAACAAGACAATGCCACTGACAACTTTGGAAATCTGGATACAGGTATTCAGCAGTCAGAGGATTCACAGCATATAGAAGGAAATAAAAAAAGAAAGAAAGGAAGAGGTTCCCAACAAATAACAATGAAGAAAAAGAAAGTGATAAATTTCTAAAGCAAAGTGAATACATACTAAAAAGGACACTGCTTTGTTATGTGACACACAGATTACAGAGAATGATAAATTTTTTCTAAAAGAAAACCTTCAGTCTACAGAAAAAGGCCTCATTTTTCTAAGAGAAGGTAGAAAAAAACAGGCAAGGGGCAGGTGAAAAGGAAGAAATCAAAACTGAATGTGGAAGGATCAAAAACATTACTAATTAACATAACATAATTACTATTATTACTATAAAAAAAGAGGAGAAAGATAGATGTTGACACCATGGCTCAATTTGTGGATATACAAAGCCAACTGGATGAGAATTACATGCTTGCAAATATAATAAGCAATGAAAACAGTGGGATTAATAAGACTAATGGTGATGAGGATCATTCAGCAGATATTACTGAATTAGAAGCTGAAGATTCTTCAGATCTGGTCAGAAAAGAACATATTCTTGTAATTGGAGATTCAGATATCAGAGGAACTGACACTTACATCTGCAGAGAAGATAATGAACTTTGAATGGTGTTATACTTGCCAGGAGCATAAATATAGGATAGGAAATAGGCCCTAGAATGCCTTAATGTAAGGAAGTATGTATCTGTTTTAATTTATGTCTGTACAAATGATCCGATCCACAAGGACTCTTTGATTTTTAGTAGGGAACTTAAAGCCCTCTTAGCATAGCTTGTACAGGTGCTAGGACATATTTTTCACAAATCACATATAGAAAGGTAAGTTGGGTCACCGTGAAGGAAAAGATTTTTTGGGTAAATACCTACATGATAAAAAATGTCTCATTTAAATAAAATGGAACTGTGTAGAGCACTGGAGCCTAATTTGGGGCACTTGTCAAGATCAGTGAAGAGAATTTTTGCAGCAAATATTTTGCGATATTTGACAAATACAAGGCAGGATTGTAGCTAAGTCAAAAATTTAACAGTAAACAGCAACATTTGATGCATCTCTCAGGGTTGTTAATGCTAGGAGCATTAATAAAAACTTTTTTTTTATTACTGGAAAATTTGCTAAGTTTCCACAAGACTTATGTTTTTATTGTTTGTGAAATGCGGATAAAGAACAATGACTGGAAGCTAGTCCTGTCAGCGTATAAATGTTTTACTGTAAAAGATATTCTAACAAAACATCAGGTAGTGGTGTTATAATAGGGATTACAGGTTCATAGGTAGGTACTAGGCTACTGGCCCCAGGGCCTATATAAGCCTAGCCAAAAAGGTACCCTGACTTTCGTCACCCAAGAAAATTATTTTCCTGTGTCCCTGTCGAACAGAGCCACAGAAGTGATCCCCAGGGTGAATTTCCTATTTCCCATCCAATCATCAAGATTTTTCTTGAAGAGTGCTAATGAGGAGCCTTGTTTGATATAGATAGGTAGTTTGTTCTGGAGTATGGGAAGTCTCTGGGACAGGAATCTATCCCTTCAGCATATTCTGTTTATTGTGGTGACAAGGTTTAGGTCCCTAGAGCATGTAGCTCGGAGGGATTGGGATTTCTTTAAGTGGAGCATGTCCAACAGCTCTAGGTTTGACATAGCTTTGTATGTTAGACAGAAATCGCCTCTGAGTAGGTGATATGCAGCGGAGTAAAGCTGGAGTTTTTTGAGATGGTCTGCATAGGGAATCTGTTTGAGGCCGGTAATCCTCTTTGTGAGGTACTTCTGCGGTCTTTCTAGTTGTTGTAGATGTCTTGTGAGGTACATACCAAAAAGGGGATTGTACTCTATAATGGGCCTAATAAGTGACCAGTAGAGGGGAACACTGACCTCTTTTTTCCCGGATGAGAAACCTTTTGTGATGAGGTGTGCCACGTAGAAGGAATTCCTGACTACTGTGACAATGTGATTATCAAAGGAAAGACTACTGTCTACCTGTGTTCCAAGGTCTCTTATCACACTTTCGGTGTTAAGTAGACTACCACCTATGTGGTAGTTCATGGGTACAGAGTTTTTACCAAAGGGGATGACAATGCACTTTTTGGCATTGAGCTTGAGGTCATGGCTTTGACACCCGGCATCTGTCTCAGTGAGGCCCTTTTGTAGGATGTCCACATCGTTAGGAGTTTTGATTTTGGCTCCTAGTTTGCAGTCATCTGTGAACTTCATTAGCCAAAGACCTTCTGTGTTAGCCTGTACTTCAGAGAAGTAGATACCAAACAGGAGAGTACTCAGGACTGAACTATGTGGTACTCCACTAGTCACTGGTCTGAAGTCGGATTTGGAGTCTGCTACTTTCACAGTGTGGATTCTGTCAGTGAGCCAGTTGGCAACCCATCTTGTGACACAGGGATTTATACTTAGTTTAGTGAGTTTATCTATAATTCCAGAGTGGGGGATGGTGTAGAAAGCCTTGGCGAGATCTAGATAGGCTGTGTGAGCCACCTTACCCTTGTCTACAGCTTTGGTAACTGCTTCAAAGAAGTCTATCAGGTTTAAGAGACATGATCTGCCTTTTACAAACCTGAACTGGGTGGGGTCCAGACTTTGGAGATTACCAATGTCTTTGTTTATAAGTTCCATGATGATACGTTCCATGGCCTTGCAGACAAGGCTCATCAGGCTAATGTGGCGGTAGTTCCCGGGGTCCTTGGTAGATCCCCCTTTGTGGAGTGGGATAACCGTCACTGTGTGCCATTCAGTGGGCACACCCCTGAGGTGAGGCTATGATTGAACATGGTACTTAGGTGGGGTGCCAGTTCATTCTGTAGTTTGTGAAGAAAGCAGCCTGGGATGTTGTCAGGTTCCATGGATGCTGTGTTTTTGGCTTTGGAGAGTGTGGTTTTTACCTGTGCAGCTGTGATTACAGGAACTTTGCATTCTTCTAATATAGAGACAGGCCCTTTAGGAGGTGAGAGCGCGGTAAAGTTACCACTGAACATATCTGCCAGGATGTTGGCAATATCAGTTGGTTCTGTATATTTAGTGCCATTGTGCTGTAACTCAGAGCAGATCTGAGTGTTGCCATTGAGATTCTTGGCATAGCTATAGAATGCTTTGTGGTTGTCTTTAGAATCAGTGGTGATTTTGTTTCCGTAACTAGCTTTAGAGGATTTTATGTGGGATCTCAGCTTCTTACTGAGGCTGACCAGGGAGTTCCTCCAATCATGGGATTTTACTCTTTTTTTGCAACAGTTTCTTTCTTCTGTTGTAGAGTTTGTTTATGGAAGGGGACCACCAGATTGGCTTCCTTTTTTTTGGAGGATAGCATCTTGGTTCTATTAGGGATAGCATGATCCATGCACTCGTGTAAGTGCTTATAAAGTGCATTTGTGTAGGAGTCAGCAGTCGTACCTCTATTGTCCGTCTGCATGGGTGTCGTGAAGTTTGCCACTACTGTCTTCAGAAGCGTGAAGTTGGCTTTGGAGAAATTTTTTATGGTGGTTTCCCTAATGGGGGGTGGGGGCGGGATGTGGATGTCTAGGGTAATTAGCTTGTGGTCGGATCTGACCAATGAGGAATTCCTCACTGACCTCTGGTGTGGAACACCGGTCGCCCATGCTGGTAAATGACCAGGTCTAGGATATTGCTGCCCCTGGTGTGGGTGTGGATAAGTTGATCCAAGGCATTGGAATTTATGAATTCTAGAAAATGTTGAGCAAAAGAGTTGGTACATGAGTAATTTTCCAAGTTAATGGTGGGGTAGTTGAAATCACCCATTATTAGGGTGTTGGGTTGTACCCTAATATTTTCCAGTGTATTAAGAAATGAGGAGTGGGAATCCTGGGGCATGGTGGGGGATCTGTAGCAAGCTACAATTTGGATTGCAGTCTTGCCCACAGTTAATTACCCTTGGATAATCTCAGATGCATTATGCTGAGCAACTAGCCTGGAGGTGTGGATATCCTTAATGAATATGGACACGCCTCCGTCTTTAGTGTTTCGGTCCAGGTTAGGTGGCCGAAAGGTGTGGTATGAAGTATAGCCTGGTAATGCAGGGGTGCTCTCTGGAGCCTTGAACCAGGTCTCTGTCAGTGCACAGATGTCGATGTTCTCCATTTTAAGGAGTGCCTCGAGTGAGTGCATTTTGAGGTTTAGACTTCTAGCACTGAGTAGCATTACCCTCAGATTTTGCTTGCTTGCTTGTACCTATCACTTGAACCTTGCCCAAAAAGGCACTATAGGGGTGGCAAGAGCCTTAGCTAGTATCATGAATCCCAAGGGTGACAGGTGCAGGCCATCTCTGGCAACACATTGTGGTCTGTCGATCATGTCATCCCAGGCAGACAGATACTGGATACCCTTAGAATAACACCAGAAGCTTAGCCAATTGTTGAAGTCAATCATTTTGTCCTTGTACTGTGGTATCATTCTGGGTGATGGCAGGACGCTACTCAGGGCAAGGGTCATACCTGCCTGGGCTACAAGATCGGAGAGCTCCTCCATGTCTCTTTTCATGTAGTCCAGGGAGGTACATCTCAGGTCATTCACACCAACATGGACAATGACAGAGTCATATTTGTACTTGTTGTGGAGTGAACTAAGTGTGTGCATTATGTGACGGATCCTGGCACCCAACAGGCAGATGACAGTAACTTTCTCCTTGTTTAGTCTGGTGAGTGGAACATCAGTGTGCCTGACTATAGAGTCACCTATGACTAGAGTGTTGGGTACATTGTTATGCCTTATGGGCTGTGGTTGAGTCGCACACTGAGTTGGTGTGCTATGTGTCATTTGGGTTATGTTGGGGGGTGGATGTTGCTTGCGCTTCTGCTTTGGAGGTCTCTGTTGCTTGGGCAGATTTTTATTGAGAGCCTCCATGAATGTAGGTGCATGTTTTATGTTTCTATGTGTGTGCTTTGCTGGTGTAGGTTTTGAGGGACTACGTGATGAGTGTAGTGTGGTGCAAGTGTTTACCTTCTCCTCTTGACTGTCTAGTCCAGTCTTGGGTAAAGAGAGCTTTGCTTCCAGTTTGGCTATATAAGTGCATCTCTCACAGGTTGTAGTGTTGGGTGGTAGGAGGAGAGCGTTGTCTGTGTACATGAGGCAATTGGTGTATTGCCCAAGATGTCCAGATTCATCAGGTTGACAGGAGAAAACACCGGAGCTGACCCTTAGACATGCCTGGATAGGTGCTTATTTATTAAATACTAAAAACTGTTTTCCTCTAGACAAGTAAGTAAAGTTGAGTGCTGTAGTAATTTGTAATTAAAGATATTTATGAGAGCAATGATTATTACATATTCAATGACAATACCAATCCTATAGATTGTGTAATTGTGGCAATAAAGACAACCATAGAACACATAACAATTGTTGGAGTGTATAGACCACCAAAGTCAAGTGCTGATGACCTAGAGTAATTCAAACATTTCTTGGATGAAACACTAAAGAGAAGAAGAACAGTGGCTGGGGATTTAAATTTACCAGAAACAGACTTGAATAATATTGATTCAACAACATTAGTAAGGAAATTATTCTTAATGTATGTTCAGGAACAACAACTGCTTCAGATTGTAAAAAATAACTACCAGGGAACAGAACATACTAGACATTGTTTGTGTTCCTAAAGAAATTACTGTTACTTCATGTCAAGTTTTACCACTGTTGATGTGCAGTGATCATGGAGTTACAAATATTAATTTGCACACTTAAATCTAAACCAATGCACAGAAAATTAATAACAGCTTATATGGAATCAAAACAGTTACTATGTAAAACTAATTGGAGTGAAAAACTGCAGAAGGAATATGGGACGTTTTGAAAGAGAATTTATTTGAATATAAAAAATAAAAAACAATTTAACATCAGGATCTAGGCACAGAAGGTCAGGAGGATATATTTTCATAAGTACCAGACACTTGATTAAGGTGAGAGACAAAGTATCTAAAAAATGGAAAAGAGGTTGAGCTACAACTTTCAAAAGTGAAATAAATAAGCTGGACAAACAAATTAAGCATAGTGTGAGACAAGATCAAGAAAAATTTGAAGAAAATTTACATAAAGATAATGAGTACAGTAGGAAACCATTTTATAGATGTAAAGTGGATAAAAAATGTTTACACACCCATGTTAAAATGACAGGTTTTTGTGATATAAAAAAAATAAGACCACAATAGATCACTTCAAAACTTTTCCCACGTTTAATGTGACCTATAACCTGTACAATTCAATTGAAAAACAAACAAATTTGTTAGGAGAAAAAATATAAAAAATAAAAAACATACAATACGCTGGTTGCATAAGTGTGCACATCCTTAAATTAATACTTTGTTGTGTGTGCACACCCTTAAACTAATACTTTGTTGAAGCACCTTTTGATTTAATTACAGCATTCAGTCTTCTTGGGTAGGAGTCTATCAGCATGGCACATCTTGACTTGGCAATATTTGCCCACTCTTCCTTGCAAAAGCTCTCCAAATCTGTCAGATTGTGAGGGCATTTCTTGTGCACAACCCTCTTCAGGTCACCCCACAGAATTTCTATTGGATTTATGTCTGGGATCTGGCTGGGCCATTCCAAAATTTTAATTTTCTTCTGGTGAAGCCTTTCTTTTGTTGATTTGGATGTATGCTTGGGGTCATTGTCGTGTTGAAAGGTGAAATTCCTCTTCATCTTTCTAGCAGATGCCTGTAGATTTTGGTTATGCGAAGTGTTGTTTTTGCACCAAATGTACCTTTTGGAATTGTGACCAAAAAGTTCAACCTTGGTCTCATCAGACCATAACACATTTTTCCACATGCTTTTGGGAGACTTGATGTATTGTTTTGCAAATTTCAGCCGGGCCTGGATGTTTTTCTGTGTAAAAAAAGGCTTCCATCTTGTAACTCTACCCCACAGGCCAGACATATGGAGAATACAGAAGATTGTTGTCACATGAAGTATACACCCAGTACTTGCCAGAAATTCCTGCAGCTCCTTCAGTGTTGCTGTAGGTGTCTTGGCAGCCTCCCTGACCAGTTTTCATCTCATCTTTTCATCAATTTTGGAGGGATGTCCAGTTCTTTGCAAATACACTGTTGTCCCATATTTTCTCTACTTTTTGATGACTGTCTTCACTATGTTCCATGGCATGTCCAATGCTGTGGAAATTTTTTTGTACCCTTCTCCTGACTGATACCTTTCAACAATGAGATCCCTTTGATGCTTTGTAAGCTCTCTGTGAGCCATGCTTTTGCTGTAGCAGGCAACTGAGCAAATGTCAGGAAAATCCTACTAGGACAGGTGAACTTTATTTGGGGTTAATCTGAGTCTCTTTAATTGATGGCAGGTGTGTACCCAAGAAGACTGAATGCTGTAATTAAATCAAAAGATGCTTCAACAAAGTATTAGTTTAAGGGTGTGCACACACAACAAAGTAGTAGTTTAAGGGTGTGCACACCTATGCAATCAGCATATTGTACGTTTTTTATGTTTTATATTGTTTCCCCTAACAGATTTGTTTTTCAATTAAATTGTACAGGTTATAGGTCACATTAAAGGTGTGAAAAGTTTTGAAATGATTTATTATTTATGGTCTCATTTTTTATATCACAAAAACCTGGCATTTTAACAGGGGTGTGTAAACATTTTATATCTACTGTATAAGGTGTAGAAGGAGAAAGGATATCGCTAAATGCACTGTAGATTCTACAGTGCTCAGACACAACAGATTATGGATAATATTTACAAAATCTTATGTAAAACAGTTTAACTCTACAAAGGGTGTGATAAGTTGTCCTAGTGACATCCAGGAAACTTCAGATACTGAAATCAAATTAGATTATATTGGAAAAGCACTATCCAAACTAGATCCAAACAAAGCACAGGGAGATCCAAACAAAGCACAAGGAGGAAACGGAATTAGTAATAATGACCTGAGAGCACTTCAGCAAGAACTTACAGTACCTTTACATCTATTATTTACTAGGTCACATAAATACGGGGAAATTCCTCATGATTGGAGACATGCACTTATTAAACTTGTCTATAAGGGAAAGAGGAATAGGACAAACCCAGAGTCATACAAACCCTTAAGTCTACTTTCATGCTGTGTAAAAATAATGGAGAAGGTAATACTGGATAAGTTATTGTCAGAAATGGAAAGGTTGAAACTTGAAGCCATACATCAGCATGCATACGTTAAAAATAGATCTATTACCACCTGTAACACAATGGTATATAACAATATAATAACAGAGATGAATGAAAAATTGTGCTGTGATGTAATTTATATAGATCTAACTTAAGCATTTGACAGGGTCATGCACAAAACACCGATAAATAAATTAGAACAACTAGTTATCGATGGACTCTTGGTATGAGGGATAGCAGCAGGGCCTACAAATATGATATGGCAAGTATTGTACAGCAATTGGCCAAGTGAAATTCTTGGTTACAGACAGGGCTCTGTCCTAGTCCCATACTTTTTTTGAGTGTAGCTTTCATATCTATCTTTTTCATCTGAGGTGTTCTCTAGTCTGTATGCAAATGACTTGAAACTGGGTAAATGTATTACATGTGTTACAGATAGGACATGCCTGCAAAAGAACTTGACTAAATTGACCATTAAGGCACATGAGAACAATATCCTGATAAATACATAAATACATCAAAAACTAAGCATATGAGATTTAGGAGACATAAACTGAAAAGTGAATATTTAACACAGCACACAGTGACTGAAACTGTATACTCATTTAAGGACCTGGGTATATAGGTAGATTCAGCTAAGAGTTTTTCTAATCATATCAACCAATTGGTTAATGATAGTTATGGAAAGTACAGATGTGTACACTTACCATAAATCCAGATGTTTGACATATTCACTGTTGCAGTCATCACCCGTGGGTTATCCCTGCTGTGGTAGCCCTCGGCCATCCCGAATACCACAGTCAATGTTTTTTTGTGCTGCTGTCGCCTGTAGTCTGATGTCAGGTCATCAGTACTATAAAGCAAAGCAGCCAACATCATTACATCAGTTTTTCTTGCCCTAACCCATCAAAAGCACAAGGGAAAAGAGAGAAGTGGTCCTGGTGGCTAAATGCCACCTTGGGAAGCATGTGTCCCCCTAGGGAAAGATGTGAAAAGGGGGATGGAGGTGGGGAAAACCAAGATTGCAACAGTGAATACACTCGAACATCTACATTTATGGTAAGTGTACACAACTGTACTGTGTTCTTCATGTTTCACTGTTGCAGTCATCACCTGTGGGAGGATTCCCAAAGCTGAGGTAAAGGGTGGAAAGATAGGTAGAGTCCTAGGTATGGGTCAGGAGGCCCTGCAGAATTGCAGAGGCAAACCCTGCCCTAGACTTAGAAAAGAGAGGTAGGTGGTAAAGTTTTGTAAAGGTATGGACAGAGGTCATGTGGCCGCTTCCAATATGTCCCTAGTAGGTACTCCTCTGAGGAAGGCAGAGGAAGTGGAGGTTGCCCTAGTGGAGTGTGTACGGATTGACTTAGGGATGGGATTTCCCATGTAGTCTATAGCAAAAATGGGTACAGTGTGGTATCCATTTGGAATGGTTTGTTTGGAGATGGGCTTCGCCTCTGCCCTTGGGGCAAAGCTTACAAGAAGCTGGTCAGTTTTTCTGAATGGTTTAGTGCGGTCCACAAAGTATCTGAGTTGTCTGTGCACATCTAGTGAGTGTAGAATTCTTTCCCCCTTGTTTTGAGGGTTGGGAAAGAAGGTGGGAAGGTGTATGGACTGGTTAAGGGTCACATCAGATACCACCTTGGGCATAAAGGAGGGATTAGTCCTCAGGGAGACTATCTGCATGGAAAATTATGAAAGACTCGACAGCCATGAGAGCTTGTAGTTCTGAGACCCTTCTGGCTGAGGTGATAGGTAGTAGAAAGGCAGTCTTCCAGGAGAGGTATTTCCATTCTGTTGAAGCGGCAGGTTCGAAAGGAGGTAAGGTTAGTTTTTCTAACACATAATTCAGGTCCTAGGGAGGAGTAGGAGGTCTTCTGGGAGGCCTGATATTAGAAGCCCCTCTGAGGAATTACTTAATCAAAGGGTGAGAGAAGAGGGATGGGTCTGAATCATAATGGGCAGAGATGGCCGAGGCATGGATTTGAACTCATTTCATCCAAGTGATGCCTCCAGGTGCATCTGCAGTTAACTCCTACTGACACCTCTAGGCATCAAATATTGCCTGCTTTGCCTGCTCATATTTGCATCAGTAATTCCAAAACCATGCTATGTACACAGTTTTAAAGTATCTCATCTTAAAGCTTACAAAATGGCAAACTCAACTGCATTAATATTTGACCTCTGTGTAGTGCAGGTCAAGAGATATTAACTGTTTTCATGACATAAATTTATATAGATATCATTTTCATATCTCAACAACGAAGCAACATAGACAGAACTCCTTAGCCTCATATGAAAGTTCTAAGCAAGATGAAATAAATGCTGCTGACAGTATGTGTGTAACTTGAGTGTTTCCTGAGATATTATAGTTACTGTGTTTACTGTGACTTATATATTTTGGTTTAAGACCTAGAACCTAAAGAATAGTTCCAGTATAAAAACAGTTTGTGCTGAAGAGTTTGCCATTTATATTTTTTTTTCATAATCCCTGTGGTTCCAGAGATATGAATATTTGTTTGAAATGTGAGGACACAATTTGATTCTGTCAGAAGTCTTAGGCTCTACCCATTGGAAGTTACAGTGCCAACTTTCTGAGCTCCATTGGAGTGAATGAGTTAATAGAGGAGAAGGAGAGGCCACTATTGAGCAACGCTGCTAAGTAATCCAGGATGAGAGGGAAGGAAGGTTGGGAGTTACTGCCCCCTTTTGATTGTTTCCAGGAGCAGAATCTTTTCCATGTTCCTGCATAAGATTTTCTTGTGCTGGGCCTTCTGGCCTCTGTGATGATGTCCAGGACCTGTTTGCTTAACAGTGACCTCTTGCTAGTTTTTAGTGTATGAGCCATGCTGAAAGTTTGAGAGTCTGTAGATCTGGGTGCAGTACCTTTCCGCCCTCCTGGGTCAGGAGGTCTGACCTTAGGGGAAGCAGGTTTGGGGGTTGTAAGGTCAAACTGCATAGTAGGGGTACCAATGGTGTCTGGGCCAATCTGGAACGATGAGGATGGCCTTTACTCTCTCCTCTCTTATTTTGATCAGAACCTTGGGAATAAGGGGCAGAGGAGGGTATGCGTACACAAAGAGGGAGCTCCAGGGGAAGGGCAAGGCATCCACCTTCCATGCTCAGAGTTGATAATCCCTGGAACAAAACTTGTGCAGCTAGTGGCTGAAGTGTGAGGCAAAGAGGTCCACCTCTGGGGTCCCCCACTCCTGGGTGATTTGCAGAAAGATTTCTTTGTGGAGCTGCCATTCGTGGGGGTCCAGTAAGTTTCTACTTAGGTGGTCTGCCAGTGTGTTGTTGCTCCCTGGTAAGTATTGGGCAATCAGATGTAGCCCCATGGAGGTGGCTGTGAGTCATAGACTCATGGCTAACCTGAACAGGGGATAAGATTGGGTGCCCCCCTGCTTGTTGATGTACCATATTACTGTGGTGTTGTCTGTTTTTATAAGGAGGACCCCTGGCCTGAGACGGGGTTAGAAGGAAGTTAGAGCATTTTGCACTGCCAGAATTTCTTTCTGGTTGATGTGCAAGTGAAGTTGCTGGGCATTCCAAAGCCCTTGGGTACACCTGCCTGCTCGGTGAGTGCCCCAAACCATGTCTGAGGCGTCAGTGGTGATTGTCTGGTCGGAAGGGTGGAGGATGAAAGGAAGACCCTTGTTCATGGCACAGGCCTCTGCCCACCAGAGAAATCCGTCCTTTATGCAAGGAATCAGTGGGAGAGTGGTCTCTAGGGACTGAGAATGCTGACACCAAAGGCTCTTTAAGTACCACTGAAGCTTTCTCATGTGAAACCTGGCAAGAGGGATAAGAAGGATGCAAGATGCCATGTATCCAAGAGCTTGCAGGACCTTCATCGCAGTGAGGTGACTTCTGGAAGCCAGCTGGGTGAAGTAGAGAGGCAGGAAGATCTGCTTTTCTGGGAATGGAAGGCCATTAGGGTTTCTGTGTCTAGCAGACCTCCCAGGAAAATAATTTTCCTGATGGGGGTTTGCTTTGATTTTTTCTCATTGATGCTGAACCCTAGGGACGTTAGGAGTTTTTTGACAAAGAGAAGGTCCTAGAGCAACTTTTCTCTGCAGTCCACCTGAATGAGGCAGTCATCCTGGTAAGGGTAAATCTGTATATTTCTCTGTCTGCAGAATGCTATAGCCAGGGCTAAGCATTTGGTGAATACTCTTGGAGCAGTAGATAAGCCAAAGGGCAGTGCAGAGAACTGAAAATGCTGATAGCCTGCTCTGAAGTGCAGGAATTTTCTGCACGATTCCTGGATGGGGATGTGGAGGTAGGCATCTTTTAGGTCTAGTGTCACCAGCCAGGCATTTTGTGTGAGCATAGGCAGGAGCTGCTGCAAGGTTAGCATTTTGAAGCTGGGGACCACCAAGGAGGTGTTCAGTTTGTATAGCTCCAGGATGGGGCGCCAAGTGCCCCCTTTTCTGGGATCAAGAAATAGTCTGGAGTAAAAACCTTTTCCTGTTTGTTCCAGAGGGACAGGTTCTACTGCCCCTGGGATATTAGTGTTTTTACCTGTTTTAATGCCTCTGCCCACTGGTTTGGGGGGAGGACTGGGCACCCTCTTGGAATTGGGAGTTCGCTGAAGGAGAATCTGTATCTCTGAGAAATTATTTTTAATACCCATTTGTCCTTGGTTATAGAGACCCAATTGTCCTTGAAGAGGGTGAGCCTTCCTCCTAATTTTAGATGAGTGAAAGGAGGGCAGAGGGGGGAGGGAGAGTCATTGTGAGTGTTTACCACAGAAGCTTGGCTTAGAACTCCCTGCCTTATAGGCGGAAGTGGTCCATTGTTTGCTTCTTTGCTGGCCCTGGGATAGGAGCCTGGATGTCCTGTCCCTGCATAGGTTACTTTGGCCCTGTCTGTTGGGTGCAGGGAAGGCCCAGTGCTTATAGGGGAAGTTTCTGCTGAATCTGGGTAGTTGAACTTGAAATAAATCTTTTACAGTTCGCATAGATTTTTCTTTGTCTTCCATCTTTTTAAGCACCTCTTCTGCTTTTTCCCGAAACAGGTGTTACTTATCTAGGGGTGCATCAATAAGTTTAGACTTGACATGATCAGGGAGAGGTTGTTCCTTCAGCCATGCATGTCTTCTAATAACATATCCTGTTACTGCTGCCCTGATAGAGGCTTCTAGGGTGTCATATCCACATTGTAATGAGTGCTTGGCCACTTGACCAGCAGAGTGAAGTAATTCTGCCAGCTCTTTTGAGTTGGCACCATCAGGAGAGGTAGCAATCTTCTGCTTTATTTGTTCCAAGGTGTGTTGTTGATATTTTAACATATAGAACTGATAATTGAGTGCTCTGATTGCTAAGGTTGCAGAGGTGCATACTTTCTTATCCCAGCTGAACAGAGCTCTGGAGTCTTTGTCAGAAGGAAGAGGATTCTTGGCAGAACTAGTCTTAGCTCCTTTGGGTCCCTGTGTAATGATCTCAGGGTCTGCATCAGGGTTCCTGTACAGGTATTTGTGAGAATTCGGTACTCTGTAGTACCAGTCAGGTTTACCTGGAGCAGGAGGCAGGGCATCAGGGGTTAAGATGGATTCAAGGAAAATATCATCCACCACTTCTAGAATAGGAGGGATGGCCAGGATTCTGTGCTGGGGCAGGCCCAGAAACTCTCTAAGTCGTTTTTTTGACTGTGGGTAGTCCTGAAATTCCCATTGAAAATGCTCCCTGAGGGAGTGGAGAGTTTCCCAGAAGAAAAGCACCTCTGGAGGGGAGGCAGAGGGGATGGATTCCAATGCACCTGAATCCTCATAAACAGTTAAGGGCTGTTGTTCCTCTTCAAAGGCAGAATAATCACATTCTTCAGACTCTTGGTCTGTCATAATTTCTGAAGAAGGAAGCCTTTTTCTTTTTGGGGTGGGGGCTTGAGTACCTCGGATAAGGGAGATGAGATCCTCCACCATTTTAAGCATTTGAGTTTGTGAGGGAGTAGTAGCAAGATGGTGGCTAGAAGCAGATTTCCTAGGAGGGGCCTGGCTCCGAGGCCTGAGAAAATCCATCGGTCCCTGAGAAATGGTAGTCGGAAGAGAAGATGTCGGTTTCCATCTAGAATCGGTAGTTCAAACAGCCACCTCGGAAGCTGGTGCCTGTGTCGTAGCTCCAGACTGAACCAAAGCAGAGACAGCAAAAGGCTCGGAAGAAGAAGTGGATTTCTGCTGCATACCGGACACCAAAAGGGTCTCAGCAGAGGCCTGCGTAGAAAGCGAGTCTGGCATCAGGGGCTGCTAAAGCACCTCACTGAATTCTGAAGAACTGACAACTTGCTTAGCAATAGCGTCGTCAGAAGGTCTAGCCTTGTGTGGCCTGTCTCTATCTTTACATTTTTTCGGAATATCGTCAGATTGTTGGCTGATGGACGCCATATCGGAATTGGAAGACAGAATACGAAAATAACTGTCTACAAAAAGAGCTCTAAGGCAAATGGTTCTTGCATTAAAGAGGACACAGAACCAGCAACGAGGGACGTCATGGTCTGGACCTAAACAAAAGTGATGCAGTAGGAATGAAAGTCTCAGTGTGGGATCTGCTTTCCACAGGCGAGACAATCGTTAACTTTTCTGGACATCGGTTAGAGCAAGAAAAAAGGGTCCCCATGGGGTACTTAGCTTTAGACGTTTTCTGCTGAAGTTTGACTTCTGGTAGAGACCAACCGGCGCTCATGCAAACTGCTTCTGCTACGGGCTCCAAGGCAAGAAAGACTGCTGTAATGACATCAGCTGCCTTGCTTTATAGTACTGACAACCTGACGTTAGACTACAAGTGACAGCAGCCGGCGCACAAAAACACTGACGCTGGTATTTGGGCCGGCTGAGGGCTACCACAGCAGGGATAACTCACAGGGGATGACTGCAACAACGAAACACGAAGAACATCTATAGGTTGTATAAAAAGATTTATAAAGTCTAGGAAATCAGAAATGATGACATCATTGTTTGTTAATCACATTAGACCAAAACCTGAGTATGGAATAACAATATGGAAACCTTATAAGAAAACAAGTATGAGTAAACTGGAAATATACCAAGGGCATCAATGGATATAAACATATAAGTTATTATGAAAGACTAAATTATCAGAACTTGTACAGTGACTCATACAGATACTTAAGAGGAGACCTTATTTAGGCATATAGGGCATTTATAGGCAACTACCTCTGGGAATGTTTGGGGCAATCAAAAAGTACTAAAGAATCATCAGACAACCTATGTAGAAGATTCTGTAGGAATGAGAAGTGTTAATTTCTTCTCTGAGAGAGCAACTGATGCATGGAATAGACTACCAAATTACATTAAGGCAAGTACTAGTTTAGATATGTTTAAGAAAAGCCCGGACAGTTATTATGGGAACAACTGTTTTGGTATATTGGCAGGCTAGAAGGGCATTAATGTCCATGCTTGAAATGCTTGTATGTATGTATAATTCATTCTTCTGTAAACCTTTTAATCAAGTATAGCTTGCAATGTTGACATGTATTACAAGCTCCACTTATGCAATAGTTCAAGGTCTTTATTGTTTTCAATAATAATAGCATGTGTGCATACTTTACTCATTCTGACAACTGTTCCTTGTACTCTGATATGTCTCCACAGAGAATTTTTAATTACCACAGACATTAGAAGCCAGCCAGCAGGACCAAAACAAAAGCTATCCTGTGTTTTATTGTCTAAACTGCAAGCAATACAGCCTTCCATAAAGTTTTAACTTGCTCTGCATGGGGTACGATATGCTGACAAACAGAAACTTTGTCCTTGTTTATAGGATTCCAGCATTCTCAATGCCAAATAAGCTTTGTAGGATCCTGCAACTGTTAAGGTTCGGAAGCATGATTTAATTATTTTATGCCAACTTTGAGACTTTACAGTACTTGATATGACAACTCTTTAAATTGAGTAGCATACAATGTTTGAAATATATAAATATATATATATATATATATATATATATATATATATATATATATATATATATATATATATTTATTTATAGAGAGAGAGAGTGTGTGTGTGTGTGTGTGTGTGTGTATATATATATATATATATATATATATATATCTATATATACATATATATCATTTCATAAGTTCATTTCATCTAAAGTTCATTCATCAAAGTTCATTACATCGAAAGCATTTTATGTGGGGGCTTAGCACACCCCTAACTATATATATCAACTCCAGGGTCGCACAACATTGGGGAAGGGGGCAAATGCTTTTCGATGTAATGAACTTTCGATGGAATGAACTTTAGATGAAATGAACTTTCGATGAAATGATAGGTAACCATATATATATATATATATATATATATATATATATATATATATATATGCAGTAAGTGATATTTGCATAGCCCCAGTAACTACACGAGTCATTTAAGTTTACTTGACTCAGAGAGAAAACATTTTTAACAATACAGCCATTGAATTTTTTTCTTCCATCCTAGGATTTTCCATTGTCTAACACACAAACTAAATCAAAGTGCC
Organism: Protopterus annectens; assembly: GCF_019279795.1. Lineage (NCBI taxonomy): Eukaryota > Metazoa > Chordata > Ceratodontiformes > Protopteridae > Protopterus > Protopterus annectens. Next base: position 984,320,575 of record NC_056739.1, on the reverse strand, counting down.
AGCACAGAACTTCATACACTGAATGAAATACTTATTTGATTAAGCCCCACTTCTCTGAAGGAGGTAAAGAGAAAAGTACAGTTTTGTACCTACCATAAATGTAGATGTCCGATAGGTATGCATCTGCAGTCATCACATATGGGTTTTCCTGCCTCAGGCAGCCCTTCGGTTAGCCGGATTCCAAAGTCTGGGTCTGGCTTCGGCTGATGTCGCACTTTCCCCGACGTCAGAGCGTCTGGGGTATAAAAGCATCAGCCGACGCCATCTTCCTCAGTTTTTCTTGCCCCAGATGCCAGGTGCCCTCTAGGAAGGCTAAATTTGGAAAAATGCAATAAACTTCCAAACATTTGCAAAAATATATATACATGTATATACGAACAAATACACCATAATAGATTACCCCAGCTAGCTAATAGAGGGGTAAGCACCCTAGGAATACCACAGAGGGGAAGGAGGGAGGGTAAACCTGACTGCAGTTGCATACCTATCGGACATCTACATTTATGGTAGGTACAAAACTGTACTATGTCCTTCAAGGATGCATCTGCAGTCATCACATATGGGTAGAATACCATAGCCAATCTGGGGGGTGGAGGTACTAAGTAAAGGATGGTGTAGTTAAGATACTCTGCAGGACTGCCGTAGCAAAACCTGCTCTGGATCTGGAGTATAAAGGTAAATTGTAATGCTTGGCAAATGTATGCACAGAGCTCCATGTAGCAGCTTCTAAAATGTCTTTGGTAGCCACCCCTCTTAGGAAGGCTGTGGTGGTGGCTGTGGCTCTCGTGGAATGAGGTCTAATGTTAGCTGGCACAGTTTTTCCATGAAAGGAGTAACAAAAACAAATGCAATTTCCTATCCATTTTGAAATTGTCTGTTTGGAAATTGCTTTTCCTTGTACCCCAGCAGCATATGCTACAAACAACCGGTCTGTCTTTCTGTAACTTTTAGTTCTGTCCAAGTAGTAGCGCAGTTGTCTGTGTATGTCCAAGGTGTGCAGAAGTCTCTCCCCTTTATTTTGTGGTTGTGGGAAGAATGTAGGCAAGTGAATAGCTTGGTTCAAAGATACCCTGGATACCACCTTTGGCATGAAAGTAGGATTGGTCCTCAAAGAAACTCTGTCCTGATGAAAGATAAGAAATGGCTGCACTGCCATTAAAGCTTGTAGCTCATATACTCTTCTTGCTGAGGTTATGGCCAGAAGGAAGGCAGTTTTCCAAGACAAAAACTGTAGATCTACCGATGCTGCTGGTTCAAAGGGAGGAAGTGTTAGTTTTTCCAACACGAAATTCAGGTCCCAAGTAGGTAGATTAATGTTTTTGATTCCTCTTAGAAACTGTCTTAGGAGAGGATGAGAGAAGACAGGTGGATTAACATTGTATTCTGCTGAGATTGTTGAGGCATGTATCTTAATGGAAGAGTAAGACAGGCCATTGTGGGACAATTCTGCCAAATATTCCAGTATATGTGCCATGTTCATCACAGTCACATCTAGGCCCTTTGCTGTGTTCCAGGTGTGAAATCTTTTCCATTTTGCTGAATATGCTTTCCTTGTGGAAGGGCGGCGAGCTTCCATAATAATATCCTTCACTCTCTGGGATAGGTTATCCTGAGGAGGAGTCATGGTATTCTCCAGGCAGTTAGCTGCAAGGTTTTCAGGTTGGAGTGCAGAGTCCTGAAATTGTGCTGCGTCAGTAGGAGTGGGCATAGGGGGAGAGGCCATGGTTTCGTCTGTGACATACTCTTTAACAGTGGGTACCAGTGCTGTCTTGGCCAGTTTGGAGCTATCAGAATTACTCTGGGCTGCTCTGTCCTGATCTTCAGTAGGACCTTGGTCATTAATGGGAGAGGTGGGAAAGCATACACTGTTAGAGCTTTCCAGCTGAAAGAGAGAGCGTCCACTTTCCATGCTTGTGGGTGGTATGTCCTTGAGCAGAATTTCTTCAGTTGATGATTGAGGGGGGAAGCGAACAGATCTATTTCCGGCCTTCCCCATGATTGTGTGATGAGTAAGAAGATGTCTGGGTGCAGCATCCATTTGTGTGCATCCATGGTAGTTCTGCTTAAGCTGTCTGCCAGTGTATTGTCTTTCCCTGGCACGAACTGGGACTATAGCTGTATGTTGAGTTTCAAAGCAAGTTCCCATAGATTCATTGTCAGTCTGCAAAGAGGGTAGGAATGGGTGCCTCCTTGCTTGTTTATGTACCACATAACTGTGGTGTTGTCTGTCCTTATGAGCAGGTGGCCTTGCTGAAAGAAAGGTTTGAAGGCCTTGATTGCGTGCATCACTGCCAGCATTTCCTTTTGGTTTATGTGCATACGCAGCTCTCTTTGTGACCATAGCCCTTGGATACATCTGCCCTCCATGTGTGCTCCCCAACCTTGGTCTGAAGCGTCCGTGGTGATGGTTTGGTTGGCTCTTGGCTTGCTGAAGGGCAACCAGCTGTTCGACTGGCAGGCTTGAGCCCACCACAGAAATTCCTTTTGAAGTCAAGGAATGAGTGGGATCAGAGTTTCTAAGCTGTGACTGTGCTGTGTCCATAAACTTCTTAGGTACCATTGTAATTTTCTCATATGCAGTCTTGCTTGTGGAATCAGAAGAATGCAAGATGCCATGTAACCCAGGGCCTGCAGGATTTTCCTTGCAGTCAGCTGAGTTTGTCTTGTCAGATTCTGGAAGTAAACTGGTAGTTGTTTTTGTTTTTCTTCTGTGAGAAAGGCCATTTGGGTGGTTGTGTCTAGATCCGCACCCAGAAAGGTTATTCTTTGGGATGGAACCAGTCTTGATTTGTGGATGTTGACTGTATATCCCAAGGCCTGTAACAGGTGGATGGCATAGTCCAAGTCCTTTAACAAAGTTTGCTTGCTGTCCGCTTGTATTAGGCAGTCATCCAGATATGGGTAAATTTGAATCCCCTGAAGTCTGCAGTGTACAATTACTGATGCCAGGCATTTCGTGAATACTCTGGGTGCAGTAGATAAGCCAAACGGTAATGCTGAGAATTGATAATGCTCTGACCCTGCAAGAAATCTGAGATGTCTTCTGCAGCTTTGTCGAATATGGACATGCAGGTATGCCTCCTTGAGGTCTAGAGTCACCAGCCAAGACCCCTTGCCCAGCATGGGAAGGAGTTGCTGTAGAGTCAGCATTTTGAATTTTGGCACAATGAGGTAAGTATTCAGTGCGGACAAGTCGAGAATAGGCCTCCATTGATTTTCTTTTCTTGGAACAAGGAATAATCTGGAGTAAAATCCCTGGCCTTGTTCTGAAAGAGGTACCTCTTCTATGGCTTTCATTTGCATTAAGTTGGTAATTTGCTTCAAAGCCTCTGCCCTCTGATTTGGTGGCAGGTCTGGCATGCCTTTTCTTTTTGGCAATGAGTGGAAATCTATTATTTGCAGTGTCCATGTGTCCCTTGTAATGCTGTGCCAATTTTTTGAGAATAAAGAAAGCTTTCCACCCAAAGGTGCTTCTAACTGAGCCCTGGTCGGCGGTGTCAAAATAAAGTAATTGAGTCTGTCCTGGTGTAGCAGTTGTAGTTCCTGCACTACCTCTCTGGTTGGGAGGCTGCCACTGACGGCCTCTGTAGGAGCCTCTAGCTTGCCCTCTACCTCTGGCATGCCTATTCCTGCCTCTTTGAGATCTGTCTGAGTCCGGAAAGGACCAATTCTTAGTAGGCCAATTTCTGCTGAATCTCAGTGGTTGGACTTGCAGAAAGTCTTTAACTGTTTGCACAGCCTTTGCCTTTTCTTCAAATTTCTTTAAAACCTCTTGAGCCGTGGAACCAAATAATTTTTGCTTTTCCATAGGAGCATCCAAAAGCTTAGCTTTAACATGGTCTGGCAGAGATTGTTCCTTCAGCCAGGCATGCCTACGTATAACTGCACCTGTCATAGCTGATCTACATGAAGCTTCCAATGCATCATAACCACACTGCAAGAAATGGTTACTAACCTGCTGGGAGTTATGCACCAGATCCTGAAGGGATTTGCGATCAAGGGGTTCAGAAGAGGACAGTTTCTTATGCAATTCATCTAGTAAATACTCTTGGTACTGTATCATATGAAATTGACAATTTAATGCCCTCATGGAAAGAGTTGCAGAAGTATACACTTTCTTACCCCATCTCTCTAATGCTCTGGACTCCCTTTCAGAAGGTAGAGGATTTTTAGCAGTGGCAGCTGCAACCCCTTTTGGGCCCTGGGAAATAGTTTCTGGATCAGCAGAGTGGGCCTTGTACAGGTGTAAATGTGAGTCCGGGACCCTGTAGTACCTATCAGGTTTGGCAGGAGCCGGAGGGAGAGAGTCAGGGGCAGTACTAGCATCAGAGTACACATCATCAATGACATTCAAAACAGGAGTTATAGCTAAGGGCCTATGCTGAGGTAAATGTAAAAAGGTCCTTAATCTCTTTCTGGAATCAGAGATTCCTGACCCCTGCCAATGAAAATGTTCTCTCAGTGTAATGTCTCTCTCCAAAAGAAAACTCTTCAGGAGGGGAGGCGCAGGGGAATAGATTCTTCAAATCCAGAATCCCGAATAAGCCTCTCCCTCAGGTGTGACCTGGCAGAGAGAGCCATCCGTGGATCCATCTGAGGACTGGGAGGACTGCTCAACCCTGGGCCTTTTGTCTGTAGGTGGTTGAGAGCCCCTGTCCGGATGAGGTTGGGAACCTCTAATTAATGAGATCAGATCCTCTGCTAGGGTAAGAATCTGAGAGCTACTAGAAGGTCCCTGAGAGGAAACCTTGGGAGGCAAAGCCTTAGTAAGTTCAGCAGCCTTAGCCCTAGAGAAAGCCTTAATGGACATGGAAGCAGGGGGTCTGGCTGCACCACGTGCAGGAGTAGACCTATCTAAAGGAATTGTGTCGGAAGGTTCCTAGACACCGGTTTTAGTAGGTAATTCAATGACCGACTCGGCCGGGGCCTCCAGGGCCGAGGTAGTCGGTTGTGTGGTTTCGGTAATAGGAAGTACCAAGGACTCGGTTTCAGCCGAGACCGAGACACTCGCGGTAGGCCCGACCGAGGTTTCAGCCGAAACCGCGGTCCGTGTGTGTCGGTCCTTGTCCTTCGATTTTTAACTAAATGCGAAGTCGGAGTCTCCGACGGCATCTTATAAGCAAAACTAGCCCCAAAAAACTCCTCTGCAAACTCCGACCGACGTCTAAGAGTTCGTCGGTTGAAGGAAGCACAGGCTGAACAGGCCGAGACGTCATGGTCTGGGCCTAGGCAGGGGAGGCAGTAAGAGTGGAAATCCTTATGAGGTATTTGTTTCCCACAAGTAAACAGTTATTAACTTTATCTGACATCGGCTGAGGCAAGAAAGAGTCCCCAACGGGGTACTTAGCTTTTTCGAAGTCTTCAGTAGCTGAATCGCAGGAGCTGGCCGACCGGCACTTGCGAACTGCTTCTGCTTCGGGCACCACGCGGCAAGAAAGACTGAGGAAGATGGCGTCGGCTGATGCTTTTATACCCCAGACGCTCTGACGTCGGGGAAAGTGCGACATCAGCCGAAGCCAGACCCAGACTTTGGAATCCGGCCGACCGAAGGGCTGCCTGAGGCAGGACAACCCATATGTGATGACTGCAGATGCATCCTTGAAGGACATCAAAGCAAAAACAACACACACCTGGCACAGAATGTACAGTTGATTTCTACATGCCCTAAAACACTCTTCTCTGAAAACCCTCCACTTCCCCCTTCCACTTTCTATCTAGTGCTCTTTTACACTTCTTTTACATTTCTTCCTGTAAGCTCATATAACTTGGTCTTCATTAGTTTTTCAGAATATATGTTTCATCTACCTATATTCTATTTCTTTTAAGAAATACCAGCTCATTTTGCCCGCCAGTTACACATTCATGTACTGCCATATACATGCGTGGTTGGAAAACAAAGTTTCTTAATTCTGACATGTATGTTACGTTCTGTCCATCAAACCATTTCATGAATCTGAGCATCTCCATCATGTCTACTATTTAATATACAGAGATTTATGAATTTACTCATACCATAAAACTGTGTTACCAGAAGGAACAAATGACTAAGGACTTATGTGACTGTTAATGGAGTTAGTCTTGACCAATAATGTGATTTATTTTGATGAGAAATTGTTTGTGCAGAAGGATGGTGTGGCCATGGGCACGGCTAGTCCTAATAGCTATGCGAATCTTGTCATGGCCGAGTGGGAAAATAAATACATTTTATATGGAGGTAGATGGCCGCAGATCCTATTTTATAAACGCTTTGTAGATGATCTTTTTTTGATATGGAACAGGAAGGCAATTGAATTAGACGAATTTCTCTTAGAGATAGGAAATAGAACTAGTTTTTTGAAATTTGAAGTGAAAAGTTCAATATATGAAATTGACTTTCTTGATATTACTGTTTCCAAGGATGATATTGATGGTCTAGCTACCAGATTATTCAGGAAAACATGTCATAGGAATACACTACTCCACAAAAGTAGCATGCATCCAGGACATATTTTTAAGAATATAGTGAAGGGACAAACTCTTAGAACCTCCAGATTGACTGCCAGGGATGAATAGTTTAAGAAGGAATTATCTGGCTTGAAATTTAGGTTTAATGAAAGAGGCTACACTGGTAGTATGACAACGGAAGTCCTGGATGAAGCTACCTCATGGAGAAATAACATAGGGAAACCATATTTTTCGACTCCATATGAAAGAACAAGACCCCTTAAGCAAGAGAAAGACACTGTTAGATTTTCTACATATTATACTAGTGATGTGAATACAGTAACAAATGTGATTAAGAAGCACTGGTGTATATTAAATCAGAATCCTGAAATTAGACGGATGGTAGGAGAAAACCCCAGTTTTATATTTAGGAATAAAAAGTCACTAAAAAGGATGTTATGTTATCCCAGTGAAGTAAAGGACACGAAGTGGATGCTGTCAAAGGTACAATACCTTGTGGCAAGTGCAACCAATGTGAATATATTAACAGAAGCAATAAGTTTGTTCATCCAGACACTAAACGAACATATGAATTTAATACAGCAGCAGACTGCAACACAAATAATGTGGTTTATTTAGCAGTCTGCAATTTATGTTCAGCCTTCTATGTAGGCAAAAGTAATAGAAAGTTAAGATTTAGGATCAGGGAACACTTACTTCATATTAGAAACAGAACTTTAACAAATGCACTAGCTAGACATGTATCTCTTGAAGGGGATAATCATAACTTCACATTTTTGGTAGTTGAGAAAATCAACCCCAGTAATAGGGGTGGGGATATGTGTAATTACACTGAGACATCTGATGGATTATAAGGTTAAGTGCAAATAAGGGGAAGGGGTTGAATGACAGAGTACCCCTGAAGCCAGTTTTAAAGAATAGGAAACTGTTTAAGAGATTTTAAACAATGAGTGAAGAATATGCACTTATTGGATGCTTCATATAGTTTTGGTCACACTGCTGTTTATATTTTTTTAAAAATTTATGTCTTTCGATAGTAGTATTTTTTAACCTCAGATAGCGCGTGAACAGATATTTTATATACTGTTTTATGTATTGTTGTGTATATTCTACTATTATATTGTTGTTTGTTTTTTGAGACAGTTTTTTTAGAAGTGTGGATACATTTTATAAAGTATAAATTGGCTGCTTGATTGTTTTTTTTATTTTCATTGACTGGAGTATATTTAAGAGTGGAATGGCTGTTTTAGATAAGGTCTGATGAAGTGAAATGGTCTATCATGAAAGCAATCACCTAACTTGAAATAAACGTTCGTTTGGATTTGACTTATATCATGAGTTGTTTGCAGCTGTGATTACTTCACACATTGGTTACTCCATTGGATGTTTTTGTGGATTTATAAACCTCTTGTAATCACTAGCAAATCTAATAATTCTTTTGGAGACTCACTCTACTCAAAAATTATGTTGCAAATTCTCTGAAACTCGATACCTCTTTATATAAAACAGACTGAGAAACTGGCAAACTTTAAAAATAAACTTAAACAATATCTAAACAACACTTGGCTATGGTCTTGGTAAGGCCGCGGTGGTGCAGTGGTTAGCATTGTCGCCTCACAGCAAGAGGTTCTCCCATTCGATTCTCGGCTGGAGCGCCTTATGTGTGGAATCTGCATGTCCTCCCCGCAGTTAAGTGATGTTTAAAGACATGCAGGTAGGTGCATGAATGGGTGTGCCTTCTTTGAAGATTGGGCGTCAGGCTGGCAACTCGGCACCGTAAAAATCTACTGCCAATCATAAGCGGACGGGAGTTCCGCTGTGGCGACCCCTAACTGGGAAAAGCCGAAAGACATTATTTTTACTTGGCTATGGTCTTGCTTAATTCCAGGTTAGTCTCCATTCTAACCAACCTATAGTGTGAATGACTTCTAATACCATTCTATGTCCCTTCAGCTGACATACCCTGTCTAACTTTTCTTCTTTTCTCCTTCTTCCAATCATTTGTTTTTTCCTAAATACCAATTTCACCCTTTCTCACTCCTTTCCTTCTCTTCTTTTCCTTGAGTATAACCCCCCTTATCTTTTACTAATAGTGTGCGAAAAATGTTGTAAATACTACATTTCCCAAGAAACACATTTTTACTTATGTTTCCTTCTCTAACTACACCTGAAATATTGCTTCTGCCAACATCCTTGTAAACTTACTGACACGGTCTTTATGGTAAATTATTTTACCTGAATGTACTTATTTAGAATTTGTTACTTATGGCAAATTAAGAAAACTTTTTTTCATACAGTATTGTAATTTGTGAAGTTTTTTTTTCCCGATGCCTCCAATGAAAATGGGCTTTTCATAGCCCAGTCAGACTTAGCCAGTACACAAATGCTAAATAAAGAAAGAAAGAAAGAAAATTTTATACCAGGGATTAGACTACGTCCCTTCATACACCCTTTCCCTATGAAAGCCCCTATATTTATTGCACACAACCATTATTTTATAATTAATCATTTCTGACACCAGTGTAACGCAAAATACACATTATCATGCAAACTTTGTAGGTCTGAGAGTGCCAGGCAATTAAACACACAAAGAACTGGTGTAAGGAGGAATTAAAAAGGGTATACAAGAAGCTTGTTTAAAACGTGTGAAATTTATACTTTTGGTTCTGGGAAGAGGAGAGGAAAATGGTTGGAGACAGCAAGAAAAATACTATTACTATACCTGGGAGGATGGGAAAAGAGTCTTATAGCTAAAGGTTAGAAGGGTCAGATAAAATGAAGGAAAGAGATGGTGAGGGTCAACAATAAGAGAACATGCAGCTATGTACTACCAGTTCAGGGGGACAAGAAAATATGGGAAAAACGAAGATGGATTGGATGAAAGTCCAGACAGTTGCATGAGATGACAACTTTTATAAACAGAGTTTGCTAGGTTTATGAAATACAATGAGTGTCATTTCGTGGGAATTAGAATACATGTACTGTCATGGGTGTAAATAAAAAATCAATGGTAATCTGTTCCTAAGGGTAGGGGTCTGGAGGAAGACAAAAGTGGAGCTAGGATTTTGTAGATAGAACAAACATGCATAGTACAAATAAGGATAGGAAGACGTTTTGATATCAAATCAAAGGGGTATGTATTTAAATATGTATTATTTTTGTATAATAAGGGATGGTAACATCAAAAGAAAATATGTTGACTTTTCTTTGTGTTGAATGGATTGCAGGCTGTGAAACGTTTAATAAAAGGAATATATATATAAAAAGTAATTTGCAGACTTGCAGTCACAATCTACAATGAGTAATTATCTTAAAATAATTCTAAACTAATTTCTGTCACTATGTCATATCAAACTGCTCCTCAGCTAGCAACAGTTTGACAACCATCCATGATTTTAGGCAGTTTGCTTAATCACAGCTAATCAACCTGCAGTTTAATTAAACTTGCTGACATATTGGACATTGCGCATTGCAATATATTACGCATTTCAATATATTATATATAGCAAGAGGTTCTCCGGTTTGATTCTCAGCTGGAGTGCCTTCTGTGTGGAGTCTGTATGTCCTTCCTGTGTTCATGTGGGTTTTCTCTTGGTACTCAGGTTTCCTCCCACATTACAAGGACATGTATCTGGAACATTTCTCCCGGGGCCTCTGCTGAAAATTGGCTTTGTTCCAAGTCGGACTTTCCCAGTAAACGGATGTTAAATAAATAAAATAAAAATAAAATATGGACCCCAAACTTTGCATACAAATATGGCATAATTTTAAACTAGATAAAAGTCATAGCATGACACCCCGCATGTAGTGTCTCCTTGTGGTGTAAGCAGGACCTAGATAAAAAGAGAACAGCTGCTGTTCTATATCTGCTTCTAATGGCACTTTATTTATCAGTGAATATTAAATTAAAAAGATAAAAAAAGACAGCAAAGAAAAGCATTTTGGATGTCCACTGCTTAACAGCTAAGGGTGAGATTACTGTGGCAGACCCCACTGATATGCACAGAAGGCTGCTTGTGCATTTTATTGAAGCTCACCTGTGTAAGGCTGTGAACACTGCTAAACAGGAACAGTCAAAAACAGCCATAGCTTAAAACAATCCTTAAGCTGTAATAGTACTTCAAAGTAAGACAGGGTTTTCTTGTATTATCGCTTGGGGCCATTGTGTCCTTCACTTGCTGAGGGTCATACAGTGTCAGTAGTTGCTTTCACTTCCCCAAGGGGGAAAAAAAAAGTTTAATGGTGAAAAGATTTACAAAACTGACTTTTCTAGACTGAAAATAAGGGCACTTGCTTTGCTAATAAATTATTAAATACACCTCTTTTTGTAAATATTTTTGCTCCCTTGCAAGTGCAGTACTAGTTGTTAATTCTACTCTTTTGCATTTTTCAACTGTTCCCCTACTGAGCTGCTTGTATTATGTTCTTCCACAGAAGGTTACATAGTGTTTTGTTTAGCAGCTAACATTCTCACATGCAGTGTGACTGATTTTTCTTTGGATAGTCAGTCTACTGACTGCTTCCCAAGAGTTCTTGCCTTGGGAATAGCCCACTCTGCTCAACTTTGCTCCTTAATTGCAATTGAAATCACACTCACTCCAAATAATCAACTAATGCACTGTACATCATAAACGGAAGTCTACAGCCACATCCCCAGACTTAACCACATCCTTATACCAGAAACTCCCATATTACTTCTCTTTCCATAAGGAAGAGCGTTCCCAAAAGTAAAATAGGCCTGACCATGAAATACTCCCATTACACTGTTACTCATACAGTACCTACTTATAACCCTGGCACTGCTAACTGACAGGTTATCATAACACTTCTTACACTGTTACTCATACAGTGTCTACTTATAACCTTGATACTGCTAACTGACAGGTTAAGTACCACCACAAATTCTATCCAGCCAGAGAAAAACAGACTACTACCTTCAGGCATCTGATTAACAATCAATTACAAACCTTTACAATAGGTTTGAAGTGTGACATTTACCCAAACCTAGGACCCACCACCTGACTACAATATTCACCAAAAGCCTCTAACTCTATCCTACATAATACCTACATATTAACTACATACACATTCCCCAGATTAATAAACTCACTACAGTACAGGGAATCAAAACTCGACCTGCAACAATACAATTATCCCTATTAATACTGTTAATCCTACATCCTCTCCTACAATGCAGCAAACTTTACATCAAGATATACAAATTCTGCCACCTATAACATTTTTAATATTTATGAACAAAATGCATGGTCTAGAAACTTGAAGAAACATGAACTAGCCTAACAGTCTAAGCATAAATGAAGTATGGCTCATAGATCCAATTTTCCCTCAGCATATGTCCAGACAGGTAAGTCTTCTTCTCGTAATAAGAGATCAGGACATAAAATAAGAGGTGGAGCCATGTTACTAGTCAAAAAGACACCCCTAAACAGTAGTTACAGCTACAAGATACAATAACAGTACTAGTGAAGACTCACTAAATTAGCTACTACCCTCCATTACAATCAGCAATCATTCTCAGATGCTCATACTTGTAGCATACATCCCCAGCAATAACATTATGGAATTAATCATTCAGGGCATCTTAAAAATTAGCAAAGGTAGTCAATCGGATTACTGCAGGAGATTTTAATGTCGACATATTAGGACCTAAGAAATTACAATTTGCACAATTACTCATTCTTTACAACCTTGCACAGCCTATTAGATGTAATCATAAACATTCTGTCAAGAAGTGCACACACACACACACACACACACACACACACACACACACACACACACACACACTTCAGTTAATTTCCCAGCTGATAATCAAGGAAACAACTGCACAGTGTCTCCTTTGAATGGATAGGAAAGTCCTGCTGATGTCACCCCATTGCAGAAGTGAGGGGCAGTCCAACTTTGATGTGTACTTATCAACACCGAAATATGAACTGCAAATTTCTTGCTAAGTGATACAGGCAAAGATATGGAGATGGCATGGATTATGTTCTGTTTTACAGCAAGACTTACTTCTTACAGGCTCTGCACAACAAACAGAAGCACCACGTCTCTTAGTAATGTCAAAGTGCTTAAAAATTTGCCTGGAAGACTGACATCCAGTTCTGCTTTATTTCCATTCACTTTATGAATTCTTTGCAGCAGGGATCTTTATAATGAATATCCACATCTTAAGATCAACTCAAACATTTTTCCTCCATGCACCTCAGCTTTTTGTTGACATTTTTTTCTCGATGAATAGGCATCTCTTTATTTATTTTATTTTTTTATTTTATTTTAAAGATCACCAGATAACACTGGGTGCTATAAGGACCAATATCACCATATCCCGTATCCTTTTACTAGTGTGTTTCGTCATAACACTTAATCATTTAGGGCAGGGAGGCATGTCAGCCTGTCCTGCTGTACACTACACTGGAGTTACTTTCAATGCAACTTTTAAGCTGCAGTTAAAACAGGCAATATTAAACAGCGTACAGTGCTAGTCTTATCCGAACCACTAAGCTATCTTCTTTTTTCAATTATTTGTGGTTTTATATATGAAGCAGCAGTGAGGTAACTGACTCATTTGTGAGGCCCAAGTCCTGTCCTTTAAGGCAAATAATTTTATATATTTCATCAATGGAAATTCACACACACACACAGTACCAATGATAGCTCTTCTCTTCTAAGTCTGGGAAAAAATACAGGACCGGGGAGACAGCATCATATAAACAATATTAAAAAATAAATAAATAATTTCTCAGTGGTAAGAACCTGGGTTTGGAAGCAAGTCAAAAAAATGGCCGTATTAACAAAGATCCCAAATCAGAGACATGTTTTTTAAAATATCACTTCAGTTCACTTAGAAAGTTAATAGAACAAAAGAATTTACATCAACATGCTTTTCCTGAAAAAGTATGAAATTCTAATGTCTGGCATTGTTGACTGACTGTATCCTCAGTGAAGAAATATATCTCTTTCTTTTCTGAAGAAATGCCATTCAGAGGTCTTTATTTCGCCACTGAAGAAAATGTCCAAAAGTGAGACCAGACAAACTCCATACTACTGTATCTGTTATACTTTATTTGTCTCAGAACAAATTCTTGCCAAACAGTTAATTCTGTCAGAGCTATTTCAATTCTAACACAGCTAGACAGATGAGTAGACTAAAGCACACTTAGTCTAAACGTCACTACTAAGTAAAACATACTGTCCAGTTTATATACTCTTTTATTTTTAATGTCTTTGTGACTTGTTCTTCTGGTTTCTGTCTGTGTCATAAAAAAGTCCATGGTTATTTCATGCCCTTTTTTGATCCTCGCTGTATCTGAAGTCTTCACAAAAGTCTCTCCACATCATCTTTGTGCCACTTGACCTGTCTGCATTTTATTTACTTATTTATTTCTGCATCTGAAAGCCAAGAAAGTCAACTTCCTTTTTTTCTATAACAGGATGCATTTACAGTAATGCCCACAGCTTCTTCTTCTTTCGGCTTTTCCCGGTTAGGGGTCGCCACAGCAGATCACCTGTCCGCTCATGATTGGCAGTGGAGTTTTTACAGTGTCGAGTTGCCAGCCTGGCGCCCAACCTTCCACAGAAGGCACACACGCCCGCACTCACGCCTAGGGCCAATTTTTAGAGTGTCCAATCCACCTGCAGCATGTCTTTGGGATGTGGGAGGAAACCGGAGCACCCGGAGGAAACCCACGCAACCACAGGGAGGACATGCAGACTCCACACAGAAGGCACCCCAGCTGAGTAATGAAACAGCAGAAGTCATGACATTTTCATCTCCATTTCAGTACATCTTTCTGGTTCTCCCTCTCACTCTCTTCATTACCGGAGACAAGATCCCAGTTCAAAATATCCTGGTTAATACTAAACAGAAATTGTGTCCGATTTTACATCTAGGGGATGGCCATGGAAATGATGAAGGGTTTCTGCTCTTCAACAGTGGAGCAAATTGACATGTGAGAAACTAATTAATATCTAAGCTGAACATGTACCTGTTCCTGCAAAGCAAGCTATAATAGTTTGAAAACTGCTGTTTGCCCTTGCACATTTCCTTTCACTGTACACACAGTATATTGTGGAAAAGCATTTTAATTTACACAATATCTATCGCTCAGTGATTTACCACAATCTCCAAAACAAAGTAATGATACTCAGCATGGCTAATAACACCGTTTAGTATGGTCCCTCACCCAGCATCACATTGGTTTGAGGGCTGCTTGAGGCACGAGGCTATAAATTAAGAGATTCATGCTGTATACCAATTGGGGGTCCTCCAAAACCTGACAAGTGTGTGTGTGTGGGGGGGGGGGGTGTGCATGTCAGCATTCTGCAATGAACAGATACTCTGCATTAATTTCCCTATTTTGAATCTATTGAATGCTAGGATAGGCTCCACCTCCCCTGTAACCCTTAAATGAAAAAGCAGGTATCAGAAAATGAATGAAGGAATGTCAGTTCTTTCAAAAACCTTGTGAATACCATCTCTGGCACTTATATATATGGCACATATATAGCAACATCCATTTTTCTTTTGCACCATAAAGAGTTTTTTCATCGTTTTGTAAATTCACCTCCTTACCACACTTGAACATTTCCATTACTTGCCTATCTGACGTCCTGTCACATGTACACCTAGACTTCACTTTTGAGCCAAGAACAGGGTAATCTAACAGTTAACTTGTTTAAATTAAAAACAGACTCTCCGCTCTGGAAATTCCTCATACTGGCACATGAAATTGACAACAATGTCATTTCTTTTCAAAAATCCATGCACCATCTGTCAAATCCAGATCAAACTTAATTTGTTCCCCAGAATAAGCCTTTTGTCACATTCAAAACAAATACAAACTTTTTGAGAGATTAGTGCACACTCAACCGAAAGACAACTAAATGCAATGAAAACCATCAATCCATCACACCTGCATAGCTCTCAACCTCTTAGAGCCAGACATTTGGACAAGGCCACAAATAATGGGGGAATAAATTCCCAAAAATTGGGACATTGTTTAAATATTGCTTCTACAAACTTAGAGAGCTGCTAGAATAACAGTTTTTGCATTAGCATGCATTTTCTGAAGGGTATGAAGTCTGAAACTCAAATGTCCATCATTATTTTCTGACTACAATCTTTAATGAATTGTCAGTGATTTGCTAGAAAACCACACTTTTATGAAAAAAGGACCAAAAATATGAGGCAAAAATCTGGACATTCTGAGAAAATCTGTACAGTTGAGAGGTACGCCTATGAGGCTGTTTTTACATTAATGATTTAGTCTCATTACTTACCCTCCGTGCATTACTGAACTCAACACATTAATCTAACAACTATTTAACAGTCATGCATATTACTGTATGAAGTCACATACACTTAAATGTACCCTTTATATTCCTTCAGTGCCCCCCCCCCCCCAACACACACACACACATAAAAAAGGAAAATTAAATATTCAAAATGTTCATTTTTTTGTTGAGGTCATATCATTAACTATTGTGACACAGTGCCTAAAATGTTAGTCAGTATTCAGTACTGGAAAATGCATATATGTAGTCTTTCTGGAAAGTGTAACCCTGCCTACCCAACGTGAATGTTGACTTGTGGCAAAGAAGTAGGAATGCTGAATGATGCTGTAATTAACATGAATCCAGACAGTATGTCTTAGAATGTGTAGCATGTGGGGGAGGGGCAAGCACAAACTATAAATAAATTGTTTCTTTTAAACCTGAAACAACCTGCTGACAGCAATCACAGCTAAGCAGTCTGACCACCTGACTGTGAGAGGAATCTAAAACACAGTCTCAGATAAAAGACATGTCATGCACTTCTGCTAATTTGGCCTCATAATCTAGCCTACAGGCAACAGCTTTCTGTTACTTGATTAATGATGAAAACATAGCATTAATTTTGCAAGAAGTAAGCTACTTTCCAGACTTCATCTCCAAATCTTCACTTTACATTTTGCTGCAATACAACAATCCCAAGGGTGAAGCTACATACTGACTAAATTAACAGTCTTTGCATGGGAACAAGTAAGAGTCAATTGCCAGCAAACCCCCTACGTTACTTGCAAGTTTTTCTTTAAAATGCATGGTCATTAGACTTTTAATATATACTTTTGTCTCACATACAGGGCCAGATTAACAAAGGGGCTGATGGAGTTGAAGCTCTGGGCTCACATGTCTGAAAAATGCCCTGCTATTTCTGCTCTCATTTTAGTCTGAAATCCTGTGCTACTGCCATACCAGATAAATAAAGTCCCTTATATAATTATCATCTCCAGGCCCATGATCCAGCACTACGTACATACATACCACACTGCAAGTAAGCAGTCAACGGTTAGTGCATACACTACAGACTGGGTATTGCTTGTCTGAACTAGAAAAACATCTCACAGCATTTACACGTTTTCATGAAAAAGTATGTATTTATAAGCATACACAATGGTCACTGTAAATAAATGCTTCCTTCCTAGCATATTTTTTCTGCGTTAGGAAATATCTGCTTCTAGTTAAAAAGGCCCTCAGAATGTTTCCTCGTCTATAAGAGGACATTGTTCACTTAAGAAATTTTTAAAGAAAAAATACTTTATTACGGTAGGCCAATACTATAATACCAAACTATGCAGTTAGGATTAAAACTCACCATGAGAAGTTACAAATTATATTACTTCATCATGCGCTACTAATGAATTTATTTTCTGTTGCTGCTTTTCTCGCCAGAGAACATGAACCCTTATTTTCCCATTCAGTTTTTTTGACACAATTATCAACATAAATTTCAGAATTACTCCTAGCTAAAATTTATTTTTCAGATCAAATTTCAAAAACTTTAAATCCTCATTCTTACAAAGGCAAAGGAGGCGTAGCAATCTTCACAAAAAAAAAAAAAAAACTCTCTCGCTCTCTCTCCTAAACATGATAACCATGCAGAGATTTCTACCATCACTGTGCTGGGCTCTATACTTAGCCCCCTCACATTAAACACTGCCAAACACACTACTGTTGGGTTGATCTGCATCACATCCGAATCCCCCAAAGAAACCACACACAACAGTCTGGCTAACAAATAGCAGTCTCTTTGAAATTATCTTTCTTCTTGACTTTAACACAGACTAACTAACTAAAAATCACACACAACAAAACTCACACCTTCATACACAATTCTTTGGCATTTCAGAATCAGCTAACCCACCAAAATTCATAATCAGGCAATTATGTGTCTACTGAAATATTATCTGACTCTAAGTGACCACACACCACAGTGCCCACCTCTAGCTGTCATAAGAGGGTCCACGTTTGTATCACATAAAATTCCATACAGTACCACAACATAACATGCCACTTTAAAAAACTGCCTTCTAGCAACAGTAAAATCCATTAACTGGCAGCCCATTTGATCTCTCCCCCTACATCCGACTGTAGACTTCTTCAATAGTTATTTTTCTAACTGTACTGAATGTAATTGCTCCTGTCTGCACAAAGTGAGTCATTAATAAATCAATGCCATGCACATCTCCTAATGCATGTATTCTAGTGAGCAAACATCGTGTTATCTAGAATAAATATAAATCCACCAATTGCCCCTCAGATGAAACTCTGCGCAAATTACTCCATAAGTAGGTGAAATACAAATTATACAGTCAGAAAAATAATATCACTGTACCAAACAAGTTCAAAATGAGAAAGATTCCAAAAATTCTGTGGTTCGTTTAATTCCCTGCTGAAACCCATCAAACCAAAAACTCCAAACTCATTCCCAACCCCCCCAAAAAACTCTATCAACATGATAGCAAAGTTCTGTGCACCAGTGTACTAATATTTTCCATAATCAAACTTTAACACCACAACTTCCACAATACCAACTGCCCCTCTGCCACCATAGGTTCATAGGCATATGCTAGGCCTAGCAAATAAGCATAGGTCTGAATCAAACCTTGTACTTTGTATCTTTGAGTTAAATACCCTAGTCTTATGTCAACTGTGCCCATGTTTGACTACCCAGCCAACTCTTTCTTCACCTTACTCCTACAAATTCCTAAGTTCCTCAAACAACTTAAAACATCCTTAACTTTATCCAGCATGATTCCCCATCTATCTTAAACTCATAGTGCCATCAATAATCTACCCAATATCTACCCCATAAATCCCTCATGAGAGAAGACTATGTCCTCAAGGTAAGGAAATTTGCCACAATTATCCCACTCCAAAAAAGGTGGCCATTTCACTAACTTCAATCAGTGCAGGCCAGCTGGTTTTAGGCCATACCATGTTGTCACTGAAGTTGCTTTTCTAACTTTCTCCAACCATGTATTACAAAGTCTGAATAACAACTAAGCTGCATAACAGATCTCCCTTCACCATTCTAAGGCATTTTATCATAGACCATGGAACGCTAATTGAACATCTCTCCCTATGTAATATGACTCCCTCCCTATACTTGCTTTCCACTTAGTTAGCTATTTGAGCTCAAGCAGTCATATGGTACAACAACCCTCCCAACCTCAGCTGATTCAATCAGGTATCTCAAAACAGTCAATTCTCAGAACATTACTAGTCACAATGTTTATTAATAACATGACCCAAGCAGGTCAACCACTGGAAACAGTACCATAGTATGAAAACACTACATTGTATCGCATTTTACCTTGTGTCAAACCTCACCTCAGACATTAATAAAACCTTCAAACTAGTTTAAACAATGTTCAGGAATGGCTGATGACTTCTAAGCTCAAGCTCACTATAAAGAAAGCCAAAGTAACGTGACATTAGACAAACTGAACCAGACCCGTCCAGTACTCAAACAATATTCAACAAAGATGGTACACCCCTTGAAAATGTCCCTTGATTTAAGCTACTGAGGGTCACATATCTTGTGCAGTAACAGACCAGGACCTAGACCAAGAGAAATAATTACATGAATTAAGACAGCCAGCCATATATTCCCCCACTCATCACCAACAATAATGTTAAAAAAATACAGATCCCAACTGGTCAGTTACTCAAATTACCATCTCTGGGCACACAAAGATATATATTGCTACCCTTTATATTTCACCACCCGCAACTTTTGCACACCTGGACACATTTTTGGACACAATCATCCTTATCATGAAAAGCAATACACTAATCATAATAGACTTCCAAGGCTCTGCAAAAAACCACATGCGCACACACACACACACACACACACACACACACACGCACACACACACACACACACACATACACACACTTATTGCAAGGGAACCTTATACAACAGGTCTGTTCAGATATCAGACTTAATACTTCCACCAGTACGTTTACATTGCTTGACATTATTCTTACCAACATTCACAGAATTGTCACTCAGTAGGAATCCAATCTATCTCCTTCAGAAACCACTGCCCTGTCCTAATGCCTTGTCAGCTTAGAAATCAAAAGCTATCACGTAACTACATAACTGGCATTCAAATCTCAGACACCTTTTCCGATGCTCTGTTGCAGGAATGACTACAATTAACTGGAGTCCATTATATTCTTCTAGATGTCCTGAAGAGGCGTTATCCTTATTCATCAACAATTTAATGCCCATACTAAACACATTACATCCACTAAAATCAAAAAGACCCAAAGCTAATAGGGTAGCCTGTCTGACCCCGCAAATTATTCAATTGTTAAAAAACAGGGATACTTCATGGAATGAGTGAAAATAAGAACCACATAATGGTGGCAAGCCATTACTTGACACACTAAGAAAACATATTAGAATTACCGCTTCTTCTTCTTCTTCTTCTTTTGGCTTTACCAGGTTAGGGGATGCCACAGCAGATCACCTGTCCGCTCATGGAATGGCAGTGAAGTTTTACGGTGTTAAGTTGCCAGCCGGCGCCCAACCTTCCACAGAAGACATACACACTCACGCACTCACACCTAGGGCCAATTTGGAGTTCCCAATCCACCTACATGCTCTCTTTGGGATGTGGGAGGAAATCAGAGCACCCGGAAGAACCCCACATGACCACAGGGAGGACATGCAGGCTCCACACAGAAGGCACCCCAGCCAAGGATCGAATCAGAGAACCTCTTGCTGTGAGGTGACAACGCTAACCGCTGCACCACCGCGGCCGCCCTATTAGAATTACCACTAATAATAATGCAAATAAATCCACATATTCAGTAAAGTACATCAGTCTTAACTTCGTAGCCCAAATAATTCTGGAACACTGTCAAATCTTTACCCGGTCAAAACATCTTTAACAATATGGGAACACACAGAACATACATCTACAGACCGGCCAAAATCCGAAGCACAACATAATTAATCCTCCACAAAACGGTCAAATTGAATTCAATCATGTTACCACACCCAAACCCATCAAACAATTACAAAGCCAATTTGACTATCCTTATTTTCACTTTAAAGCCATTATTAAAATAAGTTAAGAATATAATTAGCAAAATTCCCTGTAACTCAATATCAGTTAAACAACATAGCTTCAGACCTAGACACATCAACTCAATTGCCATTTTATTGCTGATTAATGCCACCTACAATAAAAGTGATGAAGATAAACTTTTAGGTACAATGCTCACAGACCTTAAAAGAGCTTTTCATTGTGTTGACCTCTAATATTGTACTGTAAAAGCTTTGACGTTTGACTTCTCTGATGACATGTGCAGTTGGTTTCAGAACTACCTACTTGACAGACCCTTTATTTTAACTACTGAGGCTGCCAGCCCAAACCCTATACCTACCTCTGTGGGGGATCCCCAGGGGAAAAGTGCTAGGACCTTTGCTGTTTTCTTTGCTCATTAATTTTCTCCATTGGAAGGTACCAAACTTAAATATTATTCTTTATGGTGATAACACTATTACAACCAAACTATCAGCATGTTCAAACTAAATGACAAAATCCTTACAAAAAGACTTTAGGCTACTCTGGGAATGGCTGTGCACTAATAAATTAATGTTAAATACAAAAACTTGACAATCATGTTAACTGGAATGAGTGGCTTCTGCACAATCACTTCACATGTCTGACCTGTTTCAGCAGACACTACCATATGTTACTTAGCAACAATATCTGGGTTTTCTGTTAGATCAGTCTCCTACTTTCTGACCACACATCAAACATCAAGCACAAAATGTACTCATTAAGCTCAGAGATGCCTAGAAAATTTCCCAACTCCTAATGTGAGAAACTAGGTGAGCTACTGTCATCTATGTTCTGTAGAACATGTTAAAGTATTCCCTCCAAGATTCTCGGCTAGAGCGCCTTCTGTGCATAGTCTTCATGTCCTCCCTACAGTCGAGTGAGTTTTAATGACACGCAGGTAGGCGTGCGTGCCTTCTGTGAAGGTTGGGCACTGGGATGGCAACTCCACACTATAAAAACTCCACTGTCAACCAATCTGTGGACCGGTGATCCGCTCTAACATGAGAAGCTGAAAGACATTGCTTTTAGTCTCTTACACCACCACAAATATAATGATTCTTCAGAGGACAGAAAAAAAATATTACTATTTATACATCTCAGTGCTTCACAAAAACATTACTGCCTCAACTTAAAAAATGCAACTGACTCCTAGTGGACAAGAGAGACTCTTTTCCCTGAATATACTAACCTATAGATTGCTGAATGATTGCTACTGTCTCCTACATAAGCACATCCACAATTTTAGAAACCTTTCCTATTCTTTCAGAAATATAGATGCCAACATCCTTATTAGGCCAGCTTACATGCTAGCAATCACTAACAGAGCATTTTCCAAAACAACACCAGAAGACTAGAAAAGAATCCTACAGGACAACAGATTAAACACCTCCTTCAAGAGTTTTAGAAAATCACTGAAGAAATCACTATGTACCAATCAATATAATATATACCTAACTAACTTTGAAATCAAACTACACATAAACATATAAATATTATTATATAATTTCTTATATATTATTAATAATTTGGAGTTAAATCAGCATATAAAAATGTAATCCTTACAACTATGTTGAAGTCACCTATTGTATTACTATACTAAATGACATTTACATCTACTTTAGGTTTTAAAGACTTGCAAAATTTCACAAAAAATAAGTTTATTAATGGAAAATGGATTACTATTATGATATGACTGTTTTGAAAAAGAAAAAGTAAGACCACTAGAAATCTCAATCAGTTCTTATCAACTAGATACATCATTCAATCCATTAATATTATCTATTAAAGAGAAATTAGATAATTTTATAAATGCTATAAATAAAGTGGAACAAAACTTTATTCCTCAAATACATGAGTACATGATTTGTATCATAAAATGACAGACTGTAAAGGAATGTTATCTAGGTTATGTAAGTTAATAATAAATAATATAAAATTAGATGTAAATTACTGGAAATTTTTAGATAATACTGGTTTAAATTTTTAATTGATAATAATAAAACTTTACTGGTCAAATCAATCAGTCAGTCTTCTTCCAGTTCATATTGGAATGTGTATATGCGGAAGTATATAAACAGAATATTTATTACTCCTGCATAAGATTTCTAAATTTAATAACTCAGTTCCATCTGGTGGGGATGTAATAATTAATTGAAGGCTGATTAGGTACAGATATTTAAGGACTGTGAAAAGTTAAGTGACTATTGAGAAAAGATAAACAATTTTTGTAAAAATTTGAGGTTAGATAATAATGATTTATTACGGTCAATAATATTGATGAATGTTCCAGTTTCAATGAACATAAATATTAAACAATATAAAATGTTTTCAAGTATCTTGGCAATAGTTAGAAAAGTTATTACAAGAGAAGGGAAAACTGATACAATTCATTTGTTTATAGAATTTCTGAATTTAGCTGCAACTTTATGTAAAATGAAAAATGATTAATTTAATATCTTTAAATAGTATGATGATGCATATTTCTTGGAATAGTCTTCAAATGCTGATATTAAAATATCAAGAAAAAATTGATATGGATGAATCAGAATACTCTGGTTGTATAGTATGTTTTTATTATTATGTCATATTGCATAATGTCGTTGAATTTTCTTCTCTTCATTGTATATATTGTATATATATATTACATTAATAATTTTTTTTTTTAAAAAATCACCAAAGGAACACATTGAGGAATGCAGTCAGTACCACTGCTTTGCCAGTCATGGATAACTCACCAACTGAAAGCTACAATTACTTACTCACAGCATAACAGTATGTGTTCATCATATGACTGGCTCCCTAATATTTTCCTTTAAATTTAAGGCTCAACCCTTCAACTTACATTTTCTCTCTTTCAAGTATTAACATATTAATCCATACTCCACTATTTTCTGCACACTAAGCTCCTTCCTACTTTTACTTTGATACTCTTGTCTCGTACTACAGTCTATTTTTCCCACCTCCTTTCTCTGTTGTTTCCATTACCTTATTTAAAGCCTCCTCATCCATACTTCTGCTGTTTAATCTTCTATACTCTGTATAGATAAATGACTCTGGTCTAAAAATTATTTATCTATTTTATCTTATTATTCTTAACCTTCCATCATTAACTTGATATTGGTAATGTTCTTTTGTTGGGTTATGAATGCATTACTTGTGTCTGTATTGTCTTTAGTTACATGCCTTATTATATATATATATATATATATATATATATATATATATATATATATATATATATATCGGGTGTTGATTGTTCATCGTCGATTATTTTGGTCAACAGGGAAAAGGGGTGTTTTTCAGTCAAACATTCATTTTTTTCCAACAGACATTTTGCCGGATTTCAAAACAACATAGCGTATTCTTCAAATTATTCCTCCTTCTGTAACTAAATAATGGTCTAATTCCCTTTAATACTATGTATAATTCTTAAATGTCTTGAAGTATGGACCAGTATTTCTTAATAAAATGTTGTACTGCAGAGGTGTTCCTATTGCATATCAGATTGCATCTAAAAGTATTACTACCCTGAGTTCCATCTTTCACTAACTGTGAATGTGCCTGAAAAGTTGGTTGGAACTCAGTACTAACTGTTTTAGCAATTTTTGCTCCCTGTATATAAATGTTATCTCTCTTCATTGAATGTTACTGGCATAATTACCTATAAAATACCCTTACACTGGGCATCTACCCTCAAAGGCAAAGGAGCAGATACTGCTTGAATTTTTTTATGAAAAAAATGTCATTATTATAACATAACATAAAAGAATAACAAGCTGCGGTGGTGCAGCGGTAGCGTTGTCACCTCACAGCAAGAGGTTCTCCTGTTCATTTCTTGGCTGGAGCGCCTTCTGTGTGGAGTCTGCTTGTCCTCCATGTGGTCGAGTGGCATTCGAAAGACATGCGTAAATGGGTGTGCCTTCTTTGAAGGTTGGGCATCAGGCTGGCACCTCAGCACCGTAAAAAAATCTACTGCCAATCATTAGGGGACCGGAGTTCCACTGTGGCGACCCCTAACTGGGAAAAGCCGAAAGAAGAACATAAAAGAGTAAAAATATATTTTTACATAGAAATACGTAAAACTTACAACACTATATAATTACTTTTGGTAACTTTTACATTTATTACTATGAGCAAACTGGCAACTATACTTCTGCTTCTTCCAAGTACATTTTCATTTTTTTTCCAGTTTCAAAAGGTCACTCTGTCTTGAAGCTGTTTACAAATGCCATTATATTTCTACTGCTTCAAGATATTCTTACAAAATTTTCAGGACAATATAGTTGGATGATAGACAGCAAAATCTCTAATGGAACCATCTGGAGTGGTCAACTGTCAGATGAGCACCACCCATACCTCTCAACCTCTCAGAGCAAGAAATCTGGACAAAGCCATAAATAAGGGGGGGGGGGGGACAATAGACCAAAAATATGGATAATTTTTATATATTGCTCTTGCAAACATAGAAAGTTGATAGAATAACAGGTTTTGTATTAGCATGAATTTTGTGAAGGGTAAGAAGTCTGAAACTCTAATATCTGTCTTTATTTTCTGACTTCAACCCTCAATGATTTGCCAATGAATTGCCAGAAAAACAAAATTTTATGAGAAAAAGACCAAAAATATGAGGCAAAAATATGGACATTCCTCAAAAATCTGTACAGTTAAGAAGTACTAATGAAGCTGAAATGTTTCACTAAGTATGTCTTGTTGCCATGCACAATACACACACTCACTGCAGCGTTTCTACTGCACCAAGAACTTATCTAAAATGTCACATGGCAGATATTTTTTTTGTGATATCACTGCAAGGCACTGTGTTGGAGAGAAACATGCACAGTAGCATTCACCATTGACTTAGGGTCAGCTAGTGTTAACATGACACGGTCGTGCGAAAAACAGGTCTATATCACTTCAGCAGAGTGACATTTCAGCGAACAGCATTTCATCGGAAATGCCACTCATCAAAATCTGCTTTTGTGGGGGGCTGTGCCCTCCCATACCCCACGCTAATTATATATACCAATTCCTAGATTGCACTACAGTGAGGAAAGGGCAAACTTCCTGATCCTCACTTTACCACAATCTCAGTATGAACAATTCAACGAACAGCATGTTCAATGTAAATGAACAGAAAATGCCATTCACTAAACTGAATTTTCACTGCAGTAATATTGACCCGTGAAAAACACAGTATACAGGGGATGCATAACTAGGCAGAAAAACTGTCAGCAACATCATTGATATGGGTTGTATTTCACTGGAAACATCGACCACTAAAGCTGGTAACTACGGGCAATCATGATCAAGAAATCAATACTCAAGCTGTATTCAGTATAGTTACTCAAGATGGCACACAGCTACCTTTCCTTTATAACAAGAAAAATGGAGTCTGTCTGTCCAAAGAAAAATATGCCCTTCTCCCCTCCACCTGTCATTCCTTATGGGAACCCTTGAGTGTTTTCCTTTGCTTGCTATCCTCCATTTTCTAACTGTCCTATATCCCCCTATCCCCACCATTTATATGATGAACTGAGTTGATATTTTGCACTACTAACCCTCCTTGATGTGTCTGATACTGCTCATAAGACAGGGATGTGAAGCCTCACCATACACACACACACACACACACACAGACACACACACACACACACACACACACACACACACACAGTTGTCACACTTGCTTACCTTTCCTGTGACATCCATCATCCTGATTGTGATGATCGGTGGTACTGCCAGCCATGCCACGAGAAGAAGAGCAGTGGATATATAAAGTACAGTTTTGTACCTACCATAAATGTAGATGTTCGAGTGCTAAAACAGCTGCAGTCATAACAGATGGGTTCTCCTGCCGTCAGGCGGGTCCTCGGTCGGCCGAATTCCAAAGTCTAGGTCCGGCGTCAGTTGTCGTCGCTTCTTCCCTGACGTCAGTGCGACAGGGGTATAAAAGAACCAGCCGACGCCATTTTCTTCAGTTTTTCTTGCCCCAGATGTCAGGTGCCCCCAGAAGGAAGGCAATACATAAATTTGTGTAATAAAGCAATGCCATATAATCAAAATACAGTAGTGCAAGCAAATACACCATAAATGAATACCCCAATCAGGTTGTATGAGGAGGTGTTAGCCAATAGGCCTGTCCCAAGAGGGGAAGGAGGGAGGGAAACCTGGACTGCAGCTGTATTAGCACTCGAACATCTACATTTATGGTAGGTACAAAACTGTACTATGTTCATCGTGCATACAGCTGCAGTCATAACAGATGGGTAGAATCCCAAAGCTAAGAAAGGGGTGGTAGGCACTAGGTGGAACTAGGAGGAGCCAGGATGCCCTGCAAGACTGCAGTGGCAAAGCCTGCTCTAGATTTGGAGTATAATGGAAGGTGGTAGTGTTTGGAGAAGGTATGCACAGAACTCCAAGTGGCTGCTTCTAAAATATCTTTGGTAGGAACTCCTCTGAGGAAAGCTGCAGAGGTAGCCCTTGTGGAGTGAGATCTGATGCCTGTAGGTACAGTTTTGCCATGAAAAGAATAACAAAAGCGTATGCAGTGGGCTATCCATTTTGAGATTGTCTGTTTGGAAATTGGCTTCCCTTGAGCTCCTATAGCATAGGACACAAAGAGCTGTTCTGATTTTCTGAAAGGCTTTGTTCTGTCCAAATAATAACGCAGTTGTCTGTGGATGTCCAAGGAATGTAGTAATCTCTCCCCTTTGTTTTGAGGATTAGGATAAAAGGTAGGTAAGTGTATAGCCTGATTCAAAGCTACCCTGGATACCACTTTTGGCATAAAGGAGGGGTTGGTTCGTAAGGAAACTCTGTCCTGATGGAAGATGATAAAAGGCTGCACAGCCATGAGGGCTTGTAGTTCCGATACCCTACGAGCTGAGGTAATAGCCAGAAGGAAAGCTGTTTTCCAGGACAAATATTGCAAATCTGTTGAGGCAGCTGGCTCAAAAGGAGGCAAGGTCAGTTTTCTAGAATGAAATTGAGATCCCAAGCAGGTATTGGTTGTTTCCTTGGGGGTTTATATTCTTAGCCCTCTGAGGAACTGTCTTAAGAGGGGTGAGAGAATAAAGGTGGATCAGTGTTGTATTCTGCAGAAATGGCTGAGGCATGGATTTTGATGGAGGAGAATGAAAGTCCACTGCTTAGCAGCTCAGCTAGATACTGTAATATTTGAGGTAAATTCAGTTTTCCAGGATTCTGGCCCTTTTTCTCATTCCAGGCACAAAACCGTTTCCATTTTGAGGAGTAAGCTTTTCTAGTAGACGGCCTTCTGGCCTCCAAAATGACATCCTGCACCTCCTTGGAGAGTAGGGTCTGTTGTGATGTTAAGGAATCTTCCATGCGGCCAGATTGAGTGTTTTCAGCTGACTGTGAAGAGATTTGAAGCTGTGCTGAGTCAGAAGAAGAGGCATTAGAGGCAGGGTCCATGGTGGGGAATGCGTCAGGTTCCTCAGGAGTGGGTACCAGTGTTGTCTTGGCCAGTCTGGAGCAATGAGAATCATCTTTGGTCTGTCTGCTCTGGTTTTTAATAGAACTTTGGGCAGCAGAGGAAGAGGTGGGAAGGCATAAACTGTCATTGTTGTCCAACTGAAAGAGAGAGCGTCCACTCTCCAGGCCTTTGGATGAAAAATCCTTGAGCAGAATTTTGTCAATTGGTGATTTTTGTGGGAGGCAAAGAGATCTATGTCTGGCCTTCCCCATGCTTGAATTATCTCTGTAAAAACTTGAGGATGCAACTTCCATTCATGTGGATCTGTCATATTTCTGCTTAGGTTGTCTGCCAGTGTGTTTTCCTTGCCTGTCAAGTACTGTGCTTGAAGTTCGATTTGTAAGTCCAGAGCCATGTTCCAAAGTGACATGGCCAGCCTGCATAGGGGGTATGAATGGGTTCCTCCCTGTTTGTTTATGTACCACATTACTGTGGTGTTGTCTGTCCTTATCAATAGTTGACCTGGATGCAGAAGGTCTTTGAAAGCTATAATAGCATTTATTACTGCTAGCATTTCCTTTTGATTGATGTGAAGGTGCTTTTTTTTTGGGACCATTTGCCCTGAATGCACCGATCTGTCATGTGTGCCCCCAGGCATAGTCCGAGGCGTCTGTTGTGATGACTTGATTTGCTTGAGGCTTGCTGAATGGGAGACCTGTGTTTGTTTGGCATGCTTGAGCCCACCACAGAAATTCCTTTTGAAGACATGGAATTAGTGGTATTATTGTTTCCAAACTGTGGCTGTGTTGAGACCATAGGTTTTTCAGGTACCATTGAAGTTTCCTCATATGCAGCTTTAGACATGGGATTAGTAGGATGCAAGATGCCATGAATCCCAGAGCCTGCAGGATTTTCCTTACAGTCAGCCTGGTGAAATTTGATAGTGTTCTGAAGTATTGAGTTAGTTGCCCCTGCTTCTCTGGCATGAGGTAGGCCATCTGGGTGTTTGTGTCCAAGTTGGCACCCAGGAAAATTATTTTCCGAGAGGGTATTAGCCTTGATTTCTTTTTGTTGACTGTGTATCCCAGAGAATTCAACAACATTATTACATAAGCCAGATGTTTCAGAAGTATGTGCTTGCTGTCCGCTTGGATCAGGCAGTCATCCAAATAGGGGTATATTTGTATCCCTTGAAGTCTGCAGTAGGCAATTACTGATGCCAGGCATTTCGTGAATACTCTGGGTGCAGTAGATAAGCCAAAGGGCAATGCAGAGAATTGATAATGGGTTGAACCTGCAAGAAATCTGAGGTATCTTCTGCAATTTTGTCTGATTGGGACATGCAGGTATGCCTCCTTGAGGTCCAATGTTATCAGCCAAGACTCCTTGCCCAGCATGGGAAGAAGCTGCTGTAAAGTGAGCATCTTGAATTTTGGTACGAGTAAAAATGTGTTTAGGATGGATAGGTCCAAAATAGGTCTCCAATCTTTTCCCTTCCTTGGTACCAGGAATAGTCTGGAATAAAAACCTTGACCTTGTTCGTGAGTAGGTACCTCTTGAATAGCTTTCATGTCCATGAGATCTGAAATTTGTCTTTGTGCCTCTGCCCTTTAATTGTGTGGCAGGTTTGGCATGCCTCTCATGTTTGGAAGGGTGTGAAAGTGGAATCTGTAGCCTCTGTTTATAATGTACAGGATCCATTTGTCTTTGTGACAATATGCCAATTTTTGAAAATAATGCCAGTTTTCCACCTAAGGGTGCTGCCATTTGAGCCTTGCTTGGCATGCAAAGGGGAAAGTCATTGGGCTTGCTTTCTGAATGGCTGCGAACTATCCTCACCACCGCTTTGTGTAGGAGCTTGCCATTGTCTGCCTTTAAACGATCCTTGGGATTGCCCTCTGCCCCTCGGGCGCCTGTATCTACCTCTTTGGGGTCTGTCCGTGGCTGGAAAGGACCAATTTTTGGAAGGCCAATTTCTACTGAAACATGGGGGTTGTACCTGTAGAAAATCTTTCACTGTTTGCATTGATTTAGCCTTTTCCTCCATTTTCTTTAATACCTCCTCAGCATTAGCACCAAATAATACATCCTTTTGTAGAGGGGCATCTAGTAATTTAGCTTTGACATGATCTGGTAAGGTTTGTTCCTTGAGCCAGGTATGTCTACGTATGACTGATCCTGTAACAGCAGCTCTACATGAGGCCTCTAGAGCATCAAAACCACATTGCAAGGTATGTTTACCCACTTGTTCTGCACTATGCATCAAATCCTGCAACTCCTTCAAGTCTGGTTGTTCAGGTTGTGACATTTTACTTCTCAATTGTGATAACAGAAACTGTTGGTACTTTAGCATATGGAACTGGCAGTTTAATGCCCTCATGGTTAAGGTGGCCGAGGTATATACCTTTTTCCCCCACTTTTCTAAGGATCTAGAATCTCTCTCGGAAGGTAATGGATTTTTAGCAGTGGAGGCCTTTATTCCCTTGGGGCCCTGTGAGATAGTTTCTGGGTCAGCCGCATGGCTTTTGTATAGAAATTGGTGTGAGTCAGGAACCCGGTAGTACCTGTCAGGCTTGACTGGGGCTGGAGGTAAAGAATCTGGGTTAAGGCAGGCCTCCGAGTACACATCATCTAGTATGTCCAAGACAGGAGGTATAGCCAGAGGCCTGTGCTGAGGTAGCAAGAGAAAATCCCTAAGCCTTTTCTTGGAATCTGAGTACTGTTGGCCTTCCCAGTAGAAGTGTTCCCTTAAGGTATACAAGGTTTCCCCAAATGAGTAATCCTCTGGGGGGATACAGAGGGAATGGACTCCTCTGCATCAGAATCTTCAAAAGGGGAGTAAGAAAGTTCCTGTTCATCAGAGTGCTTTGATATAATGGAGGCCTGATCAGAGGAGGGGGATTCTTCCTCCACTCTGGGCCTTTTGTCCGGGGGGGGGGTTGAGAACCCCTGATAAGAGTAATTAAATCCTCAGCCATTTTAAGCATCTGTTTTTTAGGCATGGGGCCTGGAGATGGGCCCTGTGTAGCTTGTCTCTTAGAATGCATGGCTGCTTTAGACTTAGTGAAAGCCTTGATGGAAAAAGAAGAGGAAGGTCTGAAGACACCTTGAGAGGAGGCAGACCTGTCTACATTTTGAGATTCACCACCAAGAGTGGCTTCGGTATCTGTAGTCGGGGTGTGGGCCGAGGAGCCTGCGACCTCGGGCACAGAAGACACCGCCAATGAAGTGTCGTCGGTAGTCAGGGGCTGCGTAGGCGCCTCGCTGAGAACCGGACCACCTGTAGTCGGATTTGGCATGGTGTCGGTAGAGGCCGCAGACCTCGTGTGTCGGTCCTTATCTTTGCGCTTTTTAGACAAAACTAGAGTCGGAGTATCCGACGACATAATATAGTTAAATTTTTTGCCAAAATAATGCTGGGCGAACTCCGCCCGACGTTTAATGGTGCATTTGTTGAATGTAGCACAAAAATGACAGACCGAGACGTCGTGGTCTGGGCCTAAACAAGGAATACAGAGGGAATGAAAATCCTTATGCGGTATTTGCTTCCCACATGAAATACAATTATTAACTTTGTCTGACATCGGTCTGAGGCAAGAAAAGTTTCAACGGGTACTTAGCTTTCAAGAAGACTTCGGTTGCAAAATTTTTGTAATTTCAGGAGCTGGCCGACCGGCACTTGCGAACTGCTTCTGCTTTGGGCACCGCGCGGCAAGAAAGACTGAAGAAAATGGCGTCGGCTGGTTCTTTTATACCCCTGTCGCACTGAAGTCAGGGAAGAAGCGACGACAACCGACGCCGGACCTAGACTTTGGAATTCGGCCGACCGAGGACCCGCCTGATGGCAGGAGAACCCATCTGTTATGACTGCAGCTGTATGCACGATGAACATCATATGCCAGCACAGTTAGCTAGAATTTTGTTAATAATTATATGTCATTTGTATATCAAACTGATTTGCACAGAAGCTTGTGTTGAAAAATGTACTTGTAAAGTTGCTTGTGTTAAAATGTATCAACAGTGTGCCCTGCTGGAAAGAAAAGAAATGTACATGCATTATTGTAACTGAATTAAATGTATATGTTTCAATAAATGATTCCGGAAGAGCAGAGGTTAATCACAATCCACCTGCAGTAAACTTTGAAAAATAACTGAAATTAAATTAGGCCATAAAGATGTTATCTCACAGTTTTAAATGAAGCCAGAGATGCAATGTCTGCAAGAAGAATGGCTTAGTAGATGTGTAGGAGTAGAAGTAATAAAACTGTTTTACGACTTCCAGGAGCAACAGCAGATCTGAGCAATGCTCTTGTGTATGTGTATTATTGACATGTTGGTGCTAAAACACTGGCAGCTTCCAGTGATGGGAGATGCAGGAAACAGAGTCAATGATCATATGTGTGTGATGTCATTCTACAAGCCAGAAATAATATTTAGATATTAGTAGAAGAGTGCTCTCAGTATTCTGTATTTTGGCTTGGATCTGACAACAAGGACCACTCACCCACATCATCTTGCTTTTCTCTATTCAATAAGCAGGAACAGTAATTCTCTAGATCAGTCAGGAAAATATAGTGAGAATAGCAAAGTATTTTTTTGTAACTGTGTGACTCTTTCCGGCTACGTTATTTTCAATATTTCCTTTGTCTGAAATTCTGGTGTTTACTGTAAATAGATATTTAATTTTTTCTTGTTCTTTTACTATTTATTATTAAATATATTTACACTTTTCATTGTGGCTGGTCCTTTTTAGAAAATATTTAAGCTTTGAGAGTATTTGCATATATTTATTTGATAATAACTCGGGCCACTCCTAAAAGCCTTGCTGTTTGGTTAACATTATCATTTGTAGTAATATTAATTTCATTCAGTATAATTGGATACCCTTTTAAGAGCCTTTTAGTAACTGGCTGGTAGCAGGGAATCTACCCTATAGTCTGGGCAAAGTTGGTAGAGCGGGTAATCTGTGCCAGCTGTTCAAGGTGTGTGTGTGTGTGTGTGTGTGTGTGTGTGTGTGTGTGTGTGTGTGTGTGTGTGTGTGAAAATTAAATCTGAGACAGAGTGTGTGCCAGCTACTTCGAGTAGGGACCCTAAGCACTCATTTCACAGAGATGGTGCTGGAGGACTTGGCTTGCACCTAATCCTACAACTGTACCAGTGGGGAGCCCAATTGTGGACCTGGGGGGAGACAGACAGAAACACCCAGGCTGAGTGTGTGCCCTGTGTGCTCTTAAGGGAAATTGTGCTTGATGCAGAGTGGTCTGCATCTGTAAATACTGAGTGTATCTATTTGTATTCCAATTGAACATCCCTCTCCAGTGTCAGTGGTGAGGACTAAGGCTCCTTGATTACTGTGCTAGAGTGTGGATGTCACACTGATCACTTGCAGTTTGTTAGTATGACACCAGTGCTTAATACTACCTGCTCCCTTAACATGACGCCACTAATTTAATATACACTCCTTTTCTGAAGATACCTGTGGTATGGAAGATCTGATATTTATCTGAGTAGCTACGGATCACAATATATTAGGGAATATTTGATACTTTGTGCGGCACAGGTGCAAAGCACTTGTGTATGAATTTCATTTTTATGTACTTTTTTAAAGAATTTTAAAAGCAAGCACCATAGTGGAATTGGAAGGTTTTTTTTTGTAAGATAGCCACGCCCTGAACATTTGCATTCTAGCATATAAACAACTTTCCAGTTTTAAATCTTCTAAGGTAGTGTCTTGTCTTTTGTAGCATCATCCATTTTCCCAGCATGCACTGTTACAACTGATGGAGTTCACAGACTAAAAGGGCATCAAAACACAGAAAGGAAAATATAAAACACTAGAAATTATACATATGAGAAGCTGCAAACATGTTCTCTGAATCCATGAAGGCCTTGCAGTACTACTATGTAAATGCAGCATGCAACAATACAAAACTGGCAGTGTAATATGATATAGGAAAATAAGATGAGAACTCTGTACAAAGTACAGTTGTGTACACTAACCATAAATGTAGATGTTCGAGTGTATTCACTGTTGCAGTCATCGCACTTGGGTTATCTGCCTGCAGGTAGCCATCAGTCGGCCCAAATACCTGAGACTTAGTATTTCTGCGTTGGATGCTGTCACTTTCCTATCTATGCATCCATTTCTGCTACAAGCACCATGGAAAACCAACCCGTCTGGGGGTCAGAACACATTACACTAGGGCTACATCTACCTCTACAGCATTTCTCAGGGAAGTCCCTACCAGAGATATCCCGGAAGCTGCTACCTGGAGTTCTGTACACACCTTCACCAAGCATTACCATCTGCCTATCTTTTCCAAATCCAGGGCAGGTTTTGCTACAGCAGTCTTGCAAGGCCTACTAGCCAGCCCTAACTCTTCTTGACTGCCTCCACCCTTCCTCAGCTTTGGGAATCGACCCAAGTGTGATGACTGCAACAGTGAAACATGAAGAACATAGTACAGTTGTGTACACTTACCATAAATGCAGATGTTCAAGTGTATTCACTGTTGCAGTCCTGGTTTCCCTCCCTCCAGCCCCCTGGTTTTCTCTATCTCTCTATCTCTCCTCTCTATGGCTATTCCTACTGGTATTGGTATTTACTTTTTACTGGTGGTGTTTTCCCCACCATATCCTAGCTCCCTATTTGAGGGCTCCTGACATTTGGGGCAAGAAAAACTGATGTAATTTTTTCAGCTGCTTGTTTTTATACCCCTGACGACCTGACGTCAAGGAAGAAGCAACAGCATCCGATGCAGAAATATTAAGTCTCTGGTATTCGGGCCGACTGAGGGCTACCTGCAGGCAGATAACCCAAGTGTGATGACTGCAACAGTGAAATGCGAAGAGCTGCATAAATCTTGGTCAAATGCTTAACACATACTACCATATTTAAATATGGTGTGGGCAGCTGGACATGAAGTATATAAAGCACCACAGATATTATCCTTGTACAAAAGATTTAGTTAGTCCCAGAATGCAAGCATTCTTATTAGGAACTATAACAATCTAAACATCAATGTCTTAGTTAACTAAGTCCTGCCTACTTATTTATTTGTTTGTTTGTTTGTTTATTTATTTATTCATTCACCATTTGGTGATCGGTAGGTGAACTGGTCCATTGATCCTTTTCAGCTGCAACTTATTCACTTTTCTTTTCACTATGGTTTGTGTTTCGTCCTGCTGTAATATCATTGCTAGAGGGTAGTCTTCATTTAAACAGCATATTTCTAAGTATTAACTTTGACAGAAAGTCACAGCAAACAAAAATGCTGTTGAAAGCCAATAAAAATGCGCGAGCTATAATCAATATCTATACATCTATCTGTCTATTTATATATTTCGATGTAGTTCATAATATCGAAAACACAAAACAATGAAATCTTTGCCCCACCACACTCCCAGTCCCTCCTATTTACATATACCAGCTCTGGAATTTGCACAACTGTGTGGAAAGGGCAAATTCCTCTTTTCAATATTTTAAGTTTTTAGCATTTTGAGTTTCAATATTTTGAGTTTTCACTCAAATAAACGAAATCCATGCAGATATATATATATACATACATACACAGGTCTACTTCTAAATTTTGAAGTTTCAAAACTTTTTATTGTCAAAAACCATAAGATCGAAGTTTTGAAACTTCAAACCATTTGAATAGAGATCTACGTACAGTGTGGAATGGCATATTTGTCATTTTCCTCACAGTAGTGCAATCTTGGAGTTTGTATATTTAATTAGCAGGAGGTGTGAAGGGGTGTAGCCCCCAACATGGAGGGTTCCTGCAAAAAACGTAAAAAAAAAAAAAAAAGATTTTTTTGTTTTTATTTTTTTTTTTATTTACATTTCAGAGTTTCAAAACTTTGATCTTATGGTCTCGATCATAAGACGTTTGAAAAGAAAAAATGTGTCAGTACAGAAATACGACAAGAGGCAGCTAAATAAAACCAAAACTATTTATTCACACAGAACAGGTATGCACTTTCACACTATTACAAGTGCTTAATTAGACCATATAGTTCTACATACCCCTAAACATTTAAATAGAAGGACAAAAGAAAAAAAATTATCCAATCAACTTTAATGAAATTTAAATCAGCCATACATCACTGATAACCAATAACCAATAAAACATTAAAATCACCTAAATAAATCTCTAGCTTTTAAAGGGACCCTACCACTAAGTCCTGGTAACTTATCTGACTGCAATTTAATTACACAATGCAGCTCCCGGCTTTGAGTGAAGCTCTTATAATCACCCATTCCTATGCTCCTAGTAACATTCTCTATAACTTTAAAATGAAAAGAATGGCTATTATCATATTCTATCACATGCTTAGCAAGTGCACTTCTAGCGTCTCTAATACGTATATAGTCAGCATGCTCCCTGATGGGTTCTGTCAGGGAACAATTCGGCTTCCCAGCACAAAAACTCACACAGGCTTTACACCTTGGAAGATACACAATATCAGCAGTACTGCAATCAGCCCGGACATTGAATCTATAGACCACCCCTGTTTGTGGATGAATAAAAGTATCAGACGTATCAATATATGAACAAAAGTTGCATTTATTGCAACATTGTGTGCCAAACTCATCATTTACACAAGGCCTCACTTGATGGTAACCCCTATAACATAACTGCCTTTTCAAAGACTTCGTATTTTTAATAATAAGACTCAGCTTATCCACTACGAACTCTCTGATACGTTCTTCTGTCTGTAATATAGGCCAGTTCATATACATACATAGGTAGGTACTAGGCTTTTGACCCAAGGGCCTAAGTAAGCCTAACCAACAAGTTTCCGTGGCTTACACCGCCCAAGAAAGTTAATTTCCTGTGTCCCTGTCGAGCAGAGCCACAGAAGTGATCCCCGGGGCGTATTTCCTATTTCCCATCCACTCATCAAGATTATTCTTGAAGAGTGCTAATGAGGAACTTTGCTTGACATAGACGGGTAACTTGTTCCAGAGTATAGGAAGTCTCTGGGACAGGAATCTATCTCTCCAGCATGTCCTGTTTATTGTGGTGACAAGGTATAGGTCTCTACAGCGTGTAGTTCGGTGGGACTGGGATTTCTTTAGATGTAGCATGTCCAACAGCTCTGGGTTTAACATAGGTTTATATGTTAGGCAGAGATCTTCTCGAAGTAGGCGATATGCTACAGAATAAAGCTGGAGTTTTTTGAGACAGTCAGTGTAGGGCATCTGTTTGAGGCTAGTAATCCTCTTTGTGAGGTACTTCTGTGGCCTTTCCATCTGCTGTAGATGTCTTGTGAGGTACATTACAAAAGGGGCATTGTACTCTATAATTGGTCTAATGAGTGCCGAGTAGAGGGGAACAATGACCTCTTTTTTCCTGCATGTGAGCCCTTTTGTGATGAGGTGTGTCACATAGAAGGATTTCCTGACCACTGTGGCGATGTGACTATCAAAGGAGAGACTACTGTCCACTTGGGTCCCAAGGTCTCTTATCACACAATCGGCATTAAGTACACTGCCGTTTATGTGGTAGTTCATGGGTACAGAGTTTTTACCAAAGGGGATGACAATGCACTTTTTGGCATTGATTTTGAGGCCATTTCTCTGACAACAGGCACCTGTCTCAGTGAGGCCCTTCTGTAGGATGTCCACATCATTTAGGGACTCGACTATGGCTCCTAGTTTGCAGTCACCTGTGAACTTCATTAGCCAGAGACCTTCTGTGTTAGCCTGTACCTGAGAGAAGTAGATACCAAACAGGAGAGGTCCCAGGACTGAACCCTGTGGTACTAAGTCAAATTTGGAGTCTGCAACTTTTACAGTGTGGGTTCTGTCAGTGAGCCAGTTGGCAGCCCATCTTGTGACGTAGGGATTTATGCCTAGTTTAGTGAGTTTAGCTATAATTCCAGAATGGGGGATGGTGTCGAAAGCCTTGGTGAGGTCAAGATAGGCTGTGTGAACCACCTTACTCTCATCTACAGCTTTGGTAACTGCCTCAAAGAAGTCGATCAGGTTCAGAAGACATGATCTGCCTTTCACAAACCCAAACTGGTTGGGGTCCAGAGTTTGGAGGTTACCAATGTCTTTGTTTATGAGTTCCATGATGATACATCCCATGCCCTTGCAGACTAGGCTCATAAGACTAATAGGACAATATTTATATATATATATATATATATATATATATATATATATATATATATATACACACACACACACACAGTACAGTGCACTGCTTACCTTTATTGACAGTCTGAGCAGAGTGAATGAATTCCATTTCATCCTTCTCTGACTGAAATAAATCAGTGCGTGCAGCTAAATCTCCATATACAACATAAGTGCTTTCATGGGATGCGAGAATGGAGACAAGAAGGAACAGAAGCTGATCCTTTGTAGTAGATCAGTAGAAAGAAGGCAGTTTACTCTAGGTAGGAAGGGAGGAAAAGGAACATAGGCTGAGAAAGAAACACAGAAATGAGGACCTACAGATATAGATCCTTATTAAAGTCAGCATACTGTATTTACTTTTAAAAGATTGATTTGATATCTATTAGAGAGTGTGTCATAGCTGTAAACAACTAGAGAGTGCTGAAGGTACTGCCCTGTTAAGAAATTTGAGCGCAGTAATCTTTTGCATGCTAACCAAATCTGATTTTTCCATTTTAAATCATAGGAGACTTATGGTACTACCTGAAAAACATCTAGTTTATTAAGTGCTTTTAAAACTTGTGACCTCGTGCTTGGCACAGTTGCCTAAGACAATTTTTTTTTTTCGCACATACATGAGATGTTGTTTGCCTGAAGTACTCATTGCGGATAGCTATCAGTAATTCACTGTTAAACTTAGAAGATGCCTTAAGGCAGTGTGTTCATTAAATGGCTTGACAGACTGCTGTTTGAAGTAGTCATCTTTACTTTCAAACTTTTATTCTGGATTGTTCTGTGGCAGGTGTCATTCATAATTCTGTACACACAATGGGAAACAAACCTGATATCCTATTTTCTCTTATTCTACTGTAGTAAATACAAGCAATAAATAAATAAATATACTTGGCATTAGAGGTGTGACAGACAGGTGGTTGGAACACAGAGGCATGGATATGTCAGGCACAGCATAGGGTACATTTCTCATACACCCCTTTACATATTTGCTTGCAGCTGACAGATAAAATACAGTTGGGGGAGGGGAGGTAGAGAAACAGACAGACAGAGCATGCTCCAAGGAGTTTTCAAACATGTCCTAATTGCTCTTCTACAGAACAGCTGTCTGTAATAAAAAATGAAGACAAAATTAAGCAAGAGGTACTACATAACTGCCTCAGTCATTCAGTTCACAGTTGTTCCTCACATGTTTATAGCAAGTTGCCACTTGTCCTTCAGTACTTCAGACACAGCTGCCATGTCCTTAGCACCATCACACAGCTCCTAAATAGTTAACAACAACTAATAACAATAAGCAGCAACAGTTAAGGTATACTTGTGGAATCTGACTTAACAAAATTATGAGCTAGTGACTATGGGTAGGGAGTACGAAGTACAGCCAGAGGGGTGAGGAGTAGTTCTCCATTCAAACAGTTTCTTGTAATGCTTTCTGATATACTTATTCCATGCAGAGATGTTATCATGCATGGAGCTTCCAAAGCACTGCAGTACTACACTTCTTTAGAGCAGTAGGCCCCTTGTCTGGTTCGAAGTGTGGCATCCCCACTCTAGCCAAGTTATCGAGGAGCCTGAATCCTCACCACTGACACTGGAGAGGGACATTTACTTGGAGTACAAATGGATACACTCAGTATTTCCAAATGCAGACCTGTCTGCATCAAGCACAATTTCCCTTAAGAGCACACAGGCAACACAGTCAGCCTGGGATCTGGATTTCTCTATATCTGTCACCCTCTAGGTCCCCAATAAGACCCCCCAACTGGCACAGCTGTAGGGTTAGGTTAGGTCCTCAGCAGAGTGTCCAAGCCAAGTCCTTCAGCACCATCTCTGTGAATCAGTCCTTCATGTCACTGCTCCAAGTAGATGATACATACACTCTTTGAGATTTAATTTTCACACACACACACACACACACACACACACACACACACACACACACACACACACACACACACACACCTGGGAAAGGCTGGCACAGTTTTACTAGCTATGCCACCTTCTGTCCAGACTATAAGGTAGTTTTACTTCCACCAGTCAGTTACTCTACGTCTCTTAAAAGGGTATCCAGTTATATTGAATTAAATTAATATCAATACAAATGGTAATATTGACCAAACAGCAAGGCATTCAGGAGTGGCCAGAGTTATCACCAAATAAATATATGCAAATACTCTCAAAGCTTAAATATTTTCTAAAAAGGACCAGCCACAATAAAAAGTTTAAAAATATTTAATAATAAATGATAAACAAACATGGAAATACTAAATATCTATTTACAATAAACACCATAGTTTCAGTAACTGGAATACTGAAAATAACACAACTGGAAAGAGTCACACAGTTAAAGAAAAACAGTACTTCTAATCTCACTATATATTCCTAACTAATCTAAAGAGATTTACTGTTCTCAAGTTAAGTTACTTACTATGGCAAGGCAAGATGACATGGATGAGGGTCTTTATAGTCAGGTTTCCAAGAACAGACTGCAGAATGCCCCGAGACTTCAGTCTCGTCTAATATTAGAACATTAATTCTGTGCAAAATGACATCACATACATCTGGTCACCTGACTTCTGGTTCTCATGCTACCACCAACACTAGAAGCTGACAGGAGTTTAGCACCTACATGTTACTATACACAGATAGAGCTTTGCTAAGATATCCTGGAAGTCAGAAAACTATAAAGCACTTCACTTCCTCCTACAGGAGCTTTAATAATCTATAGTTCTTGGAGACATTGCATCTCTGGCTTCATTCAAAACTGTGAAATAACATCTTTATGGCCTAGGCCCAGTAGTTTA
Source organism: Protopterus annectens (assembly GCF_019279795.1). NCBI lineage: Eukaryota > Metazoa > Chordata > Ceratodontiformes > Protopteridae > Protopterus > Protopterus annectens. The sequence goes on along the minus strand of NC_056739.1, from coordinate 984,279,322 downwards.
AATTTCTTACTATTTTTGAAGTTTAAGATTAACCTCCTCCCTTCCAGTATATGCTGTTGGAACATATACATTTAATTCAGTTACAATAATGCATGTACATTTCTTTGCTTTCCAGCAGAGCACAATGTTGTCACATTTTAACACAAGCAAACCTCACAAATACATTTTCATCACAAGCATCTGTACAAATCAGTTTGACATATAAATGACATATGACTCTTTAGAAAATTCCAGCTAGCTGTGGTGGCATATACTGCACGTCCACTGCCCTACTTCTGCTGGCACGACTGGCAGTACCTCCTATCGTCATACCAAGTACCATTGCTTTAATGTCCCAAATTACTTACTCATACTGAAGTGGGTGCAAACCTATATATGTGTTTTAGGCATGCAGTGGCACTGTACAGTGAAACAGAGTAAGCCTAATCTCAATAACCTATTAACACATGTTGGTAATTACTCAGCTGAACTGCTAGTATTTTAAATGTCTATGGGACTAATACTTCAGCTTGTATATATACCGTTCATTTCTGGCCACATTGTTTGTGTTTTGTATATACTGGCTATTGCTCAAATTTTCTAATTACTTGTTGGTGCTTACCTTGGAGATATGCTGTACAACAACATAGTCTGAGTTTTCTGCTCTACTCCTGAAACTCATTTTTACTTTTCAACTACTGTTTTGTGAATTATTCTATTCTTGTTCATTTTCCATTAGGCCCAGGTAGTGTCTGAAAATGATCTTGTACCAGCCCCACACCCTTTTTAACAAACAGATAAGCAGCAAATAAAGTAATAAATACTGCTACACATTTTTAACATATGGTTTGTGCTTCAGAATCACTCAGCAATATAGTAATATAAGAAATGTCACTGTCTAACACTTCCGAACTGTGTACATGTGTAGTGAATAAAAATAAATGTGCTAAAACATGCAAGGAACACTCACACATATTGGCAGATGTATTATTTAAGCTATGGTGTGCAAACTACACTGAAGGGTTTACTATTTTGTTACCCTCAGTTCTAAAAGTGTTATAATAAAGTTGTTTTACTGAACTGCACTGCACAACAGTATACAGATATAGTTAGTGAATCAAACAGAATTCCCTAAAATGTAAGTAGCAGTGATACAGATTAAGTGCTTTGATTACCCTTCAATGCAGGTATACATGGGCCAGTAAAAATTGTCATGCTGCTATACTGTGCTACTCTTGTTATATTATTAGCAATCAAAGACTGAATCTGAAATATTTACCCTTGCATACCCCCTTCAGATTGAAATTATATATATATATATATATATATATATATATATATATATATATATATATATATATATATATATATATATATATATATATACACATATAATATATAAAAACTTAAGAAACTTTTGCTATTTTGGAAGGAACATAGAAGCTAGGCTGCTTTCTGTGTTTTAGTCAGTCTTTTATTAATTTAAATTATATTTTCAGCGCTTTCATTCTTTGTAAAGTTTTCAGTCGAACTTCTTTAGAAAATGACATAAAATGAACCTAGGCTTATTATTTAACTGGTGTGGCGAGCTGGGGATGGGTTAAGCAGTTACCTAATCCATTTAAGGACACTGGAAATTATCAGGTTTTCATTTAGTCCTGGGGGGGTGTCTGCTCACAACTGTATCTGCCATTTTAACTCTTTGACTAACAGTAAATTGTCTGTGTTCCAAAGGGGGTTGGTAATCCCTAGGGGATCTGTGACTTTTCCAATTGCTGCAAACTGAAATCTGGAGAACTGAGAGCAGGTCCTACTATGCCTGGCTATTGCTTTGTAACGGTCTTACTTCCTGTTGGCTCCCACATGTTCTTTTATCCGGATCCCAAGTAGTATTGTGGTTTTTCCAATGTAGTATGCTTCACACTGAAAGCATACTGCACTAAAACACTGACCGCAAAAAATCAAAAAAAGATTGACAACGTGCATTCCCGAAGGCACAACCTCAGATCAAGCAAAACTAATATACTGTTTTTTGCAGGGGGCAAGCAACCTTAAAAGGTAAACAGTGACTGCTGTTATTTGCTGCTCTCCTGAAGTTTCTCTTAGCATTTCTTATAATTCTAGGACTTGCAATTACAGGTCTCAGAATTGCAACAGATAAAACTTAGAATTATAACAGGAACCCCTTTTAGACATGGGATTACACATATTTTACTAGTGGTCAGACAAGCACAGTGCACAACAGTATTAATAGAAAAAATAAATAATGCATAAAGTAAATAAAATAAGTAGACAGTGTACGTATTAAGTCTGTTATAAACTTGACATTTGTTGTGGGGGAGTTAGCAATGTCACTTACTTGCAACAATACAGATGCTATAATAAGAATATGTTTCTATTACATAAAATCTTTGGATATTGCATGAGAAGAATGATGATATCAGGACAATTATCAGTCAAGTTCTGTGGATGCCTAACTATTAATTACACACATTTGTTGAGTGTTTTACAATATAAAGGTGGAAGGAGTTGGGAACTGCTCGCTACTGAATGCTCTGACGTTACTATAAAAAAAAGTTTGAGTAGTAAATGCAATACAACAAACTCAAGTAACTAAACTGTAAAATAACTTCATTTGATATAAATTGTCCCTAGAAATAAATCTGTTAAAATAAGCAATCAATATCTTATTTAACTGTCCTTTTGGAATTAATAATTTATGGTGAAGATTATCCCATCTTATTTCTATGCATTAATTTAGGAAGACAATGTAATAATTTACTAGAAGCAATGCTGCATTTATTCTTTCATACTAGGGATCAATTTTTACAGAATAAATATAATAAAGCATACATGCTTCTTAGAACTGGTACTTTGTTTTTTCATGGATAACTGTACTTGGAATATATCCTGTTAGTCTGTCATATTTGATATTGTGAAACTCTGTTAATTAAAAACTAAAAATGAATTACAGGAAAAATAATGTACCTACCACTTTAAAAAACTTAGTGAAACAGGTGTTGAAAGCTACTTGCTTCTTAGATTGCTTCACATATTTTCTTATTTGAATTTAGACAACTTGAAATGCTGTGAAAATAAAAACTTTCTTCCTTCCTATAATCTTTTTGATTTAACTTAATTTTAGTAATTTAGAAATGGATGTTGACTGAAACAAATCTGTTTCATCAAATCCACTCACATATCACAGCCTCCATCTCACCACCCTTTTCCAACTTCCACAAACACATTTCTGTGATCTGCATGTCACCAACCCATTTGGCAATATATTGTCAGACCTCACCACACCCTCTATGAAGTAATATCACCTCCTATCAGTGCAAAATTATTCTTGCTTCAACCGCCACTCAAACATCAGTATTCCTCCCATCATTTCCATTCAGTTATAAGCCAACAGTCTGCCTTCTAATAATGTAAGGTATGCATAATGGGTCTATATTATATTATCGAAGAGGCATTACAGCAAATGCCTCTTCATCGACACGAAAAGAGCGAATCGTGAATTACGAGAATGGCCAAATCAGTGATTTTTTTCCCCAGCAGAAAAAAAATCACTGAGCCGGCCAGAAACTAAATATTACTAAAACTAGCTCAAAGTGAGGGGGCTATGCCCCAAACCCCCCAATGTGGGGGGTTTTGTCCTCACACCCCTAACTAAATATACCAACTCCGAGATCGCACTAAAGTGGGGAAAGGGGTAACTTTACACTGATGGCGAAGGATTTTTTTCCCCTAGGAAAAAAATCGCAGATTCGCCCATTCGCGTAATTCAAATTTCGCTCTTTTTGTGTTGATGAAGAGGCATTCGCTGTAATGCCTCTTCGATAATCTAATAGAGACCCATGCATGACATATCTCTCCAATTTCCTTCTTTCGTCCATGGAGTACCTTCATAATTACTTACGTTTTCTTTCAGTCTTTCTCCAGATATGAACACCAGGACTGAAAACATCTCTATTGGAAATCCCCCAAAACTCTGCTGGCCTTAGTCATGTGTTCATATAGTGCCCAGCATAACTCTACCTGCTGAGGTGAAAGGTAATTAAAACAGACAGATCTTTATATTGTTCTCCCCTCCTTAGATACACTTGTGTATCATGGAAGTCATCTCTTAATTCTAGACAACAAGTCTATAACTTTGCACTTTTCTGTAGACTTTAGATGCCTACCCTACACGTTGTATCAGGTCAGAATAAAGACTGTCTCAATCATCAGTAAAGTACAGTTGTGTACCTACCATAAATGTTGATGTTCGAGTGCTAATACAGCTGCAGTCATAACAGATGGGTTCTCCTGCCGTCAGGCGGGTCCTCGGTCGGCCGAATTCCAAAGTCTAGGTCCGGTGTCGGTTGTCGTCGCTTCTTCCCTGACGTCAGTGCGACAGGGGTATAAAGGAACCAGCCGACGCCATTTTCTTCAGTTTTTCTTGCCCCAGATGTCAGGTGCCCCCAGAAGGAAGGCAATACATAAATTTGTGTGATAATGCAGTGCAATATAATCAAAATACAGTAGTTGCAAGCAAATACATCATAAATGAATACCCCAATCAGGTTGTATGAGGATGTGTTAGCCTATAGGCCTTTCCCAAGAGGGGAAGGAGGGAGGGAAACCTGGACTGCAGCTGTATTAGTACTCGAACATCTACATTTATGGTAGGTACACAACTGTACTATGTTCATCGTGCATACAGCTGCAGTCATAACAGATGGGTAGAATCCCAAAGCTAAGAAAGGTGTGGTAGGCACTAGGTGGAACTAGGAGGAGCCAAAATGCCCTGCAAGACTGCAGTGGCAAAGCCTGTTCTAGATTTGGAGTATAATGGTAGGTTGTAGTGATTGGAGAAGGTATGCACAGATCTCCAAGTGGCTGCTTCCAAAATATCCTTGGTAGGAACTCCTCTGAGGAAGGCTGCAGAGATGGCTGTGGCCCTGGTGGAATGAGTTCTAATGCCTGTCGGAACAGTTTTGCCATGAAAGGAATAGCAAAAGCGTATGTAGTGGGCTATCCATTTTGAGACTGTCTGTTTGGAAATTGGCTTCCCTTGAGCTCCTACCGCATAGGCCACAAAGAGCTGTTCTGATTTTCTGAAAGGCTTTGTTCTGTCCAAATAATAACGCAGCTGTCTGTGGATGTCCAAGGAATGTAGTAATTTCTCCCCTTTGTTTTGAGGATTAGGATAAAAAGTAGGTAAATGTATGGCCTGATTTAAAGCTACCCTGGATACCACTTTAGGCATAAAGGATGGGTTGGTTCGTAATGAAACTCTGTCCTGATGGAAGATGATAAAAGGCTGGACAGCCATGAGAGCCTGTAGTTCTGAAACTCTACGAGCTGAGGTGATAGCCAGAAGGAAAGCTGTTTTCCAGGACAAATATTGCAAATCTGATGAGGCAGCTGGCTCAAAGGGAGGCAAGGTCAGTTTTTCCAGAATGAAATTAAGATCCCAAGCAGGTATTGGTTGTTTCCTTGGAGGCCTTAAATTCTTAACCCCTCTGAGGAACTGTCTTAAGAGAGGATGAGAGAATAAAGGTCGATCAGTGTTGTATTCTGCAGAAATGGCTGAGGCATGGATTTTGATGGAGGCGAAAGAAAGTCCACTGCTTAGCAGTTCAGCCAAATATTGTAGTATTTGAGGTAAATTCAGTTTTCCTGGATCCTGGCCCTTTTTCTCATTCCAGACACAAAAATGTTTCCATTTTGTGGAGTAAGCTTTTCTAGTTGATGGCCTTCTGGCCTCCAAAATGACATCCTGCACCTCCTTGGAGAGTAGGGCCTGTTGTGATGCTAAGGAATCTTCCATGCGGCTAGATTGAGTGTTTTTAGCTGGCTGTGAAGAGTTTTGAAACTGTGTTGAGTCAGAAGAAGAGGCATTAGAGGCAGGGTCCATGGTGGGGAATGCGTCAGGCTCCTCAGGAGTGGGTACCAGTGTTGCCTTGGCCAGTCCAGAGCAATGAGAATCATCTTTGGTCTGTCTGCTCTGTTCTTTAATAGAACTTTGGGCAGCAGAGGAAGAGGTGGGAAGGCATAAACTGTCATTGATGTCCAACTGAAAAAGAGAGCGTCCACTCTCCAGGCCTTTGGATGGAAGATCCTTGAGCAGAATATTGTCAATTGATGATTATTGTGGGAGGCAAAGAGATCTATGTCTGGCCTTCCCCATTCTTGGATTATTTCTGTAAAAACTTTTGGATGCAATTTCCATTCGTGTGGATCTGTCATATTCCTGCTTAGGTTGTCTGCCAGCGTGTTTTCCTTGCCTGGCAAGTACTGTGCTTGTAGTTCCATTTGTAAGTCCATGGCCATGTTCCAAAGTGACATCGCCAGTCTGCATAGGGGGTAAGAATGTGTTCCTCCCTGTTTGTTTATGTACCACATAACTGTGGTGTTGTCCATTCTTATCAATAGTTGACCTGGTTGTAGAAGGTCCTTGAAGGCTATAATAGCATTTATTACTGTTAGCATTTCTTTTTGATTGATGTGAAGGTGCTTTTCTTTTTGGGACCATTTGCCCTGAATGCACCGATCTGTCATGTGCGCCCCCCAGGCGTAGTCCGAGGCGTCTGTTTTGATGACTTGATTTGCTTGAGGCTTGCTGAATGGAAGACCTGTGTTTGTTTGACATGCTTGAGCCCACCACAGAAATTCCTTTTGCAGACATGGAATTAGTGGTATTATTGTTTCCAAACTGTGGCTGTGTTGAGACCATATGTTTTTCAGGTACCATTGTAGTTTCCTCATATGCAGCTTTGCACATGGGATTAGTAAGATGCAAGATGCCATGAATCCCAGAGCCTGCAGGATTTTCCTTGCAGTCAGCCTGGTGAAATTTGCTAGTGTTCTGAAGTATTGAATTAGTTGCCCCTGCTTCTCTGGCGTGAGGTAGGCCATCTGGGTGTTTGTGTCTAAATTGGCACCCAGGAAAATTATCTTCCGAGAGGGTATTAGTCTTGATTTCTTTTTGTTGACTGTGTATCCCAGAGAGTTCAACAACATTATTACATAAGCCAGATGTTTCAGAAGAATGTGCTTGCTGTCCGCTTGGATCAGGCAGTCGTCCAAATAGGGGTATATTTGTATCCCTTGAAGTCTGCAGTAGGCAATTACTGATGCCAGGAATTTTGTGAATACTCTGGGCGCAGTAGATAAGCCAAAGGGCAATGCAGAGAATTGATAATGGGTTGAACCTGCAAGAAATCTGAGGTACCTTCTGCAATTTTGTCTGATTGGGACATGCAGGTATGCCTCCTTGAGGTCCAATGTTACCAGCCAAGACTCCTTGTCCAGCATGGGAAGAAGTTGCTGTAGAGTGAGCATCTTGAATTTTGGTACGAGTACAAATGTGTTTAGGATGGATAGATCCAAAATAGGTCTCCAATCTTTTCCCTTCCTTGGCACCAGAAATAGCCTGGAATAAAAACCTTGACCTTGTTCGTGCGTAGGTACCTCTTGAATAGCTTTCATGTCTATGAGATCTGTAATTTGCCTTTGTGCCTCTGCCCTTTGATTGTGTGGCAGGTTTGGCATGCCTCTCATTTTTGGAAGGGTGTGAAAATGGAATTTGTAGCCTCTCTTTATAATGTCCAGGATCCATTTGTCCTTTGTGACAATATGTCAATTTTTTGAAAATAATGTCAGCTTTCCTCCTAAAGGAGCTGCAATTTGAGACCTGGTTGGCATGCAAAGGGGAAAGTTATTGGGTTTGCTTTCTGAAAGATTGCGAGTTGTCCTCACCACCTCTTTGTGTAGGAGCTTGCCATTGTCTGCCTCTAAACGATCCTTGGGATTGTCCTCTGCCCCTCGGGCGCCTGTATCTGCCTCTTTGGGATCTGTCTGTGGCAGGAAAGGACCAGTTTTTGGTAGGCCAATTTCTACTAAAACGTGGGGACTGAACCTGTAGAAATTCTTTCACAGTTTGCATTGATTTAGCCTTTTCCTCCATTTTCCTTAATACCTCCTCAGCATTAGCACCAAATAGTACAGCCTTTTGAAGAGGGGCGTCTAGTAATTTAACTTTGACATGATCAGGCAAGGCTTGTTCCTTGAGCCAGGCATGCCTACGTATGACTGATCCTGTAACAGCAGCTCTATATGAGGCCTCTAGAGCATCAAAACCACATTGCAAGGTATGCTTACCCACTTGTTCTGCACTATGCATCAAATCCTGCAACTCCTTCAAGTCTGGTTGTTCAGGTTGTGACATTTTACTTTTCAATTGTGATAACAAAAACTGTTGGTATTTTAGCATATGAAACTGACAGTTTAAGGCCCTCATGGATAAGGTAGCCGGGGTATATACCTTTTTTCCCCACCTTTCTAAGGATCTGGAATCTCTCTCGGAAGGCAATGGATTTTTAGCAATGGAAGCCTTAACTCCCTTGGGGCCCTGTGAGATGGTTTCTGGGTCAGCAGCATGGCTTTTGTATAGAAATTGGTGTGAGTCAGGAACCCTGTAGTACCTGTCAGGCTTAACTGGAGCTGGAGGTAGAGAGTCCGGGTTAAGGCAGGCCTCCGAGTAAACATCATCTAGGATGTCCAAGACAGGAGGTATAGCCAGAGGCCTGTGCTGAGGTAGCAAGAGAAATTCCCTGAGCCTTTTCTTGGAATCTGAATAATCCTGGCCTTCCCAGTGGAAGTGTTCCCTTAAGGTATGTAAAGTTTCCCCAAATGAGTAATCCTCAGGGGGGGATACAGAAGGAATGGACTCCTCCGCATCAGAGACTTTAAAAGGGGAGTAAGAATGTTCCTGATCATCAGAGTGCTCTGAAATAATGGAGCCCTGATCAGAGGAGGGGGAATCTTCCTCCACTCTGGGCCTTTTGTCCGGTGGGGGCTGAGAACCTCTGATAAGAGTAATTAAATCCTCAGCCATTTTAAGCATCTGTTTCTTAGGCATGGGGCCTGGAGATGGGCCCTGTGTAGCTGGTCTCTTAAAGTGCATGGTAGCTTTAGACTTTGTGAAAGCCTTGATGGACAAAGAAGAGGAAGGTCTGAAGACACCTTGAGTGGAGATGGACCTGTCCACATTCTGAGTTTCAACGCCAAGAGTGGCTTCGGTATCTGTAGTCGGGCTGTGGGCCGAGGAGCCTGCGACCTCGGGCACAGGAGACACCGTCAAAGTAGTGTCGTCGGTAGTCAGGGGCTGCGTAGGTGCCTCGCTGAGAACTGGACCATGTGTAGTCAGCTTTGGCGTGGTGTCGGTAGAGGCCGCGGACCTCGTGTGTCGGTCCTTGTCTTTGCGGTTTTTAGACAAAACCGGAGTCGGAGTATCCGATGACATAGTATAGTTAAATGCTTTCCCAAAATAATGCTGGGCGAACTCCGCCCGATGCTTAATAGTGCGTTTGTTGAATGCAGCACAAAAGCGACAGACTGAGACGTCGTGGTCTGGGCCTAAACAAGGTATACAGAGGGAATGGAAATCCTTATGCGGTATTTGCTTCCCACAAGAAATACAATTATTAACTTTGTCTGACATCGGTCTGAGGCAAGAAAAGTTTCCCCAACGGGGTACTTAGCTTTTAAGAAGACTTCGGTTTCCAAATTTTCATAATCTCAGGAGCTGGCCGACCGGCACTTGCGAACTGCTTCTGCTTCGGACACCGCACGACAAGAAAGACTGAAGAAAATGGCGTCGGCTGGTTCCTTTATACCCCTGTCGCACTGACGTCAGGGAAGAAGCGACGACAACCGACGCCGGACCTAGACTTTGGAATTCGGCCGACCGAGGACCCGCCTGACGGCAGGAGAACCCATCTGTAATGACTGCAGCTGTATGCACGATGAACATCTACTGTTCCAACCTTGACGTCTTTAGCACACAGAGTGACTTTTCTGTCTTGCATTTCTTTGATACATGTCCCACATATAATGTACAAGTTCCCTAGCAAATTTCCCAACTGAACTCACTCCATACCATAATGATCATGTGCAGTCTAATCATACCTCTTTTTGCCCCACCTTTCTTCCAAAGAACTGTAATTTCTTCAGCATTCTTTCACAGCCTTTTCCATCCATTTCCTAACTGCCTAGTTGCCTTTCCCTGGGTATTTTCTAATGCTGTAATATTCTACTCTCGGTTAGCTAACTTCATTGCTGAGAAGGGTAAAGCCCTGACATTACTTAAACCAGTCCCAGGTTCCAGAAGTGGACCTGGACACCACACCAGTTGAGAGATGTTAGTCTGCAGTGATCAGCTGATCTTTTTTCTTTCTGCTCATCCCTGCACAACAAATGTCATTAGTAATCTAGTTGCTAAGCACTAGTGCCTCACCACATGGCCCTTCTAGTCCTTTCCTACCCAGTCCTTGTCAAGCTGCACCTCTGTAACAGCCTTCCTGTTTTGTTTCCTCTCCTCATCCTTTCTACACATGGCAGGACCATATGTGATTTTCTCCCAGCTGGAATGTATCTGCTTATCCTACCCGTGGTGCCAATTCTACTATCCATCCTGTAACTATTAGTATCATTGCCTGCCTTGTCTGCAGTGACAATATCTGTGCTAGATTTTGCAAAACACCCCTGATTTTGTCTTATATTTTCATTCTGCCCATCATAACATCTTTGTTTTTTAGGTAAATCACGGAGGATAATGTCATAAATTAAAGTCTCATACTCTTTACTGTACATAAATAACATGCTGATGGAAAATATGTTGTTGTATTAACATTTTTAAGTGGATTAAGTAATATTTAAACAGTATCCCTGATCTTGGGTCTTTCTCTCCCATTACCTTTGGTTTCATCATTGCTTCCTGAACAAAGAAGTAGAGAGTTATGGCAATGACCCATTCCTGTCTCCATTGCCTCCACTATCTGTGCTTTATAATCTTATAAAGTACTTTTTGATCAATTTGTCTCACATGTGCATGAAGATTCCTTTTACTTTGGTGCTTTCCCTGCCCCCCTGTGCCAATCAGCTCTTTAGCAGGCTGCCCTGGTCCATCTCCTGCTGCTACCTCCTCCTCTCCTCTGTCTGCATGACTTCTATCTTCCCCTCCAATCTCTCTCTCTCTTGTACCTGATCTTCACACATTCAGTTCATTCACCCAGACCCTTAGTGTACTCTTTGCCTATCTATTAACAGACTCTTTCTTACCTCCAAAAGGATGAATAGTCTAACCCACCTACCCGCTCAACAAACTGAAATAAATAAATCAGACTCAGTTCTCTGTCATCCACCACTGATTTGGAACCACATTCACCTGAGCTGTCACTCTGCTGTTGGTCCAACACTGCCAGCAATCCCCACAGGTCCCTCAACCAAGCTTCTCACTAATATTTCACTCACCTGACTCACTTTTCATCCCCTTCCTGTGTTACAGCATCTGTTTGTCATGTCTGGGATTTTCCTTACTTTCTGCTCCCATGTTATATTTCATATTATTGTAGATCTAACCGGCCATAATTATCCATATTCAAACTAAAACACACTAAATCTTTATCAGTTTAAATTAAAGCATGCAAAAATGCATTAGTCATGATGAAACTCATTAAGGGGTATGCAAATGAAGGCAACGAACCATCAATTACTCTTGTGCCACTGCTTATCGCCTACGTCTTCCAGTCCAATATGCTGCTGCTTTTATATGCAGCCAAAGGGACTTTCACCTTCCTCCACAAAGCTGTTTATGGCTTTGTTTCAAGTGATTGCTCATACTACAAGTCGCTTAAATTTGGCTATTGACAGATTACCACTAATTCCAGGGGAACCCACCAGTTTTTCTGCTTTACAATCCCAAGGAATGCTCAGCTCTATCTGCAGCTACAGTTACCCTTTTGACCACTCAACAGTCACTGATCATTCATATATGCTTTTCACCTAAATGCACCACTCTGATCTACTGCTCTTAACTGCATGTCTCTGCTCACCTTAGCAAAGCAGCACGTCGCCAAACATACCCTGACCTTGCTCCAGAAAACTGTTTAAGGACTAGTTCCCAGTAACTTCTTTAGACTCATCACATAGAACTGACCATAAACAGTCTGTCTCTTGCTCCAGAGAAGTCCACATCCAACAACTTCAGAAGCACAAGGGGTACCTACCTCCTGGTACGGGTATAGCCATTCAGTTCTTTCAGCCATTTCTGGTAATCCACAAAACCTGCCACTAATCATCCTTATATCATTGTCCTTCACTTAGCTCTGTCCTCTGACTTGCTGATTTCAGTCACACTTGATGTTCTCACCAACACTGCAGAATGTAAGCAAAAGAAAGTCAAGCAACTCCTTCAGTTCATGTACAGGTACTGCTTCATGGTGATGAATACACTGAATATGGCCATTCTGGCCTGGACACCAGAGCAAATGTCTGACCTTCACTGAACAGGTGATGATGAGGCATCCTTTAAACCCAAAATAAGTATTCTCAGTACAGCTTAGATGGCATGCATGCACTGCTGGCTGTTGCAATATGTTTCTCATGTAACTAGCAACATTTGTCCACTGCCTTTCTAATTTGTTGTGACATGAGATGCAGACAGACAGACCCGCCTCACTGGCAATAAGAGAGGAAGCACATCCTCTCCTTCAATGGTTTAAGGCAAAATGCACAGTTACTGGATGTAACTATGTAACTAGATGATACTCCAAGCTTAGGTCCGTATTGTTGTTGTTGTTGTTCTACATATTCTGACTATCACAACAAAAAATGGGTGGGTATGTATGAATATTTCTGATATAATTTATGATACTGCCCTGTGCAAGTGTAGAGTCTATGCAAACTTACTGTCCATCAAGAAACCAGAAATAAAAACAGTAATACATGCTGTCATGTCGACTTCTTTGGTAGAGAATTTGAGAAAAAGCCAAAAATAATGGTGACAAAGACCTACAATTTGGAATAAAATTTACAAATTGTTCCTATAAAATCAGAAAGTAGCCAAAATAACAGGATTTTCAGTGTCATGCATTTCCTGAAGGATTTGAAATATGAAACTTAAGCATCTATCATTATTTAATGACTGGAGTTCTCCGTGATTTATCAGAAAAAACACAAATGTTATGAGGACGAGACCAAAAATATATGGCAAAAAATCTGGACAACTGACAGTATGTTTTACTACAGGCCCTAACTACTGATATTCAAACTACGACACACTACAACTCTAAGGAAAGAAACATATAACATGAATATTTAATGTTGTTTCTGATCTTTGTTTCTTTTGTTGTCCCACTCTCCAAGGCCTTTAACTTTCTGGCATATGTATATATTAAAAGGAGTTAAGGCTATGATCTGCTAATGAGCTTCTTTCTGTAGTCCTGAGTTTGAGTATTTTAGTCTCCATTTGCCTTCTATGCAACTCTGAGCAAGTCAATTAACCCATCAACTCTCAAGGACCTCCATCATCAATTCTTAGGGACCTCCTCTGAAAACAAGCCTCAACACAACTGGACAACATGGTTAGCTTAGCAAAATAAAAAAAACATAAACAAATGAAAATAAACAAACGTTCAAACAACTACTGCTTAGATGACTCCTTATCATCCATCATCCTATACAGTTTCCATTCACCATGGTAGACATGATTGTACATACCTTAACTGGTAGGATAAAAAACAGCACGGCATTAAGGAAACCATCCATGCCCAGTAAAGCAGTAGACATTTTTTAAATGTGTTACAGTATACGTGTGCTTCTCTAATACCAATACCACTTTGAAGTGATGTCAGACAATGATAACTGCATGCTGTGCAGGAGTTTCACACACTTCCCCCAAACTAAAAATTTCCATTATCATTCTGTGTTCCAATCTGTTAGTTTTGCCAATAGCCAGTTGTTGTCAGATGGTAGAACTCCATTGGGGTATGTCCTTGCTCTCTAAAATGATAAGAAAGCTGGCCAAAGAGGGATCATTACAATGTTAGGATGTTAAATTGTGGGTACACGACAAGGTTCAAGCTAGGAACATGTAACCTATTTTCTTTAACTGGTACCTGTGTTCAGCTATTAAATTATTTAAGATACTTCTAAAATTGATAGGGAAAGTCTCTGATGTTGAGTTAACATGTAAATATTTCCAAATTCTAATAACATACATCTAAAAAGAGTTATGTTTTACAACTGGAGACCACCAGTAAGAAGTAAATCACAATTTCTGGTATCATAAAAAAAGATTATGTAAATTTACATTACAGTGTAATTTCTTCAAGACTTTTGGATTTTTAATACCATGACATGAATAGAACACACTCCTAAGTCAAAGTATGATTAAAGTTCATGAAATTAGGAATGTTTCATTCTTTGATGTTGGCCAAAAGTGCTATTCGCAGCACCCACAGTATGTCCAGAACTGACTCCTTCTGCAAGTCCTATGGATTTACATGTGTTGGTAACATATCTAAATATGACTGTAAATTCTTTTTATAAGTATGACTGTAAATTCTTTTTATGAGACACATTGCTCCTATTACTATTGGAACTGTCTGAGTTTCCTTCTCTCACATTTCTGCCTGAAAATCCTGGTATTTTATGACTTTGTGTCTCTCTGTACTTAAGACACTGTAATCAATGGGCGTAGCTTTTTCAATGATCAATGCTACTTTTGTCTTTTTTCCATAGACTACTATATTTGTTTTTCTTGCAACTGTTTTTTGAACTGTTGGTAATGGGTGATCCCATGTGACATAAACTTCATTTTCTATAATGCTTTGTGATACATTTCTAATGCTTCTCAGCTACATCAATATTAATGTTTTCACACTCCCCAGTGCCAGATTATTATACCTTTCAGCATACAGGTCTTCTGCTATTAGTGTATTACACCCAACAACAAAATGTAAAACTTTTTCCAATTCTGTTTTACAAAACCTGCATTTGTCTGTTTCTCCGACATGTTCAGTGGACTTTGTAAACAAACACGTACATAGTCCACTATCCTGGGCCACCAAAATTAACCTTCCTCTTTTGGTTTAAATCCACCTCTCCATAACCATTCCTGTGTTAGATCTTGTTTGATAGCAGGTTGTTTCAGGAGTTTTCTATACTTGCAACTATATTTATGTATGTTCCACATTTCTTGTCTTCTCATCTGATCCTTCACCTTATATTCTTTCTTTTGTTTTTTGGCACATTCAGTTGCTGTCTGATTTTTATCTACTTCTGGTTTGATTTCCATTCCTGCTTGATGCAGATATGCTTCTGCTAAACTAAACAGAGAAGTAATACACCTGGCCTTACTTCCCTTCCATCTGGTCTCTTGCACGCACAATATATCCACCTTTCTTCTCTCCATCATATCAGCTAGCTCTCTCCTTATACCAGTCATACTGCCAACATTCAAATTTCTTACCCTCACTACTACACTCCTAACCTTCCTCCTCTATTCCTGCCTTCGGGCATGCCTTCCCCCCTCCTCTTCTCCTTCGGCCAACAGTAGCCCAATTTCCACCAGCACCCTGTTGGTTAGCAGTACTGCCCCCTATAGGGAACAGCCGAAAGATGATGATGATGATGATGATGATGATGATGATGAAGTAACAGGATACACTGCCTCTAGTGTCTTCTTCAGGAATATATCTAAGGGTGATGTTTGTATCACAGCTGCTTTATCTCTGCACACCTCTGGAAAGCTTGGATCTGAAGAAAAGCCTCCTTTCTTAATGCTGCCGAACAGGCTGTTCTTTCTTTAGCACTTCTTTGCCTCTGCTTGCATTCTTCCCAAAAAGCTGTAAATTATGAATTGCTTGGGAATCAAACCCATTAGCTGGATCGAGGTGTTTGGACCTTGGAATTTTGGAAGTTATTACATTCCTTAGTCCATGTACAAGAGATGGTGAAGTGGACAGTGAAGGAGGTGTAGTTCTGATTGACTCTGACAATGAAATATTTACTCTCTGGAATCTAAGGCTAGAAAAAACTGTCCCTTTCATTGAAGTTCTCCCAAAAATCTCTAATGAAGATTTGTGATATGGCAAGTATTCAATTTTAGTAGCACTAGTAGTATTTTTAGCCACATGTCTGAAATGTGAAAATTACCAAAGCCATGCTCCCCCATGCGCCAAATTAATATTTGGCAGTTAACTCTAGTGAGAGGCAAGAATTTCTGCACATTTACTGAGGAGCTCCACCTAGTGACAGCAGACTGCCATTGCATAGGTCCTTACAGGTGAAAGAAAATTAAGAAAAGCTCCTAATTGGAACCCCACCCACGGCCAAGATGCAGTACCTAACTTCTGGCTAAAAATATTAACATCTTTACATGAAGATTTAGTCATGAGTAAGAACTATTTATATGTACACCCCAAACAGATGCCAGCCTGGTTAACAACAGGAAAATGATATTCCTCCTTAAGAGTTAACCTGTGGGATATTCTAAAAACTACTGACCAATAACTTGTCTTCTGACAATGTATAAACTATGCAATGGAACTGATGCCGACAGAGTTTATAGTTATTTAGAAGAAAACTCAATCATGGTAATAGATCAACAAAAGGGTAACAAAAGAAAGGATTATGGAACAAAGGATCATTTGTTTTTAAACAGAGTCATAATGAAGAATTGTAAACTAGGGAAGAATCTAAGTATGGCATGGATAGACTACAAAAAAGCATTTGACAGCATCCCACATTCAAGGATAAAAGAGTGCTTGCAAATGTATTAGATACACCCTACAGTGATCGATTATACTACAGTGACCATAGAATAGTGACAAACCACTTTGCAGCTAAGCCATGATAAAGGACAGATTATTATCTGAGGAATAAAAATTCAAAAGGAGATATTCGAGGGTGACTCTTTGTCACCGCTGCACTTTTGTCTTGCCCTTAACCCAATAAGCTGTCTACTTTATACAGTAGGTCATGGCTACAATTTGGCTGCTAGAAAACAGCAAAGTGTAAGCACTTCTCATCTTCTAATTGTGGGTAATTTAAAACTGTATATTTCATCAGATGAAAAACTGAAAGCACAGCTGCAAATGGTCAGAACTTTCTCATATGCTATAAGAAGGTCATTTGGTTTTGATAAATGTGCAAATGCGACCTTTACAGCAGGAAAGCTGCAGCACCAAGAAAATATCAATATGGGACAGGAATGTGATATAGAAGAACTTGAGCAAGAGGGAGTGTACAAATATTTGGGAATTGATGAAGGACTGACAATAAAACATGAATAAATGTGAATAAAACTTAGTAATGGATATTTTATAAGACTAAAATATTAAACAGCTCTGACATCTAGGAACAAAGTCCAAGCTATAAATCAATTTGTTCTTCCTTTTCTAACTTATAGTTTTGGGTGATTGACTGGTCCCAAAAGGTATTGGATCAGCTGGACAGGAAAACAAGATAAATTCTTCATGCTTATCAAATGATTTATAAAAAATCAGTATATACAAAGATTATATATTCCCTGTTCTGAAGGAGGTATGGACCTCCTCAAAATTGATTACATGCATAGATCTGCAATCGTAGGACTGCATATATATTTACTGACCTCAAAAGATCCAAACATATAAAAAGTCTTAAAAGATGAGGAGAATAAGTCTAAGATGACTTCCCTGCTCAGTTTTAGCATATCGATGTCAAGCAAGAATGGAAATTTAACCAGAAGTAGATAAAAATCAAGCAGCAACTGAATGTGCCAAGGAATAAAAGAAAGAATATAAGGTTAGTTTCGGATGAGAAGGCAAGAAATGTGGAAAATGCATAAATACAGTTGCAAGTACATTAAAATCCTAGAACAACTTCATGATGATCAGGATTTAATGTAGGAATGGTTAAGAAGAGGTAAATTTAAACCAAAATACAAAAGATTAATATTGGTGGTCAAGACAGTGGACTACGTACACGTTGGTTTACAAAGTCCATTGAACATGCTAGAGAAACCGACAAATGCAGGTTTTGTAAACAGAATTGGAAACAGTTGCATGGTTTCTTGCTGGGCGTGATACACTAATAGCAGAAGGCCTGTATATTGAAAGAAAAATAATGTGGCAAGACTGTTGCATTGGGGACTGTACAAACACTATAATATTGAAGTAGCTGAGAAGCATTGTAAACATAAGACAAAAAACATTACAGAAAATGATGAAGTTTGCATCACATTAGATCATCCATTTCCACCAGTTCAAAAAACAGATGCAAAAAAAAATTTGATATATTACTTTAGAAAAAGAAGATAAAAAAAGAAAAAACTCTCCTCGGGATTCACAAGCTAGAATTTATTACATCCAAAAACACATCAGTTTAAGCACTTTCATTCACTTTGGTAAGGAACTTCTTCAGAAACTGAGTAAAACCAAAAGGAAACTGAAATACCAGAGACCAGATTGATTCTTCATGGATTTCACTGGCTTTTTTTTTTTTTTTTGCTAAAGAATCAGAGACAATGTCAAAAATAATGGAGGTGGCAAAAGGCTCAAAATCAAGGACAGTTCTTAAAATATTATTGTAATTCACTTATAAAGTTAAACAGAACAACATGTTTTGCACCAATGTGTATTTTCTGAACAATAAGTGTGAAACTTTAATACCTGGCATTATTGACTTACTAGAATCCTCAGTGATTTACCAGAAAAATCAAACATTTTATACGGGATAGGTCAAAACATGGGGCAAAATCAAGGATGTTCTGCAAAATCAGGGACATTTCAGAGATATGTGTGCCAATGACTGATAAGAAATCCTTATTACTGAGGATACGCTAGTATACAGGTATTAATTAATGATGTCATAACAAATACTGGCACAAGTGCAAGTCTTGCAGTTTGGCACAGAGGGTTAAGGCTGACAGCTGTCGTTTCTATGGTACACGGTTTAATACCTTCAGCCTTCAAGTACCTACTGTGTGACTTTGAGTCAAGTCACTTAACCAGACACTGGTCACCCCTGAAAGGGACTGTGTGCCCAGTGGACCTACCTGGTTAAATACTAGGTATTATCACTACTATTACTATTATTAGCGATTGATCAACATAATCCGTAAACAGTACAACAATAAAAAATTATATTTGTACTCTATCTGTTGTCCAGGTTGCTACTGCTATGACATGAGTATGACATGTTTAGCCAACATGTAAGTACAGAGCGTACTTCAACTTGTTTAACCATCTGGATGCCAACAGGTTATAATCACTGTTAAATAACAGGTGGCATCATGTAACGCAAGCAGGATACTTGAGACCTTCTCGACAGTTTATTCTGGAGTAAGGGTAAGTGTTACTGCATTACATACAATGGTTATCACAGCATAACATGCAGGGGGAACAGGTCTGTACTTGCCAATGTTTGACTGTAAGTGAACATAGTAACAGTTTACATTCCCTTTCAACTCCCTGAAGACCAAATGACTGTAAATGAAACTCACAGAATGTACAACAGACAAACTACAGTGTCCTGAATACTCATTTTATAAAACATTCTGTCAGTTATATACATTTACCAGTACGTCTGTATTGCTGTGTCTTACTGACAAAACATCGGCTAAACTTTCCTGAAGTTTCAGATAAATGACAGAAACAGCAGGAACATCTGTGAAGCATATAAGGGGCATAACTGTTAATATGCTTCAGAGTTACCTTTCATGTTTGTCACCTCTGCACCCTTCATGTGGTAGAATGTGTGTCCTCTCACAGACGGTCTTCTTTCATATTCTCTTTTTCATGGGGAACAAGTAATGCCCAATTTTTCTATAAAACTAAATACTTTCATTTTCTTAAGGTTTTGCAAGCTAGGACTGAGAATATTAAAATATGATGTGGATGTCTGTGGGGGGTGAGGTGGTCAGCAGATACAGATTCTTCTTCGCCAGTAGTTTATTTTTGACCATCCCTCATAATTGCTTTAGGTGTGACCCAAACAGTCTTGTTTCTATGGCATTAGCTATATTCTATTTTTTATTTTCTTATTGATTCATTCATTTATTTATTTACTTATTTTGTCTCACGGCTGGGTGAGAGCCCTACGGCACATTCATTCCTCTCCTAAGATAGAGCCCATTGGCCCATTCATTCTTCCAGGAGAGGAGGGCTGGGTGTTATGAAGCAGTCCAGCATGCAAGTCATGAGGGTCCCCATCCTTCCATTGGTCTAGGCCCATATCCCCGTGGCGGCTGCTGGCAATACTCAGTGTCACTGATCTAGGGAAAAAACACAGGTAGGCTGCATCTTTCATAAGGTATCTCTGCAGCACAAGAGCACAAGCCACTATGTCTCCTTTAGCTGTATCCTGATGTTTCCACAATTTCTCAGCAGCAGTCAGCACTGCAGTGCAGTTTGCTGTCTTCTTCTCTCACGGACAGGCAAGCCAGCAACAGTCACTCCCTCCCTCCCTCAGCCCCTCCTGATCCACTATGTAACCAAACAGCTAAATGAACTCAGGTCACATGGGGTGTAGTCAGGGCTTTATTCCACAATGTATTTACTATGAGTAGTGTAGTCTCGGTTAGTTACAAGAATGATCAAGAGATTTAATTTCTGAGAGTAGTGGTTTTGTCATAAGGGCTTCAGACAGTTAACCGGGAAACCTATTTAAATTTATAGTATTCATGTGTAAATTTATGTATACACACACACACACACACACACACACACACACACACACACACACACACACACACACACACACATGCACACACACAATTTATTTAAGCACTTACACACATGAAACATGTATCATTTTATAAAACATTTTGTCAATCAAAAAGCTAACACAGTGCAGAAAATTGGACTCCAGCAACTTAATTCCTAAGATAAAATTCAACAAAATGTTCTCTTCAGATGAGATACAACAGATTCATAGTTTTTACTGTTCTACATTCTTATTTTTGTGACAGCATCCCACATTTTAATGCTAAATGTTTGAGAAGAAGAGTGATAAATTTAATGGTAACCTAAGTTGTCATTCTTCACGGTCATTTTGAAATGGAGAATAAGATATACGAAGCATTTTTAATAATGCAGAAAGCTGCACTAGGAAAAAGAAAATGCAGGAGAAATTAATCTAGTCAGTCATAGTGAATTAAAAGGAAGCCAACATCAGTAAAGATGAAGCCTGTCACTGAAGTATCAATATAATGAACTACTAGGTTGGCACTTAGCTATGCCTCTTGCACTAAATGCATATAACATACCCATTTTGTGCCACTATGGGACTAGACAGAAGAGGTGCAGTTTGGTATTCAAACTAAAACATCACTACAATGTCAGGTTTTGCCTCCATTCCCATAAAAGGAGAATGTTTCATGAAACATGTAAGGGTTCTTCATCCAGCTTACTCCCTTTGACATCTTTTTGTCACTCTCGAATGCTGGCTTTGACTTCACAGGCTCAGGCACGTGGACTACAGTGACAATAAGGACTACATATCCCACCTAATATGTTCATTTCTCTGCACAGCTGACAAACTGCATATCCAATTTAATAGGCAGTTTAATTTTTACTACCCATTGTCAACGTGTTTTATGTATGTCACATGCATTGCTGAATTCCTTTACTGATTTTCAGTAGCTACCTGTTCCAGAAGACATTTTTATTTTTTTTCACAAAAAAGGTGATGAATAATTACCTTCCTTATCAATGTGAAAAAAAGCACATACGGCAACTATTAGTAAGTGTTATAAAACTAAGTTGTAAAGAGAGGAATATTACATTTGATTGAAGTCTTTAAGTAGTTATAAAACTGAAGTGGTATGTTTTTTGTTTGTTTTACTTCATCTTATCTCCAAACTACCTTTGTCATGTTTAAGTCCTTACAAAAATGAGATCTCCAGGAATCTGCACAATACTATACACACAAAAGTATCAGTCATTTAAAAAGACTAATACTGACATTTTTACCTGTTGGTGATATCTTTTTACCTCAGCAACAAACATGCCACCAGAATTGCTTGCTGTTTTACCTGATAGCTTGACATCTAATAGATCTAACCCTGTGCCACTTACTTGTAATCACTATTACCAGTTCTTTGGTATACTCTTTTGCTGCAGTTCTGCTTCCCAGATGCATTACCTTAATTTTTCAGAATGAATTTAAGATTCTTCATTTTAATCCATCTATCCAGTCTTGTACTTTTCCTTCTCATCTTTTCTGCACCTTCTTATGTAATTATTCTGTTGGACAAGTTTGTGTTATAATCTAAAGGGGGTGCTTCTCCTTCCAGATCTTCTAGGCTGTCATTTAGATAGTAAAAAAATATGAGCCTATTACTAACCCTGTACTACTCCACTGGTTGCCAACTTATCTTCTGAGTGGACACTATTTACTAAAACCCTCTTTGTCCCATTTTTCTACAAGTGTTTCACCCATGCTACCACTCCACAGCTTGCTCTAAGGCTACCTAACCTTTTACGTAGTCCACTATAAAACGATTTGCTACACTCTAACTGGATCACATCTACACCCCGTACCTGGTAAACTACCCTGAATTTCCAGTAAAAAGCCCCTTAGAGTTGACCCAGTAGTCAGGAACTTAGGGACACACATAGATTGTAATCTAGCATTTGATCAACCCGTGTCTACAGTGGTGAGGAAATCATTCTATGTTGTGCTACTTATAAACAAAGGTATGGGATCTAAGTCCAAGGAAGTCATTGTTCCACTGTATTCTGCATTCATCAGACCTATCATTGAGTACAGTGCCCCCTTTGGTATGTACCTAACCAGGCATATCCAACAATTGGAACGTCCACAGAGGCTCCTCACTAAAAGAGTACATACAGGGCGTAAGTAATATGTCCTATGTAGACCACCTCAAGGCCCTATCTCTGTATTCTGTCTCTTACAGGCTTTTGAGGGGAGATCTATGGCTGGCATACAGGGCATTGTCAGACCCCACTCTGGTGGACCTCCTGCATATCCACAAAACAAACAGAACCAGAATTATCCATTCTAAAGACTTAAACCTTGTCTGTGATAAAAATAGGACCTGCTGGAGAGATAGGTATGTATCCCAGAGACTACCCTGTCTATGGAACAGGCTCCCCATCCATGTGAAGCAGAGTTTCTCCCTAACCCAATTCAAGTGAAACTTGGACAACTGGATGGGAAACCGGAAATTCATCCATGGTTTGGCACCTATGTCTCTAATGGATAGAGGTAACCTTTAAATGGTTCATCTCCCAGGCCCATGCTTACACTTACCAAGGGTATCAAAACTTGTCAGAGATTTGGGATGCATGGAAAGGCTTAAAAAGGCCCTTTTGGTCGTTAGCCTAGTAAATACTTATGAACCTATGAACTTATAAATTCATCAGGCATGATCTTCATGTTGTGAAACCATGCTTCCTTGGTCTCATAACCCATTGTCTTCCAGGTATTCTAAAAATATTTGCTTTAGGAGGCATTCCAAGCTTTTCTATCCAGTGTGCTTCTGAGCATGTGCAAACTCTTGTCCAAGTATCATAATGCTTAGAAAGTGGAGCTCATCAGGCTCTAAATGCTGCTATTGTAGCAAGCATAGGCAGCCTTTCTTTCCCCCCATGATCAAACAGCTCACATCAGCCAGTATCTCCAATCCTGCCTCCGCTCCATCCCTCACTATTTCACATAAAACTTAGGGTGAATACCAACAGTCCTCACTGTCTTATCCAAATCTGTTTTTACAGAGTGATTTCCGGACCCCCTCTTCTGTTAGACTGGAATCAACTCCATTACCCTCGGTACTTGAATCTGGACACATATTGTTCCTTTAAAAGCCACACATTTTCACCACCCTTTTTCACCAACCCCCAAATTTTTTTAATAATCTTCAAGACTGCGGTGGTGGTGCTGTGGTATCGTTGTCGCCTCATAGTAAGACGTTGTCCTGTTCGATTCTCAGGTAGAGCGTCTTCTGTGTGGAGACATGCGTGAATGGGCGTACCTTCGTTGAAGGTTGTGCGTCAGGGCCGGCAACTCGGCACGTAAAAATCTACTGCCAATCATTAGCGGACCGGAGTTCCGCTGTGGCGGCCCCTAACCGGGAAAAGCCGAAAGACACAGCAACAACAACAACAACCATTTTAATCTTATTTGGGCTTTTTGCAATCAATTTAACAGTGTAGTAGTAATAGTTATGTTTTGCATGACCAACTACTATTGATCTTTCAAGATCACAAGTGACACACAGTGTTAGGAGTGGATAAATATTCATTACAGTCAGCACCACACTGTGTCACACATTAATCTTGCAATCCAGTGAAGAAATCAAACCTGATGCTGACTTAAACTAGAAGAAATTCTGTTCCTAAACTGAATCAGTTGATAATAACAAAGTATTACTTATTTGTTGTCAACTTGCACTGCAAATGCATTAACATTAGCTCCATATTAGTCGGAAATTCCTTAACAGCTGCTTATTAAATGGGCACTTAACCTATGAAATACATTACTTCTGTGCTCTCATAATGGAATTAGAAATGTGTTATAATTAAATCAATACTGCATCATTTTAGGTAAGCAGGCTATCTACTTTCAGTAGCATTGCTTTCAAGTACCACATCCTGACAGTTTTGGTCTGAGTAGCTTCACATTAACAGCTAAAGTTTCTCAGAAACTATTCTGTTTCTGAAGGTTCAATAAAATCCAGCATATAATCACAGTGTCACTTGTTGATGAGCTGGTACATGGATACAGGCATTCTTATCATTTCACACGCTTCAGGATCTTGAAAACATCCTTTTCATTTTATTCCTGCATTTTTATGTTAATTGCTTTAAGTTAGTCATGCGTACACAGCTGTTGTATCACCAATGAAACACATTAACTGTACCACTCCAGCGGTCATCATCCGTATGGATTAGTATTAATGACGGAAAGGTTGACAATTTGTTACCGAGTTATCACTTTAATTTCAGTTGTCACCGAAGAATATCTGCAGTGTGCACAGCATTAGATGATTCATTATTGACAGCAAATTTCTGTCCAATAATCTTAGGCCTAGACTCACGTGCAAGGCTGCTATAGTTAGAGAAATAATTAAGGGAGCCCACAATTAGTTTATCATCTGAAAATGTTAACTGGTCTTGCTGTGATTTTTCTACAATGTAACTGAAGTTTCTGAATACTAGTTACAGGACAAATTTTGCACTGCATAGAAAAAGTAGTACTTTTGTCTTTCCATTTGTGTTTAACATCTCTCAGGATTCCTGAAGTGCAGGGTACTACAGAGATTGATGCAACCTTTTCACACACAGTCTGATTTTAGGAATCTTAGCACTGCTGTATGAAAAACAGAAAACTAACGTGGTCTTTCCTTATTCAGAAACTTGATTGTATATGGTTCACTGCAGCCTGAACCAAAAATCACATTAGGTACATTTTGTCAGAAAGCCCAGACTAATGTGTTATGAAATTGTTCTGGCTGAAATTTAACATACTCAAAACACTGCTTGGTTCTTGAAAAAATATTATGCATAGCATCACACAATAAAACACAGGGCAATGGTGTCATCTCACTTGCTGGTGACCCATGTTTGTCTAACACACCAGACAGAGCATTATAATCATCATCATCAAATCATCAACCCCCTTTTTCTCATTTTTTCTACATGGGGTTAGGGTGTCGTGTAAATTGTACCAACTCTCCCTTTTCAATGCCACTCTTCTACATTCTTCAACACTCTTGCCTGATTGTCATACGTCTTATCTCACACAATCTATCCACCTCTTTGCTGGATACCCTCATTTCCTCATACCTTCTTCCGGTCTGTCTCGCATCTTTTCACCTGATTGTCTCCTACCTTTCTACACATATTCCTGAACCATCGTAATCTGCTCTCTTTAACCTTCTCTGCAGTTGGAGCTACTGTGGCTTCTGCTCTGATGCCCTCATTCCTTCATCTGTCTCATAGTATGCATCCTACCACCCATCTCAGGCACTTCATCTCCATCACCTCTAGCTTCCCCAAATGCACTACCTTAACTGGCCCGGTTCCTATACCATACAGTAGAACTGGTCATGGCCACTCTTTTCTACATCTTACTTTCAGCTTCTTTGGCATTCTTCTGTCAAGCATGACCCCTGACGCTCTGTGGCAGTGGGCTGCAGTCTCTCTGACACTAGCTTTGACATCCTCATTCACACTTCTCTTCTCCTCTCCTCAACCACCCCTCCCAGATACTTGAAGATGTTAACCTGTTCCACTATCTTCCCTTCTATCTCAATTCTCAGCTTCTTCTGGTTTCCCCATTTGCTGCCATTACAGCTGTTTTATCTGTACTCACTTTCATCCTATTTGCCTTCAGTTTTGCATTCCAATCCCCTATCCTCTACTGAAGTTCTTGCTTAGTTTCTGCCTGTAATGCCACTTCGTCTGCATACAGCAACTTTGTTGATCTGTCCCCTCAGACCTGATTGCTAATGTAGTCCATCACCAGTATGAACAGGAGAGGGCTCATAGATGAACCCGGATCCACACCCACACCCATTGGGAATCCCTATATGAGACCGAGCACTGCTCATGCTTGAGTCATTGGATCCTTGCACATACCCTGCACTAATTCTACCAGTGCTTCTGAGACTTTGAACTACTGCGGGACTGCCCAAATCAGCTTTCTTAGGATCTTGTCATATACTTTCTTGGGTCTATATTACATGATCAAAACCTTAAATTATCAAACACCTAAACGTCGATTACGAAATACCAAACCCTTAACATCAAAAACGGACATTTCCACATAGGGAAATAATGCCATTGGCCAAATAAAAAAAAATATAATTTTAAACAGAAATGAAGTGGGGGCCGTTGCCCCCACACACACACACCCCGATGTGGGGGGTTGGGCCCCCCACCCCCCTAACTAAATATACCAACTCCAAGATCATTCTACAGCAGAAAAAGAACAAAATCCGTGTAACGGCCAAGTGACTCATTTCCCTGTGTGGAAATATCCATTCGCAATTCTCAGATTTCGACATTTAGTGATCTACCTTTAGGTGTTCGATAACCTGAGGTTTCGCTCACATAATAGGGAACCTACTTTCTCCAGGTCTAGGAATGCCCAGCTGGATTCTTTCCTCATCTCTAGCTTCTTCTCAACTAGGGTCATTTGTGCTGTATCCTGATCTGCTCATCTCCCATTTTACTTTCTGCTGCTCTGCGTATTCATTTATCAGTCACCTTCTCCAGAAAGTACAGCAGTGTACACTTACCATAAATGTAGATGTTTAAGTGTATTCCCTGTTGCAGTCCTGACTTGGGGGATTTCCTGCAGTAGAAGTCCTCGGCCAGCCCGACAACCAGAGTAAAAATGTTCCCTCCTCCTACAGCCGGCGGGCACCCTTTCCTGACATCAGTACACTGGGGTATAAGTGGAGTCCACCAACATCATGACTTCGAGGGGCAAGAAAATAACTGGAGTTCAGAGCCCTCCAGCAGGAGCAGATGGTCAAGGTCAGATGGCTAGGGCAGGGATCCCTTGGTAAGCAACAGTCAAGACCAGAAGTCCAAGCTAAATAGGAAATAGAAGCAGCCTACCCTGTAGGCTCAGGGGAAGGAGGGAGGGAAAGAGGTCTGCAACAGTAAATACACTCGAACATCTACATTTATGGTAAGTGTACAGTACTGTACTATGTTCTTCATGTTTCACTGTTGCAGTCCTGACTTATGGGATGATTCTCAAAGTTGAAAAGAGGGGAAGGATAGAAGAAGTCTAGGAGAGGAAGCTTGTAGGGTAATAGAGGGAAACCTCGCCTTGGATAAGTAGAAGGGTGACAATAGTAGTGCCTGTTGAAAGTGTGCCCTGAAGACCAGATGGCAACCTCCAGCCACTTTTGGTAGGTACACCCTTCAGGAAGGCAACAGCAGATCTATGTGCCTTAGTGGAAAGGGCCGTTACAGCTTTGTGTGTGGTCCCTCCCTGGTGACTGTAACAGAAGGTGTTAAGAGTGAGAGATTTGTTTAGAAATGGCCTGCTTGCAGACAAGTTATCTTTTGGTACTGCTAGCAAAGGCTACAGACAGTTGTTCAGATATTCTAATGGGTTTTGTAGTGCCCAGTTAGAAGGGTAGCTGCTTATGGGTATCTGAGAAATGCAGAAATCCCTCTCCACTGTTTTGTGGGCTTGGAGGGAAAATGGGTATATGCATTGCTAGATATAAAAAGGCATCAGCAATCAAAATGGGTCCAAAAGAAGGGTTAATCCTGAGAAATGAACTCCATCAGGATGGAATATGAAAAAGGGTTGGACTGCCTATAGAGCCTGAAGTTTCTGAAACTGTCTAGGCTGAAGAGATAGACAATGAGCAGGTGGTCTTCCATGCTAGGAGTTTCAAAACTGAAGGAAGTATAAGCCTTTCTAGGACAAAGATTAGGTGGCAAGATGGTAGGGAACTGCCAGACCAGCAGGTAGAAGAAAGCAAGGGTGAAACCTGAATCCTGAATGATGAGTAAAAAGGGTCATAGTTAGGTAGAGCTTCCAAATAGGACCAGCTGATAAGGGTCCTGGCCTTGATGTGAACCTGCTTAGGCTGAATACATTCAGCTTGGAAACATTTTCCATTACCTGCCCAGGGTTTCCTAGCAATAGGCCTCCTGGCTTTCCCTAGGATGTCCTGCATCCACTTATGCAAAGGGAGACCCCTCATTTAAAGTATCCTTCAAGCTAATAGCTGGAGGGAAAGGGGGACCCTCCAAGGTGATAGGTAGAAGGTTTGTACGTGGACATTATGAAGAGTCCCTTCCTCTGAATCAGATGGTGAAGGGTTTGGGGTAATATCCAATTTAGTACTAGTCAGACTAAGAAGAAGAACGTACCACTGATGCCTTGGACAATGTAGAGCTAAAAGTATGAGCCTATGTGCTCTACTCTGTGTTTTGGAGAGTCCTGGGAAGCAGGGTCTTTGATGGAGAAGTATAAATAGTTATGTCTGTATGAACAGGGAAGTGTCTGTGTTCAAGGCTGAGAGGGTCTTGTCCCTGAAACCAAAACTTTCAAAAGTGTGTTTTTCCTGGTGGCAAAGAGGTGCATCTGTGGGGTGCCTCATTCCACAGCTATACTGAGAGTGATCTCCTGATGCAGCCACCATAAGTGGGTGTCTACATGCTTCTGTTGATTCTGTCTGTCTGTTAGCAGAGCGCATCCAGGAGGTATTGAGCCAACAGGTGCCATTCCATGGGGTACACTGTGATTTGCATCCCCATAGCTAGGCAATAGGTTAGGCAGGAATGGGTTTCCCTTTGTTTTTGTGTCACAGGTCTGTATTATGATCTGTATCTAGGGCTAGCACCCTTTAGTGCAAGTAAAGCCCCTTGTGCTGTCAGAAGCTCCTTCTAGTTTATGTGCTTCCTGACTACCATTATGTCAGTAACCATTTGAAGAGCATGCCTCAAGCTGTCTCTGAGGCATCTGTAGTGGAGTTTGTTGCAGAGCAGAATGGTAGACCTTGGTTCATGGAGCAGGCCTTGGAACACCATGTAGAAATGCCTTTTAGGCCTAGTGTCAGCCTTATTTTGCCCAACTGTGCTTGTGTATGCAGGCCCTACACATTTTTGAGGTATTACTGTAATTGCCTCATGTGCAGCCTGGCCTGAGAAAGCATGGGAAAGAAAAAGGCCATGAAACCCAGTGTGAGTAGAAAACTCTCTGGCTGTTAGAAGATTGCTGTCCAAAGGGTTTTTGAAGGCACTTGGTCAAGAAGGATGCCCTGTCTTTTGAAGGGTAGGGACCACTAAGTCCCCTCCCCCCATGAACAGTATTCTGGTTTTGAGAAGAGTTTGGGATTAATGGTATTATCCCAGGAAAGTGAATGTGGACTAGGTAGACAAAAAGTCTGTGATGAGTGGTGCCACGTTTGTGAGCCAGATAAGGTCCTCCTCCAGGAAGCGGTAAATTTGTAGTCTTTGTTCTTAGCAGAAGGCAATGGCGGGGGAGGGCTAATCATTGTGTGACTACCCCTGAGAGCATCAAAGTAGGCAAAGGGGAAAGCATAAAATTGTAAAGGTTTGGGACTATTAAAAGGCTGAAGAACCCTCATCTTGATGCTACTATGAGAATATGCAAGAATGCATGCTTTAAAACTGGTGTCCCCATGAAGGTCCTAGGGAAAAACATGGGCAGGAGTTAGAGAAGGGTCAGCATCCTGAACATGGGGCGCTGAGCAATGTAGAGAGAATAGCCCCTTTCTATTTGATGTAGATGATCTGCTTCCATTGAAACTTGTACACTTAGTGATCCCATATCTGAAGGCCTCTGCTTTCGTATGATGGTGAAAAAACCTGGGAAGCCTGGCTGCCTTGTGGGTATATAACTTAGTGGTGATGTCCCCCTGGAAATGATAAACAGAATTCATTGGTCCAAAGAAATGAGAGGCCAGTTTCTCTGAATACAGGCAGTTGTTCTTCAGGTCTGGGAACAGGATTGGGAGGGAAGGGTATTGAGGGGGGCATGTCATAAAGTAGAAAGATCACAACAGCTCCCTACCAGGGACCTGGGTGGTGGGAGACCCTGGTGTAGGGGAGGTGGAGTGTCCTTGCCCGGGTTCCTGTCAGTGAGCGTGGTCCCCTTCCCTACAAGCCTTTCCTTGACCTGCTTTGGGTTGGGGAGGAAAGGACCAGGAGCTTAGTGGGACAGTTTCTACTGAAACAAGATGGCTGTACCTGTAAGAAACCTTTGGCTGTCTGCACAGACTTAGCTCTGTCCTCCATTTTTTGAGGCTTGTGCCTTAAGGTCAAACAGAAACACCTTATCCAAAGGAGCATCCAAAAGGTTGGATTTAACCTGCTCTGGGAGGGCTTGTTCCCTTAGCCATGTGTGCCTCCTAATGACAAACCCAGTGGCTATGGCCCTGCTGGCAGCCTCCAAAGCATTTGTGAGGTAGAGCTGCAAATGTCCAGTAATTCTTTAGATAAACTTTTATTTTCAATAGCTTTTGTCTCATCTGTTCCAGGCATGTTTCTTGGTGTTTTATTATGTGTAACTGGCAGTTGAGTACACTCATAGATAGAGTGGCAGAGGTGTATACCTTTTTGCCAAATTTATCAAGGCATCTGCTCTCTTTATCATTGGGTAGGAGATTTCTGGATGAGCTGGCTCTGGCACCCTGGGGGCCAGGAACAAAAACCTCTGGGTTTGCTGAAGGATGTTTAAAGAGGTGCTTATGTGAATCCATAACCCTGTAGAATCTGTCAGGTTTCCTGTGTGAAGGAGGAAGGGAGTCTGATTTCAAAGAGGATTATTGGAAATCATCATCAACCATCTCCAAAACACAGGGAACTGACAGGGGTTTACGTTCTGATAGGAATTTTCTGACCCTTTTCTTAGCTTGGGCATAGTCTTTCTGCTCTTCCCAATGAAAATGAACCCCAGGGTATGTAAGGTTTCATCTAGGGATAGATCCTGAAGAGGGGAGGCTGAAGGCAAAGTTTCCTCAAAATATGACTCCTCAAAGGAAACCAAAGAAGGATCCTCCTCAAAGACTGAGACCTCCTGGTCAGAGTCCTGCCTGGTCTAAAAAGGATCAGTAATAACCCCTGGGACTGGAACTCTTTTTCCTGAGAGGGGTTCAGGGGGAGAATGTCTGCCTATAACCAAGAAAAGCAGATCCTCTGCCAATTTAACCAAGTCCTGTTGATAGGCCCAAGGGTGGGAGCTGGTAGGGCTGGAATAAAAAGAATATGGTTTTCTAGGAGTAGTTTTATATTTAAGTTTTGGAACGTCATGGGCACGGACGCCTGAAGACCTTGGAGCTGAAATGGAAGTGCTGTGTTTGTCAGAAGCCAAGGCCTACAAAGCAGTCTCAGACCCAACCAACGAATGTCGAACAATGACTGGTGAAGATGTCGAGGGGGCCTGACAGCATATCGGACTCCGAAAGGGTCTCGATAGAGGCCTTCTCTACCACCTCGGTTGCAGGAGGGGGCTGCGAAGGTGCCACATCTACTTCCACTTTAACCAGTCTAGAAGGGCTAGAAGATGTTCAGTAGGCCTGGGCTTGGGGCATTTGTGCTAAAGAATATCAAGGTCAGGATGAGAAATGGATGACATACCACACAACTCGCTAATGAACGTACAAAAATGACACTTAGGGACCTCGTGGTCTGGGCCCAAACAAGTTACACAAAGGGAGTGGAAGTCTCGGTGTGGAATTTGTTTTTCACAATGGAGACAGTTAATAACTTTGTCTGACATTACATAGTAAAAGGAAAGAATTCCCCAACAGGGGTATTTAGCTTTCTGAAGATTTCACTCTGGCACGGACCAACCGATGCAGATACTGGATGTCTGCTTCTGACTCAGATGGCAAGAAGAACTTAAGTCATGATGTCAACGGATTCCACTTATACCCCAGTGAACTGACATCAGGAAAGGGCATCCACCAGTCGTAGGAGGAGGGGAAATTTTTTTTCTGGTAGGCAGGCCGGCCAAGGGCTTCCACAGTCGGAAATCCCACAAATCTGGACTGCAACAGAGAAACACAAAACACCTTTCATGCCATGTGACAGGAGTTTGTTATCTCTATACTTCTCACAGTTGTGAATGTCCACGTTGCTCTTGACCACTGGCACTAGTATGCTTATTCTCCAGTCATCTGGGATATGCTCTTCTCTCCAAACTGCTGTGAGTACCCTCAGAACCCATTTCTCCACTATCTCACCAAACATCTTGATCAAATCAGTTGTGACTTCATCTCAGCCTGCTGGTTTCCTTGACTTCATTTTTCACAGCACTATTCTTACTTCTTCTTCTTCCAGGGGGGGCTCTGCCTCTTTTTTCATCATAAGCTGTGTCTGGGGAAGAACAGCTTCTGTAGAGTTTTCTTCATTCAGAAGCTGCTGGAAGTACTCCTTCCATCTGCCTTTGATGCCCTGTGGACTGGTGAGAAGATTGTTGCTGACACCCCTTACGAAGGGTGCCTGATTATCTTCTTTATCGTTCTGTCTTTGCCTTGCAACCTGACAGAGTTTCTTGGTGCCACCTGCTGAGTCTCTTTCCAGAACATGGTAAACTGCCCATGATGTCCTGTTCTTTGCTACTGCAACTCCTCACTTAGTCTCCTTGTTAGCCAACCAGAATTTCTTCTTAACCTGGTAAGCATTTTCTATCTCCCACTGTTTCTTGCACTCATTCTTTCTTTTGATGATGCCCTGGATTTCTGCATTCCACCCCCAGCTTTCCTTCTGTACATTATTTATATACCTGGCTCAGCCACATATCTATTCTGTACTCCTCACTCATGCTGTTTGAGGCACTGCCATTCTTCTTTAACTCAACCTATTTCCACTTCTTCCTGAGGTGCTAGCACTCTGATTAATTGCTTGAACTCTTGTGCTTTCTCTTCAGTCAACTTCTAAGTCTTCAGCTTAGCCTCTGCTGACCTTGGAGCCTTCTCTGACCACCACTTGCAGCCGATTGTGGCAACCAGTGGTTTATGCTGTGAGCCAACTGTTCAACTGAGGATAACTTTGCAATTGCTGATTCTATCCCAGTTCCCTTTTCTTACTAGAAGGAAGACTACCTGAGTTGCAAGTTGGAGACTCTTGCATGTGGTCTTGTGACTGACTCCCTTGCTGAACCATGTGTTGTTCACCATCATCCAGCCATTTGCCAGACAGAAGTCTAGAATTACTTCTCTTTCTTTATTCCTGTTGCCTCCACCCATGTGGACCCAGGCAGTCCTTATATCCTGTTCTGTCTGTCCCAATATGTACATTCAGGTCACCTATTATCAACATAAATTCATGATGTCCTGCTTTAACTAGTAGGTCCTGCAACTTCTGTCTGAATGCACTCTTTTCTTCACAATCACAACCCTGCTGTGGGGCACAGGCTGAGATCATAAACAGTGCCCTGTCCTTACACTGGAGTCTGATTGTCTTGAGTCTGTACCTAACTCTGATGACATCTCTCACTGTCTTCTGAAGCTACTCTCTCATCACAGTTCCCACACCATTTCTAGTCATTCTCCCCCCTGGCATACTAAAATGATAGTAATGTCTTTCGGCTTTTCCTGGTTAGGGGTTGCCACAGCGGAACTCCAGTCCGCTAATAACTGGCAGTGGATTTTTATGGTGCTGAGTTGCCAGCCCGACGCCCAACCTTCAAAGAAGGCACACCCATTCACGCACACACCTACCTGCATGTCTCTCTATGTTACTTGACCATGGGGAGGACATGCAGACTCCACACAGAAGGCGCTCCATCCGAGAATTGAACGGGAGAACCTCTTGCTGTGAGGCGACGATGCTAACCGCTGCAACACCGCAGCCTGGCATACTAAAATGATAATGAATGCAATTTGTAATAATTGGACTATACTTCAATCTAACCCAGAAATCAGAGAGTTAATAGGTGATAGACCCTCTTTCATTTTTAGTAAAGAGAAGAACTTGAAATCACGATTATGTTATAAAGATTAAATATTTGACCATACCAGTGGCCCACGATTCAATACTAAGGCCACTGTTCCATATCATAACTGCTCAGCCTGCAGTAGTATTAATGTAGATACTGTTTTTGTACACCCTATTACAAAACATCACTTTAAGTTTACTGTTTCTGCTACATGCACTACTGACAATATACTGTTTCTGGCAAATTGTATAAAATGTGAACATTTTTAAATTGGAAAAACAAATCAGAAACTG
The DNA here is from genome assembly GCF_019279795.1 of Protopterus annectens. NCBI lineage: Eukaryota > Metazoa > Chordata > Ceratodontiformes > Protopteridae > Protopterus > Protopterus annectens. The sequence continues at coordinate 984,244,826 of NC_056739.1, read as the reverse complement.
AAAGAAAGAACACAGTTGCATCTATTTGAAATTAGAAGGAAAGTAGACAGTAATGCATTGTTTAAACTTATTATAACCAGGGGCAATGACCATAGTTTTAAGTTTAGAGTTATACAAAAAGTTCATGTCAGTTTAAGGGAAGGTGATATAAATGTTAAGACTGAATTGGCTGAATACAAGTGTTTTAATTATTTTAAGGCAGATAAGCCCCCAGGCCTAAATGTAAAAACTAGTATTAAACTAGTATTAAACCTGTGTTAAAGTATAACAGAGGTTTTATATGATTTTTATGCATTGTTAATGCTTTTAATGTTTTATGCTTTAAATTAATGCTATTAATTAATGTTTATTATTTAATTGATTTATTATTTAATTGACTACTTAGGATTGCTGGCACTTAGTAATAACATATATAGGCTCACTGCAGAATGTTCTTTGTATTGGCATTGAAGAACAGTTTGGTTTACTCAAAAGCTTTGCTGTTGTTTTATTTCTGCACCTTATATTAAAGTTTTGACAGCTGAGCCGTGTTTGTGTTTTTTTCGTGGACTTGTATTTTACACTTGGGCTCATTCAGAGACTACGGAGAGTTTATTTTATTATTTTAATTTTATATCTCAACTCTGAGATCGCAATACAGTGGGGAAAAAGACAAATTCCCCAATCCCAACTGTACCATGATCTCATTAAAAACAGTCTTGTTGTAATACCCAGTGGCTGACGTTTCAGACCATCAACCATTTGAACTCAATCTTGTGTCGATGTTCTGAATGTCGAGCAAGTGATAAAGACCCTTTTTCTGATATGGCCTAAGCAATGAATTCTCAACTGTTTCATTTTTCAGTGATCTGCATAGTAAAGCTAACTATGTGTTACAGTTGTAACGAACAGAGAAAAATAAAACAATAGGCTTTCATCAGGGACAAGTGTTTCCTTCATCACTGTATTCATCATCAGAAATTTGAAATACAATAACATATGAAAAGTTTAAGTATTGTCTGCGTTATAATGCTTAGAACTCAATATACTAAAATAATGTTTCCCACTGCTACAGCAAAATGTTGTGATTGTGTACGTACTGGTTTAGTTTGGAGAGCTAAGCTATATGTTTTTCCCTAGTTTACTGCTAACCATAACCGTAGTATGTTTAGAAGCTTGTGCTGCAAATAGTTTTCAGGGTTCATCCAAGGAGATGCACTTTTTTAACATAAGGATCTGCTTTTTAAAAAAAACAGTGTGGTATCTTGCTAAAGCATACACTGATACATTTCAATTTCCACCCACACTGTTGCCTAGGGTAACAACTGCTTTCCTTTAGAAACAGCAATTTCTGTATGTGAAGTCATGTCTTTTTATGTACTCACTTTACTACTAACAGTTTACCTCATCCTAGACTGTAGTTCATTTTCCAGGATAAGGTTAGCAGTGAAGATACATCAGTATCACTTCTTCAAGTGAAACTGCTGTTTATAAAATAAAAAAAGGAAGGTCAATGCCAGTTTCTGATGCTGGAAATCAAAACCACTCTTAGATACACTGATTTTCTTATCTTCATAGGCTAAAGCATATGATCATGTGTTTCAGTGCTACTGCATCTTTCCTAGTCTTTGGATCACCCACCCACCCTCCCACACAAAAGAGAAAACTTCTGCATCTAAACTGACTGCACTTGCTGAGGAAGTCCCTACTAGCCAACCGCTAATATCCATAACTTTAGAAGACATGATTAAATTTCTCTTAAAAACCACCAAGAATGAACATGAATTTGTATATGAATCAGACAGAAACAACATAAGTCAACTTCAGAGAAGGCAAACTCCATAATTACTGAGTCCACACAAGAAATAATTACTAGCCAGTTTTTCTCTGCAATCCAACCTTTAAGGAATAATGAAATACAAAACAAAGCAAAATACCATATATGTTTAGGGGAACATTAATAAAAACAATTTCTCCTGTCAAAGTTAAGATGCGCACATAGCATAGTACCTTGTAGGTATCAAGGGAAAAAAGTTACACAAGGTATGTAGATCACAGAATCCTTGAAACAATGCCCCCACAAAAAATACATACTGGAATGTTTCATTATCAATGCTAAAGAAGTCCATTACTTTTTGGAAAGCACATAAAGGCAAATTATAAAGACAGTGGAATAATGAAAGCGTAACGCATGACATCTGACCTATTTTTACACCTGCTCTCATCCTTCTTTACAGAATTTAATTATCTACTTTTACATTTTCTCCTGTCTTTACTATAACCACAGCAACACATTTCTTTTATCGGCCTTACAGTAACCAGGACAAAAGGCAAGACTTGCACAACTCTTATAAAATACAAAAGAATTCATAAGCTACATCCTTTTAACATGCAGCTAGTGATGTTCTGTCATCATTCTTTGTACAAATACCTCAGCTTCTTTGCTCAATAATTTTGGACAAAGCAATTAATAATGGGAGTACAAAAGCCCAAAATTAGGAACAAATTTAAAAAAATACTCTTGTTCACTTTTTAGCTTTTGCATTAACCTGCAACTTCTGAAAGAGATATGAAACTCTAACATCTGGCATTATTGGTTGCCTGTAACCCCCACTGATTCATCAAAAAAAAAAAGAGTTTACTAAGGACAAGGCAAAAACATGAGGCAAAATAAGAGACATTTTGCAAAATCACAGACAGTTCAAAATTGTGTGCACATTTTGTGTTGTTATATCAAAAGGGACGGACTCCAGCTCCTCACTGGACCCTGATTCTGCATGTAGTAAATCTGGAACTGTATTCACAGACAATTGTGTATTTAACTTTGTCATCATTGTGTCATGGTAGGTCAGATTTCTTGCTTTGTGACATGTGGACATCCCCTCTGATTATTAACAGGATACAGTAACAAGGAGGAAGTGGGATCTCCCAGTTTCCTTTTGAAAGCGGAGATTAGGTTAAGAATATTTGATAATACATTAATATCCCTGAACTCTTAGGTTTATGCAAGGATAAAAATCTAGAAATGATTTTTACAACTGGTAAACACCATATAGAGCTAGAACTCCAGGAAATACACAGAAACAGTACAAGTACAGTTCTAAAAGACAGTGCATTGTAAATGCATTTGAACCATGCTACAATACACAGGGTCAGACTGCAGAGCAGTGAAGGTATGAGCTGGAGCGCTACTGCATGAATGTCACTGCTAATACAATTCAGTCATCCCTACAAACCACCTACACAACAGGTAGGGAATAAGATGAGGGAACAACAATGGTTAAAGGAGAAACAGGGTGGAGGCAGAGGAGGTTAACCAGAAAAGTATTCCTGTAACCCAGAACCATCATTGCTGGAGCACAGCTACTCAGTAGTTGCCCTGAAAATAAATGTGAGTTATTTTGCCTAAAGCAAAGGAAAATAAGGTTCAAAGGTTATTATCTTGTGTGTGCCACATTTCTATTACTAGGTATCTAACAGCAGTGCAGCATCTTAGTCTGTACAACAGTAAACACGTACACACACACACACGCACACACACACACACACACACACACACACACACACACACACACACACACACCATGTGTGAGTACATGTAGCTCTGTGTGCCTCTTTGATAAGAAGCCCCAGTATCAACGGACATCTGCATAAACCGCACAGCACTGAAATCTGGGTACACCTGCTGTAGTGTATAATACAATTCCACCTTTTCGGCATACTTTGCACCTGTACTGAGCATTGCAAAGATTACTCCTACCGTGTGCCTTGCATCTATAAATTCACCTTGAGAAAGTACCCACATTAACAGCAGTGACATGCATAGCACCCAGGAAGAGCAGCCTGTGTGCCTGTAACTGTAGCAATAACATTTAGGAAGCACCTCTAGTGGAACTGACATGCACACAGCCTACTACATAGAGCATATCTGCAGTCACCTTTACACATTCCAAATGTAAATTTAGTTGTTGCCCAGACTACACAGACACATTTTCACATGGATGCATGCAAAACTGTCAGCATGCATCTGTGGTTGTGTTAGCCCTATGAAGATTAATTTGTCCTGTCCACAAACAATACATATTATGGCAGTATATTGTGTGGTGGGAGCACAGAGTCTAAGACTGTGTGCCCATGTGATATGTCCTATCTCGGACTTACTAATGCAAGGTGCATATACTGCTCCACTGTGTACATCTGCAGTCTATTTAACCCTCCATAGTATTCCATTCAGTTTTCCACACAGCCCAAACACGCATATACACAAAAAATGTCAATGCAAGTATGTGCATATATGGGATTCAGCTATTCAACCATAACTTTGAACTCACTAATCCAAACCCGCAACACAATATGTTCCCCTTTATGTTGAGTGCATAATCTGTCATTCTGTGCATCCTACACTTTTGGCTGGCCATTTACATCTGATGATATTACAATACTAAAGGAATGGACAGCTCAGTATGTCATGTGTCACCCACAGCTGGACAAATGTCATCTACTGTCATGTTTGCAGTCTGTTCCTGAATTGTGTGCAGCTCAGTATTGTGGACAACATTTACTATTTCACCTGCTAGACTGACAAGACCATTGCACTATTAAAAACTCTCATAACTATACTTAATTTTTTCAACATTCCAAACACATTACACTTCAAATGTCCATCAGTGATTCTTAGTTCCTCAGAAACAGCATTACTCAAAATTATGTAAAATCAAGCCTGGCAAAACTAGACTTAGAAAGGCTGTCCAGATGTGCAGAAAAATGATAATTAAGCTTTAGTATAGAGAGTAATGTACTTGGATCATAACGACCCTGGCATGAATGCACAGTGAAACTGATGGCAACGAAATCAAGAAAGCAGTTCAAAAAACATATATATGACATGAGCAAAAATACAGTGCAGTTTTTTTTACCCAAAATGTGTCTTGATAAACAAGACTCTTATCTCAGCATCACTGCTTACACACCTGCTCAGCCATACTTCATTATATAATGCAAGTTTGTCACAATATTAAAATTCACATTACATTTGCCTGATGGCAGAAAAAGACATTTAGCTAGCTTAATGTAACCATTTTTCAAATGTAATATTCTATGTAAAGTCAGTCCCCAGCCTTCATCTTCACTTGTCCCATCCCCTCTTGAATGCCCTCTAAGGACTACATCTCCCCCACACATTCTGGTAGATCAGTCTGTGATTCCACAGCCCCTCTCATTGACAAACTACTTTCACAGATCTAATGAGTAGTTGCTTCTTATAGACAGTGAGTCCATATTTTATGTTCAGATTAACTCATTCAAATCCAGCAAACAAGATTCTGTGCACCCATATAGTGTCTCCAAACTCTATTCCCTTTTCTTCTGAGAAGAGTTCCATCTCATCTAATCTCTGGTCTTTAACTTTTCCTTCCATCCCACCACAGTTGTGTGATGTACAGCTTCCAGAACTGAGGAGAACACACAAGGTGTGGCCTGACCAGACCATGGAAGACAGGAAGCATTATTAGTCATTTACTGATTCTGGATTCTATTCCCCTAAGAATCTACCCCAGTATTCTACCTGCTGCTGCTATAGTTCTCTCACTCTGCTCTTGGTAGTTAATGCTGTTTGTGATACTTACTCCAATCCTTTTCTTTACTTGCTACATAAGTTCCACTGTCCCAAGTTTATAATTCACACCAGGGTTGTTGTGAACTAAAGTACATTACTTTGCATCTTTATATGCACTAAATCTAATTTATTATCAATCTGTATATTTGGACAGCACTTCTAAAATTTTCCTTACACTCTTTCTCTCCCCTCTGCTGTTGCATTTACCCACAGACTGGCTGGATCCTATGCTGCTCCCTCACATATGTAAAAAATGAACACAATGAAGAGCAATGGCTTCAGAAATAATCCCGGTTTTACACCAATAATCATTTCCCTTGCTCCTAATAAATAAAAACATACAAAGATATTTTTTTTCAAAAAGAATGCCTTTTAATGAGTCGCTCTAAAAAGTAAAAAAATACGGAAGAACAGTGAAAACTTTGCAAAAGAAGCACAAACAAGCTGGTTTCAGAAAAGCATTTGAGGTTGGTTTTGCTTACTGTGGTAATGAGGTACCAGAAAAAGTAGAAGGAATCAGCAAAACCAACCAAGAATGCTTTTCTGACATCAGCTTGTCTGTGTTTCTTTTACAAAGTTTTCACTCTTCTTCCTTATTTTTTACTTTTTAGGGTGACTCAATAAAAAGCATTTTTTAAATCTTTTTTTATATTTTTATGTTTTACTTTTTGGTATTTAAGTAAAATCTTAATGTCATTAATAGTAATTAATTATTAAAATTACCATAAGTGACTGTCCCTTTTTCCAAGACTTTCCTTATCTTTGGTTTCCATCACACCTTGTGATCTATAACTATGGTCATCTTTGCAGAAACCCAAACATTGATGATAGGAGTACTTATTTTCTGCAACAGTACTGCTTGGCTCAGCCTTATTACCTAACTTTCTTGGGTGGCGTAAGCTATGGAACCTTGCTGGCTAGGCTTACGTAGGCCCTTGGTAGTACCTACCTATGAACCTATTATTATATATGGGCCCAGATGCAACACCTTCCTTTGCCTCACTCCCTTCATCCTGATATCTGAGCCATATTATTTAAATGTATCTTAACAGACTTATTGCTGTTCTATAACGCCTTCTTCTCGACTTGTTTCTGACATTTTAACTTTTTGGTGAACAACTTCCACTTTTCTTTGCTAAAACAGTTTACCCATTCCCTTTTCTTCCACCCACTGTCCTGACTAGACCTTTCCAAATACTCTTTCCAGTCACCTGTATAACAGTCTGCCTTCTCCTAATCTATCATAATCTACCTATCTTTGACTCACTTAACTCCTGCAATCTAAAAACTCTTCTATTTTCCTAGACTTCTCCTTGCAGTGTCTGTAATTTGTATCACATCCTACTTCAGCCCTTCCCAACATTTCTCTGACTAGAATAACACATAGAGCACAACACATTTAAGAAGTCTTTCAATATCTCCCCTTTATAACTCATAGCATTCTTTTTTATCTTCTGTTGTTTTCTTCCCTCCCTCAATAGTACAGTTCTGACATCACAGAAAAACATTTAGTTTAATCTTTCTAGTTCCTAGCTATTTCTAAGATAAACTTAGTTATAGAGCAAGACAGTGCTGTGAGTTGGATGGTCAAGACAAAAATGCTCAATAATCTCTGGTTCTCTCTGTTCAAATTGAAATTGTAGTTCTGATTCACATTACATCATTCTTCACACTTTCCTGGGGTTCCTAGGCTACACATTATATCATTCTTCACACTTCCCTCGGTTCCCAGGCTAACAGAAACTGCATTTACATTCTTAACATCTCCTTGTGTTATCTTGCAGCTGGTCAGGAAGCAAAGCAATAAAAATACATTTGCATGTTTAAATCTAGCAATTTAACTCTTGGTTAAAACAAAAGAAAGAATGTTATCATCTAGCCAGGATGGAGCCGACTTTAGATCAAAGGGTCAGAACATGTTTTACTTGGTCAGCTTTCTGCCAACCGAGTGTACTGTTGTTACATTTTTTTCAGTTCCACATCTAACAGCAGTTTTTTTCCATTTAAGATAAACTGTGTCTTACATTAATATTTACAAATGACAGAATTATCTATAAAATTCTATCTGGCTAGGCTGGCAGCCTTCACATCCCCCCACCCAGAGAACTCAAGCTAGTTTTTCAAGTGACCCTTGAGAAATGCTGCTTGAGAGGGTTAGGTCTATCTGAGTGTACCTCACCCCATTCCCTGTCTTGAGAACCCATCTGCACTGGCATTGCTAACCCCACTACAGTTCTGCACTGACATGTCATATGCTTGCAACCCCAGGCTCCATCTTAGCAACTTGGCATTTTGCTGGCTGGTTCTGTTTAACCATGTTAGGGAGTTGTGATCTGTCATAACAGTGAATTTCCTTCCATACAGATAAGGCTGAAGTTTCTGGAGTGCCCACACTACGGCTAGACATTCCTTTTCTACAGCTGCGTAGCATTCCTCCATGGGTTGGAGCTTACGACTGAGATAAACCACTGGGTGCTCTTCTCCCTCTGAAGAAATCTGGCTAAGTACAGCCCCCACCCCATGGTTCAAAGCATCCACCTACACAACAAATTATTTGCTGTAATCTGGACTGGCTAACACAGGGGGTCCTCCCAAAGCTTCTTTAAGCTTCTAAAATGCCTGCTCACATGTTGGGGTCCACACTACCTTATCTGGCCTGTTCTTCCTTGTCAGGTCTGTGAGGGGAGCAGCTATGGTACTATAATTGGGGACGAACTTTCTGTAGTACCCTGCTGTCCCTAAAAATTCCCTCACCTGCTTTTTAGTAACAGGTGCAGGCTATGCCTGAATGGCTTCCACTTTCGCAGGTTCTGGCCTTATCTTACCACTCCCCAGTCTATGTACTTCTGCCATACCCACCTGACATTTGCTTGGCTTAATAGTCAACCCTGCCCTCTGTAGTCTGCCCAGCACCTCCCTGACATGCTGAAGGTGCTCTGGACAGGAATGGCTGTAGATGGCAATATCATCTTGGTAAGCAAGGGCAAACCCTCCTGCTCCTGCTAGGATATGATCTACCAGCATCTGGAAAGTCACTGGGGCATTCTTCATCCCAAAGGGCATCTCTGTGAACTCATACAAGCCAAAGGGAGTCACAGAGGCTGACTTCTCTCTAGCACTGGGAGTCAAGGGCACCTGCCAATAACCCTTGGTAAGATCAATGGTTGTAAGATACTTAGCCCAACCCAGCTGCTCTAGGGCCTCATCTGTCCGATGCATGGGGTAAGCATCTGACTCTGTGTGACTATTTAATTTCCTGTAGTCCACACAGAAAGTACAGTTGTGTACATTTACCATAAATGTAGATGTTCAAGTGTATTCACTGTTGCAGTCATTACGTATGGTTAATCCTGCTGGCAGGTTGCCCTCAGTCGGCATGAATTCCAAAGTCCTGGGTCCTGCGTCAGCTGTTGTCGCCCCCTCCCTGACGTCAGGTCGTCAGGGGTATAAAAGAAGCAGCCAATGCCATTTTATTTAGTTTTTCTTGCCCCAGATGTCAGGTGCCCCCAAAAAGGGTAGACAAAATTTATATCTATATATAAAATAGCATGCAGCAAAATAAACTTTACCTTCATCCACCAGCAAATACACCACATAGGTTATATAAATCACAGAAGGAAAGATAGGTTCCATCAGAAGAGAAAAGGGGGAATGACGGGTGGGTAACCTGGACTGCAACAGTGAATACACTCGAACATCTACATTTATGGTAAGTGTACACAACTGTACTATGTTCTTTGTGTTTCACTGTTGCAGTCAGTACATTTGGGTAGATTCCCAAAGCTAAGGTTGGGAGGCTGGAGCTAAACAGCATTAGGGGTGGCTATGAGACCCTGCAGAACTGCAGTAGCAAAGCCTGCCCTGGATTTAGAGTAGAGTGGCAGATGATAGTGCTTTGTAAAGGAGGGCACTGAACTCCAAGTAGCTGCCTCTAAAATGTCCTTGGTTGGTACTCCATTGAGAAAGGCTGCTGAAGTGGCTGCAGCTCTGGTGGAATGTGGCCTAATGCCCTTAGGCACTGGCTTTCCATGGTTTAAGTAGCAGAAACAAATGCAGTGGCCTATCCATTTTGAAATAGTCTGCTTTGAGATAGTCTTTCCTTGTGATCCTGCAGCATATGTCACTAGTAACTGCTCTGTTTTTCTGAAAACTTTGATTCTGTCCAAGTAGAATCTAAGCTGTCTATGTACGTCCAAAGAATGCAGAATTCTTTCCCCCTTGTTTTGGATAAAAAGTTGGCAGATGAATGGTTTGGTTGAGAGCCACACTGGAGACCACTTTAGGGATAAATGTTGGGTTTGTCCTCAGGGAGACCCTGTCTGGATAAAAAATAATAAAAGGTTCCACAGCCATGAGTGCCTGTAGCTCTGAAACTCGTCTTGCAGAAGTTATTGCTAGGAGCAGAGATGTTTTCCAAGATAAAAACTTTAAATCAGCAGTAGCAGCTGGCTCAAAAGGAGGCAGGGTGAGTTTTTCCAAGACATAATTGAGGTCCCATCCAGGCATTGGTGATCTCCTTGGTGGCCTTAAATTGTTGGCTCCTCTGAGGTACTGTTTTAATAAGGGATGAGAAAAGATTGGTGGCTCTGCATTGTAATGAGCCAAAATGGCAGAGGCATGAATTTTAATAGATGAGAAAGATAGGCCTTTGTCCAGCATCTCAGTTAAGTATTGTAAAATCTGAGGAATATTTGGCACAGCTGTATCTGTTCCTTGTGCCTGGTTCCAAGCACAGAATCTCTTCCATTTACCAGCATAAGATTTTCTAGTACTAGGCCTTCTGGCTTCCAAAATGACATCCATCACAGCTTTGCTGAGAGGTGTGTTTTGTATGACTACATTATCTGCCATGCTGCCAGGTTTAAAGTCCTGAGCTGGCTGTGTAGGATCTGATTGTTTTGCTGGGACAGTAGATGCGGTACTCGTGGTAGGGTCCAAGCTGGGCATTGAGACAAACTCCTTAATATTGGGTACCAATGCTGGCGGGGCCAGTCTGGTGAAAACAGTATCATCTTTGGCTTCTCCTGTCTGACCTTTAGGAGTACCTTGGGGAGGACAGGCAGAGGGGAAAAGGCATACACTGATAGGTTTTTCCAGCTGAAGGATAGGGCGTCCACTTTCCATGCTTGTCTGTGATAAATCCTTGTGCAGAATCTCTGTAGTTGGTAGTTGTGAAGGGAAGCAAATAGATCTATGTCCGGGCATCCCCATTTCCTTGTTATCATGCTGAAGATTTGTGGATCCAGCTGCCACTCGTGGGGATCCATGAGGTTTCTGCTTAGTTTGTCTGCCAGAGTAATTTTCCTTCCTGGCAGGAATTGTGCCTGCAGATGTACTTGGTAAGTCAATGCTGTGTCCAACAAAGTCATGGCTAGCCTGCAAAGGGGGTAAGAATGTGTACCCCCCTGCCTGTTTATATACCATATGACTGTGGTGTTGTCTGTCTTTATCAGTAGTTGTCCTGGTTGAAGAAGGTCCTTGAAGGCTGTCAGGGCATTTTGAACAGCTAGCATCTCTTTTTGATTGATATGTAGATGCATTTGGTTTGAGGTCCATGTTCCCTGAATGCATTTTCCTGCCATGTGGGCCCCCCAGGCAACGCATCCGTTGTTAGTGTCTGCCTGGCTGGGGGTAATGTGAACGGCTGTCCCTTGTTTTGGTGACAAGCCTTTGCCCAACATTGAAACTCCTGTTGCAGGCAGGGAATGAGAGTAATTATAGTTTCCAGGCTGTGGCAATGTTGAGTCCAAACACTTTTTAGGTACCATTGAAGTTTCCTCATAGGCAGTCTTGCATATGGAATTAGTATGATGCAGGATGCCATGAAACCCAAAGCTTGCATAATTTTTCTTGCCTTTGTTGCTAACATTTTGAAGTAGGTAGCCAGTTGTCTGTTTGTCTGGCATGAGATAAGCCATCTGGGCAGTTGTATTTAAGCTTGCACCCAGGAAAATTATCTCTTGAAAGGGTACTAGTTTTGATTTCTTTTCGTTGACTGTGTACCCTAGGCATGTTAGAATTTTTTTCACAAATGCCAGATGCTGAAGAAGAATGTCCTTGTTCTCTGCTTGAATCAGACAGTCGTCCAAGTAAGGATATATTTGTATTCCTCTTTGTCTGCAGAATGCAATTACTCATGCCAGGCACTTTGTAAAGACCCTGGGCGCAGTAGATAAGCCAAAGGGCAGTGCAGAGAATTGGTAATGCATTGAGCCAGCCTTGAATCTGAGGTATCTTCTGCATATTTGTCTGATTGGGACATGCAGGTATGCCTCTTTTAGGTCTAAAGTTACAAGCCAAGCGTTCTTGCCCAGCATGGGCAGTAGTTGCTGCAAAGTCAAAATTTTGAATTTTGGTATATCCAGGAATGTATTCAGAATCAACAGGTCCAGTATTGGCCTCCAGGCCTTGTCCTTTCTGGGTACCAAAAACAGTCTTGAGTAAAATCCTTGTCCCCGCTCTTGCTCTGGCACTTGTTGAATGGCCATCATGTCCATGAGGGATGAGACTTGTTTTGTGCCTCTGCCCATTGATTTTTTGGCAGATCTGGCCAGCCGTTTGTCTTTGGTAGGGTATGGAAATGGAACTTGTAGCCTTGAGACACGATATTTAGAACCCACTTGTCCTGGGTTATAATGTGCCAATTTTTGAGAAAAAAAGTGCTAATTTTCCCCCTAAGGGTGCTGCCAGGAAATAAGTGCTTGGTGCAGGCAGGGGGAAGTCATTGGGACTGTTTCCTGTAAGGTTGTGATTTGTCTTCTCCACTTTTGGAGGTAGAAGCACCCCGTTGCTTTGACCTGTATCAACCTTGAGCCTGGGTTCTGCCTCTAGGTCATCTGGGTCTACCCCTTTGAGGTCTGTCTGACACTGGAAAGGACCAATTCTTTGTTGGCCAGTGTCTACTAAACCTAGGTGGCTGTATTTGTAAGAAATCTTTGACCGTATGCATAGATTTAGCCTTGTCCTCCATTTTCTTTAACACCTCTTCTGCCTTAACACCAAACAAAGAATCATGATGTAAAGGTGCATCTAATAATTTAACTTTAACATGATCGGGCAGATTTTGTTCCTTTAACCAAGCATGCCTTCTAATTACAGAACCAGTAACTGCGGCCCTGCTGGAGGCCTCTAAAGAATCAAAACCACATTGTAAAGTATGCTTTCCAACTTGTTCAGCTGCATGCAATATATCCTGCATTTCCTTGTTTTCTGCACATTCAGAATTTAACAACATTTTCTGTTTAAGCAATGCCATGACATGTTGCTGACATTTGAGCATATGAAACTGACAGTTTAAGGCCCTTATAGCCAAGGTAGCAGATGTGTAAACCTTTTTTCCCCATCTATCCAGTGCCATAGAATCCCTATCTGAAGGGGTAGGGTTTTTTGCAGTGGAAGCCTTAACACCCTTGGGACCCTGAGAAATAGTTTCCGGGTCTGCAGCAGGGTTTCTAAAAAGGAATTTATGTGAGTCAGGAACCCTGTAATATCTGTCAGGCTTAACAGGAGCTGGAGGCAAGGAGTCAGGGGTAAGGCTTGACTCCGAAAACACATCATCTACAATGTCTCACACAGGAGGGATGGCTAGTGGCTTGTGCTGAGGTAGTAACAGGAAATCCCTGAGCCTCTTTTTAGACTCTGAAAAATCTTGACTCTCCCAGTGGAAATGCTCCCTCATGGTATGTAAGGTTTCCCCAAAAGAATAATCCTCAGGAGTAGAAGCTGAAGGTATGGATTCTTCAGCAACATAATCCTCATAGGGGGGAAAAGAATATTCCTGATCAGAAGAGGAATCAGAAGAAATGGAAACCTGATCTGAAGATTCATAGTCAGTCTCTTGCCTAGGCCTTTTATCAGGAGGGGGATGGGAACCCCTGATAGTACAGTTTTGTACCTACCATAAATGTAGATGTCCGAGAGGAATGCATCTGCAGTCTTTACAAATGGGTTGTCCTGTCGTCAGGCAGCCCTTCGGTCGGCCGGATTCCAAAGTCTGGGTCTGGCTTCGGCTGATGTCGCACTTCACCCGACGTCATTGCGGCAGTTATTCGGGTATAAAGGCATCAGCCGACGCCATTTTCCTCAGTGTTTCTTGCCCCAGATGCCAGGTGCCCGCTTGGATGGCTAAATTTGGATAAATGCCAAAGTTTCCAAATAGTAGAGAGCAAACACATAAAATAAGCATGTATGTACATATATACAAACAAATACACCATAATAGATCCCCCCCAAGCTAGCTGAAGATTGGCAAATACCCTAGGAGTACCTCAGAGGGGAAGGAGGGTGGGTAATCCTGACTGCAGATGCATTCCTCTCGGACATCTACATTTATGGTAGGTACAAAACTGTACTATGTCCTTCAAGGATGCATCTGCAGTCTTTACAAATGGGTAGAATACCATAGCTAAACTAGGGGAGGAGGAAATGAGAAAAGATTATGGTGTAGTTAGGATCCCTTGCAAAACAGCAGTGGCAAAACTAGCACAGGATCTAGAGTATAGAGGTAAGTTATAATGCTTGGCAAATGTATGCACGGAGGTCCAAGTAGCAGCCTCTATAATGTCCTTGGTAGCCACTCCTCGTAAGAAAGCTGTGGTAGTGGCTGTAGCCCTTGTGGAGTGAGGCCTGATGTTCTCTGGAGTTTTCTTTCCATGGTAGGAGTAACAAAATCTAATGATATTTCCTATCCATTTGGAGATTGTCTGTTTAGAAATTGGTTTTCCTTCCTTTCCTGTTGCATATGCTACCAGAAGCTGGTCAGTTTTTCTATTGTTTTTTGTCCTGTCCAGGTAGTAGCGTAATTGTCTGTGTACATCCAAGGTATGGAAGAGCCTTTCTCCCCTGTTCTGTGGGTTGGGGAATAATGTAGGAAGGTGGACAGCCTGATTTAAAGATACTCTGGATACCACCTTAGGCATAAATGTAGGATTTGTTCTCATGGACACTCTATCTTGATGGAAGATTAGGAAGGGTTGCACTGCCATTAATGCCTGTAGTTCAGAGACCCTTCTTGCTGAAGTTATTGCCAGCAGGAAAGCAGTCTTCCAGGATAAGTATTGTAATTCTGCTGTTGCTGCTGGTTCGAAAGGAGGAAGAGTCAGTTTTTCTAGCACAAAGTTCAAGTCCCATGCTGGCAATGGAGGTTTCCTGGGAGGTTTCACATTTTAATTCCTCTCAGAAACTGTCTGAGCAGAGGATGCGAGAAGACAGGAGGATCCAAGCTGTATTCTGCTGAAATAGCTGATGCATGTATCTTGATGGAAGAGTAGGACAGGCCTGTATGGAAGAGCTCCGCCAAGTACTCCAGGATGTTGGCTATGTTCACCAGTGTCACATCTTGCCCTTTTGCAGTACTCCAGATGAGATATCTTTTCCATTTTGCTGCATAATTCTTTCTTGTTGAAGGTCTACGAGCCTCCAGGATTATGTCTTTAACCCTTTGGGATAAATTTGGGTTAATTGCTGTTATGTAATGTTCCAGGCAGTTAGCTGCAGAGTTTTTAGGTTTGGATGCAGGATGTTGTAGTCGTTCTGTGTTAGCAGTAATGGGATCAGGCCAGTGTCCATATTTGTTCCCGGGACATGCTCCTCAGCAGTGGATACCAATGTTGTCTTGGCCAGTCTGGGGCTATCAGAATGATCCTCGGACGTTCCTCTTTGATCTTCAGAAGCACCTTGTGCATCAAAGGAAGTGGAGGGAAGGCGTATGCTGTCAGGCTTTTCCAACTGAAAGATAGGGAGTCCACCTTCCAAGCAAGTGGGTGGTAAGTCCTTGTGCAGAATTTCTTCAACTGGTGATTGAATGGGGATGCAAACAAGTCTATTTGTGGTAATCCCCATTCTCTTGTGATGGTTTTGAAGATGTCCGGATGCAGCATCCATTCGTGGGCATCTGTTGTAGTTCTGCTTAATATGTCTGCTAGAATGTTTTCCTTCCTGGTACATAAATTGCCTGTAACTGAATGTTGTAGCTCAGAGCCACATCCCATAGGTCCAGTGCCAGCCGGCATAGAGGGTATGAGTGTGTGCCTCCCTGTTTGTTGATGTACCACATAACTGTGGTGTTGTCTGTCCTTATCATCAACTGGCCTTCTTGGAGAAAAGGTCTGAATGCCTGGATTGCCAATTTTACTGCCATCATTTCTTTTAGATTTATGTGCAGATGCAGCTGGTCTTGAGTCCATAGGCCTTGAATGCACTTGCCCATCATGTGTGCCCCCCAACCGAGGTCTGAGGCATCTGTCGTGATGGTTTGTCTTGGTTGACTTTTGCAGAAGGGCAATCATGTGTTTGATTGGCAGGCCTGAGCCCACCATAGGAACTCTTGCTTCAGGCATGGGATCATTGGAATTTTGGTTTCTAGGCTGTGCTGGTGCTGGGACCACAAATTCTTTAGGTACCACTGTAGCTTTCTCATATGCAGCCTGGCATGAGGGACCAGTATTATGCAGGATGCCATGAAGCCTAGAGCTTGTAGCACTTTTCTTGCAGTTAAATGGTTCTGCTTTGTTAATGCCAAGAAGTAGAGAGGAAGTTGCTCTTTCTTTTCTGTAGTTAGAAATGCCATTTGTTTTGATGTGTCCAGTTCTGCACCGAAAGGTTATTCTTTGGGATGGAATCAGCCTTGACTTTTTTGTATTGACTGTATATCCCAGGGCTTGCAGCAGGTAGATGACTCTTTGTAAGTCTTCTGTTAGTTTGTTTTTGTTGTCCGCTTGTATCAGGCAGTCGACCAGGTAGGGATAGATTTGAATCCCAGAAGTCAGCAATGAGCGATTACTGATGCCAGGCATTTCGTGAACACTCTGGGCAGTAGATAAGCCAAAGGGCAATGCTGAGAATTGATAATGCTCTGATCCTGCAAGAAATCTGAGGTATCTTCTGCAAATTGGTCTTATGGGGACGTGCAGGTATGCCTCCTTGAGATCTAGAGTTACCAGCCAAGACTCCTTGCCCAGCATGGGAAGAAGCTGCTGTAGGGTCAGCATTTTGAATTTTGGAACAATGAGGAATGTGTTTAAAGCGGACAGATCTAGAATAGGCCTCCATTTGTTTTCTTTTCTTGGTACCAGGAAGAGTCTGGAGTAAAATCCCCTTGCTCCATAGATGGTACCTTTTCCACAGCTCTCATTTTAATAATTGAGATATTTGTTTTAGAGCTTCTGTCCTTTGAGTAGGTGGTAGGTTCGGCATTCCTCTCTTTCCTGGTAGAGTATGGAAATGGAATCTTTAACCTTGGTCTATAGTTTGCAAAATCCATTTTTCTCTTGTAATGCAGTGCCAGTTTCTTGAAAATAAGGTTAGCTTTCCGCCTAAAGGTGCTTCTAGTTGTTCCCTGGTAGGCGGTGCCACCGCCAAGTCACTGTGATTGAGTTGTTGTAGTGGTGGTGGCTGTATCCGTGCCTCGTTGGTTGTTACCCTGCCACTGGCGACCCCTGTAGGCACCCCTGGATTGGTTTCTGCCTCTAGAGTGCCTATTCCTGCCTCTTTGTGCCTTAGAGGGGTCTGGAAAGGACCAATTCTTGGAGGGCCAGTTCCTGCTAAACCTTGGATGTTGAACTTGCAAGAAATCTTTCACTGTTTGCACAGATTTTGCTTTCTCTTCCATCTTTTAGTACCTGCTGTGCAGGGGAACCAAATAAATTGACCTTGTCCATAGGTGCATCCAAAAGCTTAGATTTGACATGGCCTGGTAATGCCTGTTCTTTCAACCATGCATGCCTCCTGATAACTGTGCCAGTCATGGCTGATCTAAAGGAAGCCTCCAGTGCATCATAGCCACATTTTAAAGAATGGTTACTAACCTGCTGTATGTTATGTACCATTTCTTGAACATACTTTTTATCTAAAGATTCTTCAGAGGACAGCTTTAGTCAACTGGTCAAGCATAAACTCTTGATATTGAATCATATGAAATTGGCAGTTCAAAGCTCTAGCTGACAAAGTAGCAGAGGTGTAAACTTTTTTACCCCATCTCTAAGGACCTGGATTCCCTTTCAGAGGGGAGGGGTTTTTTAGAAGAAGTAGCTGCTACAGCTTTTGGACCCTGGGAGATAGTCTCTGGATCTGCAAAAGGAGCCTTATATAAGTGGTGATGAGTGTCCAGGACCCTGTAGTACCCATCGGGCTTAGCAGGAGCCGGAGGTAAAGTATCAGGAGCAGTGCAAGCGTCATTAAATGCATCATCAACAACAGAAAGAACTAGAGGTATAGCTAAAGGCCTATGCTGTGGCAAATGTAGAAAGGTCCTAAGCCTTTTTCTAGAGTCTGAGAAATCTTGGCCCTGCCACTGAAATTGTTCCCTCATAGCATGCAAAGTATCCCCAAAGGAAAATTCCTCAGGAGGAGAGGCTGAAGGGATGGACTCCTCAGCATCAGAGTCTTCGTAAGGAGAATAAGAAGCCTCAGGAGGGTCTGTATGTTCTGAGTCATCAGAGGAATCATCTGTGGATACTGGCTCAGGGGCTCTGCTCTAGGCCTCTTTTCTGGAGGAGGGAGAGAGGCCCTGTCTGGATGAGGCTGGGCTCCACAATTAAAGAGATGAGATCCTCAGCCAAAGAAAGCATATGGGAGCTGGTGCTGGGCCTGTGAGAGGGGGGCTTGGCAGGCACAGGTTTTGATGCTTTGGCTGCTTTAGCCCTGGCAAAGGCCTTAATAGACATAGCTGGAGGAGGCCTAGCAGCTCCACGTGCAGGGGTAGAAATATCCAGGGGGATGGTGTCTGATAAATCCTGTGAAACCGCAACAGAAGGTTGGATTTCAGAAGCCGTTTCTACCAGGTTAGAAGAGGCCTCGGTAGAAGGCAAGTTATCGGCTGAAGAAAGAACCGCTTGCTCGGCTTCGGCCGAAACCGAGACACTCGTGGTTTGCGGACCGCGAGTGTCGGTCCTTTTCTTTGCGTTTCTTGGTTATTTGCGTAGTCGGAGGATCCGACGGCATAATGTAGGCAAAATCGGAGCCGAAAATCTGTTCAGCAAAGTCCGATCGACGTCTAAGCGTCCGCCGGTTAAAAGAAGCACAGGCTAGACAAGATGCTACGTCGTGGTCTGGGCCTAAACAATGTATGCAATAGGAGTGGAAATCTTTATGAGGTATTTGTTTCCCACAAGATAAACAGTTATTAACTTTCTCTGACATCGGCTGAGGCAAGAAAGAGTCCCCAACGGGGTACTTAGCTTTATAGAAGTCTTGGTAGTATTCGGTAGTAGTAATCTCTGGATCTGACCGACCGGCACTTGCGAACAGCTTCTGCTTCGGGTGCCACGCGGCAAGAAAGACTGAGGAAAATGGCATCGGCTGATGCCTTTATACCCGAATAACTGCCGCAATGACGTCGGGTGAAGTGCGACACCAGCCGAAGCCAGACCCAGACTTTGGAATCCGGCCGACCGAAGGGCTGCCTGACGACAGGACAACCCATTTGTAAAGACTGCAGATGCATCCTTGAAGGACATCAAGGTAATCAAGTCTTCGGCCATTTTGAGTATTTGTTTTTTGCGCATGGAGGCCTGTCCATGTGGCTCTTGAGGTTGCTTCTTTGTCTTTAAAGGTGTTTTAGTCTTTGCCTTTGAAGTCGGTTTAATGTATAGGTGTTTGGGTATGAATACACCCTCAGAAGCCAGTGCCTGCTCAGCGGCTCCGGACCCATCTGAAGGATTAGCGTCAGAGGCTCCAATACTTGAGTTTCCAGCGGCATGGCCAACTCCACGTGGGAGTCGGTAGCGGCCTGTGACTCTAAAGTAGCAGTCGTCAGGGGCTGCGAAAGTGCCTCACTGAGAACCAGCGAACTGGCGACTGGCTTAGTAAAAGCTTCGTCATCGGTTTTGGGCCTCAGCTGTCTTTCTTTTTCTTTGAGTTTTTTGTGAACTCCAGTAGTCGGATGGCTTTTGATGACAATTCTGGATAATTAAATCTGCGTCCAAAGTAGTTTAAAGCATAATCATACTGACGCTTAATAGTGCGTTGGTTAACTCTAGCACAAAATCGACAACCCAGAAAATTATAATCAGGGCCTAGGTAAGGAATACAGTAAGAATGAAAGTCCTTATGAGGCATTTGCTTCCCACAAGAAATACAATTATTAACTTTTTCTGATATCAGTTCTGGAGCAAGAAAAAAGTTTCCCCAATGGGGTACTTAGCTTTATAGAAGACTTCGGATCTGAAATTCGAACTCGAAAATCTCAGGAGTCGGCCAACCAGCACTTGCAAACTGCTTCTGCTTCGGGCACCGCTCGGCAAGAAAGACTGGATAAAATGGCGTCAGCTGCTTCTTTTATACCCCTGATGACCTGACATCACGGGGGGGGGGGTGACGACAGCCGACGCAGGACCCAGGACTTTGGAATTCAGGCCAACCTGCCAGCAGGATTAGCCAAATGTAATGACTGCAACAGTGAAACACGAAGCACATCCTGGTGCTGCCATCCTTCTTTGGCACCAGCACCACGGGGAGGCCCAGGGACTGTTGGACTCTTGAATCACCCCTAGTTCCAACATCTCCTGTACCCCCTCCCTCACAGTTTGTTTGACTCTCTCAGGCACTCTATAAGGGGCCTGCCTAATAGGTCTTTGGGGTCCTGTATCCACCTGGTGCTGCCCCAGGTGGGTACACCCTGGTTTCCCAGTGAACATGTCCCCAAATTCCTGCAACACTGCTCAGATTTCTCAAACCTGGGTAGGAGACAGCTGCTGGGACATTGCTACCCCTTCCACTGAGGTGTCAGCCTGAGCCTCACTGAGGAGATCAGTCCTCAGATCTCCCTCAGACTCCTCCTGCAGTCCACTGCAAATGCTCAGTACAAGGGCCTCCCTATCATGGTAAGGTTTCATCATGTTAACATGGTACAATTTGTGCCCCTGCCTTCTGCCTAGCAGTTCCTCCATGTAGTTAACATCACTTACCTTTCTTACCACCTTGTAGGATCCCTCCCAAGCTGCCTGCATTTTGTTGTGTCTGACAGGAATGAGAACCATTACTTGCTGCCCCACAGCATACTCTCTCGCTGAAGCATTCCTGTCATACCACACCTTTTTCTGTTGTTGGGCTTCTGCCAGGTTCTCCTGGGCCAAGCCCATGAGTTCCCTGAGCCTTGTCCTGAAGTTTATGATGTATGCCACAACAGACTCCTTCTGAGACTCGCACTCACCTTCCCACTCATCTCAAATTAAATCTAGAGGTCCCCTCACCCTATGCCCATACAGCAACTCAAAGGGTGAAAAACCTGTGGATTCCTGGGGCACCTCTCTGTAAGCAAACAACAGATGGGGCAAATATTTGTCCCACTCCCTCTTAAACTGATCTGCAAATGCCTGTAGCATGGACTTGATTGTAGAGTTTAACCTCTCAACAAAACCATTAGTCTGGGGATGGTGGGGGGGGGTGGTGGTCTTCGTGTGCTTCACCCCACAGGACATCCACAGACAAGCCCGCAGGTCTGACATGAAATTGGTAACTCTGTCAGTCAGTATTTCTTTTGGGAAACCTACCCTGATGAAAGTCTTTAACAAAGCATTTGCCACCCTCTCTGCATCAATGGGGGACAAAGCCACTGCCTCAGGGTATCGTGTAGCATAGTCCACTACCACTAGGATATACTTTTTCCCTGTGGAACTTGGAGACCCACAATATTCATAGCTACCCTCTGAAATGACTCCTCAATCACAGGCAAAGCCATCAAAGTAGCTCTCACCTTGTCTCCTGCCTTGCCTACCTTTTGGCACGGCTCACAGGTCCTGCAGTACCCTGTTACATCTCTGGAAATTCCAGGCCAATAGAAGTTCTGCATAATATGCCTCTTTGTACGTTTTATGCCCATATGACCTTCAAAGGGAATATCATGGGATATGGCTAGAAGCGCCAGATCGTAGGCTCTAGGCACTACCAACTGCTGTACTCTCTCACCTTCTAGCCCTCTCTCAGGGGTCCACTCTCTGTACACTAACCCTTTGTCCCAGTATACAGATTCCCCCTTTCCTTGAGAATCAGGTGCCTCCCTAGCTACCTGCCTCAGGCCTTGCAATGTTGGGTCTGACAGCTGAGCCTGTCTCAACTGTCTCCTTTTAATCCTTCCCAGCTCCCCTTCCACAGGAAGTCTGACATCCTCTGACAGTGTGGCCTCACTGTCAGCCTGGGTATTACTACTCACCTCTACCTTTGCAGTCCCTCTATCGAAGGGAACATCAGTACCCACAAGCAGCAGTGGCTCACTTTCAGTTTCACTACTACGGAGTAGCTCCCTCCATGAAGTAACCACCTCACCAATCCTGGCTTCAAGTATGCAGTCTGTCTGGATCTCCCCAGGCTACCATACCCACATGCTTGTCTCCCAGCCTGACTGCGTGTAACTGCATAAGCACATGGTACTGCCTCATCCAAATCCTTCCCTATCAGGACATCTGCAGGATGGTAGTTCAGTACCCCTGTTGTCTCAAGACAACCTACTATTGGCATTTTGTCTTTCCCCACTTACTGGCTCCCTCACCTTTTGTTCCCTACCTTGCCTCTGTGGACATCTGTATGCCACATGGCCCCACTGGTTGCATTCAAAACATTTAACCCTAGCTCCTGAATGTGTACCAAGACTAGTGGCTTCCCTTGCTACTGGCAGGTTCTGTTGGGGCAGTCTGTGCTGCCAACCATGAGTTCCTTTAGACCCATGTTCAGTACTGGGGGTCCCTTTCCTGTGCAGGGCTGCCCTGCTTACCAGGTACATGTCTCCCGCCTTCCCCAACTCATCTGAAGTAGCACATAGTCTTATCAGCTAACCAGATCCTCATGTCCTCAAGAAAAGTGCCAAGGGCTTGTTCCCTCACCAAAAGGTCTGCCAGCCCTTCAAAAGTGTTGACCTGACATCCACTCACCCACCTATGGAAATAAGTGCTCAGTTCAGCAACATATTCACACACACTTTCATCTGCCTTGCATCTATGCTCACAAAACTTTTTCCTATACATTTCAGGTGCTAGCTTAAACAATTCTAACAAATGCTTTTTAACAGCAGTATAATCAAAACATGCAACGTCAGAAATTTTAGACAATACAGTTACAGCTTTACCGTGGAGTAAGGGGGTCAGGAACTGTACCCAGAGCCTTTGGTTAACACTATACTGTTTGCATACCCTCTCAAACATATGAATGAAACTATCAAAATTATCCCCCTCATTAAACTGCTGAAGAAATTTACTGACCTTTTGTGCTTCTTGGGTCCAGTTACTCCCTTCCCCATTACCTCCATGACTCTGGTGAAGAGTAAGCATCTCCTTCTCATGCTGCCTGTGCCTCTCCTTTTCCTCAGCTTCTAGGCATAGCAGTGTCTCATTCTCCTCAGCCTGCAAACTTTGCAGTCTCTTATTGCCCTCACTCTCTAGACGCCTCAGTCTCTCAGTTGCTTCTATTTCCACATGTCTGGCCTCCAACTCAAGTCTCTTTAGCTCCAGATGGATTTTTAAGTCCTCTGCAGAAAGGTTGAGCTGTCCATTCTCTGAGGGTATTCTATCTCCACTGCCAGTCTGATTGTCCTCCTGGTTGCTGTTTTCTGATGCAGCTGTAACCAAGGCTGCAATCAGGTTTGCCTTAGTCAGGTTTCCATGCACCAGTCCCCTAGCCTGGCAGATCTCAGCCAGCTGGCTCCTTGTCAGCTTTCCATACACCTCTGCTGACATGCTGCCTGCTCACCCTGACTAACTAAGCTAACAAAAGAAATAAAACAATTGTGATCTAATCTCTGAGTATTCACTGAGTGGCTGTCTTAAGAGTACAAAACACCTTCAAAGCTCACTGTACAGAAGCTACAGGAATTCACTCTACCCACACCACTACAAGCCAATTAGTATTTGCCAACAATTAATATGTGATGTGGATATCCCTCCGCTGCCAAACAATTAATATGTAGTGTGGATATCCCACCACTGCCAAACAATTAATATTTGACACCTGTGCCTTGGCCCAGCAATCAAGGAGCCTCAATCCTCAACACTAACACCACTGAGGGCGTTGTCTCATACATGAAGGAAAGGATAACCAATACACACAGTAAAGTGCAATTTCCCTTAAGAGCACAGAGAGATCACAGTCTGATCTGGGGCTGATCGCTCACTTGCTCTCCAGGTCCCCAATAAGACTCCCCACTGGCACAGCTATTGGGTCCAGATCTCAGCCAGCTGGGCAAGCTAAAACCTCCAGCACCCTCTCTGTCCAACCAATGCTTCGTGTCCCTGCCCAAGTAGCTGACACACCCACACTTTGAGATAAGAGTTTTTACAACCACACAGACACATCTGGGAAAGGCTGGCACAGGTTCTCCAGCTGTGCCCCTATTACCCAGACTATATGGTAGTACCGCCTGCCACCACCCAGCTAATATTTATCAGATACTCAAAGGCCCTTAAAAGGGTGTCCAATTATTGCTGTGCAATATTATTATCCAATTGGTAGTATAACTAAACAGTCAATGCTTATTAGAGTGACTTGGGACAGTAATCACTATAAATATGCAGTGTACTCTAGAGCTTAAATTATCTCTACACAAACCAGCCACAGTTGAAAGGCTTTAAAATATTTAATAATAAATAATAAAAACACAAGACAATACTTCTTACTACACAGTGCTAGTCAAGAGTTCAGAGATCACAGAGAAGTACTTAAAATAATTCAGTAGTACAGTTCTGACATCACAGAAAAACATTTAGTCTAATCTTTCTAGTTCCTAGCTGTTTCTAAGAGAAAACACAAATCTAAGATAAACTTACTTATAGTGCAAGACAGTGCTGTGAGTTGGATGGTCAAGACAAAAATGCTTTATAATCTCTGGTTTTCTCTGTTTAAATTGAAATTGCAGTTCTGATTCACATTACATCATTCTTCTCACTTTCCTGGGGTTCCCAGGCTACACATTACATCATTCTTCACACTTCCTAGGTTCCCAGGCTAACAGAAACTGCATTTACATTCTTAACATCGCCTTTTGTTATCTTGCAGCTGGTCAGGAAGCACAGCAATAAAAATACATTTGCATGTTTAAATCTAGCAATTTAACTCTTGGTTAAAACAATAGAAAGAATGTCTTCATCTAGCCAGGCTGAAGCCGACTTTAGATCAAAGGGTCACAACATGCTTTACTTGGTCAGCTTTCTGCCAGCAGAGTGTACTGTTGTTACATTTTTTTCAGTTCTACATCTAAGAGCAGATTTTTCCATTTAAGACAACAAGCCTGTGTCTTACATTAATATTTACAAATTTTAGAATTATCTATACAATTATACTGGCTAGGCTGGCAGCCTTCACACCTTCTTTTGACTTTTTTCTCCTTGCTAAACTTCCACCAAGCTTGCCATAAAACTAGTCATCTTTTTTTCTGGAAGAAGGGAATTTCTATGTTGTCGAAGACTTGGAAATAGCAGATTTCTGGGGAGATGCTGCCATGATGCAGATCTCTCCTAAGCAAAATCCACAGTGACCCACTGCAGAGTAAAATATGTACACCATACCCTTCCTCACACATCGTGCCTGCATGAGTTTCTCACACACACACGCATGCACACACATACACAGCTATTCTACTGTAGGCTACAAACCAAAAAAAAAAACACTTGTGTAAACTATCAAATTTCTTTCTCTTACACCATTTAGCCTCTGAATGTTTTACATGAAGCATGTTTCATTTCATTGACAGTGGAGTATGGATAAAAAAATAACAGTAACACAATCTGTTACCAAGCAAAGAGCTATGACAGCCATGTAGCTGCCTGCATTTCATGCGTTACCAACATCATACATGTGTGTGTGTGTGTGTGTGTGTGTGTGTGTGTGTGTGTGTGTGTGTGTGTATATATATATATATATATATATATATATATATATATATATATATATAGACACACACACACACACACACACACACACACACACACACGTACATCCACACACCATTCCCATATAGACAGGTAGCCTTTTATGTGTGTGTGTACACGGGAATGTTTGTAAAAACAGTTACGGCTCCAAGGTACCTGTTCACCGACTCCTCGGACTATGATTTTTTTTGGATTAGCAAACCTTATGAAGTGATACAGAAAAAAGTACGCTGAAGACAATGCTCCTTTACTCGGACAAGGGACCATTTCTGCATGCAAAATATCTAAAACCATTGAAATATCAAAAACATGCATTGCATTTTACTTGTATTGATGCCAGACATCAAGCAATAAAATTAAGTTCACCCTGTCCTTCTAAATGTCCAAGAAAGTTCTCCCAGCTTGGCTATAAACAGTAAAGATAGCTCCCAAAAGATTCCTTCCTCACTGAACGTATGTTGGAAGATGTGAGAAAGGGTGGGTATGTGTCTGTACATGTGTGTGTGTGTGTGTGTGTGTGTGTGTGTGTGTGTGTGTGTGTGTGTGTGTAATATTTTACTTAAAGACTAAAATATTGTCCCTCTCTCTTTATCAGATGGCTTTTTATTGAAACCGGCTTAGAGACAAAAAACACAGAGGGACAGAGAGATAGAACCACAAAGCCAATGTCAATAAAAACATTCTAATAATAATAAATATAAAGCTTATAAAGGTTATTTCTGTGGTTGGTTGGCTTTCGTTCTACCTGTAGGTTAGACTGGAATAATATATTACTTTGTTTTTGCCATAATCAGCATGTCAGACTGGAAATAGCTTATATTTAGCTTTGGCTTGAGTGTGACAGAACCACAGAAGGACAGAAAGACAGAGCCACAAACCCATCTTCAATAAAAAGCATTCTAATAATAATAATAATAATAATAATAATAATAATAATAATAATAATAACTTCTCATCACAGCTACCTGTGTCTGACTCACCATCAACCATGCTGTAGCTTAGTTCTTCAGATATGATGCTACCTCCTAACCGCTACAATCTTTCTAGTCGTTACCTGTATAAGACCAAATAAGATCCAGTGTTAAAGTCCATGTAAACCACTGTTACGGAGTTCCAGTGCCAATCTCTTAAGTAAATCAGTTATAAAACAGGACTGGCTTAGAGTAATGGCTCCTTCTTACTATAAGCTTGTGCTGCTTGTTGTCTCTTTGTCCTCTAGCACAACAATCACCCTTTTCCTCAGGATGTTCTTGATGGTTTTACTTGTTGTTGTTGTTAGGCAACTTGGCCTGTAATTCCTCAGATTTTTCTGCCCCCTCCCCTGTCCAAAGTACCTCTCATGATGTTTTTCAGTACTTTGGCTCTTCTGTATTAACCAGCCTTCTAATGCAAGCTTCATAAGAGAATCTGCCAGTGCACACCAGCAAAATTCCTAAAGGATCTTGGAAGGCAGACATTCTGTCCTTCTACCATGTCCTCCTACAGAGCAAGACATTCCCTTTCTTCCTCCTGCTTCTCTCCCCTGTTTTCCCTAATCTGCCAAACTCCATTCTAGTATAGCACCTGACCCTCTCCTTCCTTCATGAAGGGTGAAGCAAAGTATTCATTCACTACCTCCACTTGTTTCCCCATCTTCTTTGTTGTCTTCCCCCTTCTAAATCAGCTGGATTACGTCTGTATCTGCCTGCCTCCTTTGTGCTACATAAAAAACTTCTATTATACTTTTCAAGCCCTCCTGCCCATTCTCTTTGAAGTTAGTTCTTTGCTGCCCTTCTGCTTGCTTCCTTCTATCCCTTTCTTTCACCTTATATGTGTCCTGTCTTTTTCGCTGCTTGTTAGTCTTACATTTCTAAGTGACTACTCTGGTCTTTGCCTCTTTTTCATTTATTTTTGCTTCTTCTTCTTCCACTTTTTCATTCATTGGTTTACTTTTGCTGCTTCTTTGTTTTCTTCTTCAGATCCTTGGCAGTCCATCCCTAGCCCATTCCCATAAGCCATTTGCTTCTTTAACTTACCTTAGGACGTTCAATACCTTTTCATGCTCTCACCAACTCAAATCCAACTCCTAAATCAAGCATATCATCTCTGTCTTTGTATACTTACCCTCCTCCTAATCTAAACCACAGAATGAAGTGATCATTGCTAGCTAACAGCATCTTCACCTGGACATCTCAGACCCTCTCCCATCTTGATCTGGCCTACAACCAGAATTCTCTCTCTTCGGGTACAGGCTCAAACTAGCTGTCTGTGCCCCTGAGGGTCAAACACATCAATCATCTCCCACTCCTACTCAAACCTAGAGATCAGAATCTAAGTCTGAGCCTGGCAGATTTACAGCACTATGAATTTAAGCCTCTTTACCCTACTCTACTTTTCACTCCTTCTCTAATCTGTTAACATCCTCCATTGGTGAGTCAAGGAGTTAACAAAATATATCAATCCCACTAACACTGTTCTCCTTCCTCTATGTAAACCTCCAAGGAGAAAAGTCCAGGTTCTCACCCTGTCTGATCCCTCAGCCCTTCCATGGCATGGTATACTGCCTCCTCCTCTCTGACCCTGCATTTGATGTCATCTTTTATGTAGCTAGCTACTCTGCCACTCAATTCCCTCGTGTCATTCCTGAACAATCTTGTGGGTTTCTAATACCATGATGGGAATGGACCCCATTCCTAAATCAAAGTATGATTAAAGTCATGAAATTAGTACTGTTTCAATCCTTGATGTCAGCCAGAAGTGCTCTTCACAGCAACTGCAATGTGTCCAGTAATGACTCAATGCAATTCCTATGGAGTTACACGTATCGGTGACATATCTAAATATGATTGTGGATTCCTTTTATAAGACCCGTTGCTCTTACTACTATTGGAACTGTCTGGGTATCTTTCTTCCAAATTGTTCTCATTTCTGCCTGCAAATCCTTGTATTTTATGACTTTGTGTCTCTCTGTACGCAAGACACTGTAGTCACTGGGTGTAGTGATTTCACTGATCAATGCTACTTTTGTCTTTTTTCCATGAACCACTATATCTGGTTTTCTTGCATCTATCATTTGAACTGCTGGTAATGGGTGATCCCATGTGATGTAGACTTCATTTTCTATGATGCTTTGTGGCTCACATTTCCAGTGTTTTTCAGGTACTTCAGTACCATAATGTTTGCACAATTCCCAGTGCAACAGTCTTGCCACATTATTATGCCTTTCAGTACACAGTCCTTCTGCCATTAGTATATCACAACCAGCAACAAGATGTGCAACTGTTTCCAGTTCTGTTTTACAAAACCTACATTTATCGGTTTCTCTCATATGGACTTTGTAAACCAACGTGTACTTAGTCAATTGTGTTGGGCCGCCAATATTAACCTTTCATCTGTTGATTTCAGTTCGCCTCTCCTTAACCATTCCTGCATTCGATCCTGATAAACATGATGTTGTTTCAGGAGTTTTCTATACTTGCAACTCTATTTATGGATTTGGCACACTTCTTGCCTTCTCTTCTGATCCTTCACCCTATATTCTTTCTTTTGTTTTTTGGCACATTCAGTTGCTACCTGATTTTTATCTACTTCAGGCTTTATTTCCATTCCCACTTGATGCTGATATGCTTCTGCTAGACGAAGAAGGGAAGTCATATTACACTTATTCTCATGTTTCAAATATTTATTATTTATTTATTTTATTTATTTTACATTTGTTGACCAGGCTAGTCTAACTGGATATATGTCCATTTTCAGTAGAGTCCCGGGGAGAAAAGCTCCACATTAAAACAGATAAACACACAGAGTATTAAGAATTCAGTTACAGAACATTCAACTTCAGATACAGATAGGTTGCTAGATAAAAACAGGTGTTTAAGGTAATTTAGCAAACATTGACGGAACAGAAAAATCGAATAAAAATAAGATAAGATAATCCTTAGTTTTTTTTTTTGTTTTGTTTTTTTTTTTTTGTGAACACTGTGGGAAGAAAGTCTTCAGAAGGATATGGGAGATTCCCATCTCAAAGTTATAAGTAAGGAACAGAAGAACAGGGTAGTTAAAAACAGGATTGGGAGAGTAAGTGGAGGGGAAGAAACTCATCAAGAGACAGAAAGAGGTAAATTGCATCTTCCTTAGGTGCAATAAGAGCAACTAGAAGATAGAGGCCTTAAAGTGGCAATAAAGTGAGTAAGAAACCTGGGAAGACTGATTATAATGAAAATAGACAGAGATAGTCTTAGTCAGGGTTTGAACAGGGACATAGCCAATGGTTTGTAAGGTATTGTTTTAGTTTCTTTTTGAAGAGTGTAGTTGAAGACAGAGATGTAAGTTCACTGGGAAGTATGTTCCAACTTTTCCCCACAGTATTAGAGAAAAGGGAATCTCCTGCTTTGTTGTTGGGTTTATGTATGGATACCAGAAGTTTATTGGCTGAGCGTAGGTTTGTAAGATTTTTATATGGGCAGATTAGACTAGTGAGAATTGGTATGTTTTCTGGGTGATAAAGGGTTTTATGGGCAATAATCAGTTGATGAAATAAAATTTGCAATTCAAGCCAACCAAGCTGCTTCAGATTTAGGTAGTGGTGAGTTCTAAAAGGGGAGCTGGTAGCAAATCTGGCCAGCTTGTGGAGGTTGCATTTGGATATATAGGAGAGGCATAAAAGAGAGTAGAGATAAGGTGGGTTTGGACAATAGTAGTTCTAGCTATGGGAGTAAGGAAGGGCTTTATTTTGTAGAGGGAGCCTAGTTTTCGGTTTACTGAATTGATTGTGATGTTGATGTGAGTGTCATAGTTAAGGTTGTGGTCAATAGTTACTCCTAAGAGTTTGGTAGTAGTGTCAGGAGATATGACTGTACCAGTTTTAGATTTGATAGAGAAGTTAAGTGGGGTGGACTTTTGAGTAGGAGTAAACAGCAAGAGTTTAGTCTTTTTGGGGTTAAGGAGGAGACACCGCTGTAGAAACCATTCTTCTACAAGCTCAAAGGTATTCTGGGTGAGGGACTGCAGTTCAGTCGGCCCTGTGGCTGAGGATATTAATGTGGAGCTGTCTGCATATTGTATAGTTACAGCTTGGGGGATACTAATAGATAGATCATTTATAAAGATAGAGAACAGAAGAGGGCCCAATATGGATCCTTGGGGTACACCAAGGGTGACAGGTAGGTGGGAGGATAGAGTGTTTTCCCATAGCACTGCCTGTTGCTTGTTGTCTAGGTAGGACTTGAACCACTGTAATGCTTGAGTATCAAATGAGAGGGACTTGAGAAGATTCAGCAGTAGCTGATAGTTAACCAAGTCAAATGCTTTTGAAAGATCAATAAAGATAGCAGAGGACGGGGTATTATTGTTGTGATTTTTGTTGATGTGGTCAGAGAAGGAAAGGAGGGCAGTAGTGGTGCTATGGAAAGGTCGAAAGCCATGCTGGGAGCTGGCTAATAGGCTATTTTGAAGAAGATGGTCTAATAGTTGATGGTGGATGCATTTTTCCATGATTTTAGCTATGGGAGAGAGAAGGGCAATTGGACGGAAGTTTGAAAGTTCTGTTGAGTTGCCAACTTTATGTAGTGGGATGATATGCGAAACTTTCCAGATGGATGGGATAGTGCCTTCAATAATGGTTCTATTTATAAGGATAGAGATTGGGTAGGCAATAACTTTGGCTGCAGTTTGAAGGTATTTAGAAGGCAAGTGGTCTGCCGAGGGGGTAGAGGGTTTGAGTTTTTGAAGGAGGGTACAGATGAGGGATGTGGGGACAGGGTGGAGTTGGAAAGTGGGCGGTGAGGTATGTGAGGAGGAGGGCAGATCAGAGGATACATGAGGTAGAGAGTTAGCAAGTGACTGGATGGCTTCAGTAAAGAAGTTATTGAAGGAGTCAGCAATTTGTTTGGGAGTGTCAAGGGTAATTCCAGATGGGGTTGGTGTTTTAGAATTGCCTGGGTGAATGAGTCTAGTGATACCTGACCAGAATTTCTGTGGACTTTGATGGTTGGTATTTTGAAGTTAGAAGAAGAAGTTTTTTTTGTCTGAAATTATAGATGTTTTAGTAGAGTTTCTGAGTTGCTTAAATTTTAAGTGATCAGATGGGTTTTTAGAGGTACGCCATTTGGCCCAGAATTTGTTTCTTAGCAAAATTTTTTTCTTAGTTTCCTTAGTAAGCCATGGTGCTGTTTTGGTGGTGTTCCTAAGGGTGCAGGAAGGGGAATGGTAGTCTAGGATTTCAAGGAACTTGGAATTGAAGTATGCCACAGCTTCCTCAAGTAGGAGGTATTTTAATGGTGTCCAGTTACATACACTCAGTTCATTTAGGAAATGTTCCGGGTTGAAATGTTTATTTGAGCGAGTAGTTCTAAAAGTTGTAGGGCAGGGGATATTAATGTTATGTCAAATTATATAGGTTAGGGAGTGATCACTAAGGTCATCTGGCAGGATACCTACATTATAGGTTATGGACTGGGTATTTATTAGGATCCAATCTAGGGTGGTTTCTTTGTTGGTGGGTTTATGGGTGCAAGTAGGTGAGGTGATAATTTGGGAGAAGCCATATAGACTTATGTGATTAGTAGGGTTATCAGTATAACAGGTATTCCAGTCTACATTAAAGTCACCTAGCACAATGGTTTCCTGGGGATAGTTAATGGACAGCCAGCAAAGGATATTTTCTAGGGAGTTTATGTTATTACCTGGAGGAAGATATGAGCATAAAATGTAAATGGATTTACAAGTATTTAGCTGTAGCTTAGTGATAAGAATTTCAGAGTTGGTATTGGATGGTGGGTGAGCATCTAGTAGTGAAAGTTGGAGCCCTGCTTTGTATATTAAGGCCACACCCCCGCCCTTCTTGTCAAGGCAATCCACTCTTAAAATGTTATATACAGGAGGGGTGATTTCATAGTCTTGGGTTGATGGTTTTAACCATGTTTTGGTTAAGCAAAGGATGTCAAAGTCATGTACATCCAGTAGGGCATGAAGGTGAGTAACTTTATTGTTCACACTTCATATATTTAAGTGAGCTAAGAAGAGGGAGTTATGAGGCCTTGTAGGGGGTGTGAGGGGCAGAGGTAGAAGGTCTACTTGGGGAAGCAGGACTAATGTTGGTAGGGCCTGGATTGGGATGTATATCACCATATAGTAGGAGGTGTAGGTGTAGTATATATGTGTGGATTAGAGAAGGATTCAGTATATTATGTCCTCTCTTGATAAGGTGGTGTTTATAGTTAATATGGGTGACTCTATGATACTTTGGGAGGAAATAGTTGGTAGAGGATGTTATGTTTATGTGTTTAAGGCTGATTGGTAAAGCAGGAGGGATTGTTTGTTTTTTGGGCTGGTGGAAGCTAGAGTAACTGAGATGTTCATAGGCAGTTAGGGTATAGGGAATGCAAAGGAAAGGAAGAATTGAAAATAGAAGTAGTGGTTTGCGGTAAGTTGATAAGGATGGAATAGGCATTGTTCTGCTAAAGTAGAGGGTGGGGAGTGGAAGGGTGAAGTGTATGTTAAAATAGGAGGAGTGTCTTAGAAGATGGATAGCTTTAACGAGTTATGGGATGGGATAGGATAATGGTGCAAGTGGGTGTGGTTCTAGAGGTATAAGGTCAGATGCAGTGGGGTAGGTGGAATTTGGGGGTAGGGGAGTGGAGTGAGCCCGCAGGGTGAACAGAGTGGGTAGAGCTAAGTAAAGGAAGAAGACATGAGGAAAACAATCAGTGGAATGCTGACGACTAGAGGTAAGTTAGGAGGAGGTAGCTGAAGGAGGTAATAGAGGTAATGATTGTTTGAGTAGGTTGGGTAGATAAGAGAATTATGGTGAATGTAAAAGGGAAAAGTGGGACAGAATGAAACAAGTAAGGTAAAACTACTTACCTAAGAGAGTCTATTTAGAAGCTGAAGGCTAGGTATACTAGGAAAAGGGTGCCCTCTAGTGGGTAAACACTGTACTGCTACAGTAGCTTGTGGGGGGGGGAGTGGGTTTAGGACTAAGGGTGGGAAAAGTGAAGTCAAGTGCAGGAGCAACAGGAGGGAAGGGATGAAGGTAGAGGAGTAAGGCTGCTGGCTATCCTGACAGGGAAGGAAAAGTTACTACCTACTTAGTTTAGAAAAAATATCTTTTTCATACAGTAACAAACATACTTTCTGGCTTCCTTGAAGGGATGAGTTCAGGGAGTAGATAACCTCCTTTCCTTGATTTTAGGAAGAGACAGCAGGCACTATTTAATGCAGGGACTCAGGGTCTTCATGTAGGGCAGGTTATAAACAGGACAGGCAGCTAGGCAGGCTGAGTAAACACAGGGAGAAAGAAGAGAAAGTAGTGAAGAAAAAAGAAAAAATAAGTTAGCAGTTGAGCCAAGTAAAAAAATGTCTTAGTCAGTTAAACAATATAATAGAATCCACTCTAAATCAATTTAGCTGTGTAAGAGGGGTGTGCAAAGAAAATAAACCTTTAGGTTATATCAGTCAGTTACAACAATAGTATAGTGAGAATTTATTATCTAGTAAGCAAATACAAACAAATTAGAATCACTATAGCAAATATAGAGTATTAGCAGTTCAATACAGTGTATGCATGACTACAATGCAGATTAAATTCCATTTTTATTAACCAGTAAGCAAATACAAGCAATTAGAATCACTATAGCAAATATAGGTTGAGTATTAGCAAATATAGGTAGAATATTTCACTATGTTTAGCTCTTGTAAGGTCAGCAGATATGTATGCAGTCACACAACTGCAGATCTATACATGTAATCAATTTCATGGAGGCCCTTCCCTCAGAATGGGGAATATATAAAATTGGTATGCATTGATTTTTATAAATCATTTAATGAGCATGAAGCATCCATCATGTTTTCCTGTCCAATCTAGCCAACACCTTTTGGGGCTAGTCAATCACTCCAAAGCTGTAAGTTAAGAGGAAGAACAAATTGGTTTATAACTTGAACTTTATTCCTAGATGTGAACTCTGTGTTCAGGATTAATTAAAGTCTTCTAAAATATTCCTTACTGAGTTTTATTCACATTTGTTCATGTTTTATTGTTAATCCTTCATCAGTTCCCAAATATTTATACACTCTCTCTTGCTCAAGTTCTTTAATATCAGATTCCTGTCCCAAACTGATGTTTTCTTGGTGCTGCAGTTTTCCTGCTTTAAATGTTGCTTTTGCACATTTATCAAGACCTAATGACATTCTTATACCATCTGAAAAAGTTTTGACAACTTGCAGTTGTGGTTTCAGTTCCTCATCTGATGAGCTACACAGTTTTAAACCATCAACAAAGAGAAGATGAGAGGTCTTTACACTTTGTTGCTGTCGGGTCTATATCATTTGAGCAAACGCTTAACTGAGCGAATCACTATTTGTCGAAAAGTATTAAGCAAAAGCTCAATTAAGCAAACACTCGGTTAAGCAAATTCTTCCCAGGGAAAGGACGTAGCTGGCCATCATCAGGTATTTGCCCTTTCCCCAATGTAGTGCAATCTTGCAGTTGGTATATTTAGTTAGAGGGGGTGTGGGGGTGTTAAGCCCCCAATTTTGCAGAGTTTTAAATTTAGTCTTGTTTGTTCCGATCAGTCAATGGGCAGCTGTTTTTTTCCCTGGGAAACGTTTCGCTTAACCAAGAGTTCTCTTAATTAAGCTTTCAGTTCGCCAAACAGTGAGTCGCTCAATTAAGCATTTGCTCAAGTGATATAGACCCATTGTTTTCTGGGAGCCAAATTATAGCCATGACCTAATATGTTAAGCCGACAGTTTAATGGGTTAAGGGCAAGGCAGAAGAGCAGCGGTGACAGAGAGTCACTCTGGAATATCCCCCTTTGGATTTTTAACCCTAGAATAATAATTTGTCCTTTACAATGACTTAACTGCAAAGTGGTTTGCCACTGTTTCATGGTCGCTGTGGTGTAGTTTATCAGGTAGGGTGCATCTTATACATTTTTAAGCACTCTTTTTTTCTATGAAGGGATACTGTCAAATGCTTTTTTGTAGTCTATCCATACCATACTTAGTGGAGAACTGTAAAAAGGAGAACAATCTAAGACTTTATTTAACAACAAATGATCCTTTATTCCATATGGCTTTCTTTTATTACCCTTTTGTTCTACTGCCATGATTGAGTTTTCTTCTAAATGAATATAAACTCTGTCAGCATCAATTCCAGTGTATAGTTTATATGTCATCGGAAGGCAAATTATTGGTCTTTAGTTTTAGGGTAGCTTGTAAGTTCACTCAAGAAGGAGCATTGTTTTTCCTGTTATTAGCCAGACTAGTGTCTTTTCGGGTGCATTCTAAACAGTTCTTACTCATGGCTAAATCTTTGTGCAAAGATGTTAATACTTTAGCCAGAAGGTAGGTAATGCATCTGGGCCTGGGGTTTTCCAGTTAGAAGCATTTCTTAACTTTGTTTCAATCTCTCTGGTTGTTACTTCATCCCATTTCATATCCTGTACATTTGAACTTCTTATTCTTTTTTTTACTTCTATCTATTTAGCATCTTTGTTATGTTCCACAGGATCTTCAGAAATACCTCTCCAAAATGTGTCTATTTCTTCTTTTTGTTGGTGGTCTTTCAATTCCTTTTACCTGGTTTCCCAAATTCTCTATAAAACTTTCTTGGGTCATCAATAAATTGCTTATTTTGTACTTTCCTTTATATTTATCTGTGTATCTCCTAAGTTTTTCTGCCTGTGCTGACGTTTAGTCTATTAATTGCAACAGTACATGATAAATCCTGATCTTTTGCGCATTACTTTTATCACGTCTATCTTTCCGAGTATTTTTGTTGATCTTTTCCCTCTTCTATAC
Organism: Protopterus annectens; assembly: GCF_019279795.1. Taxonomy (NCBI): domain Eukaryota; kingdom Metazoa; phylum Chordata; order Ceratodontiformes; family Protopteridae; genus Protopterus; species Protopterus annectens. Next base: position 984,208,604 of record NC_056739.1, on the reverse strand, counting down.
TCTTCTAACAGTGACACTTCTTTTCTTAATTGCTTTGTAGTTTTCTCTGTAAAATAATTCCACAATAACATTCGATTTCTCCTCGTCCTTTCCCTTGCTACCTTGTGTTCTTGAGGCAAAACTTTATCTGTTATTCTGTTATATCACATGAATCTCTACAGACAGTCCTAATTACTGTGTTCATTTGTTTTATCAAACTTCTAACTTTTTGGGTTTTATTGACCTTCTGCAGTCTATTTCTTTCATTGATCTTAATATGTCTATCCATCACTATTAAATCATGCAACTCTTCTTTTAGATCATTTTCTTCTAAATTGAAGGCACATTCATTATTCACCACTTCCTGTGGGCAATCTATAGAAAGTTCCCAAACTTCTTCCTGTGCCACATTTTCTTCAGTTTCTTCCTGTGTCATCCATTGCTCTTTTATATGGTAACTAATTGGCCTATTACTCCATGGCACTGACTGTGTCAAAGTTGCCACAGTTTCCAGTTCTTTTCCTTGCTGTATAGCTTCAATTGAACATTTGTACTTGTTTCCTATGGGAGACTCCAAAGTATCGTCATATGTCAACTGAATAGATGCTTCCTGCTCCACTGGTTTCTCCTTAATTTGGGTGCCCATTGCTCTATCCTGTTGTGTTGTTATCCGAGTTAAATTTTCTACACAAAATTCTTCACTTTGCAGGTAATCCATAACCTCAGTTTCTATTTGTTTGACTTTTCCATTACTAATCCTCTTTGCTACTTTTCCTGTTTGTTTTCTTATTTTTTTGTATTGTAAAATTTCCATATCTGGATGTCTTCGAGTGTATTTTTCTTCAAATATCTTTGGTGCTGCTCTTTTTGCATCGATTAGTTTTGCTTTCTCCTTTGCATAAATATTGCACCATATTAAATCTCTTTTTCTTTCCCAATGTCCATATATATTTTTTTTATACACTTCAAACATCTCTAAATTTTCTTCTTTAAAATTTCGCACTTTCTCAGTTGCTTTTCCAAACAGCACAAGGTTTCTTGCTCTATATAGTGTTTTTCATGGATCTGTTGTACTTATGAACACAATTTTTTATTTGAAGGTTCTGATAGCTTTTCTTGTAGAAGTACTTTTTTTCCTCTAACTTCTGTCTTAATATTTTTGTAATTCTTTTGTCTAGAAATTCTGGGCCTCTTGCATAATAGTAACAATACATAATTTCATTCTTATCTTCAACAGTCCACTCTATCATCTGTTTGGCTCTTTATTGGCCTATCAGTTTTTGTGAATTTTGTGAACTGCTACTTCCTTCTACAACATGGGGCCATCCTCCCCCTAGGCCTGGCCTAGCCCCATTGTAGGAATATTTCCATGTCTTGAGGATTCTACACTGTCATTTTTTCTAGTTCTGGTACCAGTGCGCCTACCAGGATTGGGCACTTTTTTTTATCCTGAAACTTGTGCACCCGGCTATCTTCTTTACTCTTTTAACTTACTTCTGTCCATGATATATGCTATATAAAATACAGTCTACATATCAGTGTCGTCTTGGTGAGATTTTGTGAAAAACAAGATTCACCTCATGAAGCTACTCACCAAGACTTGAGGATGAATTCGATTCCAGCAATACTTTTCTCCTTTTGCTGATTTTTATCATCTTTCCATTCAGACCTCTGTGTCATTCCTGAACAACCAGTACTGAAGGACCTCCTTGTCCCATTCCCTTGTGTGACTGGTCCAAGTTCCCATGATGCCACTGTTCACCATTCACTCTTGCATCACTGCTTGCATATATTCCATCTTCGTACCCAGACTTCTTATGCTGCACAGTAATACTACCCAGCCATGCTCCAAGTCACATTGCTTGTTCTGTGTCCATTTCTGCCTTCTGTCTACTGCTTCAGTACTTACCTACTACTTCTGCTTCTCTGATGCCCTCTCCTGACTCATGTCTTACTTTAAAGGTACAATCATAGAGATATACTTTTACAACCCTGCTCTGAGCACACCTGTATATTTTGGACTAAGGTGGACTCTGTGACATAACTTAGTCTGTCTATCAGATCTCTCACTGTCTTCCTACCACAACCAAACTCTTCTCACTTGTTCCCTGCCATAGTCAACCTTAATATTATTTAATCCTCTGCTACTACAGGGAGTATTTCTGAGAATGTCACCTCCAACTGCTTATACTGACATCTCACTGCCATTTCCATGGACCTGTCTGTTACCACCTCAGCTATCTCCTGTGACAGCTAACTGGAGCCTATCTGCACAACAACATGCATTTACCGCTCTCCCTTGGTGACCACCTTGGTCACCTCCTCCCATGTCTTCCTATGTTTTACTCAATGACTGGTTTCACTGTACTCTAATCTTGCCTTTACTCCTCTCTCCTCTACCAAAATTCTTATCTCCTATAGCATTTTTTTTTTATTTTACATTTGTTAACTGGGAAAGTCCAACTGGATACATATCCATTTTCAGTGGAAGCCCGGGGAGAAAAGCTCCAGAAGTACAAACTTTATTTAACAAATACAGAATACAATTAAGAGTATAATATCAACAGTTCAGATAATGCATATATATAATTCCAGGAGAAATGAATAGAAAAAGACTGTTGAATTAAGTTAGGCAGAAAGGATTAGAATGCAGTATGCTGTCTGGGTAGACGTGCCAGTAGCAATGAGGAGGAAAAAATGGCAGCAACTTAGCAAGTGAGCTGAGGGAGATTAACCTGGGCGCTAGTGCAGGTACATATCCAGTGGTTGGTGAGATCATTTTTTACTGCAATTTTAAACTTTGTTAGAGAGGGTTCGAGTGTTATAGCAGGAGGAAGTAAGTTCCAAGTTTTTGCTATGTAGTTAGATAATGATTCTCCATACAATATAGCATTATGCAAACTTAAGCCTTGCCAAGATACTACCAATTTTTAGCATCCATTACATATCAGCACCTGTCATCAGAACCTGAACTAGGATGAGAAACAATGTAATGCGATTCATTTTTTGACACAGTCATTGTCCCTGATGCACTTTTTAACAAAGGAATGTATCATGTCACCTTGAAATATAGTAGTCTCCTAGGTCACATAGACTACCACTGATCTGGAAGCAGTCTCCCAGTCCAACAACAGTTAAAGAGGGTGACAATCCCATTTCTGAGTAAAATGCAGCATCCTAAGTGCCTCGTTCCATTATTTCAGATTCCTCATCCCTTATTTGTTACTGAGATTAAACTGAACAAATGGCAGAGAACAATACAGATGCAAATTGCAATGCACAAACTTTGAAGGGACTGCAAAGTGAATATTCCCATTTTACCACAAATCTGCAAGGTCAGCCTAGTACAGATGGTAATATAAAGTACAGTTTTGTACCTACCATAAATGTAGATGTTCGAGGATCCACATTGCTGCAGTCCTAACTATTGGGTAGTCCGCTGTCCAGTCGGCCCGAATACCAAAGTATATGGCTGACGTCGGTCAGGGCGCATTAGACTGACGTCAGTACGTCAGGGTACTAATGCGCATGACCGACGTCATATCCTCAGTCTTTTCTTGCCCCAGATGTCAGAAGACCCTGAAAAGATAAGGCCAAAACCAAAAACTCCAAACATACCTGCACCAAAAATATGTACAATATATACAAAATTACCAGAATATAACCTCACCTACACAACCACCCCTAAACACAGAGGGGAAGGAGGGAGGGTAAATTGGACTGCAGCAATGTGGATCCTCGAACATCTACATTTATGGTAGGTACAAAACTGTACTATGTTCTTCATTCCACATTGCTGCAGTCCTAACTATTGGGTAGAATCCCAAAGCAGAGGTAAGGGAGGCTGGCAAATCATAAGGAAGCAGGAACTGACAACATGCCTTGCAAAATAGCTGTGGCAAAACCAGCCCTAGACTTAGAGTAGAGAGGAAGGTGATAATGCTTAGAGAAAGTATGCACTGAACTCCAAGTAGCTGCCTCCAAAATATCCTTAGTTGCCACCCCTTAGAAATGCTGTAGAAGTGGCAGTAGCCCTAGTGGAATGAGGCCTAATCCCAGCTGGAATCTCCTTGCCATGATGGGAATAACAAAATGCAATGCAAAACCCAATCCACCTAGAAATAGTTTGTTTTGACACAGGCTTGCCCTGCGAACTCAAAGCAAAAGAAACAAACAACTGCTGAGACTGCCTAAAATCCTTAGTCCTGCTCAAATAATAACGCAATTGCCTGTGTACATCTAAAGTGTGCAAAATCTTTTCCCCTTTATTTTGGGGATCTGCATAAAAGTAGGCAAATGAATAGTTTGGTTTAAAGCCACACTAGAAACCACCTTAGGCATAAAAAAAGGATTAGTACGTAAAGATACCCTATCCTTATGAAAAATCAAAAAAGGCTCTACCGCTATAAGGGCCTGCAACTCAGAAACCCTTCTTGCAGAAGTAATGGCCAACAAAAAAGCAGTCTTCCATGACAAGTATTTCAATTCAGCAGTAGCCGCAGGCTCAAAAGGTTGTAGAGTAAGTTTCTCCAACACAAAATTGAGATCCCAAGCAGGAGTAGGAGCTCTAAGGGGGGTCTTATATTCTTTGCCCCTCTAAGAAATTGCTTGAACAAAGGATGAAAACAATGGTGGGTCACAATCATAGTGAGCTGAAATTGCTGCAGCATGAATCTTAATGGAAGAGAAAGACAAACCTTTGTCCAATAACTCAGTAAGATATTGAAGAGCCACACTCAAATTAGGCTCAGAAATCTCCAAATTGTTTGCTGCACTCCAAAATAAAAATCTCTTCCATTTTTCTGCGTACACTTTTCTTGTACTAGGTCTTCTGGCTTCCATAATCACATTTAAAACTTGTTGAGGAAGTTGAGACCTGCTGTCTTTCAAAACAGAATATGCCAGGCTGTTAGATGAAGAGAGTGAAGCTTGACATTGAGCAGGTGACCGTCCTCTGAGACAACAGGTGTGGAATCAAGGGTAAAGGCCATGGAGGCTTCCTTACCAGACTCCTCAGTAATGGGTACCAGTGCTGCCGAGGCCAATCTGGAGCTATTAAAATCATCCTTGGCTTGTCTTGTCTGACCTTTAGAAGCACCTTTAGGAGAAGAGGCAGAGGTGGAAAAGCATACACATGAAGATTTTTCCAACTGAAAGAAAGAGCATCCACTTTCCAAGCTGTGTGATGAAACCTCTTTGTGCAAAACTTTAGCAGCTGGTGGTTTAGTGGAGAAGCGAACAGATCTATGTCTGGAGTTCCCATGACACTGTCAATTTTGAAATACATGAAGATCCAGTTTCCACTCGTGGGGATCCATGATTTGTCTGCTTAACACATCTGCTAAGGAGTTCTGTGCTCCGGCAGAAACCTTGCCTGAAGAGTTAGTTGCAAGCTGAGCGCAGTCTCCCATAAAATCATTGCTTGCCTGCACAATGGGTAAGAATGTGTTCCCCTTGTTTGTTGATGTACCACATGACAGTTGTGTTGTCTGTTAGAATCAACACCTGCCCTGGAAGAAGTAACTCCTTGAAAGCCATTAATGCAAACTGGACTGCTAACATCTCTTTCATGTTGATATGTAGATGCTGTAGTCTGGCAGGCCACTTGTCTTGTATCCACTTTCCATTTAGATGAGCTCCCCAAGCAATGTCTGAGGCATCTGTCGTTAGAATCTGACTCGCCTCTGGCCGGGTCACAGAGAGTCCCTTGTTTAGGTGACATTCCTGAGCCCACCACAAAAATTCCTTTTGAATGCAAGGTATTATTTGAATGACAGTGTCCAAATCCTGGCAGTGCTGTGTCCATACATTTTGAGATACCATTGCAGCTTCCTCATATGCAGTTTGGCATTGGGAAGCACCAGAATACAAGATGCCATGAACCCTAAGGCTTGAAGGACTGTCCTTGCAGTCAGCCGGACTGAAGAGATAGTTGATGGAAGTAACTGGAAAGATTCTTTTGTTTGTCCGGGGTTAAAAAGGCCATCTGGGCTGCTGTATTCAGTCTCACACCCAGAAAGCACATGTCTTGAGAGGGTACTAGACTGGACTTTATTTCGTTCACAGAATACCCTAGGCATCTTAGCACTGCTATGACATATTCCAAATGCTGTAGAAGGTCTTCCTTTTCTTGAGCCAGAATCAGGCAGTCGTCCAGGTAAGGATAGATTTGAATACCTTCTAGCCTGAAGTAAGCTATCACTGGAGCCAGAACCTTTGTGAATACTCTGGGCGCAGTAGATAAGCCAAAGGGCAATGCAGAGAACTGATAATGAGAATTTCCAGCTCGAAAACGCAGATACTTCCTGCAACTTAGTCTTATAGGCACATGAAGGTAAGCTTCCTTGAGATCTAAAGTTACCATCCAGTGATCTTTGCCCAGCAGAGGTAAAAGCTGTTGTAACGTCAACATTTTGAACTTGGGAATGTCCAGATAAGTGTTGAGGATAGATAAATCCAAAATTGGTCTCCACGTGTTCCCCTTCTTCGGTACTAGGAACAGGCGAGAATAAAATCCTAGGCCCCTTTCTGGCACAGGAACTGGCTGAATGGCCCCTATTTGGAGCAACAGAGAAATTTGCTTGTGAGCCTCTGTTCTTTGTAGAGGAGGAATGTCTGGCATGCCTTTGAAAGGAGGCAAGGTATGGAAATAAAACCTGTAACCGTGGTGAATGATATCCAGAACCCATCTGTCTTGGGTAATTAAATCCCAATTTTCTTTGAAAAGAGACAGCCTTCCTCCCAAAGGTGCTGCCAGGCGAGAATGTACTGGCAGCTGAAAAGGCAGGTCATTGGGTCTGCTTGAAAGGACTGACCCCTGCCCTCACCAGAAGTCTGAGCAGGGGAACTCCTGTCCTAGGCCTAAAAGAACCTTGAGCTCTGCCCCTACCACGTCTAGACCTACCCCTAGACTGGGAATCATAAGCAGGATAAGTCCATCCCTTAGAAGGCCAATTCCTACTAAACCGGAGGCTGCACCTGCAAAAATCCTTAACAGTTTGCATAGACTTAGCCTTGTCCTCCATTTTCTTTAAAACTGCTTCCACAGGAAAACCAAACAACACATCAGACTGTAAAGGAGCATCCAAAATCCTTGTTTTAACATGCTCAGCTAAATTCTGATCTCTCAACCAGGCGTGCCTACGAAGAACAGAACCAGTGGCCGCCACCCTCGAGGAGGCCTGCACAGCATCAAAACCACACTGCAAGGAATGTTTACCCACCTGTTCAGACACATGAACTAAATCCTGCAACTCTTTACACTCAATACCTTCTGCCAGAGCATCCACCTTAGATTTCAATTGTGAAAGGAGATAATTCTGATATTTTAACATGTGAAACTGACAATTCAACGCCCTCATGGCTAAAGTGGAAGAAGTATACACTTTCTTTCCCCATCTATCCAAAGCCCTTGCCTCTTTATCAGGAGGAACAGGATTTTTAACAACAGAGGCCTTCACACCTTTAGGCCCCTGAGAGACAGTTTCCGGGTCTGCCCTAGGACTCTTAAAAGATACTTATGAGCTTCAGGCACCCTATAGTACCTATCCGGTTTAACTGGGGCAGGAGGCAAAGAATCAGGATTCAGGAAGCCTCTGCAAAACATCTTCCACCACATTCAGAACAGGAGGTATAGCTAAAGGCCTATGCTGGGGTAAAACAAGAATTCCCTAAGCCTCTTCCTGGAATCAGAGAAATCTTGACCTTCCCATTTAAAATGCTCCCTCATGGAATGCAGAGTCTCTGAAAATGAAAAATCCTCAGGAGGAGAAGCTGAAGGAGTAGAATCATCCACATCCGAATCAGAATAAGGAGGAAACTCCTGCAAGTCTTCAGCCGAAGACTCAGAAGCCTCCGAACATTGCTCAAAACTCTCAAACTCAGGTTCCACCCTAGGCCTCTTATCAGGAGGGGGCATAGAACCTCTAATCATAGTAATCAAATCCTCTGCCATTTTAAGCATATGTTTCTTAGGCAAAGACCCTGAAGCACTAGGAGAAACCCCCACTGAAGCTAAACTTGGCCTGCCTCTCAAAGAAGCCTTGGAAACAGAAGGGGAGGCTCTAACCACCTTAGGAAGAGAGGGAAGAACAGCCACCTGAGAAGCCTCAGCCTGGCCTACTTCCTGAGAGGATACATCCTGTAACAGTAAAGTCTCTCCCTGAGACTCCAAAGAAACTCCTGGCAGAACCTCCGGCTCCACTGAGCCTTCTAAAGAACCGACGCCTGGGACTGTCGGTTCTTCCACTCTAGGCTTTGCTGCTTTGTCCTTGCGCTTTTGGTCGAAGCGGGCCGGAGCATCCGACGGCATTTTATAATTACAACGCTTCCCAAAACTAACCTGGCACAGTCTAACCTTCTCTTAATAGTGCGTTTGTTAAATCTAGCACAAGAGCGGCATCCAACAACGTCGTGCTCAGGCCCTAAACAAGGTATACACAAAGTATGGTAATCCCTATGAGGTATCTGTTTCCCACAAGAAATACAGTTATTCACTTTTTCTGACATCCGTTAAATACTGAGGCAAGAAAACCAAAATATTCCCAACGGGTACTTAGCCAACTTTGATTCGGTCTGAAACTCTGACTTCAGAAACTTTCAGAACGCCAACCTGCACTCGCAAAATTGCTTCTGCATCGGACCATGCGGCAAAAAAGACTAAGGATATGACGTCGGTCATGCGCATTAGTACCCTGACGTACTGACGTCAGTCTAATGCGCCCTGACCGACGTCAGCCATATACTTTGGTATTCGGGCCGACTGGACAGCGGACTACCCAATAGTTAGGACTGCAGCAATGTGGAATGAAGAACATCTGCCCTCACACTGAGATAAAACTACTGGGGTCTAACCTGGAAAGGAGAGTAGAGCGAAAGCTTTCACATCTACACGTGAGATGTTAGTGTTTCTGTTCACTCACTTTGGATGCATGACACCTTAAAGGTACACAGATTTTGTGCAGTTGAAAATAAAAGACTACTACATTGTGAAGGTTTTCTTGTAGCAGATGACAGTGGCAAACTCCCAGAACTTTCCTCATATCAGACATTACACTTTGCAGGTACAGCTGTAGATATGGAACAGCTGCCAGTGGTCAATAACTGGCCACAGTCCAAGTTTAATTTCATTAAGTAATAAAACGCCAGTGCAGCATACTTACCACTTGTTAAAAATACACTGCATTCAGCATACTAAACTGAAAGTAATGACTATGCTTAGAGCTGTTATTTTGCAAAAATAAACAGACATATGTGACAAGAATTAAAGCAATTATTGTTAGGAGGCAGCGCATTTAATAAAGAGTAAATTAGGACTTCTTGTGTCTTTCTTTTTGAAATTGTAATTTAATGTGTGACCAGGTATTTATTATGGTTCTTAGTAAACATGCAATACTTATCTATCTAGCTTACCTGTCTTGAGAGTCAAAGAAGCCAAGGTTAGCACAGCTCTCTAAGGAACAGTTTCCTAGATGTAAACAATCAACAACTGTATCTGTTGTTATGCTCTGTTGTTATGCAACTGCACATTAATGTTCATTCAGTTTTCTACAGATCCAGACATTATTTCTTCTTTAAGGTATACTCTGTTGTGGTTACATTAACAATGTAAAACCCACTACTTTATACATTTGGCAGTCAGTATACACTATGGGACACATTGTTTAAGAATGTTACGCTGTTTACAGCAAGCTGAGGTTTACCTGCAGAAATCTGCATGTGTTAAACATACAGTGGCTGCTGCCCTTAAGTGATGTCACCCTTCTTAGTCTATAGATTAAATCATCATCTAGCAAAGGATATTATTACAGAATTGCATGCAAGTTGAAGCGATGCCCCTCATAACCCATTTGTCAAATGGGATCAAGGATTGTGGAAATCTAAAGGAATAGCTCTTAACTGTTTTTGGAGAACATCCCTGTCTTTACCTCACATTTGTCTCTCATAAATGTTTTGATTTTCTGGTAAATCACTGGGGATTGCAGTTAGTCAGTAATGCCAGACATTATAGGCTCATACAGCTTATTGCTCATAAAATGCACATTAATGCAACACCTGTTGTTCCGTTAACTTTGTAAGTGAACCAGAGTAATACTTAAACATTTGTTCCTGATTTTGGGCCTTTGTTCTTTATTGTGTATGGGCTTTGTCTCTGTGTCTTGAGCAAACAAGCTGAGAGTTATATCTGAAGGTATGGAAGCCACTGAAAAGATGACAGTTTAATATAATGAAGGGCCAAGGATGGTGAGTCAAGGCCAAAAATCACCCTAAGTATATGTCTCACACTTATGCAATCAATTGTTGACACATGAAGGAAACAAGGAGTGGGTGTTATATGCCTTGGGAAACAGAAGGTGAGGAGATGGATGGATTCCTTTTCATCTTAATTCTTAAAGCTTTTTAACATTAGTCCCTTACTTTAATTACTCCAATTTTTTTATTTTTTTCTGACTCCTGCTCTAGAAATAAAACATATACAAACTGAATCATCCATCAGTCTCTCAAAATAATTATTATATTACTATTTTGATGATTTCCACTTTTAATTAAATTGCAGTGAAACCAAGCTAAAATTATTTTCTGCTAGTCTAATAAGTCTCCTTCCCAGACCCTTCACACAGAAATGAAATACACAACATCCTCACAAAAACATAATTGATATGCAAATTACATTAAGCCAAATAAATAACCACAGACCTCCACTTATTTATAAACAATAAAATGCATGAAAAAAAATTACATTAGAAAGTAACTAATTTGTGATTGCTGCATCCTGGTAATATTTCACGTATCCATGGACACCCTTCTTTTTGAAAATCTACTTCTGCTACTAATTTTGCATTGTTTGAAGGAAATGAAAACAACCAGGCAACAAGCTATATGTATAAAAAAGTTGATCTTACTGAAAAGATCTCTTCTCTTTCTCATTCTGCTATCCTCCTGCTTTTATTTGCCCAGCTCATTCAAATAGGTGTCCTTACCTGTTCTTGCTATTCTTTTGAATTTTGCATTAAGTTTAAAATATTTTTCTTTTTCTCTCATCCTTTCGAAAGCCACCTCTAAAGCCTCTGCAGGCAGTCATTTTGTCTTCTTAGTTTTCTTTCTGTTTGGAATATTTTTTGTTGACACATACTGGACTACATTCCAAGCTTCAGGCATTCTAACAGACCTAATCCTTAAAAACGTTCTTCACATCCACCTCATATTGTGGCACAGTGACTGCTGAGCTTGGAGAAACAAAATGCTTATTGCAGTGTTATATCTGGTAGAACTGTCTTTATAACACAGATGGAGATACAGTAGAGAGTCAATTATCCAAACTAACTGGGACCTTAGTTCAAGAGATACAGTAGAGAGTCAATTATCTGAACCAATTCAGACCTAAGGTAGTTTGGATAATCAAACTGTTCAGATAATCAAACATACATTGAATCAGATAAAAAAAAAACTTCTAAAATCTTGTTTTTTTTTTTCTGCATGCAGGGAAAGTACAGTTTTGTACCTATCATAAATGTAGATGTTCGAGGATCCACATTGCTGCAGTCCTAACCATTGGGGTAGTCCGCTGTCCAGTCGGCCCGAATACCAAAGTTTATGGCTGACGTCGGTCAAGGCGCATTAGACTGATGTCAGGACGTCAGGGTACTAATGCGCAGGCCCGACGTCATATCCTCAGTCTTTTCTTGCCCCAGATGTCAGAAGACCCTAGAAAGACAAGGCCCAAACCAAAAACACCAAAAAACCCTGCACCAAAGATATATACAATATATACAATTTTACAAAAATATAGCCTAACCCACACCACCACCCCTAAACACAGAGGGGAAGGAGGGAGGGTAAATTGGACTGCAGCAATGTGGATCCTCGAACATCTACATTTATGGTAGGTACAAAACTGTACTATGTTCTTCATTCCACATTGCTGCAGTCCTAACCATTGGGTAGAATCCCAAAGCAGAGGTAAGGGAGGCTGGCAAATCATAAGGAAGCAGGAGCTGTCAACATGCCTTGCAAAATAGCAGTGGCAAAACCAGCCCTAGATTTAGAGTAGAGAGGAAGGTGGTAATGCTTAGAGAAAGTATGCACTGAACTCCAAGTAGCTGCCTCCAAAATATCCTTAGTTGCCACCCCTTAGAAATGCTGTTGAAGTGGCAGTAGCCCTAGTGGAATGAGGCCTAATCCCAGCTGGAATCTCCTTGCCATGATGGGAATAACAAAATGAAATGCAAAACCCAATCCACTTAGAAATAGTTTGCTTAGACACAGGCTTGCCCTGAGAACTCAAAGCAAAGAAACAATCAACAGATGAGTCTGCCTGAAACCTTAGTCCTGCTTAAATAATAACGTAACTGCCTATGTACATCCAAAGTGTGCAAAATCTTTTCTCCCTTATTTTGGGGATCTGCAAAGAAAGTAGGCAAATGAATAGTTTGGTTTAAAGCCACACTAGAAACCACCTTAGGCATAAAGGAAGGATTAGTACGTAATGATACCCTATCCTTATGGAAAATCAAAAGGGCTCTACTGCCATAAGGGCCTGCAACTCAGAAACCCTTCTTGCAGAAGTAATAGCCAACAAAAAAGCAGTCTTCCATGACAAGTATTTCAATTCATCAGTAGCCGCAGGCTCAAAAGGTTGTAGAGTAAGTTTTTCCAACACAAAATTGAGATCCCAAGCAGGAGTAGGAGCTCTCGTGGGGTCTTATATTCTTTGCCCCTCTTAGAAACTGCTTGAACAAAGGATGCGAAAACAATGGTGGGTCACAATCATAGTGAGCTGAAATTGCTGCAGCATGAATCTTAATGGAAGAGAAGGACAAACCTTTGTCCAATAACTCAGTAAGATATTGAAGAGCCACACTCAAATTAGGCTCAGAAATCTCCAAATTCTTTGCTGCACTCCAAAATAAAAATCTCTTCCATTTTTCTGCGTACACTTTCCTTGTACTAGGTCTTCTGGCTTCCATAATCACATTTAAAACTTGTTGAGGAAGTTGAGACCTGCTGTGTTTCAAAACAGAATATGCCAGGCTGTTAGATGAAGAGATTGAAGCTTGACATTGAGCAGGTGACCGTCCTTCTGAGATAACAGATGTGGAATCAAAGGTAAAGGCCATGGAGGCTTCCTTACCAGACTCCTTAGTAGTGGGTACCAGTGTTGTCGAGGCCAATCTGGAGCTATTAAAATCATCCTTGGCTTGTCTTGTCTGACCTTTAGGAGCACCTTTGGGAGAAGAGGCAGAGGTGGAAAGGCATACACATGAAGATTTTTCCAACTGAAAGAAAGAGCATCCACTCTCCAAGCTGTGTGATGAAGCCCCTTTGTGCAAAACTTTGGCAGCTGGTGGTTTTGTGGAGAAGCGAACATATCTATGTCTGGAGTTCCCCATGACACTGTCAATTTCTGAAATACATGAAGATCCAGTTTCCACTCGTGGGGATCCATGATTTGTCTGCTTAACACATCTGCTAAGGAGTTCTGTGCTCCCGGCAGAAACCTTGCCTGAAGAGTTAGTTGCAAGCTGAGCGCAGTCTCCCATAAAATCATTGCTTGCCTGCATAGAGGATAAGAATGTGTTCCCCCTTGTTTGTTGATGTACCACATGACAGTTGTGTTGTCTGTTAGAATCAACACCTGCCCCGGAATAAGCAACTCCTTGAAAGCCATTAATGCAAACTGGACTGCTAACATCTCCTTCATGTTGATATGTAGATGCAGTAGTCTGGCAGGCCACTTGTCTTGTATCCACTTTCCATTTAGATGAGCTCCCCAAGCAATGTCCGAGGCATCTGCCGTTAAAATCTGACTCGCCTCTGGCGGGTCACAGAGAGTCCCTTGTTTAGGTGACATTCCTGAGCCCACCACAAAAATTCTTTTTGGATGCAAGGTATTATTTGAATGACAGTGTCCAAATCCTGGCAGTGCTGTGTCCATACATTTTGAGATACCATTGCAGCTTCCTCATATGCAGTTTGGCATTAGGAAGCACCAGAATACAAGATGCCATGAACCCTAAGGCTTGAAGGACTGTCCTTGCAGTCAGCCCGGACTGAAGAGATAGTTGGTGGAAATAACTGGAAAGATTCTTTTGTTTGTCCGGGGTTAAAAAGGCCATCTGGGCTGCTGTATTCAGTCTCACACCCAGAAAGCACATGTCTTGAGAGGGTACTAGACTGGACTTTATTTCGTTCACAGAATACCCTAGGCATCTTAGCACTGCTATGACATATTCCAAATGCTGTAGAAGGTCTTCCTTTTCTTGAGCCAGAATCAGGCAGTCGTCCAAGTAAGGATAGATTTGAATTCCTTTTAGCCTGAAGTAAGCTATCACTGGAGCCAGAACCTTTGTGAATACTCTGGGCAGTAGATAAGCCAAAGGGCAATGCAGAGAACTGATAATGAGAATTTCCAGCTCAGCAGATACTTTCTGCAACTTAGTCTTATAGGCACATGAAGGTAAGCTTCCTTGAGATCTAAAGTTACCATCCAGTGATCTTTGCCCAGCAGAGGTAAAAGCTGTTATAACGTCAACATTTTGAACTTGGGAATGTCCAGATAAGTGTTGAGGATAGATAAATCCAAAATTGGTCTCCACGTGTTCCCCTTCTTTGGTACTAGGAACAGGCGAGAATAAAATCCTAGGCCCCTTTCTGGTACAGGGACTGGCTGAATGGCCCCTATTTGGAGTAACAGAGAAATTTGCTTGTGAGCCTCTTTTCTTTGTGGAGGAGGAGCGTCTGGCATGCCTTTGAAAGGGGCAAGGTATGGAAATAAAACCTGTAACCGTGGTGAATGATATCCAAAACCCATCTGTCTTGAGTAATTAAATCCCAATTTTCTTTGAAAGAGACAGCCTTCCTCCCAAAGGAGCTGCCAGGCGAGAATGTACTGGCAGCTGAAAAGGCAGGTCATTGGGTCTGTTCTGAAAGGACTGACCCTGCCCTCACCAGAAGTCTGAGCAGGAGAACTCCTGTTCTAGGCCTAAAAGAACCTTGAGCTCTGCCCTACCCCGTCTAGACCTACCCCTAGACTGGGAATCATAAGCAGGATATGTCCATCCCTTAGTAGGCCAATTTCTGCTAAACTTTGGAGGTTGTACCTGCAAAAAATCTTTAACAGTCTGCATAGACTTAGCCTTGTCCTCCATTTTCTTTAAAACTGCTTCCACAGGCGAACCAAACAACACATCAGACTGTAAAGGAGCATCTAAAATCCTTGTCTTAACATGCTCAGCTAAATTCTGATCCCTCAACCAGGCGTGCCTGCGAAGAACAGAACCAGTGGCAGCCACCCTCGAGGAGGCCTGCACAGCATCAAAACCACATTGCAAAGAATGCTTACCCACTTGTTCAGACACATGAACTAAATCATGCAACTCTTTACATTCAATACCTTCCAGAGCATCCACCTTAGATTTCAATTGTGTAAGGAGATAATTTTGATATTTTAGCATGTGAAACTGACAAAGCAACTATCTCATGGCTAAAGTGGAAGAAGTATACACTTTCTTTCCCCATCTATCCAAAGCCCTTGCCTCTTTATCAGTGGGAACAGGATTTTGAACAACAGAGGCCTTAACACCTTTAGGCCCTGAGAAACAGTTTCGGGTCTGCCCTAGGACTCTTAAAAAGATACTTATGAGCTTCAGGCACCCTATAGTACCTATCAGGTTTAACAGGGGCAGGAGGCAAAGAATCAGGGTTCAGGGAAGCCTCTGCAAAAACATCTTCCACCACATTCAACACAGGAGGTATAGCTAAGGGCCTATGCTGGGGTAAAAACAAGAATTCCCTAAGCCTCTTCCTGGAATCAGAGAAATCTTGGCCTTCCCATTTAAAATGCTCCCTCATGGAATGCAGAGTCTCTGAAAATGAGAAATCCTCAGGAGGAGAAGCTGAAGGAGTGGAATCATCCACATCAGAATCAGAATAAGGAGGATACTCCTGCACGTCTTCAACCGAAGACTCAGAAGCCTCAGAACACTGTTCAAAACTCTCAAACTCAGGCTCTACCCTAGGCCTCTTATCAGGAGGGGGCATAGAACCTCTAATCATAGTAATCAAATCCTCTGCCATTTTGAGCATATGTTTCTTAGGCACAGAACCAGAAGTGCTAGGAGAAGCCCCCACTGAAGCTAAACTTGGCCTACCTCTCAAAGAAGTCTTGGAAACAGAAGGAGAGGCTCTAACCACCTTAGGAATAGAGGGAAGAACAGCTACCTGAGAAGCCCCTCAGCCTGGCCTACCTCCTGAGAGGGCACAAAAATTAATTTTTTCTTACACAAAAGGCAAAAGCATTAAAGATTTTGTTGTATGGACTAGGTTTTCTAAATTGATTGTGAAAATACCCACCCAGTTAACTATTTTGGGTACTTTTCCATGTGGAAAATGTCAAGCTTGTTCATATATATATAGAACTTTCTTTAAAATTAATAACAAGAATTTTGATTTAGAGGGCTCATACAACTGTAGAACTAATAGGGTAATCTACGCCCTCAAATGTGGTTGTAATAAATTTTACATCGGTCAAACGAAAAGAATGTTTAAGGTTAGACTTCTAGAACATCTGAGGGACATAAGAAATAAAAAAATGGAGAGCCCTTTAGCCTTACATTTTGTGAATTTCACAATGGCAGTAGTGAGAGTTTAAAAGGTACTATCTTACAACAGGTAGCTAAAATGGAACCTGATGAATTAGTTGTGGGTAAATTACTTTTAAAGAAAGAAACTACTTTTATTTTAAAATATGACACTTTAGTACCTAGAGGCTTGAATACAGAATGTAATTGGAAGAATGTTATTTAGCTTGTAGGTGCATATCAATTTTATTGATTAATTGTTTAATTATGTAATTGAATGATTTTTGTGACTATATAAAGTGTGTTTTAGTATTGTTAGTTTACTCCTTGAAGGCTTACTGTGGCCGAGGCGCTAGAGAGAGAGAGACAAGAAAATAAAGCTGCTTTTGGATCCTGTGCTGACTCCTGTTGTTTTGCTGAACAACTGCTTCTAAGTCTGTATCAAAGTCACTACCACTTGAGGAGATCAGAGTCCTGACAACTAGGTCTAGAGAGGGTCCTGAAGGGGAGTCTCAATGGACTTACATGTAAGGGATGAAGGCAGTCTGGAAGGTATCCTTGAAATATGAGAAGATCTGTTGTCCTGCAAAGCAGATACTCTGCCTGTAAGGTAATGTCTGTGAATTCTGAAAGAAGAAAGAAGTATTCATTGACTGTGGGTACTGTAACCACTGTAAAAAGGTGCATGTAACCAGATGTGATTTCTTTCAGTGCTGTGGTGCCCAGGCAACCTATCAAACGCAACTACACTTGTGGATTACACAGTAAACAAGGCAGTGTTTACTGGCTTTGTTACAATGGACACAAGAACAGACAGACTGTGGCTTTGGATAACAAGTGGTTTTGTTCTCGAGTTAGAAAAATTAAGCCAAGATTTGGTTTACTTCCATCAATGAATTAATGAAACACTTCTTAGTTAATGTTGTTCAAAGAAAATAACACTGATGTGCTATTGCAACCTGAAGCCTAAACCTGTAGTTTCTTGGATGCTTAAATAGTAAACTGTTGAACTAATCCTCATAGTTATCACAATGGTGGTTCCAACGGACATAAGAACATTATTTATAAACTGTGAATCTGCAAGATACGCAAAAGTAAAAAAGCTCTGCCTGAGCTAATCCCAGCCTTCCTGACTGAAATGCTATTTCTTAAAGTGACCGACTGTTAAGCTCACCTGGACTACTGACCCATCTTGACTTATGAAAACAGTATAACAATTTGTGCCTATATGACGTTTTTTTCTGCCAAAGAAACAGCTTGGGAGAGTAACAAGGATTACACTGAGAACATATTTTCTGTTGCCAAATAATTTTCTGTGAAGGTAAAAATGTGCATGTACTGAAAGTTTATCTACTGTGTAGAATAAAAAAAAAATCCTTGAGGCTTTAGTGAACTATGCTTCATCTCTTCAGGAAAGATGTGTAGCCACTGACCAACACTTGATCAGCCTTCAAAAACAGAAGAAAAACTCATAATATAGAAAATGATGTGGAAGCGTATTTGGTGACATATAACAGGAGTGTGGCAAGAGAAAACTTTCCCCAATCTAAGTGGGTCAGGATACTTTCCTCGCATCCAACCAGAGCTAAGCTAAAAGCACACATGGACCTTGAGGATGCACATGCACACTGAGAGTTAAAGATGGAGCTTCACAAAAAGTGCAATTATTTAAATTCCATGACTGGGAATTCTGTATGACAGATGAGTATTTTCTCAAATGGCTGACATAGTATTTTTAAACTGCAGCTGGAAGTTAAGATAAATAATATATGCAAAATTTTTAGAAATCTTAGTTGTAAATAAGTTGAAAAGGGTACTCCCTAGCAACTTAGAAACAGCCTGGTATTCCAGAATGAGGTTAAGTTTTCTGAACAGCTGGTTGTTTTAGCAGAATGTCTGCTGTTAATTTCAACTACAAACCCCGACTTAGATTTAGATGTCCTGATTTCCTCTGCCTGATCCCCTCTGCCCTCACTAATAAATAAGACCCTGAGATACTTAACCTTTAACCTTTCAATTGAGTAATCTGCTTACCCCTCAACTGCAGAGGGTAATATACCATTTTCCAAGAAAGAGCCATAAACTCTGACTTGAAGGTGATGATTTCCATCTCAGCTGTTTCACACTTAGCAGCAAATTTCTCTTGAGTAAGTGGGAGAACATAATTTTCAAATAATAAAAATGACACTCTCACATCCCCCAATTGGATATCCTTAAGATCTTGGCTATGTCTTGACACCCTTGGTATGAAAATCACCAAATAGAAGGGAGGCAGGAGACATTCTTGGCAATCTTATGCCTAGCTGAAGGTAGTACCTTAATCCCCAGAATGCAGACAGAAGCACACAACTTACTTTCCTTAAGTAAAGACAAAGTGTCACAGTACAGAAACCTAAAAATTCTGCTGTAGCGGTTCTGACAAGACATGATGAAGCACATGATACCATGCCTTCTCCCACTCGACAAAGTAGATGTAGGCAGTACTGTTAATACTCCCATGACCTCTTTCCAACATTTATAGAAAGACAAAAAGGTGATCCACTGAAAAAAAGCTGATCCATTGTTACATAGTCAGGATGAAATGTGCATTGTTCATTTTGAATCAGTCTAAACTACTGGGTGAAGTCTCCCTTCCTGCACACTAAACTTCTGGATAAAGTTTCCCTTCCTCTACCCTAAACTACTGGATAAAGTATCCCTCACTGCACCTTAAACTTTTGGATTAAGTTTCTCTTCCTGCACCCTAAACTTCTAGATGAAGTCTTTCTTCAAGCACCATAGACTACTGGATGAAGTCTTATTTCCAGCATCCTGGCATATGCCTTTTTAGAAAGGTTGAAGAATTAATATCTCTATAATGGGAACCTACCCTCCTGCCTTCATTTCTGAAAGTGAGAACTACTAACCCAGTCCACAGGTACTGTCCCAGCCTTCCACACAACATTGAAATTGTGTATTAACCATGACTCCCCAGCAATGTTTAGTGTGTATTTCTGCATAGATCTCATCTATTCCAGTATCCTTGCCACAAGAAAACTATTTCACTGTCACAGCGACCTCATTTACTAAAGTGGATACAAAATCCATTAGTGGTGTTCCCTTCTCAGAGCAAGGTAGGCCCAGTAGATTTAAAAGTTCCTGAAAGCATGCTCTCAACTTGTCAAGAATATCTCCAGCTGAGGTAAGTGATTTTCAACTCCTGCTGAGATTAGAGTCAGAAGTAACCCTTCTCCCCCACCAGGTTCACAAGATGGTTTGCCTAAGCTTACTTGAGGATGGTTGGAAGTAATTTTTTTGTGGTCACTGCAAATTCCTTCCACACCTGGGTCATCATTTACTTAACTGTCACTGCTGCTTCCTTCACAGCTTGTCAGTATCTATCAGTCAAATCTAGAGATTATCTCCCCTGGCACTGCATGGTAAGATGCTTCTTCCACCAGCAGGTCCTAGGATTACTTCATGGACAAGAGTTGACCACCTTTTGGCAATAGCTCCTTGTCACCCCCTCAGTTATTAAGGTGTTGAAAAAAATCCATTCAGGACCCACATCTCTGACTTCATAAGATGCATGGGAGAAGCTCTTCTGGACATTGTTGTTGGGAGGAATCAGAAACATCAGCCAGGCATATCCAGAATACCATCACAACATGTATGGGTTTTCCAGCTCCATCCAGCTCCCATCTTAGTCATCTGACCCAAGACACCACCAAACAATCATCAGTTGATGTGAGTAATCAGAACAAATGGTCCTGGGTCTGATGGCTTGAATACAAAATCAGCCGTTGATTTTTGGCTCAGGGTATTTTGGTACCAAGCACACTTATGAGCATTCTTGTGTTTGAACATGGGGTTTGTTATTGACACTCCACAAGTAGCACATAATTCCAAAATAATTCACCACTGAGTACAGACAAGGCAAGGCAAGCCCTTACTCTCATTCACACCCCTCATAGAATTTCCATCTTTCTTCATATAAGTGCTGAAGTTTTGCAGACAGAATGCAGGTACCATAAGTGGTATCTCCTAAAACACCATATAGGTAGTTCCTAAGAATGCTGAACACCTAAAATAGCTGTTAGATGGATATGTACAAGTTTCTGCAATTTGCTGTAACACTAAGACAATTGTTTCTTTCACTGTCACAAATTTCAACTGAAAGGCGCCTATCCAAGGCCTTTTTAAATATCTGCACATATAGCTGGGCTCATTCCTGAAGGTCATTTTCTGAAGAGGAGAGAGACCATCTCCATTCAGGAAGTCTGTTTCCAGCAAAAATATTGTATACAGAGGTAAGATAAATAAATCCAGCTGATACTTAGCAACCTCCTACACTAGTTCATGTCTCTGAAGTAACAACTCATGCTCCAAGAGTCAGTGTCACTGGAAGGGTCTAGTCCACTTGAATCAGTCCTGCTCCTGCCTGCCACCTGAATGACACTGCATGTGACCCCCATCTTTTTCCTTGCAGGCAGTGATTCCATGCAGTTTTTTTTTTTTTTTTCAGGCTGAACCTAGCTGGTTGAAGTGGGTTGGCTCTCAAGTGGTGGGTCTGAGTAGCCCTGTTTTGAGCTAGGTTTTTAGATTCTTTAATTGAAGTATCGCTTCAGTCTAGTTCCATGAGTACCACAACATTTATCCTTCTATGATAACGGCCTTTCTCATATATTCTCTTCCTAAAGACCACACACAATCCTATCTCTTATTGCTTCACCTAATTCTTCTCAGAATTGTCAGTGCTTTAATAACCTGTGCAGTTCTGCTATGTACTCAAACATACTCTAAAATCTTATTTGTCCTACCTAAGTTATATTTTCTTTGCAGTTAGTAAATGGTTTGGGTTCATACAGCTTTCCAGAATATCAACAGAAAAGCCCATATACTTTGGTGTATACTACCTTATGCACAGTTAAAATCTTCTGGGCTCCTTCTCTCTCAATGAACTTCACAAATAAAGCTTTTTTTATGTTTCTGATTTACCCACAATAGTTTCAACATACTCTACAGCATCAGCACATATTGCCATTTTGTAACTGCTTCCTTGTTCCTGCCCTTCCTTCACAATCACTCATTAGCATTTTATAATGACAAATTAACAGTGTATAAACCGCTTTTACCACAATCAATTGATTATATTAATTTTGTTTTGCTTGCAGATTTAATATGACTCATCGTAACTCATCTCATTCAAATGGGAGCTGAGAAAATGAGTACAATAAAAAGGAATCAGCAGGCTTTACCTTCTCATAGCATTCCCACAGTGTTGGAGATCTGCATGGACATTATTACAAACTGCCTCCAAGATCATACCATAAGGAAATAAAGGGGCTGGATGTCAACACCACGAGTCCTGACAAGTCCAGCTAATGATGATTTCACTGGTCGTCTTGCTTACATTGTTTTTCCCCACGTCACTCTGCATACGTGTTTTTTACCACTACTCTGTATAATCTACATTTGCTTTTTTTCTCCTGCACTTGCATAACATTCGCTAATTAGCATTTTATAATGCTATGGTCTCACTGAGTAAGTAGCTTTTGTCGGTAGTTATTTAAATGTTCATGTTCACATTCATGCCATTTAATTAAGTAATTGTTATGCCAGAATCTAGTCTATATGCTATTATAATCATCATTTCCTCTGTCTGAGTGTTCTGCATGTCCAGGTCACTATGTGCACAAATAATTTCCTTTTAAAAACCTATAATTAGTTATTTTATAAAGCTAAAATGCTAGTATTGTTTAATCAAATTATTTTTAAGCCTGTCACTTGTTTTGACACCCCAAAACTCAAAATGCATCATTTTGCTGTAAAACCACTAGCTAGTCACTTTATTTTGTAACACTGCTGGCATTTTCTTGGACTTCCTGTATATTACTCTGTTTTAGCACCCAGAATCACAATGCATTAATTGTTTCCATGTAGAACCAATAATCCTACAAACTGCCAGTACTGTCTTAAATAGCAAAGTTACTGCATGGAAAGTGTTCTAACCCTCAAATCACACTGCATAAATCATTCCCTTCTACATCCAGTTAGAATTTCAAAGTGATTGTGTAATAATCTCTATGTCACCAGTTCCTCTTTATGAACTCTCTCACTCTAAGATTCACTGAATGAACTGTTACACAGAAAATCAGCTGTAATCTCTTATTATGGAGTAAATGATGCTGGATTCCTTTACAGAAATCTTGTACATATAAGCACCATAGTATGCCACTGTGCAACAATCTCTCTTGTTAAAAAAATAATTCTTATTGCTTTACACAAACATTTATATGTACAGATCACTTTACACAAATATCCGCTGTGCATAGATTACTGTTGTATTGCTTTTAAGCGAATCATTGTAGGTATGAGTAAATAACTGCTTAGTGGAAAAATCATTCTGTATTACTTTTACATATGGTGGTGCTGCGGTACCGTTGTCGCCTCATAGCAAGACGGTGTCCCATTCGATTCTCAGTTAGAGCGTCTTCTGTGTGGAGGCATACCTGAATGGAGCATGCCGTCGTTGAAGGTTGTGCGTCAGGGCTGGTAACCAGGTACGTAAAAATCCACTACCAATCATTAGCGGACCGGAGTTCCGCTGTGGCGACCCCTAACCGGGAAATGCCGAAAGACACAAACAAACAAGTTCTGTTTAAAAGTCTTCTGTACATATGTTAAACAATTAGTTCGTCTGGAGAAAATTCTTTGATTTGCCTCCAGATAAATCATTCTATGCCCAGACCTACTCAGCACAAATCATTTATTTGTATATTCTCTGATTAGCATCTTATTCACCAAAAATCTTGTATTACAGTCTAGTGCCCTCATGTATGCATTACTTGTACCTTTTCAGTTACACTTCATCCCAAAATAAGGTTCTGCCAATCTATTTTGTTTCCATCTTACTATGTGTTCCTACTGGTGGCTCTGAAAAAAATTTTGCACACTTGGACTGACTCTGTCACCAACTGTTGCATTAATACTTGAATAAAGCCATAACAAGAATCCATGGGTATGTTCATGTGCACCAGCAATATGTTCACTACAGGCACTCTAGTCCCAAGCACTTGAAAACCACTGTCTCAAAGCCAGAGACTCAACTGCCTTGTAGCTCCTATCAGCTGTCGCTCTTGCTCAATGTGAATTCAGGCAAGCAGCTGTAGGGAAAGAGTGTGGGGATGGGATTAGGGAGCGACAGCCGATTTTAGGATTAGGGAGCAGGATGGAGCAGGATGGGAGTTTCAGGGTTAGGGAGTGATCGGGTAATTTAGGTTTGGGGAGTGATGGGGCACTTTAGGATAAGGGAGGGGAATAGAGGTTTTAGGTTAGGAATCGAAGAATTAGATTGGGAAATGGGTGGGAGTTTTAGGTTTATGGTATATGTTTTGGCAAGGCTATGCAGTATATAGGATCGGATGTTGGAAGGGCTATGTAGAAACAGGAGATATGGCTACTTACAGTTCTAGTACTTGCATTTTTGAGCAAGTGTGCTGCAAGCTACAAGTACACAAACACTTGTAATAAACCTCCAGCAATGCAATGCAATACTATACATGTGTTAACAATAAATTATTTTGTGCAGGGAGACGTGCTTCAATTTATATTCTCATGTTCTATGGTTAAACATTTTGTTAAACGTATTTTCAAAATGTCTGAATGACTAATGTGTGTGTGTGTGTGTGTGTGTGTGTGTGTGTGTGTGTGTGTGTGTGTGTGTGTGTGTGTGTGTGTGTGTGTGTGCGCATGTGCTTAAGCCTGCACTTTCTGGCGTCGGGGGGCTACACTTGAAGGTATACCTCTCAATTAATCATGATATTGCAGAATGCCCATATTTTTGCCTCATATTTTGGTGTGTTCCTCATAAATTGTGTGCTTTTCTGGCAAATCATTGAGGATTAAAGTCACTGACATTTGGGTTTCACATTTCATAGCCTTCAGAAAATGCATGCCAATGCAAAGCCTGTCATTCTAGCAATTTTCTAAATTTATAAGAGCAATATTTAAAATCTATGTCTGATTTTGAGTCTTTGTCTCCCCCTCCCTCCCCGTTATTTTTAGCTTTGTCCAGAATTCTTGCACTAACAGAGGTATGCTTGTAGGGGTGGGAAGTATATTCTGGAACATGGTACAAAATTCAAAAAATCTTTGCTACGCCCCACAAGAGTCAAAGTGTAGCTTCATTAATTTTTTTACCATAAGCTTATCCATTACAACTCCAGAAAGGCGTGGACTTCTTAATGCACATATATGCAACAGTACCGCATGTTAGCTGCATTATGTCACATTTATTTGGGTCATTAGTATTTGCGAGATGAATAATGGGAAAAGCAAATAACAAAAACATTAACACAGTATTACTTTCCAACACTTTTTGTCTCACAGGATTCAGAGTTTAGGTGCCATATTTTCAGAGTAGAACATGTTCACATGATTGCTGTACTATATGGTAAGAAACACAGAACACCCAACTTCCTGAACAGGGCATGTAATGCCATCCAGAAGTACACAGAACTCTCACCATCATAGTTACAAATTTATAAGTTAATTTATTTGTTTGTTAACTAGGTAAACAAACAGATTATCATAGACCCTTTTCGGCTACAACCTGGGCCACAAGTACACAGTTTGTGCAACTCATATGGACACTTTACAGTAGCCAGTTAACCAGCATGTTTTTGGGAGGCAGTAGAAAACCCAAGTACTCAGACGTCTGCTTATATCTTTATCTATGAACACATAGAAAACAACTTTTTTTTTTTTCCGGGAGGAGGTCAACAAGCTCTTTAGAATGTAAAATGTAGGTTAACTACTTTCAAAACAGGAGTGAAGGTCATTATTCAAACTTTGTTTTTCACAGAATGCTAAAAAGTACCCAGTGATCAATCACTTTAATTTCTATAAGTTTTAGAAATGTTTCAGTGATTAGCATTCAATCTGGGAATGGAGGAATGTCAAATCCATGTCCACAATCAAATATGCACCATACTTCTCCATGGAAGACAAAATGATTAATACCTCCTACCACTGACAAGTCATTTCTCCTTTTTTATCTCAGGTTATACCATTTTTACAGAATAAAAATATTAATTCTCCACATCAACCATTAAAATAATGAAATTTCTGCAAAGCAGGTTAGCTCAGACCTTTTCCCACTATTTGACAGTGACAGGAAGGCACTATGCAAAAACAGAAGGCAGTACAAGAGAAAAGTGTATGCTAAAAAGTACTGTAATTTGTAAAATAAGGGCTTGAAATTCAGCGTATGCTAATATGGAAGTCACAGGACACCAAGGGGATGACAATCAAAAGTCATCCGGCTGAATTGCCTGGAGGTGACAGTTAGCTCCAAAATGCGCTTGCCACTGCTATATAAATATAGTTCAAAACTTTGAATAATTAGCCAAGGGCCTCTTCATAAACAGACAGTAAAATAACAAGTATTTAAAAAGATTCATTCAATCTATCATTGACTTATAGGGACTGGGAATAGCTGCTTACAGCAATATACCAAACGAGAGAGTAAGGGACTTCTTGCCAACAAACTGGACAGACAGGAAAGATTATTATTCAGGAGGACATATCTAAAACAGTTCACCACAGCCTGTTTGCCTCAGTAAAATCAAGGGCCTCAAATGTATTGTTAGATAAACAAGTGTAACATTGGTGCAACTAGAGTCCTGATACAGGAGGCAAAATGTCACTGCGTACTGTCGTGTCCTCTAACAGGTCTGCCACGGCTGACATGTTATATCTCAGAATGGGGAGAACTGGGAATGGAATTCCTATGCCAGGTTTTTGGGAATTGTGTGAGTAGGGCTTAACTTTTAGCAACATAACAGTACCAGTTAATGGCTTTTGTGGTTTCAGTGACATAGCAGGGTTACAGCAAGGCAAACAAAGGCAGATACGGTTCAGTGCTCAGTTAGTACTAAAAGGAAAGGAAACTCAACCGATACTAGAGTATGTGGTTACTATGAAGTATCAGTTATTTAGCAAACCTAAAGTGATAAAGGTATAAAGTAGTACTAAGATAGTACCAGAAAGGAGGGGAGTAGGAGAACAGGAGTAAGGCCTTCCCAAGTAAGGACACATTATAGTCAAGAAAAACTGATGCAAAAAGGCATATATGTCTGAAAGTAGGTATCTGAGACACACTGCCAGTAGTGTGCAGGGATGGATATAAAATGCTGATGATTAGAAAAGCAGGCATTACATCTAATATGGTATGGATTAACAGAAAAAAGCAGGGCATCAGACTTATTTTGCAATAAACATGGTACAATCAGGACAGATCGTGTGTGAGTGTTTATGTATGTATTAAAGCAGGAGCAAAACAGATCCCTCAGGCATGGGTCCATGGGTACAGCTGCCAGCACCTAAGGGCTTTGCCTGGAAAGTAACCACCTTAGTAGCCTCTCATGTAACATTTGCAATTGTCGCAGTGGGTTAAGGCTATGTGCTGCAGTATGGGTTTGATTCCCTCAGCCCTCACTTGCCTTCTGTGTGATCTTGAGCTAGTTACTTTACCAGATATTGCTCCTGGATCACTCCTGAAAAGGAACTGTGTACCCGGTGGTCCTACCTGGTTAAAAAAATGTGTATTATTGATTATTAGATAGCATACTTCTGCTATTGCAATCTAGAACAGAAAAGTAAGACATCACTTGTATTACCAGATAAACATGTTGTAATAGAACTGGATGGCACATGGCTACACTGAAGAAGAAGGAGTAAAATGGATCAAGTGGCTAGGGTCACTTGGGTGCATGTAGTAGTACCCAGGGAGCTGGCATGGAATGAAGATCATCTCCTGACTTAAAGTTTAACAGAATGTTGCCCATCACAGCAGAATGCCAAGACCCAAATGGGTCAACACAGAGACATTCATTTCACATAAAGCTCGATAAGCACAATGTTAAAGCACATTGTGCAGAAGGATAACATTTCTAAGGAGGTAATTATGGGTGCTTATGAAATATTATACTTTTTTAAACAAGAAACATCTTTATTGGATTATTTTATTTATTTTTATTTTACATTCGTTGACCAGTATAGTCCAACTGGATACATGTCCCATTTTCAGTGGAGGCCCGGGGAGAAAAGCTCCAAGGAATAACAAATCCAACATAACATGTCACACATTACAAATTACAAACTACAAGTAGATTATTTACAGAGATTAGATGGGCAGACAATACAAATTACATATAGAATATTTACAGTGATTAGATGAGCAAACATTATAACAGTTCCTCAGATAAAGTTATTCAATGAGTGAAAATCGAACTAAATTAGACAGTAGGATACATAGCAGATTTACACATTCCAGAGAAAAGTTAACCAGGTTTGATACAGTCACATAGCCAGTTTGTTCCCAGGTGGTGTTTGAGCCTAGTTTTAAACTGACCTAGTGATGAGAGTAAGGTAATATCAGCTGGTAGAGAGTTCTACGATCTACCTACAGCATTTACAAAGACATAGTCACCGGTTGAGTTATTAGTTTTACATATCTGGATAAGGAGTCTGTTGGAGGAGAGCAGCGGTCTAGGATAATTACAGAGGGTGACGATTTTTGAGTGCAGGGGTATTGTCAGGGTTATATATGATTGTATGGGCCATAACCAATTGATTATATAGGATTAGACTGGGTAGTTCAAGCCATCCAAGCTGGATTAGATTGATGCAATGATGTGTCCTAAAAGGCAGCCCAGTGGCTAAACTGGCTAAACTGGCAATGTGGTTATAACAGACAGAGTTTGTTCAGGACAGTCTTGTTAACATTAGAGAGAAGAGGGGATGAATACAGAAGAGTAGAGAGAAGATGAGATCGAGCTATGGCAAATTTGGCTGGGGGGGGGGGTAGGAAGGCTTTTATTCTGCAAAGTGACCCTAGTTTTTTTATTGATGGTTTTGATCAATTGGTTAACATGTAGGTTGAATTTTGGATTATCTATAATGACACTTAATAGTTTAGTAGAGAGGTCAGGGGAGATTATTGCGCCATCCTGTTATCACTCATGACACAGGCAATCATACATTTATATAAATGAAAACAAACCTTATTGACATATTTTCAGTTGCAAACATTATACATCACATATAACCTTCTATACGGTCATTGTCAGTCAAACATTACATAGCTCATTCAATTCCTGTCTTCCTTTAAACCTCATCCCTAATCCAAAACATTATTCTGCACGTATTGCTCCCACAGTCCCCATTTTTCTATGTAATTTGTTCCTACCATTTTCTAAAGATCCCACTTCCAGTTCATTTATCTCTGTTACTATATTCACTACTTCTAGCATGGTTGGTTTAGAATTTGATTTCCATTTTCCAATTTGCTTTTTTGGCAGCCACCAGAATTAAACTTAGCAAGGCTTTACTATGTCTAGGCAATTATGATTCCATACCACAGCTCAAAAAATCATTTCCTTAGGTTTACCAATTTGATCACCCAGTATTTCTGACAGAGTAGTCTGCAGGAATTTTTAATGTCTGCCAACTCATAACACTAACATAAAATATGTTGCCAATTACATCTTTCTTACTCAACACACCTTCAGCATAGGTTCATAGGTAGGTACTAGGCTATTGGCCCAAGGGCCTATACAACACTAGCCAAAAAGGTACCCTGGCTTTCGCCACCCAAGAAAATTATTTTCCTGTGCCCCTGTCGAGCAGAGCCACAGAGGTGATCCCCGGGGTGAATTTCCTATCTCCCATCCAATCATCAAGATTTTTCTTGAAGAGAGCTAATGAGGAGCTCTGTTTGACATAGATAGGTAGTCTGTTCCAGAGTATGGGAAGTCTCTGGGACATGAATCAATCCCTCCAGCATGTTCTGTTTATTGTGGTGACAAGGTTTAGGTCTCTAGAGCATGTAGCTCGGAGGGATTGGGATTTCTTTAAGTGGAGCATGTCCAACAGCTCTGGGTTTGACAATACTTTGTATGTTAGGCAGAGATCGCTTCTGAGTAGGCAATATGCGACGGAGTAAAGCTGGAGTTTTTTGAGACAGTCTGCGTAGGGCATCTGTTTGAGGTCAGTAATCCTCTGTGAGGTATTTCTGTGGCCTTTCCAGTTGTTGTAGATGTCTTGTGAGGTACATACCAAAAGGGGCGTTGTACTCTATAATGGGTCTAATTATTGATGAGTAGAGGGGAACAATTACCTCTTTTTTTTCTGGATGAAAAGTCTTTTGTGATAAAGTGTGCCACGTAGAAGGATTTCCTGACCACTGTGGTGATGTGATTATCAAAGGAGAGACTACTGTCCACTTGTGTCACAAGGTCTCTTATCACACTTTCGGTGTTAAGTAGACTACAGCCTATGGGGTAGTTCATGGGTACAGAGTTTTTACCAAAGGGGATGACAATGCTCTTTTTGGCACTGAGCTTGAGGCCATGGCTTTGACACCAAGCATCTGTCTCAGTAAGGCCCTTTTGTAGGATGTCCACATCGTTAGGAGTTTCGATTATGGCTCCTATTTGCAGTCATCTGCGAACTTAATTAGCCAAATACCTTCCGTGTTAGCCTGTACTTCAGAGAACTAGATACCAAACAGGAGAGGACCCAGGACTGAACCCTGTGGTACTCCACTTGTCTGAAGTCTGATTTGGAGTCTGCTACTTTCACAGTGTGGGTTCTATCAGTAAGCCAGCTGGCAACCCATCTTGTGACATAGGGATTTATACCTAGTTTAGTGAGTTTATCTATAATTCCAGAGTGAGGGATGGTGTCAAACACCTTGGTGAGATCTAGATAGGCTGTGTGAACCACCTTACCCTCATCTATGGCTTTAGTGACTGCTTCAAAGAAGTCAGTCAGGTTTAGGAGACATGATCTGCCTTTTACAAACCCGAACTGTGTGGGGCCCAGAGTTTGGAGATCTCCAATGTCTTTGTTTATGAGTTCCATGATGATACGTTCCATGGCCTTGCAGACCAGGTTCGACAGGGTCTGTCATGGCTCCCCCTTTGTGGAGTGGGATAACTGTTGCAGTGCGCCATTCAGTGGGCAATGGCTGAGGTGAGGCTATGACTAAACATGGTACTTATGTGGGATGCCAGTTCATTCTGTAATTCATGTAGAAGGCAGCCTGGGATGTAGTCAGGTCCCATGGATGCTGTGTTTTTGGCTTCGGAGAATGAGGTTTTTACCTGTGCAGCCCTGATTACAGGAACTTTGCATTCTTCCGGTATAGAGACGGGCCCTTTAGGGGGTGAGAGGGGGTGTAAAGTTAGCACTGAACATATCTGTCAAGATGCTGGCAATATCAGTTGGTTCTGTATATTTACTGCCATTGTGCTGCAACTCAGAGCAGATCTGAGTGTTGCCATTGAGATGCTTGACATAGCTATAGAATGCTTTGTGGTTGTCTTTAGAATCAGTGGCGATTTTGTTTTCATAACTAGCTTTGTTGGATTTTATCAGGGATTACAGCTTCTTACTGAGGATGACCAGGGAGTTCCTCCAATCATGGGATTTTACTCTTTTCTGCAACAGTTTCTTTCTTCTGTTGTAGAGTTTGTTAATGGCAGAAGACCACCAGACTGGCTTCCTTTTTTTGGAGGATAGCATCTTGGTTCTGTTAGGAATAGCAGATCCATGCACTTGTGTAAGTGCTTATAAAGTGCATTTGTGTAGGATTCAGCAGTCGTGCCTCTACTGTCCATCTGCATGGGTGTCGTGAAGTTTACCACTTCTGTCTTAAGAAGTGTGAAGTTGGCTTTGGAGAAATTGTTTACAGCTGTTTCCCTAATGGGAGGTGGGAACGGGATGTGGATGTCTAGGGCGATTAGCTTGTGGTCGGATCTGACCAATGAGGAATTGACCTCTGGTGTGGAACACCAGTCGCCCATGTTGGTGATGACCAGGTCTAAAATATTGCTGCCCTGGTGGGGGTGTCGATAAGTTGATCCAAGGCGTTGGACTTGATGAATTCCAGAAAACGTTGAGCAAAAAGAATTGGTACATGAATAGTTTTCCCAGGGATATCATCAGAATTAATGACAGACTCATGGCAATCAGACTCCAATGTAATGATGGGACAGTATTCATAATCTCAGCCTATGCCCCACAGCAGGGTTGTGATAGTGAGGAAAAGAGTGCATTCAGACAGCAGTTGCAGGACCTACTAGATAAAGCAGGACAACATGAACTGGTGTTGATAATGGGTGACTTAAATGCACATATCGGGACAGACAGAACAGGATATGAGGACTGTCTGGGTCCACATGGGTGGAGCAATAGGAATAAAGAAGGAGAAGCCATTCTAGACTTCTGTCTGGCAAATAGCTTGATAGTAGCCAACACATGGTTCAGAAAGAGAGACAGTCACAAGATCACATACAAGAGTAGCCAACATGCAACTCAGGTAGACTTCCTCCTAGTAAGGAAAAGGCACTGGGGTAGAATCCATGATTGCAAAGTCATCCCCAGTGAAACAGTCGGTTCACAGCATAAACCAGTACTTGCCACAATCAGCTGCAAGCAGTGGTCAGAGAAGGCTCTAAGGTCAACAGAGACCAGGCTGAAGACCTGGAAGTTGACTGGAGAGAAAGTACAGCAGTTCAAGGAATTACTCAGGGCTCTAGCACCCCAAGAGGAGGAGGACATAGGTGGAGTTGAAGAAGAGTGGCAGCGCCTAAAAACAGCATGTGTTAGGACTACAGAAAAGATATGTGGCCGAGCCAGGTATGGAAATAAGGTACATAAGGAAAGCTGGTGGTGGAATGCAGAAGTGCAGGAAGTAATCAAAAGAAAGAAGGAGTGCAGGAAGAAGTGGGAGATTGAAAAGACTGACCAAGCTAGGAAGGACTACTGGTTGGCTAACAAAGAAACTAAGAAAGAAGTTGCAATAGCAAAGAATAGGACATCAGAGGCACTCTATCAGCTTCTGGAAAGTGACTCAGTAAGGCGCACAAAGAAACTATACCAGGTTGCAAGGCAAAGACAGAAAGATAAATAAGACAGGCAGACACCCTTCATAAGGGATTCCAGCAACAACCTGCTTACCAGCCCACAGGACATCAAAGGCAGATGGAAGGAGTATTTCCAGCAGCTTCTGAATGAAGAAAACCCCACAGAAGCGGTACTGCCCCAGAAACAGCCTACAATGAGAGTAGAAGAGGAGCCCAGCTTAGAAGAAGTAAGAGCAGCACTAAGGAAAATGAAGTCAGGGACAGCAGCAGGCTCAGATGAGGTCACAGCAGATATGATAAAGATGCTGGGTGAGCTAGGGGAGAAATGGTTTCTGAGGGTACTAATTACAGTGTGGACAGAAAGGCGTATTCCAGATGACTGGAGAATAAGCATACTCATGCCAGTGTACAAGAACAAAGGGGACATCCACAACTGTGGACAGTACAGAGGCATCAAACTCCTACCACATTGCATGAAAGTTCTGGAGAGGGTGATTGATAAACAGATACGCAGAATAGTAGAATATAAGATGGGAGATGAACAGTTCGGATTCAGATCAGGATGCAGCACAACTGACCCGATGTTTGCATTGAGACAGATACTTGAGAAGAAACTAGAGAAGAGGAGAGAGTCAAACTGGGCTTTCCTAGACTTTTGTGAAAGCATATGACAAGGTCCCAAGAAAGCTGATCTGGGCAGTACTGCGGTGGTTTGAAGTCCCAGAAACATTGGTAGAATTAGTACAGGCTATGTACAAGGACCCAGTGACTCAAGTACGAACAGTGTTTGGCCTCACTGAGGGGTTCCCAGTGGGAGTGGGTGTACACCAGGGTTCAACTCTGAGCCCACTGCTGTTCATATTGGTAATGAACTACATCAGCAAACAGGTTGGAGGGGTCAGAGCAACAAAGCTGCTGTATGCAGACGATGTGGCAGTACAGGCAGACTTTGAACTAGAACTTCAGCAAAGGATAGGAGAATGGAATGCAAATCTGAAGGCACATGGGATGAAACTAAGCACAGATAAGACAGTGGTAATGGCAGCAGATTGGGGAAATCAGAAGAAGCTGAGAATAGAGATAGATGGGAAGATAGTTGAACAGGTAAACAGCTTCAAGTATCTGGGAGGGGTGGTTGAGGAGAAGGGTAGTCTGAATGAAGAGGTCAAAGCTAGAATCAGAGGGGCTGCAGCCAACTGGCATAGAGTATCAGGTGTAGTATATGACAGAAGAATGCCAAAGAAGCTGAAAAGTAAGGTGTACAAGACAGTGGTGCGACCAGTACTACTGTATGGTACAGAAACCTGGGCAGTGAAGGCAGAACAGT
Organism: Protopterus annectens; assembly: GCF_019279795.1. Classification (NCBI taxonomy): domain Eukaryota; kingdom Metazoa; phylum Chordata; order Ceratodontiformes; family Protopteridae; genus Protopterus; species Protopterus annectens. The sequence continues at coordinate 984,174,807 of NC_056739.1, read as the reverse complement.
TGAAGAAGCTGGAGGTGATGGAAATGAAGTGCCTGAGAAAGGTGGTAGGATGCACACTGCGGGACAGGCGAAGAAATGAGGACATAAGAGCAGAAGCCAAAGTAGCTCCAATTGCAGAAAAGATCAAAGAAAACAGATTACAATGGTATGGGCACATGTGTAGAAAAGCAGAAGACAATCTGGTGAGGGAGATTTGGGACAGACAGGAAGAAGGTAAGAGGAAGCGAGGGCGTCCAGCAAAGAGGTGGATGGATTGTGTGAAAGAAGATCTGTGACAGTCAGGCATGAGTGTTGAAGAAGGCAGGAGAGTGGCACTGAATCGAGAGAGTTGGCGACAGTTAATACGATACCCCGACACCATGTAAACGGGAAAAAGGGGATGATGATGATGATGATGACAGTTTTTCCCAGTTAATGGTGGGGTAGTTGAAATCACCCATTATTAGGGTGTTGAGTTATACCCTAATATTTTCCAGTGTATCAAGAAAAGAAGAGTGGGAATCCTGGGGCATGGTGGGGGGTCTGTAGCAAGCTACAATCTGGATTGAAGTCTTGCCCAGAGTTAATTGAACTTGGATAATCTCGGATGCATTATGCTGAGCAACTAGCTTGGAGGTGTGGATATCCTTAATGAATATGGACACGCCTCCGCCTTTAGTGTTTTGGTCTGGGTTAGGTGTCGGAAAGGTGTGGTATGAATTATAGCCTAGTAATGCAGGGGTGCTATCAGGAGCTTTGAATCAGGTCTCTGTCACTGCACAGATGTCGATGTTCTCCATTTTAAGGAGTGCCTCGAGTGAGTGCATTTTGAGGTTTAGACTTCTAGCACTGAGCAGCATTACCCTCAGATTTTGCTTGCTTGTACCTGTTACGGTGATGAATTTGTCATTTGAACCTTGCCTAAAAAAGGGACTATAGGGGCGGCAAGAACTTTTGCCAGTATCTGGAATACCAAGGGCGACAAGTGCGGCCATCTCTGGCAAAGCATCGTGATCTGTTGATCATGTCATCCCAGGCAGACAGATACTTGATTCCCTTAGAATGACACCAGAAGCTTTGCCAATTGTTGAAGCCAATCATTTTGTCCTTGTACTGTGGTATAATTCTGGGTGATGGCAGGATGCTACTCAGGGCTAGGGTCATACCTGCCTGGGTTACAAGATTGGAGAGCTCTTCCATGTCTCTCTTCATGTAGTCCAGGGAGGTACATCTCAGGTCATTCACACCAACATGGACAATGACAGAGTCATATTTGTACTTGTTGTGGAATGACCTGAGTGCATGCGTTATTTGGCATATCCTGGCACCCAGCAGGCAGCTGACAGTGACTTTCTCCTTGTTTAGCCTGGTGAGTGGAACATCAGTGTGCCTGACTATAGAGCCACCTATGACTAGAGTGTTGGGTACGTTATGCCTTATGGGTTGTAGTTGAGTGGCACACTGAGTTTGTGGGCTATGTGTCATTTGGGTTGTGTTGGGCGGGTGGATGTTGCTTGCATTTCTGCTTTGGAGGTCTCGGTTGTTTGGGCATATTTTTATTGAGAGTGAATGTAGGCATGTGTTTTGTGCTTCTATGTGTGTGTTTTGGTGGTGTAGGTTTTGAGGGACTATGTGATGAATGTGGTGTGGTGCAAGTGTTTACCTTCTCCTCTTGACTGTCTAGTCCAAGTCTTTGGTGAAGAGAGTTTTTCTTCCAGTTTGGCTATATAAGTGCATCTCTCACAGGTTGTAGTGTTGGGTGGTAGGAAGTAAGGGTTGTCTGTGTACATGAGGCAATTGCTGCATTGCCCCAAGATGCCCAGATTCATCAGGTAGACAGGGGCAAACACCGGGAGCTGACCTTTAGACATGCCTGGATAGGTGCTTATTTATTAAGTACTATAAACTGTTTTCCTCTAGACAAGTGAAGAAAGTTGAGTGCTGTAGTAATTTATAGCTTATTTACTGCTTACAACGAGTTCTGAACAAGTGCTGAGCTCAAAAAAACAGATTTGAGTGCTAAAACTAAAAAGCTGGCGAGTTGCAAGGGAAAATTTGAAGAGCACACTTTATGGCACCAGGAATAGTTTAACCCTAGTTAAGCAAGGGAGGGGGGCTAAGGAGCTTACAAACAGTCTTGAATACAGCAAATCTGTATCTGGACTAGACTTGGTACAGGAAAGCGGAGGGGAAACAAGCTTAGAATATTTTTTTTCAGTAAAGTGGAAACGGAGAAAGCTGGAACAGAAGTTAATTCAAATTTAAGAATCTGAGTGAGTTTACCTTCACAAATATTCTCTATTAGATTGAATGAACTAATGACACTAGACTGGGAGGAGTGTCACCGATCAAATATACAGTATGGGTGGGCAACTGCAAAGCCACTGACCACAACAATAGGGAGGGTGGGTGGGAAACTATTACAGCTCCTAGCTGTAGCCACTAAATGAAAGTTTTAAGCAGATCAAGGAGCAAGCAGACTCTAAAGAATGCTTTTAACTGCAAATAGGCTAGACTAGACAGAAACCTCAAAAAATCAAAAACACGGATAGAGCACTCACAAACAGAAAATACAGCTCTCAGTATGAAAAAGCAGTTTACAGTTAAGTAATTCAGTGAACATGCAATTAGAGCAATGAAACAGTATCTAACAATGAAAAATACAGTTAAAACAGTATAAAACAGTACATAAATGCAGTGAAACAGTAAAAAAAGCTGTATAACAGTGCAAAATGTAGTAGATTAACTGTGTAAGATTATGCTCAACAATATATTAAGGCTGAATGTAACTTTGCTACAAATATGCAACATAAATAAGGAATAAGATAAAGCTTGCTTAAATGTAGAAATAGAGTTTAGTAATATGTGAATGGCATCCATACCAAATGACTGTGGCTTAAAAAAATAAGGAACTTGCTTATGAGTGTATTACACACACACATCAAGAAAGCTGACTTCTTACAGACATGACAAGAATGTAATCTGCTTTCAATGGACAACAGGACATGTTTTTCTAAGAAAGTTTAAAAATATGCTTTTCTAAGAAAGTTAATCCACAAGGCGTTTCCTTGAAGACAGTTTACTTATCAGCATTTGCACAAGAACAGATGTGTCAGCATTTGCGTCATCAAGGCAGTATCTTTCCAAAACCAAGAGGGTGTGTGTTTAACTAAAAATATATATCAAATCTGTATTAAATCCAGTTATGTTAGGGGTAATGGTAGGGACACATTTTGTCCTGAGGTAAATGTTATATCTCTCACATCATCTGTACTATATGAGAAATAAAGTAGAACATTTTCTGTAGCTGTAACAGAAGTACGTGTGGTTTACTATAAAAGTTATTGGTTACTGCTCTTAAAGACAGGTGTTGCAAAGTATATTCTCTCATCAATGTATATTCTGCAAGTTTCTGTATGCTATGCAACAGACTGTAAATGCAACTATAGCCAGACTTTGATTTCAGCAGAATCCAGCCAGCAAGACTGAGTGTCTTAAGAAGACTTCAGATCCGTCACAGTAAGCATCAGAGTAACAGCACAGTGCTTTTGGAACATTAAAATTAAGTTTTCAATGGCAAGCCTACCTGCATTTGAACCTAAAATCTGCATTCAAACACAGAGAGAGTGATGGTAAGCCCTGCAGAGGGTTACTTCAGTCAAATTGCAGTAACTAACATTTGTACATATGTGTAAATCCTAAACAGAAGTATTCCAGTTTATGCAGCTTGCAGTAGGAAAGTTTTTTAGACATCTACATCCGGAGTGAGACTGAAGTTCAAGTTGCAGCGTCATAAATTCTCCAAGAAAAGGTGGACATCTACTTTCACAGCAGTCCACTGCCTGTTGTGCTTCACCAGCTTCTCAAGTGACTTTGAAAAATTTCCAAACATCAGCAACAACAGCCTGATCATCTGTTTTCTTGCTAACTGGTAAGACTTTTTTTATGTCACAGTTTTTAGTATGGATGCTATTAGACAGTTTGCATATTATTAGATAGTTTGGATATTAGACAGTATGGATATTTTCAGACATAATTCAAGCAAATGTAAAAAAATTGCAATGTTGGTATACACAGCACATTAGTAAATGTAAAACCTTAGTAGGGCAAGTTGATAGTAAGGCATTATGCAAATGTATTACAATATTTGACTGGTATCTCAAAGAATAAAATAGATAAATAAAAAAAATAAAAAAAAACATGTGGGGTATGACAAATGTTTATTGTGTGATTCAGATGTTGAACAGTTATGTTCTGTCACAACATGTGAGTCAAATCCATTAATGACAAGACCTCTAATACATTTTGTTACAAAAAAATGTAATAAACTTCTAAGAGACAGACACAATGAGTTCAGGAAGTTTAGACAAGTTATGCAAACATTTTTCCAAAAGTGCATAGGAGTTTCAGATTCAGCAGAACAGGTTCATGTGACATCTCAGGCAGACCACGAGGAGACTCTTGAACAACAGTTACAAGATGAAAATAGATTAGCTAAACTGACAGAGACTGACTTCTTACATACATTGGGAAAGAGCAGGAAACTACAGCTGATCTTTACAAAAGAGCAAACCAAAAACGTCACTGGGAACTGCTGCTGTACAAATACTGTAAAATGTTTATTTAAAACACAAAAAAAACCAAAAAGTATCAAAAAGTGGCTGGGGGTGCTTTCCATTCACAAAGTGCTTGCTTCAAATACGTCACATTTTAAAATAAGCATAAAAAAAATCACTTCAGTCAAAACCAAGTGTTTTAATTGTTAGCTGAAGCAAGCTAACAAGTCAACACATTAACAACAACTCATTCTAAAAACTTAAAAAAAGTATGCCTACTACTATTTCACCTTGGCTTTCACTTCACCATATCAGCCAGCATTCCATGTCTCACAGTTGAATTACACCATGACAATAGGTGAGATTATACGTAGTTTTTAGTTTAGAGAAAATGCAATTGGAAGGTGCTTTGCTCTCATCTGCACTTTACAAAAGAGTTATATTTTATAATATGTTTGTGTTTTGAAAATGGTTAAGCATACATGGTAGGATGGTAAAATACAAATCATTCTCAAATGTTTAAAAACTTCCATTCAATTAAAGCAAGATATTTATCAGTACTACAGTAAAGTAGAGTGTATGACTGCTATTCTCATAGCATAGTCATAAGGTAAACAAAACAGTTCTAGTGTATAAAAATTAAATAAAAATAGTTAATAAGAGTAAAGATTTAAAGTCACAACACTGACATGCTTCTATAAAGATTTAAAAGTGACAAGACTGACATGCATGCCTTTTCTTTTTATACAATGCACAAGAATAACAGGCAGACAACAGCAAATATAAATAATGTAAATATAAACATGTCTTAGTCAAGCTAATATCTATTTATTTTTTATAATTGTATAGTAACGCCACACCAAACAGTTGAAGTTCTGAATTTTAAAAAGAAATAAACCATGGATGGAATTAGTCAAACAATCTTTGTAAAATGAATGACAGAGCAGTTAAATAAATAAAAAAATACTGAAATCAAAAGTTAAAAAATATGTAAGCTAATTGTAAAATAATGTTTAGTTTGCATAGTTATACAAATCACAAATATAATATGTTTTATAACTGCCTTTTACTAACAGATGATTAAAGGAAAAATGCTAAAAGGGTTAACTGAAATGTGAACTCAGACCTTCCTAGACTGGATGAATAGTTACAGGAAATGTTGGAAAGATAAGATAAGAAACAAGATTGCCAGACAAGTGGCTTGAGTTTTTCTAAAAACTTATTGTTATTAAAACATAACTGTTAAAATGTTCACATGCAACATTATTTGGTAATTGTAATAAAATATCACAATTGTGCATATATGTCACTGATAAAAGTAAAAAAAACTCAGTTACATCAAGTATAGCCAGCAGATGAATTATAGTATACATACAGTTTAAATCAAGTATACAGGAGGGTACAAATAACTACTAGTAGAAGTAGACAGCAAAGGCAACAGAAAAGATGATTAAATCAGACAAAGGTCTATAGTTTAATAACCTAATAAAGCAAATGTATAACCAAAGTGTTGGGCTGACATACATTATAAAGCAAATAAACAATAGTGCAATACTACAGGGGGAGGGGTACATTCTCAGTTTTACACTGACTGTGTGAGCAGTATTGCAAAAGGGTCTAAACTAAAACTACAAGAAATAATATCTCATTCCTTATTGACAATACTCTTTTGGGGGGAGGGAAAAACAGGTATTAGTGTTAATTCAACAGGTGCAAAGAGTTAATAAAAGAGTACTAAGTCATAAATTAAATTCTGTGATTGCAAAAGAATAAATTAATCAAGTTAAAAAATAAAACTAAAGGAGACACAGCTCATAACTGATGAAATATTTTCACAAAATGGTTTGCAAAAGAAAAAGTTGTTAAATATATTCAGTTTTAATAGTAATACTTGATATAATTGTATTAACTATGTACAATTGCATTTTGACTTGTATCAAAAGAAGACTAAATATTTTGTTTCGTAATGTGTTTTCGTTAAAAAATAAAAAGAGGGACTTGTAAGATTATGCTCAACAATATATTAAGGTTGAATGTAACTTTGCTACAAATATGCAACATAAATAAGGAATAAGATAAAGCTTGCTTAAATGTAGAAATAGAGTTTAGTAATATGTGACTGGCATCCATACTAAATGACTGTGGCTTAAAAAAATAAGGAACTTGCTTATGAGTGCATTACACACACATCAAGAAAGCTGACTTCTTACAGACATGACAAGAATGTAATCTGCTTTCAATGGACAACAGGACATGTTTTTCTAAGAAAGTTTAAAAATATGCTTTTCTAAAAAAGTTAATCCACAAGGCGTTTCCTTGAAGACAGTTTACTTATCAGCATTTGCACAAGAACAGATGTGTCAGCATTTGCGTCATCAAGGCAGCATCTTTCCAATACCAAGAGGGTGTGTGTTTAACTAAAAATATATATAAAGTCTGTATTAAATCCAGTTATGTTAGGGGTAATGGTAGGGACACATTTTGTCCTGAGGTAAATGTTATAACTCTCACATCATCTGTACTATATGAAAAGTAACGTAGAACATTTTCTGAAGCTGTAACAGAAGTACGTGTGGTTTATTATAAAAGTAATTGGTTACTGCTCTTAAAGACAGGTGTTGCGAAGTATATTCTCTCATCAGTGTATATTCTGCAAGTTTCTGTATGCAACAGACTGTGAATGCAACTATAACCAGACTTTGATTTCAGCAGAATCCAGCCAGCAAGACTGAGTGTCTTAAGAAGACTTCAAAGCCATCAAAATAAGCAGCAGAGTAACAGCACAGTGCTTTTGGAACAATACAATTAATTTTTCAAACTGTATAGCACAATTATAAGCGTATCAGAAGTGCAATTCAATGAAATAAGTGTAAGAAATAACTTATCCTGCTCTTGGAATCTTAAGGAATTTCTGCTTAGTTTCAGTAATGAATTATCATCCACAGCCTGATAAATATAAAACAGTTTGCCATTTGTTTACCATTTTTTTCCTTAAAAAGGATACAGATTTTATATTCTAAGTTACGGAATCAAGTCAAGGGCTGTAAAAGTATCTGCAATTCATTAATGAGGACACAACAATTTGAAATGATGAAATGAGGCAGCCTATTAACTCATTACAGCCGAGTGATGCCTCTAGGCCTTTCTGCAGTTACACCCTACTAACGTCTCCAGGCATCAAGTATTGTTTGTTCAAATTTGCCATTAATAAATTTCAAAGCCATGTTAAATAAGAGGCATTTGGAAATTTCATATTAAAGCTTACGCAGTAGTAAAAAATACTGTACTAATATTTAACCTCTACCTGTTACAAGTAAACGGATACTGAATATTTATATGCTATTTATTTGTATTATAATAATTTAAAAAATTCTCAAAATATCTCAACAATCAAGTGCCTTAGATAAAAATACTTCACAAGAAAGCTCATGGCTCTATGAAGAAAATACTGCTGGCAGTGTTGTTTGAATAGATACTGAGATAGCTTAAGCTGTTTATACAGCATTACATAATTCTTATTTACTGCAGTTATTGTGGCTTAGGCCTTAGAATCAAATGAATGCAACCACTGTAGATGTTTTTAATCTGAATAGTTTGCAATTTACAGTTTTCTAGCAATACTTATGGTTCTACAGATATGAACATTTGTTTAAAAACTGTCAGGCTCTAACTTCATTTTTTAAAAGGTTCAGGCTACACCCAGGGGAAATTGAACTACATACTAAAAACAAGCCTTACTGTATATAATGAGTTAACAGAAACAAACCTGACTTTATCAAAAGCTGTGAATGTATGCACAGCAAGCGCCATCACAATTTACTGATTTAGTTATCTCAACTGCGTATTAAAGTGTACAAGAACATCAGGCAAGTAAAATGGCAGAAAGAGAAATAAAGGAAGAATTAATTAACAGTACCAGGTAAGAAAAAGACAGCCGCACAAGAGACCAGCAGCATTTACAAGTATCCACATAAGAGATGGATTCATATGCACTGACAGAAAAAATGACCCATGAAGTTTTCATCTGCAACAAAATCCAGGAATAAGTCTGTGATAAAAAAGTTCTGGTACAAGTACATAACAAAATATACAAAACTATATAAAATCTTTGAAGAAGGCACCTCCAAGAATGCAAATGATACGTGGTACAGTGAATTATTTTCTGATTAAACTGTGAGCTTTGGCCAGCTAAGACCTGCATGCAATCAACTGAACGCATAAGTGAAGTTAAGTAAATTTTTATCTGCACTTTTTTCAAATAATACACAATTTAAATTAATTTGCTTGTGTTGCATTGAGCAATATCTAGCTGGAAGTTGTGACTCTGTTTTTTCAGTAGGTTCCCACCCACCCTCCCTGTTTTTGTTTTGGTGTTAATCTTGGTGGCTTTGAAACTGCCCGCCTCTCTTGTAAATGTGCACTTGGATACTCCTCCTGGGCCCATCTCATTTGCTCACTCACAGTAAAAGCAGATAGAATTTTTTCTTTTTTTTATTTGTGTTTCTTCCTACTTTATTTTGCTTTTGCGTCATCTTAAAAGTACTCAATTGTATTTATTACTGCTTGGTGTAACTCATTCTAAGCCTTTTAGTTTAAGCACTTGGGCTTCAGACCAGTTGTTTTACATTAAGAAGGTTTGTGGTCTGCACTGTAGTGGCAGAACAGGTAGCTTACATCCTTCTAAGTTGGGAACCGCTGATTGAGGGCTCAGTGTCTGTTATTCTAAAAGTGTATTAATTCTGGTTTAAGCACTTGGGCTTCAGGCCAGTTATTTTACATTAAGAGGGTTTGTGGTCTGCACTCTTGTGGGAGGAGAGGCTGGTCTCTGCCCTTCTGAGCTGTGAATTTCTGGTTAAAGGCTTATAGTGCCTGCATATTTGAACTGCTTCTTACTGAAATTGGTACACCTTGTTTGCTGTAGCATAGACTAGATCCAGGCCTGCTGAATCTAGCTTTGTTTGTATAACTTGAGCACTAATCCAGGCATTCTTTAAAGTATTCAATTGTATTTATTACTGCTTGGTAGTAACTTGATTAAAGTGTAGCTATCATTCTAAGTCTTTTGGATTAAGCACTTGGGCTTCAGACCAGTTGTTTTACATTAGGAAGGTTTGTGGCCTGCACTGTGGTGGCAGGACAGGTAGCTTGCATCCTTCTAAGGTGGGAACTGCTGATTGAGGGCTCAGTGTCTGTTATTCTAAAAGTCTATTAGTTCTGGTTTAAGCACTTGGGCTTCAGGCCAGTTATTTTACATTAAGAAGGTTCGTGGTCTGCACTTTTGTGGGAGGAGAGGCTGGACTCTGCCTTTCTGAGCTGGGAATTTCTAGTTAAAGGCTTATAGTGCCTGCATATTTGAACTGTTTCTTACTGAAATTGGTACACCTTGTTTGCTGCAGCATAGACTGGATCCAGGCCTGCTGAATCTAGCTTTGTTTGTATGCTTGTTGTTTGTTTGCTTGTTATTTCCCTGAAATGCTAATTCCACCTAAAACGCGGCTTTTCAACGCTTCTGTGGATCCCTAGTGATATCTGCATTGCTTACTGTACTTATTTCCTTGTTTCACTTGAAAGAAAGTTACTGTTTGTCGTTTTTGCATTTAAGTTACCTGTAACACACTGCATATAAGTTACCTGGCACTTGCTCACTAAAGCAATTATATAAGTCAGCACTAAAAAATGAAAAGCACTACACCCTCACAAACTCCCCTTGAGTACCTTGTTCCCCATTGGCCCTTTTTTTTCAATTATAAAGGAATTCCCAATACTATTCTAGCATGTCCAAAGGTCAGTTGTCAATCTCCTCTACGGTCCAGCTGGTGAATCTGGGAATCTTGAGACAATGTTACAACTGCCTCATGTACACAGACAACCCTCTCCTCCTCCCAACAAATTCCAACACATGTAAGAGATGCAACCATATAGCCAAACTGGAGGCTAAGCTCTCTCAACTTAGTACTGGCGTAACCAGTCAGGAGGAGAAGGAAACCACACTCACTACAATTCCAGTCTCACAAAGACCTACCACGACAGCAAACCAAACACATAAACACACAAAAACATACTTGGAGGCTCTAAATAAAAATCTGCCTAAGCAGCAGAGACCTCCAAAGCAGACACCCAAGCAACTGCTACCCCAAAACAAAACACGTGCAACACATAGCTCACAAAGCCAGTGTGCCGAACAGTCACAGCCCTTAAGGCTAAACAACACACCTGATACACTTGTAATAGGTGACTCTATCGTCAGGCACACTGACGTCCCACTCACCAGGCTGAACAAGGAGAAGGTCATGGTGAGCTGCCTGTCGGGCACTAGGATCCGCCACATAACACAAGCACTCAGGTCACTCCAAGGCAAGTACAAATATGACTCAGTCATTGTCCATGCTGGTGTGAATGACCCGAGACGTACCTCCCTGGACTATATGAAAAGAGACATAGAGGAGCTCTCTGAGCATGTAGTCCAGGCCGGTATGACCCTGACCTTGAGTAGCATCTTACCCTCACCAAGAATGATGCCACAATATGAAGACAAGATGATCAATTTCAACAATTGGCTTAAGTATTGGTGTCATTCAAAGGGGATCCAATTCCTGTCAGCCTGGGATGACATGCTCGACAAGCCACGATGTTTCGCTAGGGATGGCTTGCACCTGTCACCCCTGGGCTTTTGGATATTGGCAAAGGCTCTTGCCACCCCCATAGTGCCTTTTTTAGGCAAGGCTCAAAATACAAACCCACCTCCATAGGTATCACAAGGGATAAGAAACTAAGAGTAATAAATGCCAGACGTCTAAACCTCAAGATGCACGCACTCGAAACTCTCCTTAGCATGGAGAACATCAATATCTGTGCAGTAACAGAAACCTGGTTCAAGGCTCCCAAGAGCACCCCAGCACTACCAGTTTATACCTCATACCATGCTTTTCAGCCCCAAAACTTGGACCGAACCACAAAAGGAGGGGGAGTATCAATATTCGTCAAAGATACCCACACCTCCAGGTTGGTGGAACAGCTTGAAGCATCAGAGACTATCCATGTGCAACTAACAGTGGGTAAACTGCCTTCCAGTTTATAGCCTGCTACAGACCATCCTCCCAAACCCAGGAACCCCACTCGGCCTTCCTGAGAACACTGGAAAATATGAAGGTCTCTCCAAACACCATTATATTGGGCGACTTCAAATACCCAAACATAGACTGGGAGCATTAGTCTAGCTCCAACCCCCTAGCCCAAAGGTTCCTAGAATTTATAAACTCAAATGCTATGGAACAACTTATTACCACTCCCACAAGAGGGGAAAACATACTGGACCTGATCATCACCAACATGGGGACTCTATGCTCCAGACCAGAAGTGTATCCCTCACTGGTAAGATCAGACCATAAACTAATCTCACTGGATATTCACATCCCGACCACACCCCCTGCCCACAAAACCACAGTGAAAAACTTCTCTAAAGCAAATTTCACACTCCTCAAAACTGAGATGGAATCCTTCAAAGCCCCCAGGCCTGTGGAAAATATGGCCCAGACCGCAGAATCCTTTATAAAGGCATTCTATGAACACCTTCAGGAATGCATGGATGAAGCAATCCCAAATAAAACCAAGACCCAATCCTCCAAAGGCAGACGTCCTGTCTGGTGGACCCCAGCCATAAACAAACTATACAATAGAAGGAGAAAGCTACTACATAATAGAGCAAAATCCCAAAAAGGGAAGGCATCTCTGATCAGTATTAGCAAAAAGCTACGGGCACTCATAAAATCGTCTAAGGCCAGCTTCGAGAGAAAAATTGCACAGGACACTAAGGATAATCACAAGGCTTTCTTTAGTTATGTTAGGAACCTGGGTGGGATTTCCCAGATATGCTCAGAATTAGTCCAAAATGACAACAAATACACCAAACCCACAGACATTGTCAACATTCTAGCTGACAGGTTCAGCGCAAACTTCTCCCCCTCCTCCCCACCAAAAGGGCAAATATCTATCCCAGCAGAGTGCTGCCCCCTGACATCTCAGATGCTCAGGTAAGAGCCACCCTCTCCAAAGCAAAAAACACAGCATCAATGGGACCAGACGGTGTCCCGGGCTGCGTCCTACATGAACTCCAAGAAGAGCTAAACCCAAACATAAAACTACTGTTCAATCTCAGCCTTACTACAGTATATGTACCCAAAGAGTGGCGTACAGCAACAGTGGTCCCTCTCCACAAAGGTGGTGCCTCAACGGATCCTGGAAACTATCGCCCCATAAGCCTGACTAGCTTGGTCTACACAGCTATGGAAAGGATCATCATGTCCCTCATAAATAAAGATATTAGGGACCTACAGACACTGTATCCTACCCAGTTCGGCTTTGTTAAGGGCATATCCTGCCTTTTAAAAATGGTCGATTTCTTTGAAACAGTCACCAAGGCCATTGACGAGGTGAAGGTGGTCCACACAGCCTACCTGGACCTCGCAAAAGCCTTCGATACAATACCCCACTCGGGCATTATAGATAAGCTCACCAGCTTAAATATAAACCCCTATGTCACTAGATGGGTTGCAAACTGGCTCAAGGACAGAAACCACATGGTTAGAATTGCTGGAGCCAAGTCAGACTCCAAACCAGTTACAAGTGGCGTCCCACAAGGCTCAGTCCTGGGACCTCCCTTGTTCGATATATATTTCTCGGAGGTACAGGCCAACACGGAAGGACTGTGGCTGACCAAGTTCGCAGATGACTGCAAACTGGGTGCCATAACTGACTCTCCAGCCGACACAAGCATCCTCCAAAAGGGCCTCATAGAAACAGACAACTGGTGCCAGAGCCATGGCCTCAAACTAAACGCCAAAAAGTGTACAGTCATCCCCTTTGGCAAAAACAAAGTGCCCACAAATTATCACATAGGTGGTAATCCATTAAGTAGGGAAGAAATAATTAGGGACCTGGGGACCCAAGTTGATAGCAATCTCTCATTTGACAATCAAGTTGCCAAAGTGGTTAGAAAGACCTTCTATACAGCCCACCTAATCATGAAGGGATTCACATGTAGATCAGGGGAGGTCATCGTGCCTCTTTACTCATCCCTCATCAGGCCCATAATTGAGTATAATGCCCCTTTTGGGATGTACCTTACCAGACACCTGAAGCAACTGGAAAGACCCCAAAAGTACCTCATCAAGAGAATCAAAGGGCTCAAACAGATGCCATATGCTGCCCGGTTAAAGAAACTCCAGCTCTACTCAGTGGCATACTGCCTGCTCAGAGGCGATCTGTGCCTGACGTATAAAGCCATGTCCAACCCGGAATTAATGGACATGCTGCACCTCAGAAAATCCAAATCCCATCGAGCTACGCGCTTGAGAGACTTGAACCTCAGCACTGAAATAAATAGGACATGCTGGAGGGACAGATTCATAACCCAGAGTCTCCATTCACTCTGGAATAAAATCCCAGTCCAGGTTAGGCAGAGTCCCTCATTGACTCTCTTCAAGAGGAATCTTGATGAGTGGATGGGAGATCGTAGGTTTACCCCAGGTATCACTTCTGTGTCACTGTTAGACAGAGGCACAGTATACTAACCTCGAAAAAGGGCATAGCAAAATTAATTTAAAATGGGTGGCAAAAGCCAAACACACACTGGCTAGGCTTATAAATGCCCTAGGGCAGATAGCCTAGTATGAACCTATGAACCTATAACAAGTAGGATTTGGATCGAAATTAAAAAAAAAAAGACTAGACAAGAGAGGGACACACACAGTCAGAGAATTATAAAGAATTACTAAAAAAACTACATATTCTTTGAGAAATACCACAACTAACAAATAACGAATAAAAAGTAAAACAATTCTCCTCCTGAGATTTACTAACAATGACTTTAAGATGACAGGCTTGCCTAAGCAAAATTGGTCATTAAAGGGGAAAAACAGCATTGTTTTTCTTTCAAAGAAGAAATATGTTTTGTAAAAGGCAGTGCTCAAAGCTATGAAAACAAATCAATAAATTGAGAAAACAAACAGATGACAGGGTACGTGAATTACACATGGGAATAATATAGTGCAAACAAACACAAACAGATATAATGTAATATTCTAGTTAGAACAAGTAGAGAAGAGTGTTATGTTTCAACCATGGTACAAACCATAACAAATCATACAAAGGAATTGAAGCTAATACCAGGTCATAGTCTCACTTAAAAGCTGCCATGTTTATCATATGTGTACATTACTCCAAATTCCTGAAACAATCAAACTCACACACAAGTGCAAGTTTGAGTAGTTCTATTAATAAATGGAGATACCAGACAATCGTATCCAACAACAGTTTGGAATATCATCATCTTCTTTCGGTTGTTCCAGTTAGGGGTCGCCACAGCGGATCATCTGTTTCCATTTCTTCCTGTCCTCTGCATCTTGCTCTGTCACACCAACCACCTGCATGTCCTTTCTCACCACATCCATAAACCTTATCTTAGGCCTTCCTCTTTTCCTGTTACCTGGTAGCTTCATCCTTAGCATCTTTTTCCCAATAAACTCAGCATCCCTCCTCAGTACATGTCCAAACCAACGTAATCTTGCCTCTCTGGCTTTCTCTCCAAACCTTCCAACCTGGGCTGACCCTCTAATATACTTATTCCTAATCCTGTCCACCTTCGTCACACCCAGTGCAAATCTTAATATCTTAAACTCTGCCACATCCAGCTCTAACTTCTGCCTTTTTGTCAATGACACTGTCTCCAACCCATATAACATAGCTGGTCTCACTACCCTCTTGTAGACCTTCCCTTTTACTCTTGCTGGTACTCGTCTGTCACAAATCACTCCTGACACTCTTCTATACCCACTCCATCCTGCCTGTACTCTCTTCTTCACCTCTCTTCCACACTCCCCATTACTCTGAACTACTGAACCCAAGTATTTAAACTTATCCACCTTCGCCACCTCTACTCCTTGCACCCTCACCATTCCTCTATCCTCCCTCTCATTCACACACATATATTCTGTCTTAGTCTTGCTGACCTTCATTCCTCTTCTCTCTAGAGCATATCTCCACCTCTCCAGGGTTTCCTCCACCTGTTCCCTACTCTCACTACAGATCACAATGTCATCTGCAAACATCATAGTCCATGGGGACTCCTGTCTGATCTCGTCTGTCAACCTGTCCATCACCACTGCAAATAAGAAAGGGCAAGGGTTGGGAGGGTGGCCTAATGGTTAAGGTGTTTGCCTTACAAACACAAGGTGCAGGGTTTGAGTCTCACAAGGGATAATTGGCTAGGCTTAAAATGGCTCACAAGGGCAGTTAGCTTAGTACTAATCTATGAACCTATGAACCTCAGAGCTGATCCAAAATGTAATCCCACCTCCACCTTAAACACATCTGTCACTCCCACCGCAGACCTCACCGCTGTCACACTACCCTTGTACATATCCTGTACCACTCTTACATACTTCCCTGACACTCCCGACTTCCTTATACAATACTACAACTCCTCTCTAGGCACCCTGTCATATGCTTTCTCTAAGTCTACAAAAACACAATGAAACTCCTTCTGACCTTCTCTGTATTTCTCCATCAACAATCGTAGAGCAAACATCGCATCTGTAGTGCTTTTTCCTGGCATGAAACCATACTGCTGATCACTAATCATCATGTCCCTTCTTAACCTAGCTTCCACTACTCTTTCCCATAACTTCATGCTGTGACTGAGCAATTTAATCCCTCTGTAGTTACTACAGCTCTGCACATCACCCTTATTCTTAAAAATCGGTACCAAAACACTTTTTCTCCATTCCTTAGGCATCCTCTCACTTTCCAAGATTTCATTAAACAATCTGGTTAAAAGCTCCACTGCCATTTCACCTAAACACCTCCATGCTTCCACAGGTATGTCATCTGGACCAATAGCCTTTCCATTCTTCATCCTCTTCATAGCTATCCTTACTTCCTCCTTGCTAATCCATTGCACTTCATGACTCACTATCCCCACATCACCCAACCTTCTCTCCCTCTCATGCTATTCATTCATCAACCCCTCAAAGTACTCTTTCCATCTGCTCAACACACTCTCTTCGCTTGTGAGTATGTTTCCCTCATTATCCTTTATCACCTTTACCTGCTGCACATCTTTCCTAGCTCGGTCCCTCTGTCTAGCCAATCGGTACAGGTACTTTTCTCCCTCCTTAGTGTCCAACCTTTCATACAACTCTTCATATGGCTTATCCTTATCCTTCGCCACCTCTCTCTTTGCCATGCATCTCATCTCCTTATACTCCTGTCTACTTTCTTCATCTCTCTGACAATCCCACTTCTTCTTTGCCAACCTCTTTCTCTGTATACTCTCCTGTACTTCTTCATTCCACCACCATGTCTCCTTGTTGTCCTTCCTCTGTCCAGATGTCATACCAAGCACCTTTCTAGCAGTCTCCCTTACTAGCTCTGCTGTAGTTACCAGCTATTTGGTAACTCTTCACTGCCACCCAGTGCCTGTCTTAACCCTTCCCTGAACTCCACCTCACAATTACCCTTTTTCAATATCCACCATTTGATCTTTGCTGCTGCCCTCACACTCCTCCTCCTCTTCTTGATCACCAACATCATCCTACAAACCACCATCCTATGCTGCCTAACTACACTTTCCCCGGTCACCCCTTTACAGTCTCCAATCTCCTTCAAATTGGTCCTCCTACATAAGAATATAAAAATCAGAAATTTAGAATGGGAATTAAAAACGATACTCAGTCCACACTATCCCTTGTTGAATGGGCAAGTGGCGGAGATAAAGTATACCGAAGAGAAAAATAAAATAAAAAAGCAGCCAAAGCTTCAAAATGATAGAACACTGCCTCAGGGACTTGAATCTCTCACCAGCTCAAACATTGCATGTTTATTAGCTGAAAAGTAAATTACCTACTTGGTTACATTACAAATGCCAGTGCATACAGCAATCCTACCATGAAACTACACAAAGATTACCAAATTTACAAGACAGAAATAGGTTAAAATACAAAAACCATAAGAAAGTGAGCAGCCTGAAACCAAAATTGCTGATAAAAATGACAACACTCTCATGTCATTTGTTTGGGTGAAGGGATGGAAGACTGTATAAAAGGTATTACAAATATGTACAAAATTCAAATAATATAAACAACTAAACGTATGACAATCAGTGATGTCAATAAGAAAACAGTGACAGAACTGAAGACTTACAGACAGAGGTAACAAGTCATGTCTCCAAGTAAGAAGAAACTGTCCTAAAAGTAAAGGTTCCACATTGAACAGTCCTGTCAAACCTCCCACGTCTGAAAGACCAAGAACAAAACCAGACACAGGTATGGATTGTTCTGGACTTGTTCACGAAACAAAATGCCCAATAAATGCCTTTATTAAATGTTCAGTAATGTGAAAAAAGTTTAGTGATGTAAGCAAATGATCGTATTTGTGGTAAAAAGACCAGGACATGCTCAGAGCAGATTTAAAGCTTAACTTAATATGATCAATGTGGCGTAATAAATTCTACCTTACAGAATGCACACACTGGTATATCATGACTGCATGTACATAATTGTGAATGTGTACATTCATACATACACACACACACACACACACACAAACACACACACACACACACACACACACACACACACACACACACACACACACACACACACACATTAAAAGGATGATTTAGTACACAGAATTTATAGCTTTAAATGCAGTTATAGCTCAGGGAATTTCAAGTCATGTAATACACATTCTTTCTAGAAGTTTACCTTGAATAAATAATTCACGGACACAAAAAGCTTATCTTCAGTGTCCCTGTTATTCCTACAGCATTCTGACAAATACTTCCATGTTGCATAAAGTACAGGGCAACATTTCTGCCTTGTGTGTATTCACCTTTCAGTATAAAGTAAAATGCATACTAGGAAGTTGAAAAAGGATCAATTTGTACAGCACCATAACAAGTGATTATAACTGTGATGCCAGACGTTTGAGAAGTTACAGTAAGATTTCAATAAAAAAAAAAATATATAAATAACATTCAGAAATATGGGAACATATGAAAATATGCACAAGAGTATGTATACATACTTTTTTACAGTTCCAGTATAACTGAAATTCTTCACAGAAATGTTTTTCTTTTTCTAAACTAGTGGGATTCACCCGTAATGTTATGTGTTTCTTTATGATGTAAGCTCACTTTTAATCAGGCAGAGAAAGGAAAATGAAGCATATGAATTTATGCATCGTGTTTAATGCAGGCAGCATCTCTGATGCAGAAATAGACTAGCACTGAAATGAATAAAACACACCAAGCAACCTGGGCAGAAAAAACACACTTTTGACATTAGAGAATTCTGTCTTGCCTAGAAAGTCAGCAGACACGGATGAGGAACTTGGGCTTAAACTTTCAGCCAAAATAGCTGTACAAGGAGAAAGAAACGGCCACATATTCCTACAGAAAATTCTGTGCCCTTTAGGCATGCACACATCTGCAAGTACAGCTATGCTGAAGGTTTTTATACCCAATGCTTGAAAAATGAGGTGTCTTTAATCAGTCAGCATCTCCAGTGCAATGGGGTGCTATATGAATAAAATGACAGCACACGGGGCATCAGCACACAGGAATAATTTCAATAGAGAAGCAAAGGTCTTGGTTGGTTCATTCAGGCTCCCAAACGGAGAAGAGAAGAACTCCAGATAAGTGGACCATTTAATGAAAAGAAAGCACTGGCACCTGCAAGTAATAACCAGGGGCAATCACATTCAAGCAGAAGGAAGTGAAAGAGCTAAGTCCGAGAATGGCTTTTAAAGTGTACTGTCCTGTGTTCGGTCAACAGCACAAATGCAACAGTTTAAACACTAAGGATGCTACCTACTGTTTAACCCTGAGCTAGATAAGCCTGGGTTCCTTCTGCAAAGTAATGCAGTGATGTTAACATGTGGTGAAGCAATGTATTTTATTCTGAACTACATAAAGAATCTGAACATGAACAGGTTTACTAAGGAACTGTTAACTTATATTCTACTGTAGGTACAAGGACCCACTTCCCAATATCAGTTCTCCTCTCTGTAATTAAAAACCTGGAGATCAATAGGTATGCAGTACAGGAAACTGTTCTTCTGATATGCCCAGAGAAGGACATAGAAAGGTCAAGACATTTAAAAAGGGAGAGAAAACAAACAAACAATGTGGCTCCCAAAAGGTCTGTTTCTCACTGGAAATGGAATTTGTGTGTGTCAAATGTCATTAACTTCATCTTATGAAAGCTAACAAGTCTTTATTCTGCAAACCTACAAAACCTGAAACACAGCAGTAGCTGTCCTTTTTCCAACATTATAACTCTTACCAGAACTCCAGAGTTCTGTTATACAAACACATTAAAGTTGCCATTTAACAAAGACAATGCCACCAAGTTAAACTGATAAAAAGTGGAAGGAATGATCTCTGTGGAACTACAGATTTTATGGGAAAAAGGCTAGGGGGCTTCTGTTTTTACCTTGCAACATTAAATAGCAAATGTCAGTGGACTGAAACACAAGGCAATTATGTAGTATACAGACAAAGCACTTTAGTTTAATCAAGAAAAAGAAACCGTGCCAGTAAAGAAGCCAGGAGCCCCATCTCTGTAACTGCTTTTGATATACTATAGCAGTTTCCTCAGGAGTTAACAGCTTCAGAAAATGAACTACAAGTTCATATGGCTCTAATTCTGTAGTCTGGCAAAAGAGGTTACCGATTAGGCCTGAAGAGCCTGGTGCTAAACAACAAAGCAGCTCATCTTCTCCTTTCAGCTTTTCCCCGTTAGGGGTCACCACAGGGGGTCATCTGTCTGCTCATGATTGGCAGTGGAGTTTTACGGCATTGAGTTGCCAGCCCAGCGCCCAACATTCCACAGAAGGCACACCACACGCATGCACTCATGCCTAGGGCCAATTTAGAGTGTCCACTCTACAGCATGTCTTTGGGATGTGGGAGGAAACCGGAGCACCCGGAGGAAACCCATGCGACCACAGGGAGGACGTACAGACTCCATACAGAAGGCACCCCAGCCAAGGATTGAACCAGAGAACCTCTTGCTGTGAGGCAGCAATGCTAACCACTGCACCAAGCAGCTCATCTATGAGTGAAATATTAAAATTTAACAGTTTTGATCACAATTTAAAAATGCATCTTCAGGATGCAATAGGTCTGCTCAAAGGATAAATTACATGAAAATGAAAGTTATGTAATTTAGTGATACACCTGTACCGGCAATTTCAACTCAATCACCTACAGGAATGAATCAAGCAGGTGCTTAGCTAAATCATGCAACTTTTTCAGAAGACCTTAGCCCCTACCATTGCCTGTAAACATCAGAACCAGACCACTTTTTCAGATCTCGAGAGCCTGTATGTCACAACAACCAACAGAAGAATGAAAGGAAAGACCAAAACTATCCACAAATAGGACAACATCCAGTGGAGCCCTAGGTAAATGGCTTTGTGTGTGTGTGTGTGTGTGTGTGTGTGTGTGTGGGGGGGGCAGCTCCATTTTAAATTTACTTCTTTATAGACTTGGAAACAATGTACAGGTTAACGGTATCTTGCAAAAGTACTCAGTAATTCTCACATGGCAGCTGCACAAATATCGCCTACCAAGGCATTTCTTGAAAAGGGCTGTGAAGTAGGTACGGATCCAACATAGAAGCACTGTTAGCCTAAGGTAAGGATTCGCTATACTTTTGATAACAAAAATTTAGTGCACTGGGAAAACCAGATTGTAACTCTGAAGAAATCTGGGCTAAAAGTTTCCAAAGTAAGAAATTAAAAGCCAGGTGACACTTCAACTTTTGTGCAGATCAAATCAGAACCATCTGTGGTCAGACAAGCAATACAACATATATTCGCCCCAACTAGAATAACTCAAAGAATACTGTAGAGCGAATTAAATGATATATGCTAAATTCTAATACAATTATAGACGAAAGAAGGATTGGTATGCAGTGACGCTCTAGCCTTTTGAAAAGGGAGGCACAGTGGATGAAAAAACAAGACATCCAGCTCTAAAATTCTTCTTACACAAGTAACAGCTGTCAGTTAAGTCAACAGAAGAAGCTGGCTGAGAGGGCCATTAGCTTCAATATGATGTTAATGTCCCACAGAGAATCTTGTAAAAAAACAAAAAAGTAAAAACAAAAAAAAGGTCACACAGAGGAAAAAGGATACTTAACAGGGGTTGCAATAATAAGGTACCAGACAAGAAAAATTTTGCATACCTTTAATGATGCCAAAGAAGCAGAATTTGTACCTAGTGTGAAATTAGAAAGGCTGCGAAATTAACTTTACTTGATTAAAATCTTAACCCTGAACCAAATATATGACAAAAATAGTTTTCATATTATCCAGACAAGAAGTTCCTTGTAGATCTGGATAAAGGCTTGCAAACCAAAAAATATATATAGAATATATCAACAACAAAGGTGCCTTCATTGAAGGTTGGGCATCGTGCTGGCAGCTCGGCACCGTAAAAATCTACTGCCAATCATTAGCGGACCGGAGTTCTGCTGTGGCGGCCCCTAACCAGGAAAAGCCGAAAGAAGAACAAGCAAAGAAGTGGGATGCAAGTCCAACCAATGGCTTCAACAGAGATACTATTTATTCGACAAAGAACAGAAAATAAAATGTAAGTGCTTTCGCAGTGTGTCCCACTGCTTCCTCAGACGTATACATATTTGAAATGGAGCTTCCACTTACATACTATTACCATCAGTCACTAATTGAAAGCACCTGCTCCATGCATTCTCTTCTTAAAGTCATATAATGCATGATCAAAAACAGCATGTTGGATCCTGTGTATTCTGATAAAAATACATCTAATATACTTAAAGCACTTCAGTATTCTAAAAATACATAACATAGAACAATATGTATATCCGCATAAAATATATACAATGTGCATAGAAAATATATATATGTTACAACTCTAAAAACCTATAATACATATAAAAAAGGAGTGCATTTCACCCCCGCTTTTTTACATATGTAAAACATAACAGTCCCAGAAGTGTACTGAATATGTGCTAGTGTTTTAGGTGTCTGTGACGACCGTGCCCTGGCCCAGCAATCAAGGAGCCTCAATCCTCATCACTAACACCAGGGAGGTTGTCTCCTAGAAGAGAGGAAAGGATAACTAATACACACAGTAAAGTACAATTTCCCTTAAGTGCACACAGAGATCACAGTCAATCTGGGGCTGGTTGCTCCTTTGCTCACCAGGTCCCCAATAAGACTCCCCACTGGCACAGCTATAGGGTCCAGGTCTCAGTCTAACTGGGCAAGCTAGAACCTCCAGTACCCTCTCTGTCCAGCCAGTGCTTCGTACCACTACCCAAGTAGCTGACACAACACACACACACACTTTGAGATAAGTATTTATACAACTTCACAGACACTCCTGGGAAAGGCTGACACAGATTCTCCAGCTGTGCCCCTTTACCCAGACTATATGGTAGTAATTACTGCCACCACCCAGTTAATATGGTAGTAATTACTGCCACCACCCAGTTAATATCAGCTACTAAAAGACCCTTAAAAGGGTGTCCAATTATTACTGTGCAATATTAATATCCAATGGTAATGTGACTATACAGTCTAAGGCTTATCAGAGTGGCCTATTACAATAAACTCTATATAAATATGCAGTGTACTCTAGAGCTTATCTCTACACAAAGCAGCCACAGGTAGAATGTTTTAAAATATTTAATGATAAATAATTAAAACATAAGACAAAACTACTACACCACAGAGATATCCAAGAGTTCACAGATCACACAGAAACAAAAAATAATATCATAGGAAAGATCTGATTACACAGAAAAATACTTAATCTAACTTTCTAATCTTTAGCTAATCCTAGAAAAGACAGTGCTACAATCCTACTTACATACATAAAGAGCATAGGTAGTGCTGGTAAGTTAGATGTCCAGATCAAAATGCTCCAGGTCTCTTGTCAGAAATAGTATTTAAACATTACTAACAAACATGTCTCTAAGGCCCTCCCACAATTACATCATTTGTGACACTTAGGTTTTCCCAGTATTCATATTGCATTATCTTAACACCTGGTCTGAGTTCTCAGGCCACAAACTGCACTATTTAGCAATCTAACACCTGCACAGAAACTTACAATAGAAGACATTTAACATGTATATACTAACAGACACAAAAAATAAAGCACCTTCCATATCTAAATGCTAGTCATAAACTTTAGCCTAAAAAAATGTGCATGAAATCTTCATCCAACCGCCCTCAGGCTGAATTCTAACATTACAGGATGCAACATGCTTCACTGGGCCGGTAGAGTTCAATGTTTTCACATATTTTTCAGTTCCACATTTCGCAGTGTTTTCTTACATTTAAAAACACAAGCCTGTATTTTACATTTGTTTATACAGTTGATAGAATTAGATATCAAATTCTATTTGACTAGGCTGGCAGCCTTCGTCCATCTCTCCCCAGTCATCACATCCCCCCCCCCCCCCCCCCAGGGAACTCAAGCAAGTTTTTCAAGTGCCCCTTGAGAAACGTCACTTGAGAGTGTCAGGTCTATCTTGGTGTACCTCATCCCATTCCCTGTCTTGAGAGCCCAACTGCATTGGCATTGCTACTCCCACTGCGGTGCTGCACTGACATATCATATGCTTGCAACCCCAGACTCCATCTTAGCAACTTGGCATTTTGCTGACTGGCTCTGTTTAACAATGTTAGAGGGTTGTGATCTGTCATCACAGTGAATTTTCTTCCATACAGATAAGGCTGAAGTTTTTGTAGTGCCCACACTATAGCTAGACATTCCTTTTCTACCACTGCATAGCATTCCTCCCTGGGTTGGAGCCTACGACTGAGATAAACCACTGGGTGCTCTTCTCCCTCTGAAGAAATCTGGCTAAGTACAGCCCCCACCCCATAGTTTGAAGCATCCACCTGCACAACAAAGTCTTTGCTGTAGTCTGGACTGGCTAACACAGGGGGTCCTTCCAAAGCTTCCTTAAGCTTCTGAAATGCCTGCTCACATGCTGGGGTCCACACTACCTTATCTGGCCTGTTCTTCCTTGTCAGGTCTGTGAGGGGAGCAGCTATGGTACTATAATTGGGAACAAACTTTCTGTAGTACCTTGCTGTCCCTAAGAATGCCCTCACCTGCTTTTTGGCAACAGGTGCAGGCCATGCCTGAATAGCTTCCACTTTGCCAGGTTCTGGCCTTATCTTACCACTCCCCACTCTATGTCCTAGGTAGGAGACCTCTGCCATACCCACCTGACATTTGCTCGGCTTAATGGTCAACCCTGCCCTCTGTAGTCTGCCCAGCACCTCCCTGACATGCTGAAGGTGCTCTTGCCAGGAATGTCTATAGATAGCAATATCATCCATGTAAACAAGGACAAACCCTCCTGCTCCTACTAAGATATGATCTACCAGCCTCTGGAAAGTTGCTGGGGCATTCTTCATCCCAAAGGGCACCTTTTTGAACTCATACAAGCTAAAAGGAGTCACAAAGGCTGACTTCTCTCTAGCACTGGGAGTCAAGGGCACCTGCCAGTAACCCTTGGTAAGATCGATGGTTGTAAGATACTTAGCCCCACCCAGCTGCTCTAGGGCCTCAGCTGTCCTAGGCATGGAGTAAGCATCTGACTCTGTGTGACTATTTAATTTCCTGTAATCCACACAGAACCTGTTGCTGCCATCCATCTTTGGCACCAACACCACTGGTGAGGCCCAGGGACTGTTGGACTCTTGAATCACCCCTAGTTCTAACATCTCCTGTACCTCTTCCCTCAGAGTATGTTTGACTCTCTCAGGCACCCTATAAGGGGCCTGCCTGATAGGCCTTTGGGGTCCTGTATCCACCTGGTGCTGCACCAGGTGGGTGCTCCCTGGTTTCCCGGTGAACATGCCCCCAAACACCTGCAACACTGCTCGGATTTCTCAAAACTGGGTAGGAGATAGATGCTGGGACATTGCTACCCCTTCCACCAAGGTGTCAGCCCGAGCCTCACTGAGGAGATCAGTTCCCAGATCTCCCTCAGATGACTCCTGCAATCCACTGCAAATGCTCAGCGCAAGGGCCTCCCTATCATGGTAAGGTTTCATCATGTTAACATGGTACAATTTGTGCCCCTGCCATCTGCCTAGCACTTCCACCATGTAGTTAACATCACTTACCTTTCTTACCACCTTGTAGGGTCCCTCCCAAGCTGCTTGCAGCTTGTTATGTCTGACAGGAATGAGAACCATCATCTGCTGCCCTACAGCATACTCTCTAACTTGAGCATTCCTGTCACACCACACCTTTTTCTGTTGTTGGGTTTCTGCCAGGTTCTCCTGGGCCAAGCCCAAGAGTTCCCCGAGCCTTGTCCTGAGGTTCAAGACATTTGCCACAACTGACTCCTTGTGAGACTCACACTCACCTCCCCACTCATCTCAAATTAAATCTAGAGGACCACTCACCCTATGCCCATACAGCAACTCAAAGGGTAAAAAAATGTGGATTCCTGGGCAACCTCTCTGCAAGCAAACAACAGATGGGGCAAATATTTGTCCCACTCCCTCTTAAACTGATCTGCAAATGCCCGTAGAATGGCCTTAATTGTAGAGTTTAACCTCTCAACAAGACCATTAGTCTGGGGATGGTAGGGGGTGGACTTCATGTGTTTCACCCCACAGGACTTCCACAGACAAGCCAGCAGGTCTGACATAAAATTGGCACCTCTGTCAGACAGTATTTCCTTTGGGAAACCTACCCTGCTGAAAATCTCTAGCAAAGCATTTGCCACCTTCTCTGCCTCAATGGAGGACAAAGCCACTGCCTCAGGGTATCGTGTAGCATAATCTACAATCACTAGGATATACTTTTTCCCTGTGGAACTTGGGGTACTCAGAGGACCCACAATATCCATAGCTAGCCTCTGAAATGGCTCCTCAATCACAGGCAAAGGCATCAAAGGAGCTCTCACCGTGTCTCCTGCCTTGCCTACCTTTTGGCACTGCTCACAGGTCCTGCAGTACCCTGTTACATCTCTGGAAATTCCAGGCCAACAGAAGTTTTGCATAATACGCCTCTTTGTACGTTTTATGCCCATATGACCTGCAAAGGGAATATCATGGGCTATGGCTAGAAGTGCCAGATGGTAAGCTCTAGGCACTACCAACTGCTGTACTCTCTCACCTTCTAGCCCTCCCTCAGGGGTACAATCTCTGTACAGTAACCCTTTGTTCCAGTATACAGAGTCCCCCTTCCCTTTAGAATTAGGTGCCTCCCTAGCTACCTGCCTCAGGCCTTGCAATGTAGGGTCTGAGAGCTGAGCTTGTCTCAAGTGTCTCCTTGCAATCCTTCCAGCTCCCCTCCCACAGGAAGTCTGGCATCCACTGACAGCGGTGCCTCACTGTCAGCCTGGGTACTACTACTCACCTCTTCCTTTGCAGTTACCCTGTCCAAGGGAACATCAGTACCCACAAGCAGCTCACCTTCAGTCTCACTGCTAGAGCGTAGCTCACTCCCTTACGTAACCACCTCAGCAGTCCTGGCTGCAAGTATGCAGTCTGCCTGGGTCTCCCCCAGGCTACCAGACTCACATGCTTGTCTCCCAGCCTCACTGCATGTAACTGCATAAGTACATAGTACTGCCTCATTCAAATCCTTCCCTCTCAGGACATCTGCAGGATGGTAGTTCCATACCCCTGTTGTCTCAAGACAACACGTTATTGGCATTTTGTCTTTCCCACTTACTGGCTCTCTCACCTTTGCTTCCCCACCTTGCCTCCGTGGACATCTGTATGCCACATGGCCCCACTGGTTGCATTCAAAACATTTAACCCTAGCTCCTGGACATATACCTGGAGTAGTGGCTTCCCCTGCTACTGCCGGATTCTGTTGGGGCAGTCTGTGCTGCCCACCATGGGTTCCTTTAGTCCTATGAGCAGTACTGGGGGTCCCTTTCCTGTGCAGGGCTGCCCTGCTTGCTAGGTATAGGTCTCCCTTCTTCCCAAACTCTTCTGAAGTAGCACACTGTCTATCAGCTAACCAGATCCTCATGTCCTCAAGCAAAGTGCTAAGGGCTTGTTCCCTTACCAAAAGGTCTGCCAGCCCTTCAAAAGTGGTGACCTGACATCCACTCACCCAGCTATGAAAATAAGTGCGCAGTTCAACAACATATTCACATACATTTTCATCTGCCTTACGTCTATAATCACAAAACTTTTTCCTACACATTTCAGGTGTTAGCTTAAAACATTCTAATACATGTCTTTTTACAAGCAGTATAATCAAATCAGTCAGTGTCATGCATTTTTGCTAAAGGAGTTACAGCTTTACCATGGAGTAAAGGGGTCAGGAACCATACCCAGAGCCCTTGGTCAACTTCATACTGTTTACATACCCACTCAAACATATGAATGAAGCTATCAAAATTATCCCCATCTTTAAACTGTGGAAGAAATTTACTGACCTTTTGTGCTTTTGGGGTCCAGTTACTCCCTTCCCCATTACCTCCATGACTCTAGCAAAGAGTCATCATTTCCCTCTCATGCCTCCTCTGCCATTCATTTCCTCAGCTTGTAGGCTCCTTATTTGCTCGGCTGCTTCTAGTTCCATATGCCTGGCCTCCAACTCAAGTCTCTTTAGCTCCAGCTGGATTTTTAAGTTCTCTGCAGAAAGGTTGAGCTGTCCATTCTCCGAGGATATTGTATCTCCACTGTCAGTCTGATTGTCCTCCAGGCTGCTGTTTTCTGATGCAGCTGTAACCAAGGCTGCAAACAGGTCTGCTTTAGTCAGGTTTTCATGCACCAGTCCCCTAGCCTGGCACATCTCTGCCAGCTGGCTCCTTGTCAGATTTCCATACTCTTCTGCTGACATGCTGCCTGCTCACCCTAACACTAAGCTAACAAAAGAAATAAAACAATTGTGATCTGAACTCTGAGTATACACTGCATGGCTGTTATACACTGCATGGCTGTTTTAGAGTACAAAACACTTTTAGAGATCACTGTACATAAGCTACAGGAATTCGCTCTACCCACACCACTACAAGCCAGTTAGTATGTGAAGTAGATTTCACCACTGCCAAACACTTGTGATGACCGTGCCCTGGCCCAGCAATCAAGGAGCCTCAATCCTTACCACTAACACCAGGGAGATCGTCTCCTAGAAGAGGAAAGGATAACTAATACACACAGTAAAGTACAACTTCCCTTAAGTGCACACAGAGATCACAGTCAGTCTGGGGCTGGTTGCTCCCTCTCTCACCAGGTCCCCAATAAGACTCCCCACTGGCACAGCTATAGGGTCCAGGTCCCAACCTAACTGGGCAAGCTAAAACCTCTAATCCCTCTCTGTCTAACCAGTGCTTCATGTCCCTGCCAAGTAGCTGACACAACACAAACACACACACACACACACACACACACACACACACACACACTTTGAGATATGTATTTATACAACTTCACAGACACTCCTGGGAAAGGCTGACACAAATTCTCCAGCTGTGCCCCTTTACCCAGACTATACAGTAGTAATTACTGCCACCACCCTGTTAATAATATCAGCTACTAAAAGGCCCTTAAAAGAGTGTCCAATTATTACTGTGCAATATTAATATCCAATGGTAGTATGACTAACAGTCAAGGCTTACTTTAGAGTGGCCTATTACCATTTCTTCTTCTTCTTTCGGCTTTTCCCAGTGAGGGGTCGTCACAGCGGAACTCCGGTCCGCTAATGATTGGCAACAGAGTTTTACGGTGCCGAGGTGCCAGCTCGACGCCCAACCTTCAACGAAGGCATGCCCTACGCATGTCTTTCAAATGCCACTCGACCGCGGGGAGGACATGCAGACTCCACACAGAAGGTGCTCCAGCCGAGAATAGAATGGGAGAACCTCTTGCTGTGAGGCGACAACGCTACCACTGCACCACATAACCTCTATAAATATGTCATGCACTCTAGCGCTTATCTCTACACAAATCAGCCACAGGTAGAAGGTTTTAAAAATATTTAATAATAAATAATTAAAACACAAGACAAAACTACTACACCACAGAAATATCTAAGAGTTCAGAGATCACACAGAAAGTTAAAATAATACAGTAGGACAGGTCTGATTTCAAAGAAAAATACCTAATTAATCTTTACTAGCTTTAACTATTCCTACAAGAAATCACAGTGCTAAAACTTACATGTGAGCATAAGGCAGAGTGCTGATAAGCTGGATGTCCAAAGCCAAAATGCTCATAGTCTCTTGTGAGAAATAGTATTTAAACATTACTAACAAACATGTTTGCTTGGTCCCTCCCCAAATTACATCATTTTTGACACTTAGGTTTTCCCAGGCAAACAAACTGCATTATTTAGCAATCTAACACCTGCACAGAAACTTACACGAAAAGACATTTCACATGAATATTCTAACAGAAACTAGAGCAATAAAGCACCTTCCACATCTAAATTCTGGTCATAAACGTTAGCCTTAAAACAATGACCATGAAACCTTCATCCTGCCACACTGGAGCCGAATTGTAAAGCATTAAAGAGATTCGTAAGATCTTTTCAACTTAAAAGACACATATGAAATACTTGGCTTGGCTTTCCTTACAGCAGATGGCAATGTTGCAACAATCTTGAAGTTCACATTTTACAGTGTTGTCTTAATTTAAAAACACAAGCCTGTATTTTACATTTATTTATCCAGTTGATAGAATTATGTATCAAATTCTACTTGACTAGACTGGCAACCTTCACCCATCTCTCCCCAATCGTCACTCAGATATTGCCTTTGTTTTACATTCATTAATTTTGTACCCCAAAAAGACTTGAAACTGTCTCAGAAAGTTCCACAACAATGAAATGTCCTTTTCTGGTTTTACCACCTACAAAATATCATCTGCAAATAAAGACAACTTTTCTTCATTACCATACCAATTATATCCTTGAATTTTTGAGTCCCTTATATTCTTTGTCAATGGTTCTAAATATAATGTAGATAACAAAGGAGAAATACAACACCTCTGCCTGGTTCCTCTGTTCAAACAGAACTTATCAGACAGGAACCCCGCCACTTTCATTTTTGCCTCCAATCCCTCATATCCTCCTAATTAACCTTATTATTTTGTCGGGGCATGCAAATGCTTCCATTACCCTACTCAGAAAATCCCAGCTTACTCTCTTATCAGAGGCCTGATCATGGGGTTCACTGAGGACTGCATGACAGTCTGATGTCAAGGACCAAGATAATAAAACAGCATCACCTCTTAGCAGTACCAGGGTTGGACCCAAAATTATACTCTTTACATTTGGGAGGACAATACTGTAACAGTAAATCCTGTGGCTTTAGACTGCCTTTGTCTGAAAACCTACCCAATCTGCTAGCCTGTCCTACCATAAAAACTGAATTGGGTAGGGAGGATACAGTAGTGTGCAGACTCACAGCGATGATGGACTTTCCTGTTCTCCCAAGCAGGTTTTTAGGTCTCCTACTACACCAGCAAAGACATAAGCAGTCAAGTAGGTTAGGTTGTTGCAGTCATGAAAGTATAAGGTCAGGCTCAATAGATGGAGGGAGAAAAAGAGTTAAAATGGTGGTTATATATGGTTAAGGCAGCCAGTCCCCAAGGTCTGCCAGCATATGGGCATAATGGTTAGGCTTGGAAGTTGCTACTTCCCTGGATTAGTCCACAGTGACCTACCTCAGAATACAGAAAGAGCAGCTATTTGTAAAGGTCACCCCTGCATGGCTCCAATATGGGGAGACCACGGGCAGATGGTAAGGCCGTCTAGATATTAATACTGGGGTTAGCTTTTTTACTTGGGCTCCCCCTCTGCTTGTATGTTATATTTGGCTACTGATGTGGTAGATTTAATCATGACATATTTAATAAATGCATGTCAGCAGCCATTTCCCACAAACCCGCTGTTTTGTGTCTGTATTTAGATAGTATATATAATCAGTTATGGACAGCTATCATCTAAACAATGGGCTGGTAAAAACAGGAAACAGCTAATCAACAGGCTGAATATGCCCCGAGATACATACAAGTCTCTCCAGCAGAGCTGCAGCTGTACTCACACTGTCCAGTAACATACCACAAGAACAAGAATGATAGCCCCACTGAGCATAGATCAGAAACTAACTTAAAAGAAACTAAGTCTGCAACAGTATGAGACAAAGGAGAATTATTTGATGTTGACATCACTGTATGACTTATTTTGTGCCTCAACATTACTTTGTTGATACTGTGAATTCTTATGATTTTGCAAACACATTGCTGTCTTACCAAAAGGAAAATATACAAAACTACCCAAAAACAAAGCCCTAATTTCTATCATAGTTTCTATGACCGACTTCCTTTCTTTGCAGTTTACACCATAAACACAAGACATTCAGTTTTAAACCTTATCCAACATCCTCTGCAAAATGCACACCTTACTGAAACCAAGATAACAAAATGGTTTTTAGTTTAGTACTGTTGTGACCGCTGACACTTCCCTCCCCCATTGCATCTTCCTTTCCTTTTCTCTCCTGAATGTAGTTTCATATCTGAAGACTCTGATTTACAGCCAAAAAGCTTTCTTTCCCCTTGCCCCACACCCAAATAGCAACATTGAGGACAAAGAAGAAAAACTGTTTACTTGACTATAAAAATTGACAAAAAAGTCACCAGCAAAGCTTAGCAACAACTTTTTACTAATAGAAGGAGCATATAGATAAGGCACACAGTTAAACATTCCTGGGATGGGACAACAGATGGAGGGTGCTGTAGAGATATGATTTGTTAACATTCATGGTAGTTCACAAGTGAAAAAAAAAAAACATACGCAAGAAGAATTGGTAAATATCATCAGTTAAATAGTAACGCAAACATGATAACAGAATGGTTATTAGTTTAGTTCTTCTGTAACCTTAACAGAAGACACAAAGAAACAGCAGCATCACTCAGTTATCAGTAATATCTTAGTTCAAGATGAATGCACCCAGATGTTTGTACCAAGTACAGCTGCATCACAGCCCTACCTGTTCTACAATTCTGCAGAGCATTATGGGACCCTGCCACTTAAATCTGGCAGTGGTGAGAGGTAAGTTACTAGTGACAACAGCGAAAAAAGACGGTTTAGAATCTGAGAAAGAAGAGTGCAGAAGGCAGTTCACTAGAAACAGGTCCATTTCTAAGGATGTCAATAAAATAAAGAAATAAAATTTGCCATCTTCCCTGGTTGTCATTGTGGGTTTTTTTTTTTCTGTCCACGGTTTCCATCTTGTTGAACAGTGGAGATTTAAGGGTTAAATGTAAGGATGACACCATGCAATTCATTCAAAAAATGAGCAGCCACTCCTTCAAAGAAAGCACCCCTGACATTTATGGATACTAAACTGAAAAGGCCAGCAATCTGGAATTCTGGAGTGAATTGGTCCATTTTCAGGATTGTCAGTTGCAGACTGTCACAACTGATTATTTTAAGACATACTAGACTTCTTTGCATCTAGGTAACACATGTAAAAACCCAGAATTAAAGTAAAATATGTGCATCTTAAATAAACTGTCAGAGAAAGTAACTAAGAAGCAGTCACTAAAATACTATAGAAATAAATTCAAAATACTGACTAAAATACATTTTACTACTTTACTGTAACCTTTTATTTCTGGAACTTAATATTTCTTTGTCAGTAACATTGCAGAGTGGTGAACTATCTACACTGCCAAGTAAAAGGCTGCATTATGTGTATATGTACAAAAAAAATTACAATAGGGATACCTTTTATTTTCATATAAAATATGTTGTAATAACCTTGTTCAGGCAATCAAATCAATTAAAACAAAAATTAAAACAATCCATACAACCCTGCCTTGCAGACAAAAGCTGAATTTTCACTTACCCGTTAAGCCAGAAGTTGAACAAAAGTCTCACAGTACAAATCCACTTAACTTCTAAAATTCAGAAAGCCCAAACTTTCTAAGAAGAAACTTTACTGGTGTCATGCAAGATACAAGTAAATCCAATGTTTTCGGTACCAGAAAGTGAAAAGAAATCCTTCTTTGAGAGGAAGAGGGACTGTTATTCAGACTTCTTTTTTCTATCCAGAAGGAAAAGGAAGTCTTGTGTATGACTGTAGGAGTGTTTGTGTATGAACAGAGAAGGGGGGAGGGGGCTATCTGCAGCCACTGACTAGTGTGATGTCATCACAGGTCCTGACTCAGCCTGTTCAGATTAAACTGCTTGGTATTGGTTCTAGTGACAGAAAGGGTGGGAGAGACTGAGGTAAGGGGGCTTTCCCTAAAAGTTCATCCATCCCCCGCAGGCACTTACCTAATCAGAGCAGCTGTATGAATAAGCAGAGCTCAGACCTTACACGCGGTCCTTTTTTTTTTTTCAAAAATAAGGGAAACAAACAGGAAAGTCAGAGAGCTAAAGCAGTTTATTTCCACTGATGTTAAGACTTTTTTTATATGTTTTTAATATTGTGTAATTCATTAAAAAGTATTGAGTGAATGTTGGAAGCATAACGGTAGCCAAATAAAACATTTGGTCTGTCAGTTCTCTGATTCTTTTCATAATGATGATATGGACAAACAAAGCTAGTAATATCCAGTCCAAAAAGACTGCTATGCCTATACTCCAGTCTGTACATAAATGATGCACACATAGGTCTCATCCTCTTAAGAGGCCAGTATGTGAACTCTAGCAATGTGTGACAGTCAACATGTGGAACACTATTTCACACTGTGCAAAATTGTGCTATTTTGTGGGCATGGTTGAAGAACTGAACACTTCACAGGTTTTGCATCAATTTACACTCCCTAAATAAGTACAAACTTCTCTGCTTGGCATCACTGAGACTGCAGTACAATTACTGACTGCATTATAATTCATTACAAAAGTTACTAAAACATATTTTATCAATCTACATTTGCTATACATTAAGTATGACGCTCTGGAATGCCATTGCTGATTATTCATATTAAAGAAACTGGATCTAACTCAAAATTAAAACCACAGTCCATAACAGTCTTGCATCAAGTTAAATTTGCTGAGCAGTAATCAGCATAAAAATCACTTCTGTTCTACAATACGCAGACAGTTCACACACAGTCAGACTACCCAGTCTGTCTGACTTTTCCAGTAATCAAATGTCAATAAATACATATGTAGAAACCATTCATACATTGCAATCTGTAATGCAGGAATTAGTAGAAAATAACTAAATGACATTAATCAGCTATTAATTTCCATTTATACCTATCCACCCTAACCATACCCATCCACTTCCACCTTAATCCACACCCCTCCACTTCCTCTATTATCCTCCCCTTTCCCTAACTCCCTCCCCATCCACTTCCACCTTAATCCACACCCCTCCACTTCCTCTATTATGCTCCCCTTTCTCTAATTCCCTCCCCATCCACCCTTTCCTATCCACTCCCACTTCCCTCACACAGGTTAATACTTATTCCTCACGCCTATTCAGTCTGCCTCCTCCACCTGTCATCATGTCATTCAAAACACAAACCTTACTCCTGCTACCACTATTCCAAATCATTTACTCTCTCACCTCCTACCATTCACAACTAGCCTCCCCCCCATTTCCACCCTACTAATTTCACAATAAACTCTAATACAAAACCGCAACAACATCTCTCTATCTGTCCATACATCTTTCCCCTTACCACTCCACTTCCTAAAATAAAGTTATCTCCGTTACTAACAACCTCCTCAAAAGAAAAAATAAAGTCCCCTCTACTCAAACAATTACTCCACTTTAAACCTCTACTCCTGTCAGGGGACTTTCATCCCAACCCTGGCCCCTATTTCTCTACACAGATCAGTAATTCACACCCATCAAATCCTACCTCTCTCTCCCTCAGAAGAAAACAGGTATCTTTCTGCTCCATTAATCTCAGGAGTATTGTCAACAAGGTTCATGAATTCCATGCCTGGTTATCGAACTACTCACCAGACAGTCACCCTTACTGAAACTTGGTTGATACTCCATAACCTTGACAGTGATCTTATCCTCCTGGTTACAATATCCTTAGACTCGATAGGCAAAGGAAAAAGGGTGGAGGAGTAGCCATTCTCTTCTCCAACCACCTCACTCTTGTGAGTCCTGATAATCCTACTTATTCCTTCTCCACTGCTGAACTTCTACTGGCCAACTTTAAACTCAACAATTTCACCACCATTACCATAGTAGCACTCTATATCCCTCTGGAGATAACATCACCATACTAGAAAACATTCTATCCCACCTCTCTCATACCATCCATAACAAAACCATCATACTGGGAGACATAAATATTGATTGGCTCTCACTCCAAGCTCCCAACTCAACCTCTTTTATTAACTTATATGGATTTGAGCAACTAATCACTACCCCTAATCATATCAATAAATCTCACCTCCCTAGCTCCCTCCTTGACTGGATTTTGGCCTCCCATCCCCAAAACTACCATAACACCCAGACCCTCACAAATGCCCTAAATGACCACTGCCCTGTAACAGTCATTGGACATACTCCTCACTCCACTAAGCCCCACTAGTATATTACCACCCATAAACTATCAACCTTCTGCCCTGACTCCTTCATAAAGCAACTCTCAAGAATTAACTGGTCACATCTTACTACTCTCCCCCTTGACGAAGCTGTCCATTCTTTTAATACTACCTTTCATAACATCCTTAACTCCCTTGCCCCTCTCCGCACAGTCAGAATTACATCTAAAACAGCTCCTTGGCTTACTAAAGCTACTAGTGCCCTTATGAAAAACAGAGATAGAATATGGAAACTATGGAATAAAACCAGGACCCCCTCTCTTCTACAAACCTACAAAGAACTCAGAAACCAAGTAAAAAAACTCATCCACAATGACAGAAAGAACTTCTACACTAACCGCCCCAATGCCCTTAAATCAGACCCAAAAAAATTCTGGAACTCTATCAACCACATACTACACCCTGGGAACCCTTCCCCTCCTAACCCTTGCCCAAACAACACACCAGATGAAACAGCTACCATCTTCAACCATCATTTTATTGAATCTATAACCTCCTTAATTAACTCTCTCCCTACTAGTAACAGTGCCAACAAACCCTCTAACTCCTCTTCTCTTCCCAACCCCCAAGATTCTTTCTCCCTCAAAGCTGCATCAACAAACTATACCAAATCTTTACTCTCTAAACTTAAACCCTGCTCCCCTTCAGTTGATAATCTACCCTCCTATTTCCTACAGATTGCAGCAGAACCTCTAGTCTACCCAATATCTATCTTAGTCAACCGCTCTATTACTGAATCCTATGTTCCCTCCATATGGAAACATTTTTATACATTACCAATACACAAAGGAGGAAACTCCTCAGACATATCTAACTTTAGACCAATTGCCATACTGTTTCTCCTCTCTAAAATTTAAAAAAAATTATTTACAATCAGGTTATGCACTACTTACTTCAGGAAAACCTACTTACACACACACGTGACACACACACACAACATGGCTTTCATCCCAAACACAGTACCACAACTGCACTAATACCCTTCATAAATACTATATCTCTTGCTCGTGAAAACAATAAACCTGTCTCTTGCTTGTTCCTGGACCTCTCCAAAGCCTTTAACACTGTCTCCCATCTTCTTCTCCTGGCCAAACTAGCTAACCTTAATTTCTCTTCTCCTACTATTTCCTGGTTCTCAAGCTACCTCTCAAACCGCCAGCAATCAGTCAAATGGCTCTCTGCTCAGTCCCGTCCCCCCCACTGTGGAAATGGGAGTCCCCGAAGGATCTATCCTTGGGCCTCTACTCTTTAATATTTTCACTAATCTATTACACACCTCTTGCTCCCAGTCATCACTTGTACAATACGCTGATGACTCTACTGTCATCA
The DNA here is from genome assembly GCF_019279795.1 of Protopterus annectens. Taxonomy (NCBI): domain Eukaryota; kingdom Metazoa; phylum Chordata; order Ceratodontiformes; family Protopteridae; genus Protopterus; species Protopterus annectens. Next base: position 984,137,373 of record NC_056739.1, on the reverse strand, counting down.
CCATCGCAGACAATCCATCAGACCTCCACTCTACTCACAAGCATCATTTAATACCATAGAGACATGGCTCAGTGACAACAAGTTAATTCTTAACCCAAAGAAAACTGAGCTCTTACTCTTTCTCCCTAAGAACCTCTCTAATCTCAAATCTACTTTAACTATTCAATCTGGAAATAACACAATCATCACTGCAAAACCTAGCACAAAACTGCTAGGAGTCATAATAGATGATCAGCTTAAATTTGATGCATATGTCTCAAACTGTATTAAAAAGACACATCAGAAACTCGGACACCTTTACCACAACAAGAAATTCTTAACCAACAGGTCCAAAATAACTCTCTCTCATGCATTTCTTCTTCCTACTCTATTATACAGCTGTCAATTATTCACAAATCTGAACTCCACACTCCTCACCAAACTAGAAACTACCTATAATAAGGTGGGCAGGTTCTCTGCAAATCAAACCTATAAGTCTCATCACTGCAAATCTCTTAAGCAACTAGACTGGCTAGAATTTCCCCACCTCCTCAAACTTCATCAACTACAACTTATCCACTCCATCCTATATTTGCCCACCTTCTGACCTAGCCTTACTTCAGTTATATCCAAATACTCTCCTGCTAGACCACTTTGCAGCTTCGAACAAGACCTGCTACAGATTTATAAATCTAAGACCAAAACAGGTTGTATACTCTATAATTACAACCCTGCCACATCCTGGACCAAACTACCCCTAGAAATTAGATCACTTAACCACCCTAAACAATTCAAAACTGCCACTCGTGAATAATACCTAAAGAAAAATTGGTCTTGCCACTGCAATCATCCCCCATGACCATCTTTCACCTCAGTATCCAACACTCCTCTCTCTCCTCTGCCCATCTTACCAATACCCTCCCTCCTCTGCCTATCTAACCTACACCCTCCCACTACTTCCTTTCACACCCCATCTTCCTTGTCTAATCTTCCACCTGCATGGTCCGCTAAGAGCTTCTTTTTATCTATTCTTTTCCAGTCCCAACCTCCCTTCTCTCATCTTTCCTCCAGTATTTTTCTCCTATTTCTCTCCATATTACTTAATGGTAATTTACTATAAATGCTATTCTGCTGATTTTTTTAGACTATCCTTGTCACCTGCTACTGTCTCTCCTCTTTTATCTCTCACCAGTTCATACCATGTTTATTACCACAAACCCCTTCTATATACGTCTGAAGTTTATTCTATGCTGGTTTACTGAGTCCATCCTAGATGTGCATTTCTTTTTTAAAAATGTTTTGCCTCACAAAAGTGCTTTTTGGTTTCTCTATCTCTACCATTGCAAATATTGTATAGATGTTTTTGAAACTTTTTGTGTACTCCTGAATGTATAATTCTTTTTATGTGTATGTAACTGAAATGTATTTTTAAGTTTTTGTATCTGTTGTATAATTTTATCTCACTGTGGAGCTTTTCTCCCCAGGTCTCTGTTAAAAATGAGCCACTAGGTCAGCCAGACAAACCCAGTCAACAAATGTAAAATAAATAAATAAATAATAAATAAAAATCAACTATTCAAAAAAAGAAAACATACACCAGCTTTTCCAGCCCTCCACATCCTCTCCTTTATCAACCAAACGTAAAGTGCTCAGTTACACAAATGACTGGTCTGAGGACAACCCACCCAGTCGGACTTTCCCAGCAATCAAATGTCAATGTTGTTGTTTGTCTTTCGGCTTTTCCCGGTTAGGGGTCGCCACAGTGGAACTCCGGTCCACTAATGATTGGTAGTTGTTTTTTATGGTGTTGAGTAGCCAGCCCGACGCCCAACCTTCAACGAAGGCACGCCCATTCAACGCATGTCTTTCCAATGCCCACTCGACTGTGGGGAGGATATGCAGACTCCACACAGAAGGCACTCCCAACCCAAGCCAAGAAATGAACGGGAGAACCTCTTGCTGTAAGGCAACAACGCTACCGCTGCACCACCGTGGAACAACAATCAAATGTCAATAAATAAGTAAAATAATAAATACATTTGTAAATACTAAATGATTTTACTAAGTCAATAATAAATGAGCCCTACTTCTACCTTGGCAGTAGGAATCATAAAATCTACCTCTGTCTAATTAAGTGAAGAAAGCAGCTCTAGCTCTCAACCTTCTGTCTCCAAAATGTGGTACACTTACTAACATATTACTAACAACTTCAACTAGGTCACTAGGATGGTTAAAATGCATTATTTTATAGTTATAAAATGTCATTTAATCACACCTCTCAAATGTCCTTCATTTTGACTCAAATTTTAGCTGTGTCACTCATAATCTTTCCTAAAACTGTTTAACTGTTGGAGAAAAGGTGCTGAGCTACACTTAATAAATAATGACAAAGAGTTATAGACTTCGTTTACTTCTGAAAATGTATATTAATTCACATTTTCTTATTCAGTCAATATTTCTGGTTAATAGTACTAATATTCTAAAAGTGTTCCTGATTATTTGTGGCTTTGTCCCATACTCTGGTGAAATTTCCCCTGATTGGTTTACAGCTGTGATTTTGATGAATTGATACGATTCAGGATTATTTATCATGGATGTGTAAAACAAATCTTAACACTAACTTAACACTAACTGTGTGACAGACCCTATCAATGTGGAACAAAATTAATGTGATACAAAGAACATCAGAAAATCAAATATTCAACTATTTCAAGCATTTTCAGCAAGTGTTGACATTTAATAGCTCACCTTTTTATTTACTAGTTTGTAGCTATCTTGTTATAAAATTGCTAGTCATTAAGTCACTTGTCACTGCAGCTCCACAAGTCCACAACCCCCTGTGCTGTAGAGAAGACAGGAAGGATTATGAATAAAAAAAAAATCTAAATACAACAACAAAGTCACCATGATTATCCAGCAAATGGTTGCTCCCAGTAGCAGCACTAGCCCAGCAACAGACCCACAACTGTCCCAAAAGTGCTCTGCAGAAACCAGATCACAGCCCTTTTGAAATATGGTGCCATCTCTACATTTCTTTTGTTTCAGATCAGGTCTGTGTAGTAATAGACTCTGATGAAGTTCTTTAACTTAGAACGAAAGTGCTCAGTGTTTTTAGTGCAACATAGTGCAATGAGGTTTTATGCTCGGTGAAACCTATCTGCATTGGTGGTATTTGTTTCTATTTTTACAGTTTCCACACCTGTTTGTTGGTTAGTAGATTTGTGTAGTACCTTACACGTTTGTTGTGGCAGTAGTTCACCTAAATGTTGCAAAACTGGATGGTCTGTTGGAAAATTGCTGGGTACTGGAACCAGTTTTCTAAAAAATATTTGATGGAGCCCCAGGGATTTGTGAACTGAAAAGCCTTCCTTCCTGTGTATATAGTTACATGACTTTATTCATATCTCTTAACTGGGGAAGTGCACTGATCTCCAAGGATTGTTTTCAAGCTTAGCACAGGAGTGCTATATGGTTAATAAACTTGCTCAGAATTACACAGTTAGACAATGGAGGCAGAGAGAATCAAACCCTGAAACTGGACAACAATAAACAGTTCATTAGCAACTCTTTAATCCTCTGTACCAACTGCCCATTTTACAGGAGATGGGAAAAATCCTAGCTCTGAAGGCTTTGCTTTTAAACTATTAAGACAAAGTGTTTTGAGATGGAGAAACTAGACCTCCCTGCTGGATTCTTACCACGGTCTTTGAAATTCATGATATAACTCCCCCAGCTTCCTTGTCCTTGAACTTCTGGAGTACCTCAGCATCCTGTTGAACTCACTTATAACATGTTCTATTTTATCCCTTATCTATTACACTGACAAACTGTTATTGTTCAGGTAAGGCATGAAGTACCCTTACCTCTTTTTAGAAGCAACACTCTAGGGGTATTGTTTTTCACATGCAAGAACTGGAAGAAACTTGGAACTACAACATGACTTTTTGTTAGGGAGTCACTGCCTTTCTAATCTGAGATAAGCTTCAAGACAATGTATATGTAGATGCCCCTGCAACATTGCTGTGATGATATGAGGTAGTGCCAGCTATGCCAGAGAGAGTAGGGCAGTGCATGTATAACATAAGCCAACATAACTAGCTGGAGTTTTGCAAAGAATTTTATAGGTTCATAGGTTCGTACTAGGCTATCTGCCCTAGGGCATTTATAAGCCTAGCCAGAGTGTATGTGGCTTACACCACCCCTTAGGATGAGAATACTATGCCCTTTTAGGGTTTAGTTTACTATGCCTCTGTCTAGTAGTGACACAGAGATGACCCCAACCTACGATCTCCCATCCACTCGTCGAGATTTCTCTTGAATAGAGTCAGTGAGGGGCTCTGCCTAACATGGACTGGGATTCTGTTCCAGAGTGTAGGGAGCCTCTGGGTTATGAATCTGTCCCTCCAGCATGTTCTATTTATTTCTGTGTTGAGGTTTAAGTCACTTGTTCTCATGGCTCTGATGGATTTGGATTTTCTGAGGTGGAGCATGTCCATTAATTCAGGATTGGACATGGCCTTGTACGTCAGACACAGATCACCTCTGAGTAGACTGAATAGAGCTGGAGTTTTTTCAGTCGGGCAGCATATGACATATGTTTAAGACCCTTTATCCTCTTGGTGAGGAACTTTTGGGGTCTTTCCAACTGCTGCAGGTGTCGGGTGAGATACATCCCAAATGGGGCATTGTACTCAATCATTGGCCTGATAAGAGAAGAGTACAGGGCACAATGACCTCTCTTGATCTAGATGTGAAACCCTTCATGATAAGGTGGGCAATATAGAAGGTCTTCCTAACCACTTTGGCAATGTGAGTGTCAAATGAGAGGTTACTGTCAACCTGGGTCCCTAGGTCCCTGATTACCTCTTCCGTACTTAATGGATTACCGCCTATGTGGTAATTTGTCAGTACCTTGTTTTTCCCAAAGGGTATGACTATACATTTTTTGGCGTTCAGCTTAAGGCCATGGCTCTGGCACCAATTATCCGTTTCTATGAGGCCTCTCTGAAGGATGTTTGTGTCCGCTGGAGTATCAATTATGGTGCCCAGTTTGCAGTCATCTGCGAACTTTGTCAGCCACAATCCTCCTGTGTTTGCCTGTACCTCGGAAAAATAAATGCCGAACAAGAGGGGTCCCAGGACTGAGCCCTGTGGGACACCGCTTGTGACTGGCTTAGAGTCTGACATAGCTCCAGCAACTCTGACCCTGTGGGTTCTGTCCTTGAGCCAGTTTGCAACCCATCTTGTGACATATGGGTTTACATTTAAGCTGGTGAGTTTGTCTATGATGCCCGAGTGGGGTATTGTGTCAAAGGCTTTTGCAAGGTCAAGGTAGGCTGTGTGAATTGCCTTACCCTCATCAATGGCCTTAGTGACTGTTTCAAAAAAGTCGACCAAGTTCAAAAGGCAGGATCTGCCCTTGACAAAGCCAAATTGGGTGGGATCCAATGTCTGTAGGTCCCCAGTGTCTTTGTTTATGAGTTCCATAATGATCCTCTCCATAGCTTTGCAGTCCAGGCTCGTCAAGCTTATGGGGCGGTAATTTCCAGGGTCCGTAGAAGCACCGCCTTTGTGAAGTGGGACCACTGTTGCCGTACGCCACTCTTTGGGTATGTATCCTGTGGTAAGGCTAAGATTAAACAGCAGCCTTATGTGTGGGTTTAATTCCTCTTGGAGTTCATGTAGCACACAGCCCGGGACACCATCCGGTCCCATTGATGCTGTGTTTTTAGCTTTAGAGAGGGCGGCTCTCACCTGGGCATCTGAGATGTTAGGAGGCTACACTCTGCTGGGATAGTTATTTCTCCTTTTGGGAGGGGAGGAGAAATTTGCACTGAACCTGTCTGCCAGAATGTTGGCAATGTCAGTGGGTTCAGTGTATTTTGTGTCATTGTGGACTAACTCTGAGCATATCTGGGAGTTTCCACCCAGGTTTCTAACATAGCTAAAGAAGGCCTTGTGATTGTCTTTTGTGTCATTTGCGATTTTTCTCTCAAAGTTGGCCTTGGATGGTTTTATGAGTGATCGTAGTTTTTTGCTAGTACTGATCAGAGATGCCTTCCCTTTTAGGGATTTTGCTCTGTCATGTAGTAGCTTCCTCCTTCTGTTGTAAAGTTTGTTTATGGCTGGGGTCCACCAGACCGTCCTGCCTTTGGGGAATGGGTCTTGGTTTTATTTGGGATTGCATGATCCATGCATTCTTGAAGGTGCCCATAGAAGGCATTTGCAAAGGATTCAGCAGTGTGGGTTGTGGTTTCCACTGGCCCAGGGGCCTTGAAAGATACCACTTCAGTCTTAAGAAGTGTGAAGTTTGCTTTTGAGAAGTTCTTCACTGTGGTCTTTTGTGCAGGGGTGGATGTGGATTTCCAGTGAGATTAATTTATGGTCTGATCTTACCAAAGAGGGATGTACTTCGTGTGGAGCATTTTGTCCCCATGTTTGTGATGATCAGGTCTAGTATATTGTCTCCTCTTGTGGGAATGGTGACTAGTTGTTCCATTGCATTTGAGTTTATGAATTCTAAGAACCTTTGGGCTAGGGTGTTGGGGCTTGAGTAATGTTCCCAGTCTATGTTTGGGTAGTGGAAGTCTCCCAAAATGATGGTATTTGGAGAGACATTCATACTCTCCAGTGTCTTCAGGAAGGCTGTGTGGGGTTCCTGAGTTTGAGAGGGTGGTCTGTAGCATGCTATAAACTGTAAGGCAGTTTTGCCTATGGTTAGTTGCACCTGGATAGTCTCCGATGCTTAGATGGTGCCACTAACCTGGAGGTGTGGGTATCTTTGATGAAAATGGATACTCCCTCCTTTTGTGGTTCTGTCCAAGTTTTGGAGCATGATATGAGGTAAAACCTGATAGTGCTGGGGTGCTCTCAGGAGCCTTGAACCAGGTTTCAGTCACTGCACAGACATCGATGTTCTCCATACTGAGGAGGGCCTCGGGGGTGCATCTTGAGGTTTAGACTTCTGGCATTGAGCAGCATTACCCTTAGTTTTTCCACTTGTGTTTTCTAGGGAGGTAGGTTTGTCATTTGAGCCTTGCCTAAAAAGGCACTATGGGGTGGCAAGAGCCTTGGCCAATATCCGAAGCCCAGGGGTGACAGGTGCAAACCATCCGGCTTGTCAAGCATGCCATCCCAAGCAGACAGACACTGCATCCCCTTAGAATGACACCAGTAATTAAGCCAACTGTTAAAACTGATCATCTTGTCTTTGCACTGTAGCATCATTCTTGGTGAGGGTAAGATGCTGCTCAGGGTCAGGTCATACCGCCTGGGCTACATAATCAGAGAGCTCCTCTATGTCTCTTTTCATGTAGTCCAGGGAGGTATCGCCTCAGGTCGTTCACACCGGCATGTACAATGACTGAGTCATATTTGTACTTGCTGTGGAGTGACCTGAGTGCTTGTGTTATGTGGCGGATTCTAGCTCCCGACAGGCAGCTTACTGTGACCCTCTCCTTGTTCAGTCTGGTGAGCGGGACGTCAGTGTGCCTGACTATGGAGTCACCTATTACAAGTGTGTCTGGCATGTTGTTTGGCCTTAAGGGCTGTGACTGTTTAGCACAATGACTTTGTGAACTATGTGTTGCATTTGCTATGCCTTGAGGTGGTGGTTGCTTGGGTGTCTGCTTTGGAGGCCTCTGTTGTTTTGGTAGATTTTAATCAGGTATGTTTTGTGTGTTTATGTGTTTGGTTTGCAGTTGTGATAGTTCTATGTGAGACTGGGTTTGTGGTGTGCGTGGTTACCTTCTCCTCCTGACTGGTCTTGCCAGTACTGAATTGAGAGAGCTCAGCCTCCAGTTTGGCTATATAGTTGCATCTCTTGCATATATTTGTATTTGTTGGGAGGAGGAGAGGGTTGTCTGTGTACATGAAGCAATTGTAACATTGTCTCAAGATTCCCAGATTCATCAGCTGAACAGGAGAGGACGCCAGCAACTGACCCTTCAACATGCTAGAAATAGTGAAAAAGATTGCTGTGTAACTGAGTCAGAAAGGACCTATAGGGAAATGGGTACTCAACAGAATTTAGGTGAATGAAGTACTTTTCGTTTGTTTAAGAGTGCTTTACCTGTATACAAAATGCTTTAGGAGCAAGTGCTGAGCTTTTCAGATAGAGTATAGGCTGTTTAGATTGCAAGTAGAACAGTTCTAAGGGAAAAATGAAAAGCAGACTTGGCGGAGGAGAAAAAGTTTAACCTTGTTTAACCGGTGTGCGCTATCGCCGCGAATCGCCAAGCAAAAGCAAGGTGAGTTTTTAAGCAGTGAACTACAAAGAGCTAGGAATGGTCCCAAACAACCAATTACTAACAGCTTCTTGTGCTGAGGTCACTTCCCCAAGGATAGGTAGGCTGCTCAAGGCTCCCCACTCCCACTGGTGAGCAAAGAAACTTCCTTTATCCAAGTAAGGTAATGGACAACACAGGAACTACACCACAGTCCAGAATACAGCAATGCCTGTATACTGGTCTAAACTAGTCGAGAAAGGCGGAAAACAAGGATTATTTTTTGTGTTTTTTTTTTTTGCAGAAATACACAGAAAATGCAGAGACAGTGATAAATTAGTTAGACAGGCTAGCACACTTTACTGAGGAGCCTCCACACTTCAATTAAACAAACAAACAAGCAAACTTTCGAGTAAATGACTAAATGTAACTTTAAGTGCAGTTTTAAAATAAATGCAGTAATCAGTAAAAAAACAGTTCAGGCTAGTTTAAAGTAAGCAGCAGAAGCTATTTTCAGTGAAAAAAAAGCAGAGATAATTAAATCCAGAAGGTAGCCGCTTTTTCGAGTTCCTTGCTGCTAGGACCACTCTGTAAACCCGCGTGGAACTTGTCTGAGCAGTATAGCCAGAAAAAAACACCCAGAGGCGGATTTTAAGCAGTGAACTACAAAAGAGCTAGGAATGGTCCCAAACAACCAATTACTAAAAGCTTCTTGTGCTGAGGTCACTTCCCCCAAGGATAGGTAGGCTGCTCAAGGCTCCCCACTCCCACTTATGTCATTTGTATATGAAACTGATTTGTACAGATGCTTGTCTTAAAAAATGTATTTGCAAATCTGCTTGTGTTAAAAATGTATCAACAGTGGGTCCTGCTGGACAGAACAGAAATATATATTTATATCAAAATCTACTGTTGTAACTGAGGAAATGCATATATGTTAACAGAGTATGCTGGTAGGGAAGGGAAGGGATTAATCTCAGCTCAGCTTACCTGTAGAAAAATAGCCAGAAATTAAATGACTTGGTTTAGGCCATACAGATTTTATCTCACAGGCCTGAATGGAGCCAGTGACACAATTTTGGGGAAAGGCCTGGGCTCTTATTGTCCTTAGTGGTGAACTAATTGCTTCCCTGAGGTGCCAGAGAATGGCTGGTTAAGGATGAAAGTATTGGAAGTGTTTTATAGTCTCCAGATACCTTAGCAAAGCTCTAGGTGTGCACTGTGATACATCTGTGCTAGAGATCGTAGCTCAGCTTCTAATCAGGGGGGTAGTGTGAGAGCTACAGAATCAGGTGACCAGATGCAATATCATTCTAGAGCCAGCACTGAAATTATTTTAGAGTTTAGTGAGAGATGTGAAAGTGACACTCAGCAGTCTGTTTTTAGAATTGACAACAAAAACGCTCATCCACTTCATCTTGCCTTGCATTAGCAAGTAAGTAGGGAACAGTAATTCTTCAGTCAGTTAGGAAAATAGTGAAACTAGTTAAATATTATTTTTCTGTATATGAGTCTTTCCATCTGTGTTAATGTTTATATTTCCCGTGAATTGAAACTCTGGTATTTATTGTAAACAGACAGTCAGTATTTTAATGTTTCCTATTTTATTATTTATTATTAAATATATCTATACCTTTCATTGTGGCTGGTCTTTTAGAAAATAGTTTAACCTTTGAGAGAATTGCATTTATTTGGTGACACTATAGGTGCCTTGTTCCTGAAAGTTTTGCTGCTTGGAAACACTACAATTTGTATAAGTATTAATTTTACTAAGAGTAATTGGGTACCCTGGTAAGATCCTTAAAGTAGTTGGCTGGTGGCAATGAATCTACCTTATAGTCTTGGTGAAGGTGATATAGCAGTTAAATCTGTGCCAGCCTTTCCCAGGTGTGTTTGTGTGTAAACATCAAATCTCAAAGAGCGTGTGCATCAGCTACTTGGAACAGGGACACCGAGCACTGATTTCTACAGAGACAAAGGTGAAGTCTTATTTGAGCCTGAAAGAGGAACTCCAGCCCCAGAACTGGGTGTACTCCTTGTGTGCTCTTAAGGGAAATTGTGCTTGGTGCAGAGAACTGCATCTGAAAATACGGTGTGTATCCATTTTGGTTCTAAGTGAAGATTCCCCACTGGTGTCAGTGGTGAGGATTGAAGCTCCTTGATTACTGGTCCAGAGGAGGGACATCACAATTGCATTGATATATTTGCTAATAGATTCATATATTGATTGGTTGTTACTAGTCTAATGACCACTAAGGCCCTTACAAGCCTACTGTCCATACCTCAAACCCATTTGGACCCTAAAATGGGCATCTATATGGTGGAGGAATGTTAAAAATGATGTAGCTAAGAGATTTGTAGGGAGGTTAGTTAGGATAATACTTTTTCTTATTCACAGGCTCTGCTATAAGGGACATGGGGCCAGACTGGGTGTAAATGTATGAATTCCCATCAGACTGTCAAGGTTACATTTGAATAGGGTCAGGAATGAACTCTGATCAACATGGATGGGGAGCCTATTCCACAATGTGGGGATCCTTTGGGACACAACTATCTCTCCAGCATGTTCTGTTTATGTCACAAAGTTCAGGTGCCTGGATCTAATGTTTCAGGTGCTATTTGCTTTGTGTATGTGCAAAAGAATCCCCTCTCAGCCACCCATAGGATATTGAATATACTGGCAGAAACTTTAGGTGATCAGCGTAGGACAGGTTATCCATGCCCTGAATTCTCCTGGTGAGAAACCTTTGTGGGCATTCCAACTGTTACAAGTGTCTGGTTAGGTACATGGTAAAGGGTGTATTGTACTCAGTCGTAGGACTGATAAGGGCTGGGAAGAGTGGTACTATAACTTCCTTGGACCTGGATGACATACCTTTACCTTAATTTGGGCAACATACAAAGAATGATTTTCTTACTATCTTAGCTACGTATTGGTCAATGGCCAGATTTCTGTCTGCATATGTTCCAATCCCTTATTACTTGGTCAACACTTAGGGGTGTTTTATCAATTAATTAACTTGTTGTGATGACCCCACTTAAACCCAGGGCATTAACTAAGGAGCCACAATCCTCACCACTGTTTCCAGTAAGGAAGAGTCACTAAAAATCAGTGCCCCTAAGAGTACACTAGGAACAGGGTCCAAACCTGGGACTGGACTATATGCCTCACTCCAGGTCCCCAAATGAGTCTTCAAACTAACCACTGCAGAGCACTCTGTGCCAGTTCTAGGTATTTGACACACTCACTCTTAAATATTTGATATTCACACATACAAACATTCCTGGGAAAGACTGGTACAGATTTACCTGCTATGTCCTCTTTCCCAAATTACAAGGTAACAGCTGCCACCAGTCAAATACCACAATACCCTTCAAAAGGGGTGTTCAATTATATAGGGTAAAATAAATATTGATATAAAGGGTAGCATGTAATCCAAGCAGTAAGGCTTTTCAGAGTGGCCCTGGTGTTATCACAATAAGCATAAACACTCTCAGGTTATTAAAAGTACTTTCTAAATAACCAGCCACAATAAAAGGTAGTATATACACGGAATGACTGATTCCAACAAACCACAGAGTTTCATACACAGGAATTCTGAAAATATCATTGTAGGATAGGTTTCACACTGATTGTAAAAAACCCTCTAACTATAGTTCCCTAACTGTCTAAAAATTAACTGTCCCTGTCTAATCTATTTAACTCAGCAATGCAAGATGATACTATTACTTCTGCAATGCAAAATAAGAATTTATATCCACTCTTCAGGCTGTTTTCTGGTCCTCAGCGACTGGAATAGCAACTCCTACATTTTCTGCTGAACAGTTCTGGAAAACTCTGAGTGATAACTACTGATCTGGAAAACAGCTGACTGAATAACAACTGTACAACTACTGAACTTTGACTCAGAACCTGCTTTTATAGCAGAATTTTTTTAAAAGTCAGAACGCTATTATGACAATTCTACTCTCTCAAATCAGACTTTAAAAAGTAAACAAAACAGCTGGTGTAGAGATTCTATTCCTTTCAGCTCTGGTACATGATGACATCACATCTAGGTCAGCCGACTGGCATAACCTACATTCAGAATTCTTTTTTAAGGAACACGAACATTTGGTCAGCCAGAACACTGTTTGATTCAAACACCTTACATAAATCAAATTAACAATAAAAAAGCATAAACTTATTTACAAAATTATAGCTATTCGGCCTGGCATATATAACACAGGGTAATTTACACTTATTTATTTATTTATTTTTATTTATTTATTTACATTTGTTGACCGGGCTAGTCTAGCTGGATACATATCCCTTTTCAGTAGAGGCCTGAGGAGAAAAGCTCCAACATGAGTAAATTAATGCATTCAAAATATTCTAAAAAAGACTAGTTTCACATTACAAAATAAGACATGAAAAAAAAAATAATAAATCGTGAACAATGTAACGTTTCATTAGAGTAGAAGTAAAAAATAAACAAGTCTTAATGCTTTAGTAGGGTTAATGTGAAGTCAATCAAAAACTAAAACATTAGAACATTAGGAAACTTTTTATAGTGTTGTTAATAAGATATGGGAGGGTAATTGTTAAGGAAGCAAGAGAGAAGGAACCAGGGGAGGGGAGAGATGAAAAGTAGATTCAATCAGGCTTTGAGCAGGGGCAAAGCCAATGTATTTTAAGGTGGTCTCTAAGGTGTTTTTTAAAGATTAGAGAGGATGAGAGTGAGGTGAGTGTATTAGGAAGTTTGTTCCAGATTCTACCAACAACATTGGAGAAGAGGGAATTGCCTGCTTTGTTATTAGAAGGGTTGCTGGCAATAAGACGTTTATTAGCTGAGTGTAGTGTTGAAAGATTTTTATAAGGGGAGATCAGATTAGTAAGGATGGGAGTATTAGTAGGATGGTGCAGGATTTTTGTGCAATCACAAGTTGATTGTATTGTACTTGATTTTGTAGTTCTAACCATCTGAGTTTAAGGTTGAGGCAGTGATGAGTTCTATATGGAGAGCCAGTGGCAAATCTGGTTATGTTATTGTAGCTAGTTTCAAGTTTGGTGAGATTATGCTTTGATAGATTGGTGTAAATGGCAGAAGCATAGAATAGGGTGGAAGTAAGGTGAGTCTGGGCTATGGATTTCTTAGCTAGAGGTGTAAGGAAGGGTTTTATTCTATACAGGGAGCCTAATTTTTTATTAACAGTTTTTATAATATTATTAACATGGGCATCGAAGCTGAGGTTATGGTCAATAGTTATGCCAAGTAGTTGAGCAGTAGAATCAGGGGAAATGCAGGTTCCATTGTCAGAGGTAATAGTGAAGTGGAACTGAGGAGATTTTATGGTGGGAGTAAAGAGTAGTAGCTTAGTTTTCTTAGGGTTAAGAAGAAGGCAGCGTTGTGTGAACCATTTTTCAACTGTGTTAAATACATTTTGTGTAAGGGTGTGGAGAGAGGAAGAAGACTTGGCAGTACAGATAAGAGTAGAGTCATCAGCGTATTGTATACAGGTGAATTGTGGAAAAACAGTACAGAGATCATTAATAAAGATGGAGAAAAGAAGAGGGCCTAGGATAGAACCTTGAGGAACTCCAGTGCTTACTGGGAGGTATGTGGATAGATTATTGTCCCAGAGTACTGCTTGTTGTCTGTTTTTCAGATAAGATTTGAACCAAAGGATTGCTTGTGGGTCAAGAGATTGGGCTTTTAGCACATTGATAAGTAGGTTATGATTGACCATATCAAAGGCTTTGGAAAGGTCAATAAATAGAGCAGCTGAGAGACAGTTATTGTTACAATTCCTATTTATGCAATCAGTAAAAGTTAAAAGGGCAGAAGTAGTGCTATGAAAGGGCCTAAATCCATGTTGGCAGTTAGCAAGCAAGTTGTTTTGGAGAAGGTGCTGGAGTAGCTGATGGTGAATACATTTTTCCATAATTTTGGCTAGTGGGGAGAGTAGAGCAATAGGACGGTAGTTGGAGATTTCAGTAGATTTACCTCCTTTGTGCAAAGGAATTATATGTGAGAATTTCCAAATAGAGGGGATGTAGGCTTCAGAGATGGATCTGTTTATCAGGATAGAAACAGGGTATGCTATGGCTTTGGCTGCAATTTGAAGGTATTCTGCTGGGAGGCAATCAGCAGAGGGAGTGCAGGGTTTGAGTTTTTGAAGGAGTTTGCAGATAAAGGAGATGGGTGCAGGTTGCAAATGAAGGGAGGGAAAGGGACTGTCAGTGTGTTGTGTAGGAGTGGGGGACATGGGAACTAGAGTTTGAGTTAAAGTTTGAATAGTTTCAATGAAGTAATTGTTAAAGGCATTAGCTATTTGCAGAGGATTACTACTAGGAATAGAGCAGGGGGAAGGAGTTGTAGCATGTCCTGGTTTGAGAAGTTTATTAATGCCAGACCAGAATTTTTTAGGATTATTAGAGTGTGAATGTTGCAGGTGGGAGTAGTAGTTTTTTTTGTCTGAGATTATATCCTTTTTGACAGCATTTCTTAGTTGCTTAAAGTATAGATGATCTACAGAGCTTTTAGAGGTTGACCGGGCTAGACATATTTACAAGTATTTAATATCTAATATCCTCCTATTCCCCTGATCTTTGAAGACTCAAGCTACATTTTCAAGTGACCCTAGAAAATCATTGCTTGAGAAAAATGGGGCTGACTGAAACTGTATCAACCCATACCCCTTTTTGATAGTCCATCTACATTAGCATTATTGATCCCACTACGGTGTTGCACCATCATATCATATGCCTGTAGCTCTATGCTCCACCTCAGTTACTTGGCATTTTTCTTACTGAACTTTGTTTAGTCATGCTTAAGGGTTATGGTTGGTATCCACAGTGAATTTTCTTCCATATAGGTAAGGCTGAAGCTTTTGCAATGCCCGTACTATGGCTAAGCATTCTTTCTCCACAGCTGCATAACATTCCTCCCTTGGTTGCAGCCTGTGGCTAAGGTATACAATGGGATGTTCTTCTCCCTCTGAGGAAACTTGGCTGAGTACAGCCCACATCTCATAATTTGAAGCATCCACTTGTACAACAAATTCATTGCTGTAGCCTGGACTGGCTAACATAGGGGGTCCTCCCAAAGCCTCTTTAAGTTTCTGGAATGCCTGCTCACAATCTGTGGTCCACTCCACTTTACCTAGCTTGTTTTTCCTTGTTAGGTCAGTAAGGAGTGCAGTTATTGTACTATAGTTGGGCACAAATTTCCTATAGTACCCTGCTGTCCCTGGGAAAGCTCTCACCTGCTTTTTGGCAACAGGGGCAAGCCAAACCTGAATAGCTTCCACTTTGGCAGGTTTTGGCCTAATCTTCCCACACCACCAACACCCACATATAGCAACACTAAATCCACATATGCAGAGGCCCTTAACTGTAACCTGCCCAAGCAACAAGGACCTCTGAAGCTGAAACGCAAACAAACACCAATCACAACCAAAGTGTCACATAGTTCACAACACCAGTGTGCCACCCAGCAACAGCCCCTAAGGCAAGACAACATGCCTAACACTTTAGTCATAGGTGACTCTATAGTCCAGCACACTGATGTCCCACTCACCAGGTTGAACAAGGAGAAAATTACAGTCAGCTGCCTGTCGGGTGCCAGGATCCGCCACATAGCGCATGCACTCAAGTCACTCCACAACAAGTACAAATATGACTCTGTCATTGTCCATGTTGGAGTGAATGACTTGAGACGTACCTCCCTGGACTACATGAAAAAAGACATGGAAGAGCTTTTGAATCATGTGGCCCAGGCAGGTATGACCCTAGCCCTGAGTAGCATCCTGCCTTCGCCCAGAATGATACCACAATATAAGGACAAAATGATTGACTTCAACAATTGGCTAAGCTTCTGGTGTCATTCAAAGGGGATCCAGTATCTGTCTGCCTGGGATGACATGATCGACAGACCATGATGCTTTGCCAGAGATGGTTTGCATCTGTCGCCCCTGGGATTCAGGTTACTGGCTAAGGCTCTTGCCAACCCTATAGTGCCTTTTTTAGGCAAAGTTCAAAGGACAAAACCACCACCGTAACAGGTACAAGCTTGCAAAATCTGAAGGTAATGCTACTCAATGCTAGAGGTCTAAACCTCAAAATGCACTCTTTCATGGCACTCCTAAAAATGGAGAACATCGATATCTGTGCAGTAACTGAGACCTGGTTCAAGGCTCCAGAGAGCATGCCTGCAATACCAGGCTACAACCCTTACCACACTTTTCGGCCACCAAACTAGGACCGAAACACTAAAGGTGGAGGAGTGTCAATATTCACCAAGGATATTCACACCACCAGGCTAGTTGCCCAACACAATGCGTTTTAAATTCTCCAGGTGCAACTAACACTAGGTAAGACTGCAATCCAAATTGTAGCTTGCTACAGATCCCCCACCATACCCCAAGATTCTCACTACACCTTTCTAAACATACTGGAAAATATTAAGATAGAACCAAACACCCTAATACTGGGTGATTTTAACTACCCTGCCATTAAATGGGAAAACTACTTATGTACCAACACCTTTGCCCAACGGTTCTTGGAATTTATAAATTCCAACGCCCTGGATCAACTAATCCATAGTCCCACCAGGGGCTCCAATATCCTAGACCTGGTCATTACCAACACGGGAAATCGATGCTCCACACCTATGGTTAGCCCCTCATTAGTCAGGTCTGACCATAAGCTAATCACCCTTAACATCCACATCCCACCCCCACCCCCCAGTAAGGAAACCTCCATAAAAAACTTCTCCAAAGCCAACTTCATGCTACTCAAGTCAGAAGTGACAAACTTTATGACACCCATGCAGATGGGAACTGAAAGTTCAACTGCTGAATCCTACACTAAGGCACTGTACGAGCACATCCACTCATGCATGAATCGTGCTATCCCAAATAGAAACAAGATGCTCTCATCCAAAAAAAGGAAGCCAATCTGGTGGTCCTCTACCATAAACAAACTTTACAACAAAAGGAAGAAACTGTTGCAGAAAAGAGGAAAATCCCAGGATGCAAAAAACTCCCTTACCAGCCTCAGTAAGAAACTGAGATCCCTCATAAAATCCTCCAAAGCTAGTTACGAGAATAAAATTGCCAAAGATTCCAAAGACAACCACAAGGCATTCTATAACTATGTCAAGAATCTAAATGGCAATGCACAGATCTGCTCTGAGCTAAAACAGAATGGCATTAAATATACTGATCCCAAGGATATTGCCAATATCCTGGCAGATCAATTCAGTGCCAACTTCACCCCCCCCCTCTCACCCCCTAAATGGCCCAACTCAATACCAGAAGATTGCCAAATTCTGGTAATAATGGCCACACAGGTAAAAAATGCACTCTCCAAAGCTAAGAATACAGCATCCATGGGACCAGATGACATCCCGGGCTGTGTACTACATGAACTACAATATGAACTGGCACCTCACCTAAGTGTCATGTTTAATCATAGCCTCACCTCAGGTTTCATGCCCACTGAGTGGCGCAGAGCTACAGTTATCCCACTCCACAAGGGGGATCCACCTTGGATCCTGGAAACTACCATCCCATCAGTCTGACGAGCCTTATCTGCAAGGCCATGGAGCATATTATTATGGAACTTATAAACAAAGACATTGGCAACCTTCAAACACTGGACCCCACCCAGTTTGGGTTTGTGAAGGGCCGATCTTGTCTCCTGAACCTGACTGACTTCTTCGAATCAGTCTCCAAAGCCATGGACAAGGGTAAGGTGGTCCACACAGCCTATCTAGACCTTGCCAAGGCCTTTGACACCATCTCCCACTCTGGAATCATAGATAAACTTACTAAGGTGGGCATTAATCCCTACATCACCCAATGGGTTGCTAACTGGCTTACTGATAGAACCCATACTGTAAAAGTAGCTGACTCCAGATCCAGCTCCAGACAAGTGACAAGTGGAGTACCTCAGGGTTCAGTCCTGGGACCACTCTTGTTTAGGCATCTACTTCTCTGAAGTACAGGCCAACACTAAGGGACTCTGGCTAACAAAGTTTGCAGATGACTGTAAACTGGGAGCCATTACTGAATCCCCAAATGATGTGGATACTCTACAAAAGGGCCTTACAGAAACAGATGCTTGGTGCCAGAGCCATGGGCTCAAGCTCAATGCCAAGAAATGTAAAGTTATCCCCTTTGGGAAAAAACATGTATCCGTGAATTACCATATAGGTGGCAGTACACTAAACACTGAAAGTGTGATAAGAGACTTAGGGACACAGGTGGACAGTGGTCTCACCTTTGATAACCACATTGCCACAGCAGTCAGGAAATCCTTCTATGTGGCACATCTCATCACTAAGGGCTTTTCATCCAGAAAAAAGGAGGTCATTGTCCCACTGTACTCATCCCTCATTAGACCCATTATAGAATACAATGTCCCGTTTGGTATGTACCTCTCAAGACATCTGCAACAACTGGAAAGGCCACAGAAATACCTCACTAAAAGAATCACAGGCCTAAAGCAGATGCCCTATGCTGACCACCTTAAAAAACTCCAGCTATACTCTGTCGCATATCGTCTACTCAAAGGCAGTCTCTGCTTAACATACAAGGCCATGTCACAACCAGAGCTATTGAACATGCTACACTTAAAGAAATCCCAATCCCTCAGAGCCACATGCTCCAGGGATCTAAACCTTGTCATCACAATAAACAAAACATGCTGGTGGGATAGGTTCCTGACCCAGAGACTCCCCAGACTCTGGAATAGATTGCACATGCATGTCAAGCAGAGTGCCTCTTTGGCCCTCTTCAAAAGGAACCTTGACGATTGGATGGGAGAAAGGAAATTCACCCTGGGGATCACATCAGTCGCCCTGCCAGACAGGGGTCCAGGGAAGTAAATAGTGTGGGAAGAAATATCCAGGGAATTGTTATGGCTAGGCTTGTATAGGTCCTAGGGCTGATAGCCTAGTACCAACCTATGAACCTATGAACCTATAAATCCTTACTCTTGCCCTAAGTAGGAGACCTCTGCTATACCCCACCTGACATTTACTAGGCCTAATGGTCAACCCTGCCCTTTTTAATCTACCTAACACCTTCCTGACATGTTGAAGGTGCTCTTGCTAGGAATGACTGTAAATGGCAATATCAACCAAATAAGCAAGAGCATCATCTCCTGCTCTTACTAAGATATGCCTTTCTACTGCCCAGCACTATCCCCTCTCATCTCCCATTATTCTCCCTCCAGACCTCTCCGAAGCTCTAACCAAGACCTACTACAAATCTACAAACCCAAGTCTAAATTTGGATGCAACATGTACAGCTATCACCCCACTATTGCCTGGAATAGGGTCCCACTAGAAATCAGGACCCTTACACATCCTAAACAATTTGAGACAGACACCAAAGAACACTTTAAAAGTCACTGGTCCTGCAACTGAACTCTCCCTCCTTAACCCCCCCCCCTACTTCTCATACCTTAATCTACTTTCTGCTCTTATCTCACTCTTCTCACTAGCTCTCTCTGATCTTCCTTGACTACTCTTTCTACTGTCTTCTAAAATCTATTAAGCAAATTGTCTCAGAGAAACATTCTATTGTAATTGTCTTGCCTTCATGCAACTACATCATGATAAAACTGTTTTTTTTAACCACTTACCCCAAAAACTATACTCATCTTAATGACATATTTCTTTTTATACATCTTGAAATAGTTATGCTATACTCCTAACTACTGACACTGTATAACATTGTATTTCCACTGTATAACATTGTATTGCCACTTTATGCCTTGTAATAATCCTGTAACATTGCTGTTTAATTTTAATTTATAATGAAAATTGTATAATATGTTGGAGCTTTTCTCCCCGGGCCTCCGCTGAAAAAGGGCTCTTCAGCTCAGTCGGACAATCCTGGTCAACAAATGTAAAATAAAATAAATAAATAAATAAATATGATCTACTAACCTCTGGAAGGTTGCTGGGGCATTCTTCATCCCAAAGGGCATCCTTGTAAACTCATATAATCCAAAAAGGGTTACAAAAGCTGACCTCTCTCTAGCAACGTGAGTCAGGACACTTGCCAGTATCCCTTGGTCTTCTCAATAGTACGCAGATACTTAGCCCCACCTAGCTGTTCTAAAGCTTCATTTATTCTAGGCATGGGGTATGCATCTGACTCTGTATAACTGTTTAACTTTCTATGCAGAATCTTACTCTATCATCTTTCTTTAGTACCAATACTACTGGGGAAGCCCAAGGACTACTGGACTCCTGGATTACCCCCAGCTCAAACATCTCCTTTAGCTCCTCTTTCAAAGTCTGTTTGATTTGCTCAGGCACCCTATTAGGAGCTTGCTTGATAGGCCGTTGTGGTCCCATATCCACATGATGCTGCACTAGGTGAGTACACCCAGGTTTCCAGTGGACATGCCCGCATATTCCTTTAATACTGCTCGTATTTCCTTAACCTGACTAGTGGATAGCCACTGAGATATTGCTACCTCTCCCACAGAATTGTCAGTCCGAGCCTCACTGAGAAGGTCAGTCACCAGATCCCCCTCAGACTCCTATTGCCACCCACTGTGAATACTCAGCACCTAGAGCCTACCTATCGTGATAAGGTTTCATCATGTTAACATGGTACAACTTATGTCCCTGCCTCCTGCCTGCTAAGTTTACCATGTAGTTAACATCACCAACTTTCCTTACCACTTTGAAGGGTCCCTCCCAAGCTTCCTGCAGCTTACTGTGTCTTTCAGAAATGAGCACTGTAGCCTGTTGCTCCACAGTATATTCTCAGGCTTGAGCATTCCTGTCATACCAAACGTTTTGCTGTTGTTGAGCTATTTCTAGGTTCTCCTGGGCCAAACCGATGAGCTCCCTAAGCCTTGTCCTGAAGTTTAGGACATATACCACAAAAGACTCTTGTGGGATTCATGCTCACCCTCCCATTCATCACAAATCAAATCTAAAGGCCCCCTCACCCTATGCCCACACAGCAACTCAAAGGGTGAAAAGCCTGTAGAATCCTGAGGTACCTCTCTGTAGGCAAATAATAAATGGGGCAAATATTTGTCCCACTCTCTTTTAAACTGGTCCATAAATGCCCATAGCATAGTCTTTAACCTCTCCACAAGACCATTAGTCTGGGGATGGTAGGGGTAGTTTTTAGATGCTTCATCTAACAATGTCTGACATAAAGTTGGCACCTCAGTCAGTCAGTATCTCCCTTAGAAAGCCTACACTGCTGAAAATTTCTAACAAGGCATTTGCCATTTTCTCTGACTCAATGGAGGACAGAGTCAACACCTCAGTGTATCTGGTACCATAATCCACCAGCATCAGGATATACTTCTTCCCTGTAGAACCTGGAGTAGTCAAAAGCCCTACAGTATCCATGGCTACCCTCTGAAAAGGCTCTTCAATCACAGGCAAAGGTATCAATGGAGCCTTGATCTTATCGCCTGCCTTGCCTACCTTTTGGCACTGCTCATAGTTCCTGCAGTACCCCTTTACATCCTTTGCAATCCCAGGCCAATCAATGTTTTGCATAATGCATCTCTTAGCATGCTTTATGCCCATATGGCCTGCAAAAAGAATGTCATGTACCATGGCTAGAAGTGCCAGATGGAACACTCTGGGCACTACCAACTGCTGTATTACCTCACTCTCTATCCTTCCCTCAAGGGTTCACGCTCTGTACAGTAAACCTTTGTTCCAGTATACAGACGCCCCTCTTCCTTGAGCATCAGGTGCCTCCTTAGCTACCTCTCTCAAAATTTGTAGTGTAGGATCCGTAAGCTGAGACTGTCTCAACTCTACTTTTGTGACCCTGTCCAGCTGCCCTTCCACAGGAAGCCCAGTATCCTCTGTCAGCGGTGCCTCATTGTCAGCCTAGATACCACCACTCACCACTGTCCCTGCAATCACCATATCCAAGGGAACACCAGTATCTACCAGCAGCTGTGGTTCACCTTCAGGATCACCGCTACAAGGTAGCTCCCTCCATGAAGTAACCACATCACCAACTTCAGGCATAGGATCTGTCTGGGTCTCCCCCAGGCTACCTGACCTACATGCCTATCTCTAAGCTTGACTGTGTGTCACTGCATGTAAACAAGGTACTATAGTATCAAAATCATTTCCTATTAAGACATCTGCAGGGATATCCTCAAACACACCTACCTGTTTTTTTCCCTTTTCCACCCTCCCAGTTAAGATGAACTCTGGCCAGAAGTATTTGGAATGTGGTCCCACCCAAAGCTCTGACTAGTGTGAACCACCCAAGCAAGTACCACTCCTCCTTAACCACTGCAGGCCTCACAATGGTTATATCAGAAGTTGTGTGTCTCTCCCTTAGCAGTGGTCTGTCTTCCATGCACTAAGAGAGGATACACATTTTGGTGATAATTTGGCACCTTTGTTTTTCCAGACAATTTATCACTGGCATTCTGTCATTCCCACTTGATGGCTCCTTCACCTTTTGTTTCCCAAATTGCTTCAATGCACATTTATATGCTACATGGCCCCTCTGATTACATTTGAAACAGCTAATCCCTGATCCTGACCATGTGCTTGAACTAGTGGCTTCCCCTGTTACTGGTGAACTCTGCTGGAGTGTTTTATATTGCCCTCTGTGGGTTCCCTTAGGTCCATGTGCAGCACTGGGTATCCCTTTCTAATGCAGTGGTGTCCTAGTTGCCAAATAGACATCCCCTTTTCTCCTCAATTCATTTGCACAGTTACTCTCTTGGTCTGCCAAACAGATCCTCATGTCCTCAGGCAAAGTGCTGAGAGCTTGTTCCTTCACCATAAGGTCTGCTAGTCCTTCAAAAGTGGTGACCTGACACCCCTCTCCTACCTGTGAAAGTAAGTACTTAAATCAGCAACGTAATCACATACACTTTCATCTGCCTTGCGTCTATGTTCACAAAACTTTCTTCTGTACATTTCAGGAGTTAATGTACAACAGTCAAGTAAACACTGCTTTATACAATCATAATTCAGTCAATTAATATCCGACAGTTTAGCAATTGCATTAACAGCTGTACCATGGAGTAAGGTGGTCAGGGACCATACATGTGCATTAAAGCAAGGTGAGGGAGCCAGCTATAAATAAATGCAATCTGAGGGTCATGCTGCTCAATGCTAGGAGTCTAAATCTCACGATACACTTGCTCAAAGTACTCCTCAAAATGAAGAACATTGACATTTGTGCTGTAATGGAGACCTGGTTTAAAGCAGCAGAAAATACCCCTGCGCTACCAGGCTATAACTCATTCCACACCTTTTGACCCCAGAACATGGACCAAAGCTCAAAAGGTGGTATTGTCTCCATATTCATAAAGGTTATGCACACCTCCAGACTAGTTGCCCAGCATAATGCATCTGAGATACTTCAGGTACAACTAACATTATGTAAGACGGCAATTCAGGTCGTAGCCTGCTATAGGTCCCCAACTATGTCCCAAGACTCTCTTTCCATGTTCCTAAGCACCCTGGAAACTATTAGAGTCCAACCCAACACTCTTATACTAGGTGACATCAACTACCTCTCCATCAACTGGGAAAACTACTCATGCACCAGTACACTGGCCCAGCGCTTCCTGGAATTCATCAATTCCAGTGCCATGGACCAGCTCATTCTTACTCCCACTAGAGGAAGCAACATCCTTGACCAGGTTATTACTAACATGGCAACTGTTGCTCTACACCAATAGTCAATTACTCCCTGGTTAGATCTGACCACAAACTAATCACCATGGACATCCACATCTCACCCACACCCCCCACAAAGGTAACCACCATGAAAAACTTCTCCAAAGCTGACTTTGGGCTCCTAAAAACAGAGGTGGCTAACTTCACGGCACCTATGTCAATGGAAAATAGATGCATGACTGCCAAATCATACACCAATGTACTGTACGAACATGTACATAAAAGCATGGAACTAGCCATACCCAACAGAACCAAGACGCTCTCCTCCAAAAAATGGAAGCCAATCTGGTGGTCCCCTGCCATTAATAAACTCTACAATAGAAGAAAGAAACTGTTGCAGAAAAAGGTGAAGTCCCAGGACTGGAAAAAATCCATTATTAGCCTCAACAAAAAGTTGAGATCCATCATCAAAACCTCTAAAGCCAGCCATGAAGGCAGAATTGTGGCAGACACTAAAAAACAACCACAAAGCCTTCTATAGTTATATCAAGAATTTCCATGGCAATACCCAGGTTTGCTCTGAGTTACTGCACAATGGTACCTCCAATACTGAGCCAACAGATATTGCCAACATACTAGTCGACAGATTCAATGCCAACTTTACCCTTCTCTCCCTCCTAAAGGACCGATCATAATACTGGAGGAATGCCAGGCATCCAGTATTACTGCAACACAGGTTAAAGCTGCATTGTCCAAGGCCAAGAATACAGCTTCCATGGGACCCGACAATATCCCTGGCTGTGTTCTACATGAACTACAAAGTGAATTGGCACCACATCTGTGTGCTCTGTTCAATCACAACCTTACCTCAGGCTTTGTCCCTACAAAATGGCGCAATGCTACAGTCATCCCTCTCGATAAAGGGGGAGTGACTACAGACCGTGGGAATTATCGGCCCATTAGTCTGATGAGTCTGATATGTAAGGCTATGAAGCACATCCTCGTGGACCTAATTAACAAGAATATAGGGAATCTCCAAACTCTAGATTCCACTCAATTTGGTTTTGTGAAAGGTAGATCACGCCTGCTTAACCTGGTTGACTTCTTTGAGTCAGTCACCAGAGCTGTGGATGAGGGCAAGGCAGTTTATATAGCCTACCTTGATCTGGCCAAGGCCTTTGATACCATTTCCCACTCAGGAATTATTGATAAACTCACCAAACTAGGCATCAACCCCTATATCACTAGGTGAGTTGCAGACTGGCTCACAGATAGAACCCACAGTGTGAAAGTAGTGGATGCCAAGTCAGACTGCTGACCAGTCACGAGTGGAGTCCCACAGGGATTGGTCCTGGGTCCTCTCCTATTTGGCATCTACTTCTACAAAGCCCAGGCCAACACAAAGGGACTCTGGCTGACCAAGTTCACAGACAACTGCAAGCTGGGAGCCATTATTAACTCCCCAAGTGATGTAGACATCCTACAGAAAGGCCTCACTGAGACCATTGACTGGTGTCGAAACCATGGCCTTAAGCTTAATGCCACAAAATGAGTGGTCATCCCCTTTGGGAAAAACTCAGTTCGCACTAATTACCACATCGACGGGAGCCTATTGAACACTGAAGGCATTATAAGAGATCTAGGGACACAGGTTGACAGCAACCTCTCCTTCGACCACCATATTGCCACTGTGGTCAGAAAGTCCTTCTATGTGGCACATCTCATTACCAACAGTTTTGCATCCAGGAAGAAAGAGGTCATCATCTCTCTCTACTCTTCTCTCATTAGGCCAATCATTGAATATAATGCCCCATTTGGCATGTACCTCACTAGACACATGCAACAGCTGGAAAGGCCACAAAAGTACCTCAAGAAGAGGATCCTTGGCCTTAAACACATGTCCTACATGGACAGACTCAAAAAAACCTCTGCTATTCTCTGTCTCATATCGTCTACTAAGAGGCGATCTCTGCTTGACTTACAAAACCATGTCTGACCCAGCTCTGTTAGAAATGCTACATCTAAAGAAATCCTAGTCCCTCCACACCACATGCTCCAGAGACCTCAACCTCATTACCACAATCAACAGAACATGCTGGAGGGACAGGTTCATAACCCAGAGACTGCTCATGCTCTGGAATATACTTCCCATACATGTCAAGCAGAGCACCTCACTGGCCCTTCTCAAGAGAAATCTTGATGAGTGGATGGGAAATAGAAAGTTCACCCCAGGGATCACTCCAGTGGCTCTACTTGATAGAGGCACTGGGAACTAATGTTGGGTGGCACAATGCCAGGGCACTTCTATGGGCTAGGCTTGTAAAGGGTCCAGGGCCATTTGCCTAGTACACACCTATGAACCTTTATATATTGTTTACATACTCTCTCAAATATATAAATAAAACTATCAAAGTCATCTCCTTCCCTGTACTGAGGAAAACGTTTAATGACCTTTATGGTTTCTGGGGTTCAGTCATTCCCTTCCTCATTACCTCCATGACCCTGTTGAAGGGTTAAAAGCTCCTTTTTTGTGCTGTCTCTGCCTCTCATTTTCTTCAGCTTCCATCTCCAAGTGCTGCACTTCATACTGTTGCTGCTTCTCTCTCTCTCCTCAGCCTCTATTTCATGCTGACACTGCTTCTCCCTCTTCTTAGCTGCATGTTGATGCTGTTTCTACCTCTCCTCAGCCTCCAAATGTCACAGTTCATATTGACCCTGTTTCTTTCTCTCCTCAACCTCCAGTTTGAGTCATTTTAACTTGACAGACTTTTAAGTCCTTGGGAAAAGGTGTACTGTCTTGTCTCAGAAGGCTGCTTATCCCCAACACTAAACTGGATGCCCTCCCAGCTGCTGGTCTGTTCTGCAGCTGTGACTAAGGCTGACATTATTGCTTCTTTAGTCAGGTTGACATGCACCAGTCCTTTTGCTTTGCACTCCTTAGCCAACTGGTTCCTTGTCAACTTGCTATAATTCTCTGTTGACATCTTTGTATGCTGTCCCTGACTAAACTCACTAAAAACAAATAATTGAAACTGTTGTGAAATGAAACTATGTTTTTTTATCTTGTGGCTGTCGAGAGTGCACACCTCAGTAACAACTACCAACAGGCTACTAATGCTCAATTAAAATCCCACACTGCTGGCACCAAATAATGTGGTGACCCCATTAAACCCAGGGCAGTAACTAAAGAGCCTCGATCCTCACCATTGTCTCCAGTAAGGGAACGTCATTAAAAGCAGGGAGAAAATACACAATTTCCCCTGAGTACACCAGGAACAGACTCCAAACCTGGGACTAGACTATATGCCCCACTCCATGTCCCCAAATGAGTCTTCATACTAACCACTGCAGAGCACTGTGTCCCAGTTCTAGGTATCTGACGCACTCACTCTTAAATATTTGATATTCACAAATACAAACAATCCTGGGAAAGACTGGTACATATTTACCTGCTATATCATCTTTTCTACATTACAAGGTAATGTCTGCCACCAGTCAAATACCACAATACCCTTCAAAAGGGGTGTTCAGTTATATTGGGTAAAATAAATATTGATATAAAGGGTAGCATGTAATCTAAGCAGTAAGGCTTTTTGGAGTGGCTTTGGTGTTATCACAATAAGCATAAACACTCTCAGGTTATTAAAAGTACTTCCTAAATAACCAGCCACAATAAAAGGTAGTAAAATATTTAATAAATAAAATGATTTAAACCATATATATACACTGAATAACTGGTTCCAATAAACCACAGAGTTTTACACACAAATTATGAAGATAACACTGTAGGATAGGCTTCACACTGATTGTAGAAAAACCCTAACTATCTAACTGTAGTTCCCAAACTGTCTAAAGATTAACTGTCCCTGCCTAATCTAATAACCTCAGCAAGTCAAGATGATACTCTTACTTATGCAAGGCAAAATAGGAATTTATGTCCACTCCTCAGGCTGTTGTCTGGTCATCAGCGACTGGAATAGCAACTCCTACTATTTCTGCTGAACAGTTCTGGAAAACTCTGAGTGATAACTACTGATCTGAAAAACAGCAACTGTTTACTGAACAACAACTGAACTACAACAACTACAGAACTTTGACTCAGAAACTGCTTTCATAGCAGAATTTTTTTAAAGTCACAGAAATCTGTTATGAGAATTCTCCTCTCATATCAGACTTTAAAAAGTAAACAAAGCAGCTGCTGTGGAGAGTCTATTCCTTTCAACTCTGACATACGATGACATCACATCTAGATCAGCTGACTGGCATAACCTACATTCAGAATTATTTTTTTAAAAAACGTACAAGATTCAAACATCTAACATAAATCAAAGTAATAATAATAAAAAAAAGCAAACTTATCTACAAAAGTATAGCTAATCATCCTGGCACATACAACACAGGGTAATTTACAATTATTTACAAGCATTTATAAAACTTCCGCCAGTCACGCTAGCACAGATAACAATATCTAATATCCTCACACTTGGGTTGACAGTTTCCCAAAGGGTACTATGATTCTTTTTTTGACATTGAGTTTTAGACCAGTGCTTTGGCACAAGTCATTTGTCTGTGTTAAGCCTTCTTGCAAGATGTTGGTGTCTTCGGGGGAATCTATAATAGTCCAAAATCACAAATTAAGAAATAGTTGCTGCTGGAAGCCAAACAGTCCAAAACCAAGCTGTAGAAACTTCAAATGTTCAAGAAGTGCAATACAATCCAGTAAAAGTGTAAAACACAGGTTTAATCCAAGAAATGCTGTGCAATCCAGTAAGCGTATAAGTGCTTTAATTTTAAACCCTTTAAAACTTCATCAGATACAAGTTGTAACAGTTCTAGAGCCATTTAAATAAATTTCACTGGTTTTGTGATCCTTTTGAAATTTTAAAGCAACGTTCCCCTATTTATTTATTAATTTATTTATTTATTTTACATTTGTTGACCGAGATAGTCCGACTGGATACATGTCCATTTTCAACACAGGCCTGGGGAGAAAAGCTCCACATACCAAAAAAGAGACAGTACATGCATCACTGAGTCATAAACTCAGGCAGATATGTTTAGAAAAATATAGACAAAGAATACCGGCAGATATCAATATACACAATGTGCAGACTTACATCTGATTGGCAAAGACGTATCAGGAAATGTGAACATAGAATACAATCAGATCTCATAATTCACAATGCTTAGTCATTCAAATGCTATGAGGCATAGATACTTGGCTAAACAGCAGGTGGGTAGCAAGACATGTATTAGTGAAGTTGTTAGTCAGGTTTAGAACAAGAGGACAGCCAATGAGATGTGAGGTATTTTTTGAGTTCTCTTTTAAATAGGGGTAGCGAGGTTTCCTTGGTAATGGTAGTAGGGAGTAGATTCCAGATTGTACCAGCTGAGTTGGCAAATATAGCATCGCCTGTAGAGTTGTTGGATTTTTGGGTCAGTATCATTAGTTTATCAGCTGAGAGTAATGGCCTGGGGGCACTATGAGGGGTGAGAATATTTTTGAGGGCAGGGGTGTTATCAGGTTGATGGAGTATTTTATGCACTACTATAAGCTGGTTGAACTGTAGAAGGGTAGGATACTCTAGCCATCTCAGTGCCTTGAGGTTCTGGCAATGGTGGGTCCTAAAAGCCATGTCTGTAGCGAATCTGGCTCTATGACTGTAACATCCTGATAATTTGCTGAGATCAGTTTTGGATAGGTTGGTGAGTACAGGGGAGGCATACATAAGGGTAGAGAGGAGGTATTATCTTGCAATAGCTACCCTAACTAGGGGGGGTGAGGAATGGTTTGGCTCTGTACAGGGAGCCAAATTTTTTGTTGACAGACTTAATACTGTGATTGACATGTTTATCAGATTTAAGGTTGTTGTCTATTATTACACCTAAAAACTTTGTATGGTCATCAGGGGAGATAATGGTGTCATTGCCAGATTTGATGTTGAAGGAAGGAGGAGGAATTCTATGGTTAGGGGAGAAATGTAGTAGCTTGGTTTTGTTAGGATTTAGAAGCAGGCAGCGATTAGCTAGCCATGTTTCTACCGTGATGAAAGTGGTCTTTGTGAGGGTTAGAAGTTGTGTAGGAGAGGAGGCAGAGCATATTAGCATTGAGTCATCTGCATAGTGGATGCAGGTGGCTCCTGGGATAGAGAAAAGAAGGGGACCTAGTATGGACCCTTATGGGACATCTAGGGTTAGAGGAAGTTGGGATGACAGCTTGCTTTGTCATAAGACAGCCTGCTGTCTACTGTTTAGGTAGGAGTGAAACCATTGAATTGCGTGTTGGTCTAAACCGATGGTTTGCAGGGTATTGAGCAGTAGCTGATGGTTGATGATATTGAACGCTTTTGAGAGATCTAGAAAGAGTGCTGAAGATAGTTTGTTGTTGTTATGATGAACACTGATGACATGAGAGAAAGATAGAAGAGCCGTGGTGGTACTGTGGAATGGCCTAAAGCTGTGCTGAGAGTCGGTGAGCTTAATGTTTTGAATAAGAAAGTGCATGATTTGTTTGTGTATGCATCTTTCCATGATTTTAGCTAGTGGTGACAAAATGGCTATAGGTCTAAAGTTAGATAATTCTGTGGAACTTCCTCCTTTATGGAGAAGTATAACGTGATATTTCTATATTGCTGGGATGGATCCTTTTGGGATGGATCTGTTGATCAGAATAGAAATGGAAAGTGCTATGGCATCAGCTCTTTTTGAAGATATTCAGCTGGGAGGTGGTCGGCAGCTAGTGTAGTAGGTTTTAGCTTTTTGAGTAAGGTCCAGATCAGGTTGGTAGATACGGTTGTGAAAGGTAAAGGTGGGTTGGGTGCTGGGTGGATCAGGGCTAGATGTGCCAGAGCTGGTGTTTGTGCCCGATGGAGTGAGATGGGTAGCTAGACACTGGATAGTTTCAGTAAAGAAGGAGATGAAGCTGTTTGCAATTTCAACAGGGGATTTATCAAGGGCAGCTGATGGGGTAGGAGTGGCGGAATGGCCTGGGTGGAGAAGATTGTTTATACCAGCCCAGAACTTTTGAGGGTTTAGCTGATATTTTTGTTGTAGGAGGGTGTAGTGATTTTTTTTTTTGTCTAGAATGACAGATTTTTTGGTCTGGTTCCTTAGCTGCTGGTATCTTACTTGGTCCATAGGGGCTTTGGTAACATGCCACCTGGCCCAGGCGTTGTTTCTTAGTTTAATTTTGTTTTTTGTTTCTTTAGATAGCCACGGTGCAACCGTGGCTTTTACACGGATGGTATGGGTAGGAGCACGGTGTTTAAGGATAGCCAAAAATTTGGTACTGAAGTACTCAACTGCTTCTTGTAATCGGAGTAATTTCAAGACATTCCAATTACATGCTTTGAGTTCTTTTTGGAAGTTGTCAAGGTTAAAGTTCCAGATGTTCCTATTATACACATCCCCCAAAACACTATATGTTGTTGTGTCTTTCGGCTTTTCCCGGTTAGGGGTCGCCACAGCGGAACTCTGGTCTGCTAATGATTGGCAGTAGATTTTAACATGCTGAGTTGCCAGCCCTGACACACAACCTTCAACAAAGGTACACCCATTCATGCATGTTGCCACGCAGAAGACACTCTAGCTGAGAATCGAACCAGACAGCATCTTACTGTGAGGCAACAACCCCAAAAAACTATATATTGTAATTAAATTTATGCCCTAGTATACATGCTGTTTTAATTGTTGTACTATTAAAATTAGTTCAAGTGGTTGTCATGCACAGTAATCTTTATAAATAATCCATTAATAATAACAAAATTAAAAATAAAAATAGCAGCAAAGTGTTATTTTTTTTTTTTTTAGGAATTTATCTCTCCCATGCTTTTAGTTTCAGGATGGGAGCATTACTGACATGGTCGTTTACTCCTGTTGCCTGTATGCCTGTAGTTAGTTGCCATTTTAATTCATGTTGCTCCAGTATTACTGTCCAAGGACCCCCCACCACTTTTCTTTCTCCACTCTTTCTAATATGCTAAATTTAAAAGAGTGGTCAGAGTGTTCAATTTGTTGCCTAAAACAGTGCATTGGTGGTTCTTTCTTTTTTAATTTCATATAAATGTTCATAAATACGATTACACTCCGTTTTTCCCACATAAAACTCATTGCATCCCTGACATTTTGCGATGTAAATTATGCCTGTGGTGTCACAGTTGTATTTACCCTTTATGTTTAATTTTCTTCCCTTTAGGTTGATTTGAGTGCCCTCAAGTATGTATTTGCAGTAACTACATTGTCCACATTTTGAAATCCTATTAGTTAAAGCGTTTGCCACTTTCCTTTTTACTTCAACCATGTTTTTTATGTTACTGCCTCTTCTATAAATAATAGTGGGCATTACCCCTATGTCATTGATTATGTTTGGGCGTTCTTGCAGCACCTTCCAGCTTTTGTTCAAACTCCATTTTATACCACCACTATCTTTATTAAAGGTGGTAATAAAGGCATTGTGGTATCTGTTATGATTACCATGATCTCCAGTAGTGCTGGTGGTTACCTTATTTTGTAAATTCTTTGTCAGAATAGGTTGATAAAAAACATTTTTTTCTTTTAGATGTAACTTTTAATGTTAACTCATTTAATAATTCTGGTGGTGGGCAACCTCTTCTAGCTAACATCCCTACTAGGGTGTCCTCTTCTTTATAGTAGTCTTCATCTAAGATGTTAATTCTGGCTGCTCTAACCAATTGGCCCTTTGCCACTGCCCTTTTCTGTTTAAAGGGGTGGCAGCTGGTGAAGTGGAATAACATGTTGGAATATGTTGGTTTCCTGTATATACTAGCTACATATTCCCCCAAACCGTAATTCTTCCTAAGCATAACATCCAAAAATGCCATCTCATTTTGTTATATTGGCATGTAAACTTAAGAAACTCTGTACTTTCATTAATATACTGCAGAAAGTTTTTTAATGTAGCCTGATTATTTCCCCATATAAGGAAGATGTCATCCAAATAGTGCAGGTAGAATTTAATATTGTCTGTGTGGACACTGCTATGCACAAACCTCTTTTCCAACTCAAATACAACTACATTTGCCAAAAAGGACCCCACTGGGGAGCCCATGGCCACTCCTTCTTTTTGTCTGTAAATTTCTTCCTCGAAGTATATGTAGTTATTAGTGAGAAGTATTTCTAAGAGTTCTGTGACATTATTTACTATATTCTGGTCCAGATTTTTGTTTTCCAAGTAATCCCTAGTCCATTCTAGGGCTATATTGTGTGGAATGATGGTATATAGATCCCTTACATCTATAGTAGTCATAATATCTTCCTTTTCAAATTTAATAGTGTTCATTTTGGACAGGAAGTCCCAAGAGTACCTACACTGATGTTGTTCTTGTGTTAGAAAATGTTTGCACTTAGTGTCAATATACTGAGCGCATGGAACAGTGATGGACTCCCTACCATCTACTATCGGTCTCATAGGTGGATGGTTAACTGAATTGTGGAATTTCTGGACTCCAAAAAGTGTAGGGATTCTAGGTGATGCAACACCTAAATATTTAAATTCATCCATGTCTATTCTTCTCTCTACGAACATGTCTCTGATTTGATTAGTTAGTCTCAAATATGCACTGTTTAACTCTGATCTACTACTTCTTTCATATGTTTCTGCTTGTAGCATTCCATTTATGTTGTTCCTATATGTTTCCTGCTTCATAATTGCAATACTCCCACCCCTGTTGGGTTTCATGACCCGTATTCATTGAAATGTATGAAATCCATAATTTCTTGCCCAATGTCATTACTGTTGTTTTTGCTTCTTTTTTTGTTATTGCTCCCATAATGAGCCCTTAAATCAATTTCACACATGTTTTCAAATATATTTAGAGTGGGGTGTACTGGTGGGTTGTATAATCTACTTGTTCTTAATGTATCATAAATGCTATTACTGTTGTCCTGTTTAAATATCAGTTGAAAATGCATTCTACGTATATATAAGTGCACTTTCTTGCTCTTGTTTATACTTTGACAGGAGTGGTAGAATTTAAACCATCATTGGTGGCAGCCATCTTGATGTCAGGGATTCATTACAGTAGTATTCCCCTTTCCCCAGCAGTGTTTGCAGTAGTGTCGATGCATGGTCAAGTAAGTTATCAACCTTTCACTCCTAGACTGCCCACCCAAACATTTGCATACTTGCAATAGGGGTTATTGTTAACTGTTGCCTTTTTTAGTGGGATCAGTAGATCTTTTCAGTGTGTTATAAAGTAAATCAATATAGACACCCACCACCACTATGGAATACAAATGGTTGAGACAATTTATCAATGTTTTGACAACTATTTATTTTATTTTATTTTACATTTGTTGACCGGACTAGTCTAAGTGGATATATGTCCATTTTCAGTAGAGGCCCGGGGAGATAAGCTCCAAGACAGACACGGACAGACATGATCATTAATGTTGCAAAAAATAGACATAGATGAGATATTTCTACACATTTCATAAAGCTATGTACAGTATTTAGAGCTAATTATTTACATACACTAGTAGCTAATACCGCTTCATATTTCTGCATACGTGCTTTCATGCTGCACTAAAGGACAGTAATTAGAAGAGTGAGTAGAGTTAGTAAAGATACTAGTAGCAGTAATGATGGTTTAGTCAAGGTTACTACAAGGGCAAAGCCAGTGTGTTTTCAGGAAGACTAAGTTTTTGTTTAAAGAGTGATAAGGAAGGGAAGTAAGTTCACTAGGTAGAAGGTTCCACTAGCAATAGCCATCTGGGTAAAAGACAATTCCAGCAGAGGCATAGAGAGAACACTTCACAGATAAAAGCAAGCATCATTCCTGGAAGTATAGAAAAATGTTATAATCTATTCCAAGTGAAAGTGGTATGATGGGGCAGACGCACTGAGTTCTTCTTCCACTGTGTCCCAAATATATGAAAAACTAGACTATCTTATCTTTCCTGCTGAAGTAAAGGAGCTGCCTTTCTGACATCTGAAGTGATTTTATTTTTCGCCTAAAGGTTCTCCCCACAACACTTTTTCCCATTTTAGAGGTGGCATGATAAGATTTTTAAGGTAGTCTTGTCTCAGAATAAAAATCTGATCCAACTGCATTTGTTAGGATGCACTCGACCATTTAGTCTTCAGATGCAGGAAATGTAAAGTACAGTTGTGCACACTTGCATAATGGTTAAGGTGTTTACCTTACAAACACAAGGTACAGAGTTTGATTCTCACATGGGGTAATTGGCTAGGCTGAAAATGGCCCACAAGGGCAGTTATCCTAGTACTAATCTATGAATCTATATAATTTTAAATCAATTAGTGTATTAGTCAAGTTCATTTCACTTTTAGGTACAAAATTCATACCTTTTGCAAAATAATCAGCTACATCTGTCCATATAGAGTGCTCAGTGTAGTTATATAACTTAAAGTCCTTCTCCTTGTTGTATACAACTACTGGGCCCTCCCTCCAATCCACGTCCGCTTCATGTCCTGGTTCAGTTTCTGTTCTTTGAACTATAATGTTCTCATCCCCATATGTGTTCAGGTATTCCTCTTCTGGTATGGTGGTGCGTTGCCTTGATAATAGGTGTTCTCTTTGCCCTGAAATGGGCCCTTCGCATAGTTCTTCCTGTTGTAATATACTCTTTGTTGATTCTGTAGTCGTTCTGACCTCCTGGGTAATGGAAAATCCTGCTGGTAGTTAGGGTTGTTGGGTGAAAAGTTGTTATTGTGCCGGTGTTCATCACTGATATTGTTTTCTTGTTCCATACTGGTATAGTTATCCCCTCCTGTTCCCATTGCCTGGTTGCCGGACTGCTGATCAAAACCTTTCCAAGTTTGTGAAGTCAGTGGTGGGGGGTAGGCCTTTCCCATTTCATACTCTCTTCTGTCTTGTTCGTATTATTTTATCTTATATCTCTTAGTTTTTGCAATACTTTTTTCAATACTGCAAAATACTCATCCATGCTCGGTTTTGTAGTCCTGGTATGATTTATCATTGACAATACTATAATTTAACCTTGTGACCTCTGTAGTTAGTTTGTCGATGAACTTATTATTATGGTGAACTATGAGTTCCATAAATTCACACCATTGCTTGTCAAAGAGAGCCACAAGATCTTTATGAAAGGGTGAATTGATATCTGTCCCGGTGGGATACCTCCACTGCCTAAAGCCCTTCGGCACTCTGTTTGTTTTAATATTCTCTAATAAGTAAAAATTCTCCAACTACAACTTTTTTAGTTTAAACAGTTTTTGATCCAGTAATTCCAGTCTTCATGAAACATCTGTTGCTTCTATAACATTGTTCTCATTAGTAAATCCAACCCCTTTTTTGGATCCATTCATTAATGTTAGGAATATTATTCCATGCTGTTACTCCATTAATGCTATGCCCCACTGTTGTATTACTACCAAAATGACCTAAGTTGTTATTTACAGTTGTTGTATTGGCCAGTTCATTGGTACATTGCTGAGTCAGAGAAGTGTTTCCAACCTGTCTAGCCCAAGCAGAGTTACTGGAACTAGGAGCGAGCGTGTAAAAAAAAATAAAATAACACCTTGCTGCTATTTTTATTTTTATTATTATTAATGGTTTATTTATAAAGATTACTGTGCATGACAATCACATGAACTAATTTTAATAGTACAACAATTAAAACAGCATGTATACTAGGGCATGAATTTAATGACAATATATACTTTTTTGGGGGATGTGTATAACAGGGGAATGTTGCTTTAAAATTTCAAAATGATCACATGACCCATGAAGTTTATTTAAATGGCTCTAGAACTGTTACAACTTGTAACTGATAAAGTTCTAAAGGCTTTAAAATGAAAGCGCTTATACGCTTACTGGATTGTACAGCATTTCTTGGATTAAGCCTGTGTTTTACACTTTTACTGGATTGTATTGCACTTCCTGAACAACATTTGAAGTTTCTTCTGCTTGGTTTTGGACTGTTTGGC
Source organism: Protopterus annectens (assembly GCF_019279795.1). NCBI lineage: Eukaryota > Metazoa > Chordata > Ceratodontiformes > Protopteridae > Protopterus > Protopterus annectens. Next base: position 984,100,603 of record NC_056739.1, on the reverse strand, counting down.
TTCCAGCAGCAAGTATTTCTCGGAATCTATAATAGTTCCCAATTACAGTCAGCTGTAAACTTGGTGAGCAATTGAATGTTAGATTTGAGAAGTAGATGCCATACATAAGTGTGTCCTGGGGAACTCCCTGGTGACTGGTCTCTTGGTGGAGGTGATCTCACAGATCATGACTTCTTGGGTCAGTTTCTGAGTCAGCCAGCAATCCAATGAGTTATGTAGGGATTCATGCTTACCTCAGAAAGCTTGTTGACAATGTCTAAGAAGGGTATTGTATCAAATGCTTTGGCCAGATTAAAACACACAGTATGCACTGTTTTACCCTCAACCATTGCCTTGGTGACCCACTCAAAGATGTCTACCAGGTTAAGTAGCTGTGACCTTCCCTTATCAAAACCAAACTGGGCTGGGTGCAGTGTCTATAGGTTGCCAATGTCCTTATTTATCATTTCCATGATAATTCATTACATAACTTCGCATATTAGGCTCATTAGACTGATGGATGTGTAGTTCCCTGGGTGAGTTGATGGTCTGCTTTTGTGAAGGGAAATGACTGTTGCAGTTCTTCATTCACTTGGAATGTAGCCTGCTTCGACGCTGTAGCTGAAGAGTATCTCAAGTGGTTCTGATATGTCTTGTTTTAGACTGCTCAGGAAACAAGCAGGGATGTCGTTGGGAGCCATATGGGTGGTGTTCTTGGCTAGACAGCTGTGGTCTCTGGGTTAAGAAGAGCCTTGAATTTTTTTTAAATGTTACTTAATAGGATGTACTTTGCCTTAGAATAGCTTCAAACTGTTACTGGTTTAGATGGGTTTTCCGTGTTGATAGTTACTACTACTCAGAAATACATGTTCAAAAAACAGTGACAAAAGTGATGGACAAATATTAATACACTATCAAAAAGACGGAGCAAAAGATGTAGATTTAATCAACTGTATTGTAAAATTCTGCCACACAAAATCATTTATTTTTGCTTCAAAAAAGGGAGTTGTAAGATTTGTGTCTTCTTTCTTTAAATTATTGTTGCCGCTAATATGTTGGTAATGTAGTATGGTCTTCTGTTTACTAAATAGCTTCAAAAATCACATGTGATGAGGGGGGTTCAGAAAATTTGTGACTGGGTAAATCAAGCCTGTAAATATGGAACATATCTCCGAAAAACAGAGATTTCCTCTGGAGGAGTAAATCAAGCCTGAAAATAGGAACATTTTTCCAAAATAGGGACAGTTGAGAGGTCTGATTCACAGACTAATTCTATTTTTCTGGTTTCTCTTGATCCTCATACCAAAATGCAATAATCTGAACTTGAAGCAAAAGACCACCCCAAGGTACAAAGCATGCATTAATGACTTGGAATGTTTGTCCACGTTTACCACATGAGGAGTGTTATACATGGGGTTCATCTGCGGCAGCTTTTCTATTGTTTGGCAGTCTCCACAAGGCCTAGCTTAGCCAAGAACCTCATGAAAGGCACTACAGGCTGTCACTATGATACGTTATGTATTTCTTTGACACCTGTCTTCTACTTATCATCTTTCTTAATCTCACACTTTTTACTTTCATTCCACAACACATTTTTTTGGAATTTGCTTATGACTCTTCTTGGCTTTCTGCTGGATTCGCCACTAGTATGTTTTGTCATGCTGCTTACTTTTCTTATTCTTTCGTTTCCAGGCTGGCCACCTCTTTAATCATCCTGCATCCTCCATGTATCCCTTCATCCTGAAGCCACCACTAGAACAAGCCATGACTGGCATGTTCCAATGTATCCCTACAATGGAAAAACACTCCTCCTGAGATAATAACTAGGAGTGAAGGTTGTTTCCAAACACTGCCAGCTCCAGTCATCTATAATAATAATAAATGATTAATTCAAACAGTGCTGATCCTTGTGCAGAGAGACATACAGAGAGACAGGGACTGATATGGGGATGTGGAGTGAATAGAGAGCTAGAGATGCTGTCTCTTGTCATCTAGTTATCCAGACAGCTTAAGAATTTTTTTCTGTGTCTCTCTTATGTCCCACATGCTTACATTTTGTTACAGGAGACATTCAGAGATGGGGAGAGGTTCTGCTTCACCAAGAATGTTAACCGAATCCCATGGCCAGGCATTGCTGATCAGGCAGAGTAGGATGAACTGTCAATACTAACGTCCAGTCACAGTAATCTGGCCAGAGGGTGCAGCCAGGAAGTCTTACAGTGTGTATTTAAAAGAGACCAGTGACACTACTTCCCATTAGGTTCGTTCTGTGCCATCTCAAAATTAACTCCATAGCATTACAATGAACATTGCTCTTTGTTTCAGTATATGAACTATTTACCTCATGCGGACAGCCCATGCTGGGTTTTGTTTACAGTGTAGCAATGTAACAAATCTCAGTACAATGATAGCTATATGTTTAGGATGGTTACAGTGTATCAATATAAGAAAACTCAGTACAATAACACCCATATGTTTAGTTTGGTTACAGTGTAGGAATGTAACAAAACTTGGTACAATAGTAGTCATACATTTAGTTTGGTTACAGTGCAGCACAGTGAGAAGCCCCTTCATTATCTCATGGTAGCTTCTTCTACAGAGGTCCATTCATACCTGGCTAGGCTAATACCTAGCTTCTTGACAAGTCTTTGTACCACGTCATGTTTCTAAGTCTAAAAAGTCTCAAAAATCCATTCATACCAATATTTATTTATTTATTTTACATTTGTTGACTGGGAGAATCCAACTGGATAAATGTCCATTTTCAGCGAAGGCCCGGGGAGGAAAGCTCCAGAGTTTGTAAATATACAAAGGCAAGCAAACACAGAGTCATTTAACAAATACAGAGACCAAGTACAAAACATAACATATTAGAAGTACATAGAGAAAAAAAATATTTTAGCTGCAAATTGTAGTAGCAGGACACGTTAGTTGTATGTCCAGTAATTTCTACTTGAATTGATGAGAGTATGTATAATTCACCCATAGATATGTGCAAATTTACAATATTGTGTTTGAGTATGATGGTGTAGGAAAGAGATGGGGAGTACAATGAGTAGTAGAGAGACATTCTCTCTAGAAACATCAATTCTGTTTTCACTTGTAAAGAATTTATATATTTGTAAGGTGGCTTGGAATAAGCAGGTGGTGTTCTGATTTTGGTGTTGTGGATTACAGTGCCTCCAAACCATCTATGACAACTATCTTAATATTCCCAGTTTTTTACAATCACACACAGTTTTATTCAGTGACCCAGCAATGAAATACCATAAACCAAAACAACAGCTGCATTTTAAGTATCACTACGCGTATATACTTGGCTGTTTGTTGATTCACTTTACTGCACTCATATACACTGATATTTTGTCATCCGAGCCAGGTCACTGATTTGTCTCATAATACTTGCATAATCCACTGTTGTGGCACTTAAACCATTTTCTCTAACATTCAATACCCATATAGAAAAATCAAGGGCAAAAGTTAACTCACTTCCCTTCTGGACCAGGAAATTGGGTTCTTAGGCAAATCCAAGGGAATCAATATGCAGATTATTACACATCTAGCCAATAAACCAACTGTGAACAAAGGTTTGAATCAAACCCTGTACCTTGTGTTTGTGAGGTAAGCACTTTAACCATTACGTCAGCCCTCAACCCTGTAAGTACTAGGCTAGCTGCCATTGTGGGCAATTTTAAGCCTAGCCATTTTCTTTTTCAAAGGTAAGAATCAGATCGTGTAGCTTTTGACTGAGAGGTAAACACCTTAACAGCTATACCATCTCCCAACCATACCTAGCCAAGCCAGTCAGAACAGCAATAAACAAAGAAGTCCGTCTGGGCAAGTTTGAATATGGACTGCCCATAATAGCCACAGGCTCTAAGAAAAACTCCTCCACCCTACAGACTATAAAACAAAATCATTCACTTTAGTACTTCCTCATCCTTTAATGAGCATCACTGCCTCACCCTCAAAAAAGGCAAATGGCCCCCAGTGCAGCACAGAATAGACCTGCTACTAGACTGTCTCATCTTCAGACCTTTCTAGCCTAACTCATTCCCACCATTGGTTACCAAACCTTAAAGGAAACACACACTGCAAATTCAGCTACTTCTCCCAAGCAGCCCTACACACCCCCACTCCAAACACACACACTCTCCAGCCCCCGTAAACCAGGCTGCACTGCACTGACCACTCTTTCTCCATCCTTACTCCTAAAATATGGCAATCCCTACCCAATCACCAAAAGGAAGTCCAATCCCCCTTCTCTACATTTAGAGCTGAACTTAAAAATTTCCTCCAAAACAAATCAAACTGCACTTGCCACACAGCAGGTTATAAGTTCATTGATTAGTACTAGCCTAACTGCCCTTGTGGGCCATGTTAAGCCTGGACAATCACCCCATGTGAGAATTAAACCCTGTACCTTGTGTCTTTAAGGTAAACACCTCAATCATTATGCCAACCTCCCATACAACCAACACATAAGGACCTCTCAACCTCTAAAACTACTCTCTTCAACTACTAACACCTCCTAATTCCCCACCATCCCCTGACTCTAATTGCCCCATAGCATTTCTACCACAATATAAATCTGAAATATAATCATGTGAATTGAAACATTTGCATTTCTCTCATAATTTTTGCTACATTTATTAATTGCTACCTACAATTTGTGTTATATATTGTTATTTTCTGTTTTGTTTTTGATACGTACAGGATACTGCCTCTCTGTTCTCTTTTTTCTTCTTTGTAAATTTCTTCACTCAGGTAGTATCTGCAAATGGTCAATTGTGAGCAGTGAACCACCCCAGTAATCAAATGTAAAACAGAATAAAATAAAATACATTTATTTCTAGCCCATTTGTTGCTCCTGTTGTGGCATCCAGGCCACTTTGCTAATTTATCTCACTGGTCATTGTAGCTCATCATAGTTGTTATACTTCTATTAATGTTACCTGAACATCTGGTACTTAATCGTGGCATTACTGATGTGCTAGGTAAAATTATGTAACTCCTACCTTATTATTAAAGAAATCAGTTCACTACTACATACAGGATTCTGGAAACCATGAAGGCTGCCATCATCACTTACACCATCTGTTGCCAGCCTGTTAGTTGTCAGCCTCACCTTTACTGACAACCACTCACTACTATCACAAACTAAACCTTCTTGTGAGAGGTATAAATACTTACTAAATCTGAAGGCCAACTTATCATCAAATTGTACCATCAGCATTTACTTGCTTGTCAGTACTAACATCCATCTCATACTAGCATGTCACTTATCAACAACAACAAAAAAAACTTCCTATGCTGAAGTACTCCAGGAAATCTGTCTCTAAACAGCACAAAGGCCTCTGAGATTTAGGATGGGGCCAACAAATCCTCCAGTGTTGTACCTTTATACTGATACAGTACCATCCAGTACTAACACTGAGGGTCACTTGTGCAGACCAAAGCCCTTAAGGCTACCTGTGCATGCCACAACACATGCTAATATCTTATTCATGGGTGACACCATAAGTAGAGACTCCCATGAACCACTTACTAGGTTAAGAGAGGAAAGGGTGACAATGAGCTGCCTCTCAGGTGCCAGGATTTGATAGGTCACAAGAGCACTCATGTCCCTTCATCCCCACGTACATATATGATATGGTCATTGTGCATGTGAAAGTGAAGGATTTGAGACATATATTCTTAGATTAGATGAAGAGGAGCATATTGGAGCTCTCTAAATATGTGTCTAAGGATGGTATGTAACCAGACCTGAACAGCATCCTACCATATCAAAATTTGATGACAAAATATAAACAAAATATAATTGATTTCAATGAGTGGCTTATTATTTGTGTCATTCTGTGAAGTCCAGTGTATTTTCTGTGTGTGTTAGCTTGGAAAGAGATGGCTGACAGCTCTGCCTTTTTTGCCAGGGATGGCCTACAGTTCTCTTCTTGAAGCTGTTGTATTTTGGCAAAACTTACTCTTTCCCTATGGTGTCCTTTTTAGGCAAAATCAGGTTCTTCCATTTACCAACCTAGTCACACAAAATCAGGACTGTATAAAGGTAGCATTGCCCAATGCTAGAAGCCTAAATAAGAAATTGCACTCCTTACAAGCCTACCTAACCCCAGAAAATATTGATGTCTGCATCATCACTGAAATGTGATTCTAATGTTGTGATAATACACCCTCCCTCCCATGACTCAATGCCTACCACTTATTCAGACCCAGTACTGGGAGTGATTGTCATACAAGAGGAGGTATGTCCATATTCCTGTGAAATACCATCACTTCAAGACTTACACAGCAAGAAAAATACCTTGAGTCCCTCCAGATGCTAGTGACTATAAATAAGTTTTATTACCATAACCTTGCCAACTACAAAGCCTGCTCTATGACACCATCATTCCATGAGCCCTAAACTAGAGTCCCTCCTGATTGAATTGAACACTGTTCTTGTTGGGAACTTCAATTATCCATCCATAAGATGGAAAACTTATCTTCAGTACTTCCTAGAGTTCATCAGTATGAGCTCTCTAGATCACTGAACAACCAGGGCTCAAAACTGTTGAATCTGGTTCTCACGAATATAGCTTCAAGTTCTATTATGCTCTACACCCATGGTTACCTCACTCCTAGTCAGATCTCACCTTTATTCACCTGTATTTACCATGAAGACCAAACCCATCTTACCCACAAACCCAGTGGTCTTTAGTGATTTTTTAAAGGCAAATCAGCTGCTGTTAACTGATGACCTAATGCAATTTAAGAACATCTCCTCCCCTTGAAGGCAGTAGCAAGCAGTGGTGCTTTAGAGATAGTTTCTAGTCACATGTTAATGTATAAATAGAGAGATCACTCCCTTTTTGACAAAAATACATTGCAAGTTTAGGAATAAACCCCTATGCTGTCACCCTAGTATGAACAAACTATATAACAAAAGGCACTAATCTTTGTTCCAAGAAATAAACTAAATATCTCACACTGCACTAGTGAATGTAAGAGGATTACCAAAGGAGTAAAATAAATTCTCCAAGGGTAAGTATAAAATGAAAACTGCCTCCTCTGTAAAGTCAACCATACAGACTTTTTCAACTATGTCAAGAACCTTTGTAAAAATACCAAACACTGCATTGAAGTGATACACAACAATACCTCCTTCCCAGCTCCTGAGGACATAGTAAAAATACTAGCAGGTTAATTTAGCTCAAATCTATCCCCTGCCTCTCCCAAACTTCCCTTCCATAGGCCATTGTATCTGCAATCACACCACAGATCACCTCAGATCAGCTACCAAGAGCACTGTCCAAAGTCAAGAACATTAGTTCTGTGGGTAAGGACAATGTGCCTGGCCTTTTATCTTGAGAATATGAAGCACAGTATCACCAGCTTGCTACTAAAATTGTTCAGCCTTACCCTTAAAATTGACTTTTGTGAGAGTTATGAAAAACAAACTGTGGTTATCCTCCTCCACAAGGGTGGACCCACCATTGATTCTAGCAACTACAGTCTATCACTATGAAACTCATAAACAAATATATTAGCAGATTACAAACCTAAGCCAAAGACAGTTTGGGATCATAAATGGAATATCCTGCCAACTAAATTTAGTAGACTTACTGAAAAAACACTGGGATATTGGATGGGGGGAATCAGTACACATCACTTACATTCACCTGGCAAAGGTCTTCAGTACCATTCCAGAATCTGTGAATGTCAACAAACTAATCAAACTAAATTTAAACTCTTATATAACCCACTGGATAGTGAACTCTTTCGCTGACAGAAACAAGTCAATTAGGATTGAGGGCACACTGTCCTCTAAATGGCTCATTATTAGTGAGGTCCCCAGGGATTGGTGCTAGGGCCACAGATATTAGATATTTATTTCTCTAAGGTTAAAGTTTATGTTAAGGATCTGTAGCTGACCAAGTCTGCAGATGATTGCAAACTTGGAGCTATCATCAACTCTCCAGAAAACTCTCAGATCCTCCAAGATGGTCTAACATATACAAACCTGCTGTGCCAGGACCAAGGTCTAAAGCTAAATACTAAAAAATGTAGTATTGTATCCTCTAGGAAACAGAAACACCCATGCACAGACCACATAAACAACACTCCCCCTACCTTTAAAATTGACATGGTCACTAGGGAGACAATTACTTTTGTAAACAAATTCTCCTTTGACAATCATGTATCTACTGTTGTCAGAAAGTCCTTTTATCTAGTCCAGCTGATCATCAGTGGTATATCTTCGAGGTCTAAAAAAGTTATTATCCCACTGTCTTCCCTCATCAGACTAGTAATATACTCCCATTCATGTGTATCTATCCAAACACACGATCCAAATTGAAAAAGCAGCACTTCCTCACCAGGAGTATCAAGACCATGATTTCCATGCACTACAAAGATCACCCTAAAATGTAAACTCTCTTCTCCATCCAGCCTAATGGATGACCTCTGCTTTGTCTATTGTGCTACAAATGATCCAGTCCTGATTGAACTCCTGCACATTCACAAAACCTGTAACAGCTTGAACATCTGCTTAAAAGATGTAAATCTGTGCTATAATATAAACAGAGCCTGCTGGTGAGACAGATGCCTCTTCTCTAGAACAGACTTTCCCTTTGTACTAAGCAAAATATCTCCCTAACCCTCTTCAAACACAGCTGAGGTGAATGAATGGGAAACCATTAATTCATTACTCCAGGACTTACCTTCTATCTCTCCGGGAATGCAGAAGTAAGTACTAGAATTTGTGGTGGTTAGGTTACAGATGATCTACATGACCAAAAGTATAGTAATAACCTATAAACCTATAAAAGCCACTCACATGAATATAGCAGTGATCATACAGGAGAAGTAGGAGACAGTTGCAATAGTAGTAGGAGTAACAGCTCTAATAAAAAAGAAATTTCATTTCATATTTAGATATACTGTTGATACATGTAACTCCATATGAATTATAGAAGGAGTTGATTCTGAGCATACCATGGGTACATCAAAGACCACTTTTGGCTAACATCAAAGACTGAAACAATACTAATAATAATAATAAATAATTTTGTAAACTTTAATTACACCATGAATTATGAATGGGATCCATTCTTGTCCCAGTAGAATCCCAAAAGACTTGAAGAAATTAAACTGAGAAAAGTAATGTATACACAGCATAGCAAGCATGTAGAAAAAAAAAGGATCTTGGATGTTTATAGCAGTGAGCATAATATACCTACACACGCACGGATGCATAGGAAACAGGAATTCATGCAATCTAGGGAAGTAATATTTTCTATGTGTGCGTCACTGGTCATGTCACATGTTATTTCATATAAATTCACTACCTATATCTGATACTGGACTGACAGAGACACAGGCAATTTGCATTATGGGGGATGTTAAAGGTGATACCAGGAATGAGAAGAGGTAAGGCCAGAAGTTATGTTTTTGCTGGATGTTGTCTACACATAATGTCACAGTATTACATATCCAATCTACAAAGAAAGTATATATAGCCTTATAAGTTATGGTTAATGATGTTACTTTATCCCTATGTTATTATAATTTTATTTAGCAATTATCAACAGCAGCCAGGAAAAGGTGGGAGGGCAGCTATGAGATGAAAGCCTTGCTGTTGCTGTCTTATTAAGCTAAACATAGCATGTGCTATAGGATGATTTGGTCAACAATATTCCATTGAGCACATGCTCACTTATTCTGAAAATAAGCCTGGTCCATTAGGTTCTCAAGTTTGTTGTTCAAAAAATGAGTCAGTTAGTTAAGACAGCAAATATTTTGAAGAAAAGAGCAAAGCTGGATCACAGCTAATTCCTTCATAATGCCAAAACAAACTGAACAACTTTCTAAACATATAGAAACAACAAAGACTATCAGTGAGTCCCAGCTCTACCTTCCAATAAAAATTTATTTCGTTGAACAGTTCTTTCTCTAGCGCCTCGGCCAACAGCCTTTACAGAGTAAAACAGTAAAACTCATAAAACACTTGCAATATATACAAAAAAACAAGTAATTACTCAATTATATAATTAAACTATCAAGTCACATATATTAGATATATTTAAAGTCATAGTCTTAAACAAGACATTGCCAGTTACATTCTCTGTTCATTCCATATGGATGTAAAGTCCCAAATTTCATAATCAGAATGCATTCCTTTTGTCTTAACATATTTTTTGCCTATCAACATCATTATAATATAATGGAACATGTTCCAAAACAGACACTTTTATATTCTCAATATTTCCATGATGTACAGAATTAAAATGTTCAGCAATAGGACTAGTAGTTTTATTATTTTTAACATCTCTAATATGTTCTTTTATCCTATCTGCTAACATTCTTTTTGTTTCTCCAATATAATATTTATTACAATCACAAAATATAACATAAACTACACCTTTGCTTATACATGTATATTTAGCTTTTGTAACAAAAGTTTTACCATTTATTTTATTCACTTCATTTACAACATGTTTGCATATGGCACACTTTCCACAAGGGAATGTTCCCAGATTCTGCACAACATTTAATCCATTAATACAGGGCTTTTTATAAATACTGCGTATCAAAAGTCCTGTATACTTTTCCCTTTCTATATGATGTCATTAGTTTTATATTTTTAATGATGCTACATCTTTTTTAATAAAGTTCCAATATTCCATAATCATTTTATTACCAATTATAGAGAAGTTAGTGTACTTTGTAACAAAAAACATTCTCTCCTGGTCAGTCACATATTTATTACTACCTTCATAGTTATTTTGTCTAATAGTGCCTTTACTCTGTTTAAAGGCTCTATATAAACTATTTTCTACATTATCTGGGTTATACCCTCTAATTTTAAATATCTCGGCCACTTTGTAGGCCTCCCTATAAGCCATATCAATATCAGAGTTAAGTCTTTTTATTCTCAAAAATTCCCCATAGGGGATAGCTGACAATGTATGGGGGGGATGGCAACTATCTCCCCACATTTTCCAGCTTATTTCATCAAATTTTCTATGAATGCTGGTATGTATGGGAAAGCCATTATTGCCTTTAAGCGAGATATCCAAAAAATTAACCTGATTTCCCTGCTGTACATCACTAAATTTTATGCCAAATCTGTTGTTATTTAATTCATCAATGAAATTATCTGATGTATCCTGGTCACCATGACAGATGAAAATTAAGTCATCAATAAATCTGTAATATCTTAGAACATTATTTTGAAAGAAAGGCAACCTATAAAGATGTTCATTTTCAAATAGCCCCATAAACAGGTTAGCATAGGCTGGCGCAAACGCTGCCCCCATAGCAGTACCTGTAACTTGTCTATAAACAGTGCCATTAAATTCAAAAAAATTATTTTTTAAGCAGAATTCCACCAATTCCAAAATATAATATGTTTTAGGGCTATCATTCAAAAAGAATTTTATGGCTTCCAAGCCCAAAGTATGTGAAATGTTGGTGTAGAGACTCTCTACATCCACCGTAATAAAGTACATGTTTTCACCCCAGTGTATATCCTTTATTTTCCCTAGAAAATCATATGAGTCCTGTATATAAGAAGGTAATAACAGAACTTTTTTTATCAGTATTTCATGTAACATGATGCAAAGATTATAAGTAAAGTATCCAAAAGCTGACACAATAGGCCAACCAGGTGGTCGGTTCAGATCTTTATGAATTTTGGGTAGGCAAAAGAATTTTGCAATTTTTCTGTTCTTCACATTTATTTTTCTATTTATATCCATTTGACTCAGATAGTGTAATCTCACACCTTTCTGTAATAATATTTCAAAATCCTTTTCTGCCTTGCGTAACTGACTAATGTTAGTTTTGCAATATATATTGTTGTTATCTAAATGTTGCATGCACATACCATAATAATCATGAGAATCTAATATAACAAGTTTTCCCCCTTTATCTGCTTGTTTAAAAACTATATTACAGTTTTTACTCAGTTGTTGCAATTTTTCCCATTCCAATTTTGTTAAATTATAAGTATGCTTTTTATTCATAAAATCCTCTATTTCCTTTTCCAGCATTGTATTCAGTAGTGATTCAAATCGTACTATATTAGAATTTCTACATGGAGGTAAAAAATAGTTGTTATCTTTAAGCATATGTGTACTTAATAAGTCATAAGCATTATTTTCCTCTTCACTACCCGATGCACATGAATAAAAGCTTTCTTCACTTTCCATTTCACTATCTAGTGAAAATAAAGCATCACAGTTAACATCTGACTCAGTCGTTTTATTTAATCTAAAGAAATGTTCCTTTAAATGCATTTTTCGGCATAATTGAAACAACTCAGTTTTAACCTCATACTTTTTGGGTAAACATGTGGGTACAAATTTTAAACCCTTCTCTAAAACAGAAAGTTCTATCTTATCTAGTTTGTAACTCGACAAGTTAACAACATAATTACTATGCAAGTTATGTCCATCTACCTTTCTTATGTTGTCCATCGCCCGAGTCTCTCTGGCGTTCTGTATTATTCCAACCCCTTTTCTTAGTATTGGTATGATATCCATTTGGTTCTGAATAGGTTTTGTGGAGTGCTTCTGGGTTTGCTGCAACTGGTAGTCTAGGAAAAATTTCTCTGTCATCTTCTTCCCACGAAGACGCTCCACTCTCGCCAGACAGGAAGTTCTTACTAGCATATTTTTCTGAAACCGGATTTCCTTTTTGAAAAGAGACACTCTTTCTCCTGTTTCTTTGAAAGCTTGGAAACACGAACGCCCTCTTGTGTTCATAATCTCGAATGTCTCTGGTTAATTTAGATTTTTTTCTTTCTACTAGATCTTTTTCATAGCTGCTTAATTTGGTATTAATACCTGAAAGAAAATTCTCCAATGTAGAATTCGATGTGATGTTCACCAGCTGTTCACAAACTTGTTTAGTTTCCACTACAAGTTTGTCTTTTTTCATATTGTCTCTTTCAATTAAAATTGACACCCATTCTAAACTACACCGATGTGCAGCTGCTATCCATCGTTCATGAAATTTAACTTCTACTTCATTAGTAAGGTCAAATGGTGTTGATGGATTCTTAATAGACCTTAACCCCCTAGGTGTTATATCCAGTTCAATATATCTTTCAAGACTACCAATATTGTAGAAAGTAGATGTTTCTTTAAAAATCAATCTTTCAAGTTTAGAACACAAGTCCTGTACATCTGGATTGTCAGAAATAATATTCTTTTTGCCTACCATAGCAAAAGGATTTGTAGTCGTTCTCTTCCTGGAATTTTCCCATTTCTTTATAATACCAAAGCCTGAATCTCCTGTGGCTTCTGGTGCTGCATTCTTTATAATTGATGTACCAATGTCATTAGGCAAATTACTGGAACGGTTGCTGTTTTCTCCATTCCGATTAAACATCTCCATACCAGTCTCTCTAAATATTCTAGGAAAGGACTTTCTAAACATGTTTTATTATACAGTGAACTAGAAAAAAAAGTATCTTAGACAGAGAATTAAGAAAGAATCAAGGGTTAAATTGCAGTAAAAAGTCCACTGAGAGAGACAAAAAGTAGGAAGACGAGATGCAGCTTTGGAGAGCTACACATGCTATAAAGCTGAGTGGTTGGTCTGTAGGTGAACTATACCAGCATGTCAGATTCCCAGTCGATTATGGCATGTCCATTTATAGAAAGGTAAGGTAGCTGCTGCATTGGCCTTACACGTTTCAAAGCCTATCATATGGTAAAAGTGTGGTCAGTGATACCTGTATTAATATTACGGCGTACATTAAAATATGCAATGATAAGGAAGGGAGGAAGCTATGTGCTTGTAAAATATAATGCAGTCATGCAAAATGTTACATCGTTAGCCTTTGGTCACAGAACATACAGCTTCAAGTCATCTTCGGTCTCTTTCAGAGAAGCCATCCTGGGTGATGGTATTGTTGCCCTGAAATCTTCATAAAGTATAATTACAGATGTTATCGATTCACGAAAGGGCAGCATTCATGTCCAAAGTATAATTACAGATGTTATCGATTCATGAAAGGGCAGCATTCATGTCCGCTGTGACACAAAGTACAAAAGCAGTGGGAAAGATGGAGCAGATGCAGTATGGAATCCATAACTCAGGCTGATGGAGAGTGCGCTTCAGTAAGAGAGGTCTTCTTTACCCTTAATTACTGCATGGACCTTATAAAAGCAAGCACTGAGCTCAAGTACCAGATGCTTGCTCTGTTGTATTTGTCCTTTTGGGTATAAAGTCAATACCATTCTATGGGATGTATGTGTAAGTAAAAGGCCGTTCATGTTGGTCCTGCTTTTTTTTTCTTTTTTTTTTTTAACAATAAGCACATTGTGCCATAAATTCATTTACACAATATAAAAAGTTGAAGCTGAAAACAAACACAGATTTTACACTTTCCCAGAACTCCTCAGTGAATGACATCCATGTTGCATATGAGCAGGTCCTCAAGTCTGGTAAGATCACAGCTAAAATAAATAAATAAATAACAGCACAGTTAAAAAGATAAAAGGTAGAGTTTGTAAAGGATTATTGATGATATAGTGCATGTCTGCTGGGCCTACCACTCAACAGTACCTCATAATGAATAATGTTTCTTATTCTGAGTCTGAAAAATTCTGTTCTGTGCTGTTCTGCACTAAAAGGGTTTGAAACATATTCATTGTTAAGATTTCTTAATGAATATCCATCGCAAATAATACTGAATAATATTGTATCATGTTAATTCATCAAAATAACTATTTTTAAGTATGAAAAAATGTTAATAACAATGCTGTAAGCCTCCTAGTTGAAATTGTTAAAAAGTGTTCCATATTTTGACAGTTTGTTTCTTATTATGACAGGCAGTGTTTCAGATTACAGAGATGAAAGGTTACTCAACAGTACATGCGTATTTAAACACCCACCCATCATTAAAACGTGTTTAATGGAAGACCCCTTACATACCAAACTTACTCCAAAGAATCACAGCCTTAAGATAACTAGTTATTCCAGCCATAAACTAGCAGTTTTGAAGCAGCTCTTTCTTATATTGCATTTTGGACATCGTATGCATTCTTCAATGTTGCTGTGGTGTGTTGCACCTTATCTAACCTGGTTTACCCTAACCATAGCAGCTCACTCTGTATAGCACTGTAGCAGGGAAGGAGAGGGAGTAAGCCCAGCTGGGCCCTGTCCTGCACCATATCCACTAAAGTACTATTAAACTGCACCATATCCACCAAAATAATATCAAAATCTACACAACACTGGGGAGGGCGGATATTTGGAGATGGTATATTAACAAAGCCTGGCTGAATGCAATATTTTATGGTATGTTGCTAACTGCTACAGCTATACAACCCCCTGCCTGATTGAATGGCTCTTTTAAGGATATCTGGAGTACTAGAATTCTCATTTGTACCCTGCTGCTTTATATATTAGTTCACATCACAGTCTGGTGCGAGCCCTTTTGTCATTTTACCCAGTGCTGATTTGTATTCTCAGCCAAAGAGCTTAAGTAAATGAGGCTTACTCCAAGGGAATGAGTAACAAAGCTTCACTTAAATACAGAAAACAAATTTTCATAGTGAAGTGAATCATGAAATCCAAATGCAGATCTGTATGCCATTTTGGACTGCTTCCGTTTTACGTAGCAAAGCAATGTGGCAATATTCAACACAAAATGTTACTGTGTTCATACCCCTAAACCTCTTAGTGCAAGAAATCTGGACAAAGCCTAAAATAACTGGGGGCCAAAGGCTTTAAAATAGAAATAGATTTTAAATATTGCTCTCATAAACTTAGAAAGTTACTAGAATAACAGAATTTGTGTTAGCATGCATTTACTGAAGGATATGAAGTCTTAAACTCAAATCTATGTTATTAATTGGTGACTTCAATCCTCAGTGATTTGCCAGAAAACCACAAATTTTATAAGGAAAAAAACAAATGTTTGAGGCAAAAATCTGGTCATTCTGCAAATATCTGGACAGCTGAGAAGTATGACTGTATTTGCAAATGAAACACCAAAGTCATTTGCTTATGTTGTTCAAGATACAGCAGTATTTACTGCCTGAATCAGAACTTTGGCTAAATGAAAAATGAAGCAATGCAAGATCATGCACAACCATTTTGTACAAATAAATAAAATGAACCAAAACAAATTATATGGAAAGATAGGGTGCTTATGTTTCACAAGTGTTAAAAAGACTATACGTATGTCCAGAAGATATTTTTGTTTATTGATCGCCCTACTAACTAGTCTTGACAGTGTGATTGTTCAAATTAAAACACACCATTTCAGTTCACACAAGTGTGGGCAGATCACACTGTAACTGAAATATGTGCTTGTGCCATCACTGCCACAAAACCAAAATAAGTAAGAAAGCTAAAAAAAAAGATCCAGAACAACAGCTGCCAGAGATTCTGAGTTATGCCACTGAGCACAGCCATTTAGCTATAGTTTAGGGAATGTAGCATTACTCCATGAACCATGATTAGTTATGCATGCTTTGAAGAGTGTCAGCATAATTTTTTTAAAAACTGCTTTTAGCCATAGCTAAGGGGGTTAATAAATAGCAGCCCTGCAATTTTCTGTGAGCAGCTTGACAGGAACTAACATTTAGCTACAGAAGTGCTCAGCTACAAAACTGCAGTAAAAGACACTTCAAGGAAAAACATGGCATTTGAATGCATTTTTTATAGCAAGGCAAAATCACACAATTAATAAGAGGAAGCAAAGATAAATTGTTTACAGTTTTGCTCAGACAAGTGCCCATCCTGGTTAGAGTAAGTGAATCCACCTTAGTCAGCCCACTTGTCAGTAATCTGACTTGATCTTCCACTCAAATCACATTCCATTCTGACAACCTCTAACTGAATAGAACCATACAAGTCTATATCACGTCATCAAAGTTTACTTACCTCAAATGGCTATTCATCAAACGTGCATCATCGAATGGACCTTCATCGAATGTTCACATCAGCGATTGTTTTTCTCATGGTAAGAAATCACTTGGACAGCATACCTACCTACACACATGCCACAGTATATCAAACCCACCAAAGTATGCCACCCACACCCCCAAAGTGGGGGGCTGTGCTCCCAACCCCACCTACTTATATATACCAACTCCGAGATCGCACTGCAGTGGGGAAAAGGGTACATTTCTGTATGCTCTAGACCGACTCACACGTCTCACTTTCCACAGAATGTCCAGACTTTTGTCCTCATATTTTTGATCCGTTCATCTAAAATTTATGGTTTTATGGCAACTCACTGAGGAATGACATTACTAAATAGTTGCAGACATTTGAGTTTCAGGCTTCATATCCTTCAGAAAATGCATGCTAATGCAAAACCTGTTATTCTGCCAACTTTCAAAGTAAACTTTATCGTCATTTAGAACTACTCACGTGTAGCCTAAACAAAATTTCATGCATCAGCTCAATTCTTGAGATTACGAAGGAAAGTGAAACAACACATACAAGTAGAGGAATAAACACAACTAACAAATACAATACTACTCCCAATACAGGCAAGAAAGAGCAGAGACATTTACCAACACTCATATACAAAAATAATACCCTCTCCTGAGTTAAATTAACTACCCTATTTAAATTAATACAAAACACACTACAGATTGAAATACCTGTTATTTGTCTAATATTGCACTTGAGTGAGTTAAATAATACTGACTATGGCTATAATAAATAAATATTGCACTTACTTGGAATAAATGTAAGTATATATTGCACAGATAAATAAAAATGGACTTATTATGTGTCCAGACCCCTGGGACAATTCCCTGAGTTCAGAAGTCTAATCACTGTAGGGTAGAAACTGTTACTGAATCTAGTAGTCCTGCAGCGGATGCTGCGATATCTCCTGCCTGATGCCAGATGCTTAAACAGTCCATGTGCAGGATGTGTGTTGTCCTGTATTATTTTGGTGGCCTTTCGGATGCTTCTTGCAGAATAAAGATGTTGTATCGATGGAAAACTGGAACCTGTTACCTTCTCTGCAACCCTCACCACTCTTTGTAGCGCCTTCCTTTCTGTAACTGTGCAGCTATAGTATTTAGTATACAAGACCAATATTTAAAATCTAATCCCATTTGGGGGCCTTTGTCCCCCCCCCATTATTTTGGCTTTGTCAGATTGCTTGAGCTAAGAGGTTCAGAGGTATGAATAGAACATAGTGAGAAAGTAAGACATGATACAGAGAAATGTCAAGCACCAGCTTTAACAGCAAGCTGTTACAGAGGTTTACAAGCACAAGTGCACACTTTGACCTGCCCAGAGATGCTTGGCATGAAACAGATCTCCCCACCTGCATCAATTCCTAGAAAAAGATAGACAAGATAGTAATATTTGCATTCCAGAATACTCATCCACAACCTTATTTCTGCACCACCATCACCAGCACCACCACCAATCTGTGTACTTATCTGAGCAGCTCTGAATGAAAATGACCTACTATGTCAGTCTGAAGAGAGCAATCTGATACTGTAACAGACCATCTCCTCTGCTAAATGCTAAATGCAGGTGTGGGAGTTTGACATAATGGTTAAGGTGTTTACCTTACAGACACAAAGTGCAGGGTTTGAGTCTCACATGGGTAGTTGGCTAGGCTTAAAATGGCCCACAAAGGCAATTAACCAAGTCTGTAAACCTATATCTATAAACCATCCTTCCTCTCAATTAATTCCTTTGCAATTCCCATTAATGGTTTCCTATTCCCAAATCATCACCTGTTTTTAATTCTGCCCTCTACAGGCATCAGTTCTAGACCTACTAGCCTCTCTTTATAGAACTTCCCTTGCAACCCTTTTAACATCCCTTTAACCTTTCTCTGTACCCTTGTTCCCTATGCCATCTGCAAACTGGATGCTGTATTCTAGTTAAGAACTCAGAAATAATATAAAGAGTAGAATTAAGTCTGTCACTAGGATCTGTGCCCCTCAAGACGCAATCAGTCATCTTGCTGCCATGTTTCTGTCTTTTTACCCAGCTCTTGGTGGTTTTACAGATGCCACTAACCTCTTTTTCCCATTCCACCTCCACACCTTGTAAACCACTCGAGTTACTGGTGTACAGGTACAGCAGCTTGCATTTTTCAGCACTGACCTTTAGTTGCTATCTGTCCCTAATCCCAATTTTCTCAAGCATTTATTAGGATTACCTCCACCATCCCCTATTATTGCTCCATCATTACACTGTCTACATAGAGGTTGACGATCTTATTGTCTATATCTCATGTGATTTTAGTGGCAAACACATTGATAAGTGCCTGTCCCAGAACCAGTGCACTATATATCTTTTTCATGAAAATACTCTTCACAGAGATGCCCGTTATAAACTGAACATTACCATATTTCTACTTATTTGACTATTTTCTCTCCTACCCAGACCTAATTCTGTGTCCTTACAAGCTTTTTCTACAGCACTGGAATCAAAGGCTTCACTGAAATCTGTGATATCAGCTGGCTGTAGTCTTAACTTCTATTGCCAAAACCCAGGCAAACAACTATATTTAGTTCATTTGGCAGGATCTGTCCAATACCTTGGAAGTTATCTTCAAAAAAATCTACAGTCTTTCCTTCAGTATTTTCTTCTATGGTCTTCCAAAGTACTCTGTTCAGATTTACCCCTAGGCTGTTTTTAACTTCCCTGGCACTACATATGCATAATGTAGACCAGGAAAACCAGTATAACTGGGATATGTAAAATATTCCCAGTTGTATGTTAATGGACAGTGTCATAAAGTACATGACTTGAAACGTGAGCTGGAAAAAGAACACTTTCCTTTTGTAAATAAATATATCCCTTTTTCAGCAAGAAACATCTGTATTGAATTATCACTTATGACACAGGCAGTCATACGTTTATATAAATGAAAACAACCCATATTGACCCGTTTTCAGTTGCAAACATTATACACCACACATGATCTTCTCTACTATCACTGTCATTTGAACATTACACAGCTCATTCAGTTCCTGCCCTCAAACATTACACATCTGATTCAATTCCTGCCCTGCAACATTACACATCTCATTCAATTCCTGCCCTTGAACATTACGCAACTCATTAAATTCCTGCCCCCGAACATTACACAACTCATTCAATTCCTGCCCTGGAACATTACACATCTCATTCATTTCCTGCCCTTGAGCATTACACAACTCATTAAATTCCTGCCCTCGAACATTACACAACTTATTCAATTCCTGCCCTCTCCTACAACCCACTCCTCCTCCAAAACACCACTTCGATGCACTCCTCTCACTACTTCCTTCTATCTCTCTTTTTCTCCACAACTTTCCAAAGACCCTACCTCCAGTTCTTCCATCTCTACTACCATATTCACCACTTCTGGTACTGTTGGCTTAGACTTTGATTTCCATCTTCCAGCAACCACTTCCTTGGCAGCCACACGAATCAAACTCAGTAAGTCCCATGTCTAGGCAATTCAAAATCTGTATCACAGCTCAAAAAAAAAAATCATCTCCCTAGTTACACCAACCTTTTCACCAAGCATCTCTGACTGAGCAGTCTGCAAGGAACCTTTAAAGTCTGCCAACTCAACATGCCCCAGAAACACATTCCCAACTATCTCCCTCCTTCCCACCACACCTCCAATCCATCTGAGGAAAAATTCCCTAGAATCTGCCTGTGTCACAAAAATACCTATGCAAAAACTCCAAGCAAAAATCCCGAATCTTCCAGAATTTGTTACATATTTGGGAGTCATATGTATATCATCCCACCATTTCCCCATGAATTTCCTGCCCAATCCTCCCAACCTTCCCTGATTGATTCCTACAGCCATCATGGAATACTTTACATGGCCCGGCAAATATTCCCCTTTCAACAGCAGCCTATGCTCTAGATTCCACTTAAAACTCCACCAGTGCTGGTTACCAACCAAGAACCTCAATTCCTTTATCCTTGCCTAAGTCCAACATTAATCTTTGACAAGGAAAACAAT
Source organism: Protopterus annectens (assembly GCF_019279795.1). NCBI lineage: Eukaryota > Metazoa > Chordata > Ceratodontiformes > Protopteridae > Protopterus > Protopterus annectens. The sequence goes on along the minus strand of NC_056739.1, from coordinate 984,079,653 downwards.
CTCCAGCCCCCAACCCAAATGGATTAATGGCCTCCACACATTCCTCCCCCCCATCACCGGCTCCCAACACCCAGGTTCCTCCACCTGTCCACCCTCAGTAAACTCCAGCCCACTCCTTGCACCCCCAACTGCTGTCATCCCAGTCAGCAGAGTCTCCTCCCTCTTTCCCACGCTGGCCCAACTCATAGAACACTCTCTCTTACTCTATAAACATAACACTCCATCAGGCTATTGTTACTCTTCCCCAAGGATCTGCATCCAAAATCTCAGTCCCTACTTATTTCCCGAGCCTCTCTCCTGCTCCACCATCGCCCTCCACTCTGAACCACAGCCCTCTGCCTGTGCCATGCACAGGAGCCCCAACTGTGTACCTCTGAAATATCCCCACCAATCAGGCAATTCCAAACCACCCTGCTCCACCAGAAGGATCAACCTATCCCACCTGACTCCCACCCTCACTCCCAACCCAGACAAAATCCCACAACTCTCCACTAACTGCTATCCAAAATCTCTCCCCTGGCTGACAAAAACATATCTGACCCACCTACAAAACCAAAGGGGCTAAAATCACCTCCACTGCCCATATCCTGCCATCCACAACCACAAAATGAAGCTCACAGTTTCTCAGCTTCTGCATCATCCCCTGTCTAGTCTTCACCCACACATCCCCAACCACCACAACAGAATCTTTCCCAATCCATACTTCCAAGTATTTCATCCCATCATGTCCCCAGAAACATGGGCACTGCTGAACCAATTCTTGTGCAGGAACACAGACCACAACCATCACTTTAGTTCCATCTTCATCAATTCTGCATCACAAAAAGACCTGAAACCACCCCAGAATATCCCACAACACTAAAATGCCCCTCCTCAGTTCCATCACATACAATACAACATCATCTGCAAACAAATCCAGCCTTTCTTGACCACTACACCAACCACATCCCTGAACCCCTGAGTCCCCCTACCTTCCCTGCCAATGGCTTCAAATATAATGCAAACAACAAAGAGAATGAGGACACCCCTCAGCCCCTCTACTAAAACAGAACCCATCAGAGAGTAAACCCCCCACTTCAAGCTTTGCCTGTGATCACTCTGCAATTACACCTCTTTTTGTTCTGTGAGATTCCGCCTATTTTGCAATACTTTAACCTTTGTCAGTCCCTCTAAATAATTCTTGTTACTTCATAAACATATCTCTTTTTCTTTCATTTCTACCCTATTTTTAAACTCCACTTTAATTTTATTCCACTCCCTAGCTATATTTCCTGAAAAAAATTTCTGTCATCCCTAATAAGTACCAAATAATTTCCACTACTCGTTCCTTATATTCCTCTCTTTTTAACAGATAGATGGGGAAGCGACAGTGTCTTGTTTTTATTTCGTAACCCTGCATTTTTATTTTAGTTGTTATTGGCATGTGATCTGCAATAGTTATTGGATGCTTATCAAAACTTTCAATTAAATGCACATGTGTTCCTGTGAAGTATAATTTCTGTCTAGCCTATCCCAGTTTTTTTTTTTACCTTGCGGAATGTATTCTCTTCAAGCTTCCACTACCGAATTCACATCTTGCATACCAAATATTTTCATGACTTTCTTCAAAAATATACCTAAATAAATATATCCTAAGGAAAAAACATTCAAGATTTCAAATCATTTCTGCTTAACAGAAATGTTTGTGCTGCACTCTAAGCAAAAATGCTAGACATGTCAATAGACAATTGCTTTATATTTGGTGTGCTGAGAGAGAGGGTTCATTAATTTATTTTATTTATATTTATTTTGTTTAGTACTTGTTAACTGAAAGCCAAATCAAGAACCAGCTTATGACTTCGTAAATCCACAAAATACAAAGCTGAAACAACAAATGGTAACAGATGCAGCCTGTCCCCAAAAACGAAAGCCAATGCATGAAGTGAGCAAAAAATACTTCTTTAATAGACCAAATGAATCAAGTTGAACACAAACACATTCCCATTAAGCACTTTCATCCACTCTACAGTGGTCTTCATCAAAACAAAACAAAAAGTGCTTTTCTAGCTCCAAACCTTTGATTCCATTGTGAAGTGTAAGCAATCGGTTTTCATAAACCTGAAATATACCACATTGTAGCAAGTGCTTTTGTTGTTACTTTGGCTTGCCCCCTAGAAATGTCATAGAATACTAGAGATTATTAATTCTGGAAATTCCAAATAGTGCAGTTAGGAATACAATTTTCATTTAAAAAACAGACTAGTTTTCGTTTAAAGGTATGTCATGAATCTATTGTATATACAAGCTATTTCCAATTGTACATTTCTGAAGCATTGCAATTTTATAAGGATAATAATGTAATTTACTATGTTGTTGGTTTATATGACTGCGGTGGTAGTGCTGCAGTACCGTTGTCGCCTCACAGTTAGACGTTGCCCGTTTGATTCTCAGAGCGTTTACTGTGTGATGACATGTGTGAATGGGCGTTCCTTCGTTGAAGGTTGTGCGTTAGGCCCGGCAAGCCAGCACGTAAAACTCTACTGCCAATAATTAGAGGACCGGAGTTCCGCTATGGCGACCCCTAACCGGGAAAAGCCGAAAGACACACACACACACACTATGTTGGTTTATATAATAACTACACAACTCAGTGCTAAAGAACTCGTCACATTCAAATTCCTTCTTTATCAGTCACAAAAATGGACGTCTATATGACCCAGCAGAGTGCTGCCCCCCTGACCTCTCAGATGCTCAGGTAAGAGCCGCCCTCTCCAAAGCAAAAAACACAGCATCAATGGGACCAGATGGTGTCCCGGGCTGCGTCCTACATGAACTCCAAGAAGAGCTAAACCCAAACATAAAACTACTGTTCAATCTCAGCCTTACTACAGGATATGTGCCCAAAGAGTGGCGTACAGCAACAGTGGTCCGTCTCCATAAAGGTGGTGCCTCAACGGATCCTGGAAACTATCGCCCCATAAGCCTGACTAGCTTGGTCTGCAAAGCTATGGAAAGGATCATCATGGACCTCATAAATAAAGATATTGGGGACCTACAAACACTGGATCCTACCCAGTTCGGCTTTGTTAAGGGCAGATCCTGCCTCTTAAACCTGGTTGATTTCTTTGAAACAGTCACCAAGGCCATTGACGAGGGAAGGTGGTCCACACAGCCTACCTGGACCTCGCAAAAGCCTTCGATACAATACCCCACTCGGGCATTATAGATAAGCTCACCAGCTTAAATATAAACCCCTATGTCACTAGATGGATTGCAAACTGGCTCAAGGACAGAACCCACATGGTTAGAATTGCTGGAGCCATGTCAGACTCCAAACCAGTTACAAGTGGTGTCCCACAAGGCTCAGTCCTGGGACCTCTCTTGTTCGTATATATTTCTCGGAGGTACAGGCCAACATGGAAGGACTGTGGCTGACCAAGTTCGCAGATGACTGCAAACTGGGCGCCATAATTGACTCTCCAGCCGACACAAGCATCCTCCAAAAGGGCCTCATAGAAACAGACAACTGGTGCCAGAGCCATGGCCTCAAGCTAAATGCCAAAAGTGTATAGTCATCCACTTTGGCAAAAACAAAGTGCCCACAAATTACCACATAGGTGGTAATCCATTAAGTACAGAAGAAGTAATTAGGGACCTGGGGACCCAAGTTGATAGCAATCTCTCATTTGACAACCACGTGGCCAAAGTGGTTAGAAAAACATTTTATATAGCCCACCTAATCATGAAGGGATTCACATCTAGATCAGGGGAGGTCATCGTGCCTCTTTACTCATCCCTCATCAGGCCCATAATTGAGTACAATGCCCCTTTTGGGCTGTACCTTACCAGACACCTGCAGCAACTGGAAAGACCCCAAAAGTACCTCACCAAGAGGATCAAAGGGCTCAAACAGATGCCATATGCTGCCCGGTTAAAGAAACTCCAGCTCTACTCTGTGGCATACCGCCTGTTCAGAGGCGATCTGTGCCTGACGTATAAAGCCATGTCCAACCCGGAATTAATGGACATGCTGCACCTCAGAAAATCCAAATCCCATCGAGCTACGCGCGCGAGAGACTTGAACCTCAGCACTGAAATAAATAGGACATGCTGGAGGGACAGACTCATAACCCAGAGGCTCCCTTCACTCTGGAATAAAATCCCAGTCCAGGTTAGGAGGAGTCCCTCATTGACTCTCTTCAAGAGGAATCTTGATGAGTGGATGGGAGATCATAGGTTTACCCCGGGTATCACTTCTGTGTCACTGTTAGACAGAGGCACAGTATACTAACCTCGAAAAAGGGCATAGCAAAATAAATTTAAAATGGGTGGCGAAAGCCAAACACATTCTGGCTAGGCTTATAAATGCCCTAGGGCAGATAGCCTAGTATGAACCTATGAACCTATGAACCTATATCAGTTTAGTATCTTTTGTCAATTAGTTCATATAGTTTTCACAACTTGTAGAAACATTTTTGAACTTATAAAATTAAGTCTGCTATACCTAAAAAAATATTAAACTATTCTTAGGTGGAGCAGAAGCAGAAATTCAACATCTTATTTCACTTCCAGCAGTATGGGTCAGATTAAATGAGGTTGCACCAGCATTTTACCTATATCATTCCCAATCATTTTCTATTTTATTAAGCAATTAGGCATCCAAGTCATGCTGTTGTACAATAGATCAAGAAAATTATTTCAACCTACCCCAGGAGTGATACTATTGTGTAATAACACACAACTCAGAATGTATTTTTGGTTGTTACCTAAGGGTTTGTTAATTCCTTATACTAGATTTATTGTTATACCTTTAGAAAAAAATATGCAGTAAATTTATGTTACCATTTAATATTATCATTTTGTTTCAAACTCACTAAGTTAATGATTTCATTAATTTCTATTGTTGTTTGTACAATTTTAGCTATCTTGTCTCGTTACTGCATATATCAGATTAGTTATGAGCATGATTTCCAAACAACAGCTGTCAATATTCATTTAAAATATAAATGTTATCCTTAACTCTGCAAGCAGTGTGTTAGTTTAACGTTTAATACTAGCAGTAACTCACACCAGAGGTCTTTGGTTTGTTATCTCTCAAGCATTACAGAAATGAATAATACAAATCTGATTCCATATACCATTTTTTCATATATAATGTCAAATACTTTTTTTTTCTTTTAAAAGCTGGTTCAGTACACACCTCTTTGTTCTGAAATACTTGTGTAGTCTGAAAGGTCTAACACAAGAAATGCTGTGTAAGCATTTTAAATCACTTACTTATGCACAATGTTGTACCATCTGCAATACTGCCATCCTGCTTTATTGTGTTTGTTGCTAAGATTATGTGACTCTAACAAAGCCTCACAGATCGCTCATTTCCTGCTTTTCAGGCCAAATGCATAATTGCTCTATACAAAAAATGTCTTTCCTGACCTCAAGTTTTTTGTCAGCATTTAGCCTTTCCTATTTTTGTGGCTCACTGACTTATTTTGCTTTCTACTCCTCATCCTGTTAGGCTGTCTGGTTCAAAGCGAGAACTCACCAACATCATGCCACATTAAAAATAAGACACGGAATGGTAAGAAGTCTGTAAAATTCAAGGGCTGGACTAAAGATCATGTTTGGAATATTGTGCAATAACTAGAGCTTATATTAGTTAGAAAAACAGAAGTAAAAATTCTAGTCAAAACAAAACAAAACAAAATCATGCAGCATGTACTTCAATGTTAACTAGTTAACATGTTGTTTTAAGCTGTATAATTCAGGCATTCCTACCTACATAATGCTGTAATTATTTGCTATGGTTTTGCCTTATTTATACTTCCCATTCACTTTTGTCTTTCTCAAATCTGAAATCAAACACTGGCTCAGTTTCTTTTCCTGCTACTAGTTTAAAAAACAGGAAGAAAGAAAGAAAATTAAAGAATAACTTCAGATGTATCTTGTAAACCTCTATAAAATGTGTTTGTTTAATTATTCATTCTTGAGACAACTTCTTAAAAAAAGTAAAGAAAACCTTATATGCAAAAATTCTTCTTCAAGAATAATAAGCATAAATTCCAAAAAAAAGTGGTCAAACACCTGTTAGAAATGTATAAATTCACAAGTTCAAAAATTGAGTTTATCCAGTGTTCTTCATCGGAGACCATCCAGGAACACAGACTACTTACTATTTAACCTATCTTTGATTATACCCATGTGGGTATCAATGCAGTCTATGAACATGAAAAGTTATACAAGAAGTTAAAGCAGAAGAAAATTTGTTACACAGTCATACCCCTCAACTGTACCGATTTTCACAGAATGTCCAAATTTTTGCCTCATATCTTTGGCCTGTTTTTCATAAAATTGTGATTTTTCTGGAAAATTAGTGGCAAATCATTAAAGACTGAAGTTAGAAAATAATGACAGACATTTGAATTTCAGACTTCATACCATTCAGAAAACTCATGCTAATGCAAAACCCATTATTCTATCAACTTTCTAAGTTTGTAAGAGCGATATTTAAAAATTGTCCATATTTTTGGTCATTTGTCCTACTTCTGTTAATGACCTTGTCCAGATTTCTTGCTCTAAGAGGTTGAGAGGTATGTCCACAATTCTGGCACAGTTTGAGTAATAAATTGATCCCATTACTTCATACTCTCACAATGGAATGTTTTATTGCATATGCAAATTGTAGTTGCACATTTTTGAGTAGGCTGATTTCTAATTGGTTACATGTACAGAAACTTTCAAATGTCTTCCAGCACTGGTGTAATCAGTGTCTTATATAGATTGATTAAAACAGTTTCATCCATAATGTTTAAAGACTATTTTGCTCTTAATGATTACAGTGTTTGATTTAATGCATACAGTGTTCAGGGGCATTGCTTCCAGGTCCTTTGTTTCATTCATATATGATAGATGTTAACTATTTAAAAATCACCTGTTGTGGAATCTGATTTCCACCAAATACCACAACAATGCATTTGTTAATGTCAGACTCTAAACTGTCCAGTACTGCCCACTGTCTCTCATCCTTTGGGTACTGATTAAAAGTTGGTATATCATTGTTTGAAGAAAATATGTACCAGTTTTGCAGTTGTCTAGTTAATTATTTGGCCATCAGAGAACAAAAGAACTAAGTAGGGCTGGGCTCTAAACAGAATTCTGAGTTTCCTGCTTCTCATGGTTATGCAGTCCAAATAATGACCCAGAACTCCTTTTTGCCTTTCCCCTCAGCCTGATGGCAATCTGATAGTAAAATGCACACTTTCCCTATTCAATACCAGGTTACTAATAATCCCTGTGAATACAATGGAATCAAATTCCTTGGATAAATCCACGTAAACTGCTGCTATTAAAATTTATTTCTCTAGTGCCTGACTAACAAAACTCAGTAACCTTGTCACTGTTGGAATCCATGTTGGAACATATCGAGATAACTGGACATATTTATAGTTCTTTTGAAACAGTTTCATAATATTGCTGTCAAAACACTTCACAAAAATGACAGTCGGGGTTATACCTTTTTAACTAGTTATAGAATCAGTTTTACCTCATTGGAACAGTGCTTCCAATAATGACTTCCACCAATCATCAGGAAGGTGGTCTTCCTATGAAAGTAAGTTCAATATATTGCATGTAGAGAGTGTCAAAAGTCCTTTATCTTATTTATAATTATGCCTGGAATGAAGTCTGGACCTATACTGCATGATTTCTTAACTCTGTACAATACCTTTCTCAGCATATCATGGAGAGATGATAACATCAGCAAACAATGGAGAGTAGTATTGCTGGAATTGAATTCATCCTCAAATCTTGATGAGTACCTTCATGAGGTGGACCCTATTTTAACAAAAATCTCAGCAAGACAACATTGATATAGCTGGTATTTTATATACCGTATATTATGGACAGAAGTTGGTTAAAAATAAAAAAAGACACCTGGGTGCATAAGTCCCAGGATAAAAAAGTACCCAATCATGGTAGGCACATTGGTGCCAGGAATGGAAAAAATGACAGTGTAGAATCCTCAAGACACAGGAAGATTCCTACAATGGGGTTATGCCAGGCCAAGGGGGAGGATGCCCCCCCACTCCATTGTAGAAGGAAGCAGTAGTCCACAAAAAACACAAAAACTAACTGGCCATAAAGATGATAGAGTGGACTTTTGAGGATAAGAAAGAAATTATGTAATGTCACTATTATGCAAGATCATAATTTCTGGACGGAAGATATACAATATGACAAAGACAGAAATTGGAGGAAAGAAAAATATGTGCACAAGAAAAACTTTCAAAAGCTTCAAATGCAAATGTGTGTTCATTAATATAATAAATTTATGACAAACATTATATAGACCTAGAAACCTTGGGCTGTTTTGGAAAAAGAAGCAACTGAGGAAGTGCAAAAATATAAATAACAAAATCTAGAGATTTTTGAAAGGTATAAAAAAGAAATATGGACACGAGAAAGAAAGAGAGATCTGATATGATGCAGTACTTATACAAAGGAAAAAGTCAAATTAATCAATAAAAAATGCAAATAGCCAAAGATATTTAAAGAGAAATACAGGCAAAAATCACACAGATATGGAAAATTTCACAATATAAAAAGTAAGATCACAAAGGGAGAACATAGAAAAGAAGATTAGTAAAGCCACAGTTAAAAAATAGAGGCTGAAGTTAAGGAATACCTGCAAAGTGAAGGATTTAGTGTAGAGCATCTAACACAGGTTATGTGACAGGATAATGGAACAATGAATCCCCCAAGTAAGGAGAAAAAAGTGGAGTGGGAGGCATGTGAAGAAGAAATATGGATATGGAAATGAAAAAAAATTTAATATGGTGCAATATTTATGCAAAAGGGGAAAGAAACATTAATCAATACAAAAAAGTGACACCAAAGATAATTTGAAGAGAAATACAGGCAAAGGTATCTGGATATGGAACATTTTGCAATACAAAAAAATAAGAAAACAAATGGGAAAGGTGGAAAAGAGGATTAGAAATAGAAATTGAAGTTATGGATTACCTGCAAAGAGAAGGATTTAGAGTAGAGAATCTAACTCCGATAGCATCACAGCATGATAGAATAATGAGTCCCCACATTAAGGAGAAACCAAGTTAGCAGGAAGCATCTGTTCAGTTGCCATATGAAGATACATTGTAGCTTTTAGCAGGAAACCAGTACAAATGTTCAGTTGGAGTTGCACAGCAAGGGAAGAAACAGGAAACTGTGGCAACATTGATGCAATCAATGTTGTGGAGTGATATGCCAATGAGTTCCCATTTGAAAGAGTAATGGATGACACAGGATGAAGCTGAAGAGAATATGTCACAGAAAAATGTTCTGGAACTTTCTGTAGAATGCTGACAAAAAAACAGAGGACAAAGAATATGCCCTTAGTTTAGAAGAAAATGATTTAAGGGAAAAGTTGTTTGATTTAATAGAGATGGATAGACATATTAAGATCAATGAAAGAAATAGATTACAGCTATGTGCAGTATCAGAACAGACCAGGATCTATTGTACACTATTGCAAATAATAAACTAAAGATACCGACACATGCAGAAAATCTTAGAAGATATGCAAATAAATATAAAGGAAAAGTAAAGAAATAAGCAATTCATTGTTGAACCCCCAAAAATGTATAGAGAATTGGGAAACAAGGCAAAAGCAACAGAAACACCCCCTCAATAAAAAAAAAGAAAGATGCATTTCAGAGAAATCTCTATGAAGATCCTGTGGAATATAACAGAGATGCTGAATGGATAGAAGTAAAAGAAAGAATAAGAAGTTTGAATATAAAGGATATGAAATGGGATGAAGTAACAGCCAGAGAAATTGAAAAAAAAAACAAGAAAAGCTGCTAATTGGAAAACCCCCAGGCCCATATACAGTACCTAAATTCTGGCTAAAAGTATTAACATCTTTACATGAAGATTTACCCATAAGTAAGAGCTATTTATATGCACACCCAGAATAGATGCCAACCTGGTTAACAACAGGAAAAACAATACTCCTGCTTAAGAGTGAACCTGCAAGATACCCTAAAGACTATAGACCAATAACTTGTCTTCTGACTATATATAAACTATACGCTGGAATTGATGCTGACAGAGTTTATAGTCATTTAGAAGAAAACTCAATCATGGCAATAGAACAAAAGGGTAACAAAAGAAATTCATATGGAACAAAGGACCATTTGTTGTTAATGGGGAATTGTAAAATGGGAAAGAATCTAAGTATTGCATGAACAGACTACAAAAAAGCATCTGATGGCTTCTCACATTCATTGATAAAAAAGTGTTTACAAATCTATAAGATACACTCTACATTGTTTGATTACATTACAGTGAGAAACAGTGGAAAACCATTTTGCAGCCAAGCCATTATAAAAGAAATATTATTATCCAAGGGATAAAAATTCAAAGGGGGATATTCCAGTGTGACTGTTTGTCACCACCGCTCTTTTATCTTGCACTTAACCCATTAAACTGTTTACTTAACTGATTAGGTCATGGCTACAATTTGGCTCTCAGAAAACAACAAAGTGTAAAGACTTCTCATCTTCTTTTTGTGGATGATTTAAAACTGTATAGTTCATCAGATAAGGAACTGAAAGCACAACTGCAAGTGGTCAAAACTTTCTCAGATGATACAAGAATGTCATTTGGTCTTGATAAATGTGCAAAAGCAACATTTAAGGCAGGGAAGCTGCAGTACCAAGAAAATATCAATCTCGGACAGGAGTGTGAAATAAAAAAACTTGATCAGGAGGTAGTCTACAAATATTTGGGAATTGATGAAAGATCAACAATAAAACATGAACAAATGCAAATAAAACTTAGTAGGGAATACTTTAGAAGACTAAAATTAATACTGAAAATACCTCTGATATCTAGGAACAAAGTCCATGCTATAAACCAATTTGTTCTTCCTGTTCTAACTTACAGTTTTGGGGTGAATGACTGACCCCCCAAAAGGTATTGGATCAGTTGTACAGGAAAACAAGAAAAATGCTTCATGCTTATCAAATGATTTATAAAAATCAGTGTATACCAAAATTATATATTCCCCATTCTATAGGAAGTAAAGGCCTCCTCAAAATTGTTTACATGTAAAGATCTGCAGTCGTAGGACTGCATACGTATCTTCTTACCTCACAAGGTCCAAACATAGTGAAAGTTTTAAAACATGAGGAGAACAAGTCAAAGATGACTTCCCTGCTTAGTTTAGCAGAAGCATATCCGTGTCAAGCAGGAATGGAAATCAAACCAGAAAAAGAGAAAAATCAGGCAGGAACTGAATATGCCATAAAACAAAAGAAAGAATAAACAGTGAAGGATCAGATGAAAAGGCAAGAAATGCGGAAAATGCATAAATATTGTTGCAAGTACAGAAAATTCCTGGAACAACCGCATGTCAATCAGTATCTAATGCAGAAATCATTAAGGAGAGGTGAATTTAAACCAAAAGGTTAATATTGGTAGCCCAAGATAGTGGACTACGTACATGTTGGTCTACAAAGTCCATTCAACATGCCAGAGAAACAGACAAATGCAGGTTTTGTAAAACAGAATTGGAAATAATCTCACATCTTGTTGCTGGGTGTGATACACTAATGGCAGAAGGCCTGTATACCGAAAGGCATAATAATGTGGCAAGACTGTTGCATTGGTAGGACAACTGAATAGCTTGAATTACTATTTGAGCTGACCAAATCACTAAGCTGTGGTGAGAAGTACTTATATTCCTAAAAAACCTTGTGTCACAATTTCTCTTCCAAATTCATATTAGCCCAACGCAAAAAATGAAAAACACTAGTAGTCCTTTTTGTAGTCAAACAATACAAGACTTTATTAGGATGACGATATTTAAAAAAAAAAAAAAAAAGGCAGATATGCACTGTGTAACTTATTTCTAAAGTGTTTTGTGCATTTATACTTTTTTTGAGCATTTTACACATAACTTAATATGGAATTGTTTAAGACTTTTTCAACTGGTCATCCATTCATATCTATGCCTGTGATTGGGTCGGGCTTAGCAAACTCGTCAAAGAGATAGCTGCTTACCGGTGTCCTTGTGATTGGAGGGTCTGTAGCAGGATATGTTAGGCTCTTATTTTTTATTGGGTATTGGTGGTTCAGCCAAATTAAATCATCAATCATGCTTCCTTTTCTCCAAGCCCTTCTATGTCGCTGCGATTGGAGGACTGGGAACATGACAGTATGTCATGTAGTTCTGCAACTTGTCTCCATCAAGGGAGATGCACTTGGCCTCTCGTTTGAGCTCTGCTTGACTATTAGGTATTGTATAAAAATGACAGGCTGTCTCCTTATGGGAAACTCCAATGAGGTCTTGAGTAGTGGGGGTCCTTATCATTGGGTGGAAGAGTGAACTTAAATCTCCACTCGTGCTTCCATCTCTGCTAGTCCTTCTATGTCACTGCGATTGGAGCACAGAGAACATGCAGCATGGCATGTAGTTCTGTCATTGGTCATCGCCAAGGGAGACACAACTGGCTTCCCATTTGAGCTCTGATTGACTATAGGTCCAGAAGGTTTACTATCATTATGTTGAAAATTTAAAAAAAAAAGTGCACTTATCAGCGAAGTGCTTCACCAAAAGTACACAATTCCAAACCTTCCTAAAGTTGAAAAATAGCTGTTAATGTTGAAAATGTCTCTCGCGACATTTTCAACACTTAACAGCAATCACACCCTTCCCTTAACTCACTAACTAACTAGCCTAAACTCACGTTTATGAAGGGGGGCTGTGCCCCACACACCCCTAACGTAATATTCCAACTCCGAGATCGCACTACAGTGAGGAAAGGGATGTATTTCTCTAACTGCACTGTACCGCGATCCCCTTACATGAGCAAACATTATAATTGCGAATGCACAGCACATTCGCAATAATAACGTTCACTCACATAAACTGCCAAAATATGAAGTATTCTAACATCTGTTGTTCGAATACTTCATAGCCGTGCAATTGCATGGTGAAATTATAATGGTAAACCGGTCCAGAACTATCCCCTTGTGGTTGGTTGCTTGATGGAATTTCAATGATTCCCATTGTGTGAATACAATCACCCACTATCCCACACCACTCCAAATTGACCAGCTAAGCTAACTTTATCTAAAGTCATACCTTTTTGACTTTATTATAATTTAAAAAATGTTAATTTCTCAGTTTTTAGGATCAGATTATCAGGAGGGCTCTAGTCCTATGATTAGTTCTGACCTAGTTGGTGTGGCCTATAGCACCAGCCCGAGGTTTAAGCTGGCAAGCCTTTAGGGTGCCTACCATGCTTATAGTTTCTTCAAGACTGTTGCACTGAGGATTATGCAAACATTATAACATTGATGTAGCTGAGAAACATTGGAAACATGAGCCAGAAAACATTATAGAAATTTATGAAGTTCATATCACATGTTCATATCACATGTTCATATCACCCATTACCCACAGTTCAAAAAATAGATGTGAGAAAACCAGATATAATAGTCCATGAAAAGAAGACAAAAGTAGGATTGATCATTCAAATTGCTACACCCAGTGATTACAGTGTCTTATGCACAGAGAGACACAAAGTCATAAAATACCAGGATTTGCAGGTACAAATGAGGGCAATGTGGAAGAAGGATACCCAGACAGTTTCAATAGTGGTAGGAGCAATGGGTATTATAAAAAAAGTATTTAAAGTTGTATTTAGATATGCTACCAATACATTTAACTCAATATGAATTGCAGGAGGAGCCAGTTCTGGGCATATTACAGGTGCTGTGAAGAGTACTTTTGGCTAACATCAAAGATTGAAGCAATACTAATTTCATGAACTTTAATTTTGCTTTGACTTAGGAATGGGGTCCATTCCCACCATGGTATTAAAAACCCAAAAGATATGGAGAAATTAAACAGGAGGAAAATAAGAATTAGTAATATTAAGGCAGACCAAAAGTGGATGTGCTAGGCCTATGTCTTAACATGACTGTACAGTATAGGGTGCTGTGCAGGATAATGCCCCCAACAGTTGTTAAAGTTCGCTGACAAATAAACTTCTGAAAATCTGTCACATAGCTGGGGTATATCTGAGGTTTCAACTGTAACAATTATTCTGTCGTAAGTCTGTGTAACTAATACCTTTTGTATGTGTATAACTGTAGCTGCTAAAGGACAGCTCATAAGCAAACTAAAACCTTGTTTCAAGACACTTGACCTGCTATATACATAAAGCAGTAAGTTAATGTTTTAGCAGCCAGAAAATGTATACTGCCTACAAAAGAAATTGCACATCAGTAATTATCAAGACAGTGAAAGAATGCCAGGAAATTTCACTTGAAAGCTAGTATGTATACAGAAGATGTTCTTCATTCTCACTTCTGCAATAGCCTATGGGTATTGTCCTGCCAATGACAATGCATCCAGCCATCTTAACAAAGCTCTAGCTTTCCTCCCTCTCACTCACTCACTCACTCACTCACTCACTCACTCACTCACTCACTCACTCACTCACTCACTCTGACTGCTGATGGGCTGCATCCTTTTTCAAGGGAAGTATCTCAGCAACGAGAGTCAGGTAAGAAGAACCATCTCTCTTGCTCCAGAGGAACACCAGTCAGTCAAAAGTTTTTTGCCTAAAATATAGGACACCATTTGTGGACCTCTTTCTCTTTCTCCTCCTTGGGATCTCAGTTTTGTTCGAGAAAAAGCTGACCTTAGCTTCTTTTGAAAGATCCTTTCAGGCTAACTTGTGGTTCATTACTTGGAAAATTGTTTTACTTGCTGCTTTTTCATCTGCAAGATGAGAATTTGAGTTGTGAGCTCTCATGGTGGATGAACCCTTTCTACAGGGGCAGGGTTGCATTATGCACAAATCCTTCATTCATAAGTTGTTTCTGATTTTACTTAGATTCAAGCCATCATTCTCTTAGTTTCCTTCCAGGAGCCAAAAAAAACAAAACAATGGAGAACAGATTCTACAGACACTTGACAGAACCAAGTCCTCTAGGAAGACTAAACAGCTTTGTTTCCTATGATGGGACTGTACGATGTGAGGTACTGCCAGATATGCCAGGAGAAGTAGGACAGTGGATGTCTAACATATGCCAGCACAGCTAGCTGGAATATTGTAAAGAATTATATGCCATTTGTATGTCGAACTGATTTGTACAGATGCTTGAGTTTAAAAATGTATTTGTAAAGTTGCTTGTGTTAAACATGAATCAGCAGTGTGCCCTGCTGGACAGAAAAGAAATATACATGTATATCAGACTGTACTGTATTGTAACTGAGAATACTGGAAGAGAAGAGGTTAAGCTCAGCTCCAGCTAACACTGAGAAAAAGTAAGAAATAATTTAGGCCATAAAGATTGCATCTTACAGTTCTCAATGCAGCCAAAGACAAAAAGTCAGTATTAGGAAGCTTCCTGCATTGTCATTGCAGTGAAAGAATTGTTACTCTGGAAGGGTAGAGGTTTGAAATTTTTTATGACTTCCAGGAGCTGCAGCAGATCTTAGCAAGGCTCTGTGTGTGTATATCATTGACAGCTAGGTGCTAAATCCTGGCAGTTTCTAGCAAGGGGGGTTGCATGGGAACCAGAAGTCAGATAACCAGATGCATGCGATGTCATTCTGTAATCTATGACAAAAATAATGTTTTAGTACTAGTTCAGACTGAAGTCTCATGGCAGTCTGTTTTTGGAACCTCACATCGAAGAATCATTCACCTACTTCATCTTACCTTGCTCTAGTAAGTGACCAGGGAGCAGTAAATCTTAAGATCAGTCAGGAAAATATAGTGAGATTAATTAAGTAATGTTTTCTGTAACTGTGTGAAGGTGTCCACCTGTGTTATTTTAAATATTTCCTGCGACTGAAACTCTAGTGTTTATTGTAAATAGATATTTAGTAGTTCCATGTTCTTTTATTATTTATTGTTAAATATATTTAATTTTTTCATTGTGGCTGGTCCTTTAGAGAATATTTTAACCTTTGAGAGTACTTGTATCTGTTTGTTGACTCTGTGGCCACTCCTGAAAGTCTTACTGCATTGGTCAAACTACTATTTGTATTAATATTAATTTCACTTAGTATAATTGGGTACCCTTGTAACAGCCTTAGAGTAGCTGGCTTGGGAGTGTCCAGTTGCAGTAACTACTTTATAATCTGGCCAGAAGGGGGCATAGTTAGTAAACCTGTGCCAGCCTTTCCCAGGTGTGTGTGTGTATGTGTGTGTGTGTGTGTGTGTGTGTGTGTGTGTGTGTGTGTGTGTGTGTGTGTGTGTGTGTGTGTAAATCAAATCTCAAGACAGTGTGTGTCAGCTACTTGGGGAGGAGACATGAAGCACTGGTTTCACAGAGAGAGAGAATGGTGGAGGACTTGGCTTGGACACTTGGCTTAACTCTGCAGCTGTGCCAGTGGGGAGCCATAATGGGGACCTGGGGAGAGACAAAGAGAGAAAAGCCCAGACACCTGGGCTGAGTGTGTTCCCCATGTGCTCTTAAGGGAAACTGTGCTTGATGCAGAAAGCTGCATCTGAAAATACTGGATGTACCAATTTTTGATTCAAGTGAACGTCCATCTCCAGTGTCAGTGGTGAGGATTCAGGCTCCTTAATTACTGACCCAGAGAGGGGATGTCACGTATAGGTGAGCAGTGATGTGGATATTAATTGAACTTCTGTAGCCTGTTGGCAGTTGTCACTGAAGGTGTGTATTCTCTGCAGTTACAAGGTAAACATTCAGAGTTTCATTATCACAAAAGTTTTATTTATTTTTTGTTAGTTTAGTTTAGTCAGTGGAAGTAGGCAAAGATGTCAGCAGAGGATTTTGGCAAGCTGACAAAGAAACAGTTGGCCAAGGTGTGTGAAGCCAAAGGACTGGTGGATCCCAACTTGACTTAACAGGAAATGATCTCAGCCTTAGTTGCAACTCAGACCAGCAGCCAGGAGGATAATAAGTCTGATGATGGGGATTTGCAGCTGTTAGAAACAGGACAGTTCACCTTTTCCTCAGAAGAATTAAAAATCCATCTGGAGTTAAAGAGATTTGAACTGGAGGCCAAACATTTGGAATTAGAATCAACAGAGATACTACAACATTTGGAGGCTGAAGAAAAGGGGAGACTGTGGCATTTGGAGGCTGAAGAAAATGAGAAGCCATGTCAACATGAGAGGGAGATGTTATCTCTTTGCAAGGGTCATAGCGGTAATAGTGAAGGGGATAACTGAACCCTAGAAGCAATAAAGGTCAGTAAATTTCTTCCACAATTTACAGAGGGTGATAATTATGATAGTTTTATTCATATATTTAAAAGAGTATGTAAACAGCATAATGTTGACCAAGGGCTCTAGGCATGGTTCTTGACCGCTTACTCCATGGTAAAACTGTAACTGCTGTTTCTTAATTGTCTGATATTGATTGTTTAAACTATGACAAAGTAAAGAAATGTCTACTTAAAAGTCTTAAGTTAACACCTGAAGTTTACAGAAAAAAGTTTTGTGAGCATAGACGCAAGTCAGATGAAAGTCTGTGCAATTATATTGCTGAGTTAAGCCTTTATTTTCATAGGTGGGTGAGTGGGTGTCAGGTCACCACTTCTGAAGGGCTGGCAGACCTTTTGGTGAGGGAACAAGCCCTAGGCACTTTGCTTGAGGACATGAGAATCTGACTGGCAGACTGAAAATGTAACTCTGCAGAAAAGCTGGAGTACCTACTAAGCAGGACATCACTGCACAGGAAAGGGATACCGAGTGCTGCACATGGACATAAGGGAACCCATGGTGGGCAGACTAAACTACCCCAACAGAGTGCACCAGTAACAGGGGAAGCCACTAGTTCAGGTACATGGCCAGGCTCAAGGGTTAAATGTTTTAAATGCAACCAATGTGGCCATGTATCATATAGATATCCATGGAGGCAAGGTGGGGGAGCCAGCAAGAGGGAATAACAGTATGCCAGTGGTAAGTTGTCTGGAGACAACAGGGGTACCAAACTATCATCAGAGTTTATATCTGATCTTAGTGGATGGAAAACAGGCCACTGCTAAGAGACACAGCCCCTGACATAACCATTGTAAAGCCTGCAGTGGTAAAAGAGGAGCGGTACTTGCTTGGGTAGTCCACTCCAGTCAGAGCTTTAGGAGGGACCCCATTCCAAATGCCTATGGCCAGGATTCAACTTGACTAGAAGGGTGGAAAAGGAAGCAGACAAGTAGGTGTGTTTGAGGATATCCCTGCAGATGTCTTGATAGGGAATTATTTTGATAATGTAGGACCTTGTGTGCATGCAGTTACACACAGTCAGGCTGAGAGACAAGCATGTGGGTCTGGTAGCCTGGAGGAGATCCAGACAGACCTCACACCTGAAGCCAGGGCTGGTGAGGTGGCTATTTCAAGGAGGGGGCTACTCTGTGGCAGTAAGCCTGAAGGTGAACTACAGCTGCTGGTAGGTACTGATATACCCTAGGACAGAGTGATGGCAAGGGCAGGAGGTGAGTGGTAATACCTAGGCTGACAGTGAGGCACTGCTGTCAGAGGATACCAAACTTCCCATGGAAGGGGAGCTGGGAAGAATTACAAAGACAGAGTTGAGACAGGCTCAGCTTTCGGACCCTACTCTAAGAGGCTTGAGGGACATAGCTAGGGAGTTACCAAGAAATGTATTATGCAGAACTTTTTCTGGCCTAGTCTTGCAATGGATGTAACAGGTTATTGCAAGACCTGTGAGCAGTGCCAAAAAGTAGGCAAGGCAGGAGACAAGGTCAAGACTCCTTTGATGCCTTTGCCTGTGACTGAGGAGCCATTTCAGAGGGTAGCTTTGGATACTGTGGGGCCTCTGAGTACCCCAAGTTCCACAGGGAAGATGTATATCCTGGTGATAAAAAATAAAACATGGAAAAAGCACCACGCTAGGAAACAAAAACTGTCCCCGGGATTCATGAAGCTCGGCGCAAGGCCGGCGCAAGGCCGGCGTAAGGCCTGCGCCGGCGGTGCATGGAATATCCGGCGCAGTAGCGCCACATACATATTAATGAGAGTGCACCGGAATCACAGACACGTGCGTAGTGTACGTGAGCGAGCCCAGGTAGGATGCGTCTGGAGGCGTGTCTAATCCGGCAGGAGGTGAGCAACCACCGCAGCCACGGTCCGCCCACAATAGTAATGGCAGCAGCCAGGTCCCGTGCAGAATGAAACGCACGTACAGTACGCAACATAGTCCCCGTTCCAAATTAACGGAGAAGCAAATAGAAGCCACCAAGGCATAAGTGTACCCGTTCAAGGAGCAAAGGATACGCATAAGACCGCCTCCGTCCCGCAATGCACTGTCAGTGTTTACATTCAGAGAAGGTGTACAGCCGCATGTCAGCGCGCCGCACCGACATAGGAGCAGCGACTAAGGTCACCACCTGTCCCACTTTGTTTGGGGCAGTCTCTCCATGGACAGTTGTGTCCCGAAAAAACGTATTAGAAATGGCTGATGTGCTACGAGTGTAGGACACAATGATATCCCGTATGTAATGTAATGGTAGCATGAATTGTTTATTTCTGTAACAGAAATACCGAAATGACACAATAAACAGAATAAGCAAGGAAATTGCCACAATAATAAGCAAATTATTTAGGCAAACAAGTGAATTTCTATGCTATATAGTGACCGTTGTATGTGTCGGCCTGTAAAGGCAGATGTGAGTCCCGGAAATATCCCAGATCGGAAAATGGAAAAGGTGGAAACCCCAGCAGCGACATGGGCATGGTCACCAGGGTTACCTGCTGTCCCAAAGTGCCATGGACAGTCCCTGATTGGACAGTCGTGTCCCTGCAACAATCGTAAAATGGAAAATGACCTGCGATCCCCTGCCCGCAAATTCCGCAATATACATGTAAATAGTAGCATAAAACATATACATTACGGTATGGAACACAGACATGGCATAAGAAAATAAATAAGGAACCCAAACGCTAACAGAATAGGCTCATAGTATGGCAAACAAGTGAAGTTCTGTCTACTGCACTAGCCCTGGGTATGTGTAGTCCTGCAAATTTCGAAGTGTCCACATAACATGCCCCACTATGGGCATTGGAAAAGGTGCCAACCATAATGGTCACAAGCAGTAGTGACAGTACATAGCCGGGTAGCTGTGCCGACATAACAACAGTAAGGAAGCAAGATACCCCAAACACAGGCAAACATGTGCATAGCAACATATCCCAGACCCAGCAACATCTCTGTTGCATACACTGGATGGTGTATGATGAAGTGTAATATCCAGAAGCAGAACCCATGCATTCGGATGTACTACACAATAGCCTCATTGTACATGTCAGTCACACCCATGTATACCCCAGCACCCAAACCTGCTAGCATCCGTGTGCAGCTATACAACCACACACAATGTGCATACCTGAACTGTGGTAAGATGTTTGTGTTAGGCAATGCCACGCTGGCAAATACGCATTACCCACATGTCAGCAACCCACCGCAGGTACAGATATGTAAATGGCTGCATGTGAATGTGTCAGCAGAATGTGTACATCCGGCATGTAGTATGTACCCGTCCAAACCATCTAGGTTTGCATACGACACGGTGCACATAAGTGTACACATGTGGACAAGTCGGTCGTTGGACCACCGGCGGCGATTATCATTGCAGTGAAGTCGATCACATATAGCGGAACAGGTGCCTAACACACAGGACATCCTAACAGGGTGCTACAGGCAAAGAAGGGGAAACTGGGACATCACATGTGGAGATTAGCGTGGCTGGACGGACAAATACACACGGTCAAGGTAAAGGATGGAACAACATGCATATGGCTGGATGGATGTTGTTCGTAAAATATATAGAAACACATATGAAGTTCCAGCTTACACTCGAAATACTATATAATGTATTGAATTGTACCGTACAATATGGCAGCAGAACTAAGCCTGCATGTAATTGGTGAAGCTAAGCTGTACTGTGATGGAATTCTGAACCTGGCAGTAAGCAGGACAGCAGGCTCATGTCTGTCATCATTAATTATGTGCTGGGTTACAGAACAATAAATGTATGTACATGCATAACAGCACTCCTTCCCCAGAGGAGGATGGCCTTGTGAGCTCAATGGAAGATAGCAGTACAACTCCCTACCAGACAGACAAAGCAACGTATCAAGAAATTAACTGTCCACTGTATCGTAACAGTCTAGGGTCCTTGAAACAGCTACAATCACAAAAGGATACTGTAATGTACAAGGTGCCTTGCAAGGCTGTGTTATTCCCATGAGAAAACAATTTAAGTTCCCATGATGTACACAGTCTGGGGTTGTTGTTCCGATAATAAAGTGGCAATACCTCCCAATCGTGACCTCTGGGTATGGTATGAAAGTGGTTGTTAACCTGCAACATTGGATGTATAGCATTGGTTTCTGGTGTCGGAAGACATGGTTCCTGTAGCACAACACAGTATGGGTAGTCAAGCACACATACACGATTGCTGAACACACAGCATCAGTGAAACCCAATGCTCACAAGGACACAGTCCGACAAGCTCTACACTTTACATATGCACAGTGGTGTCCAGTGTAGGACCCAAAAATTGTGGAAAGAACCAAATTATGTCTTATTTCAATGCGTACCTGAAATCAGTGTCGTCACAGGTACACATATGCACCGCAAGAGTGTTTAATGTTGCTGATAGCTATGCATGTAATGCAGCACAGATGCACAGCAATACCCAGGGTGACGGGTCCATAGAACTGCGCCCACATCACAGTCCCGCACACATGACGGATGTGTAATGGGTACTGTCAATTGTTGCAGTCAAGGGATTCTGGGTATGTAGACTCTGTGCTCGGTGTTGTTTCGCAGGCAATCCTTTCTCCGCCCGTGGGAGGGATGTGCGTATCACCTGCCTTACTCTCCGCTAATAATGCAAACCATACTCCGGAGAATGCTAAATGTAGGTGTGTAATGTGTACAGCCCTATACTACTGTCCAGTAGGCAATTGTCATGGATGGACACCCGTATGGCCAGAATGGCACCCACAACTGCAAACCTGGGTAAATGACATAGCCGCGGGAAGGCATAACACAGGAAATACACATAGGGACTACAGTTGACATTCCACATACAAAGCAGGACCGTCGTGCCAACACCGGCATACACAGCACTCAATCTGCCAGCAACAGACTGAGGAGCACCCGCTACCGTACAGCGTAACAGATGTGCGACCTGTGGAACACATACTAATGGCACACACACAACATCAAGTAGGATATGTAAACTATGGCTTTCCCACCTATGAAGACAACATGGTTAAATGAATGCATAGGTAAGCAACATGTTCTGGTGGTGTTATAGTGGAAATACAGTGACGGATATGTCCCATTGGGACGTCTGCGGTTTAAATGGAGCATTTGCTAACCAGCATCTTTGGATGTATGTAATTTGTCCACAGTAGTAAATCACCTGGTTATGTAGCACCATGTGGAATGGGTAGTCCAACAGACATCCGCGATTTCTGAACACACAGTATCAGTGAAACCCACTGCTCACAAGGACACAGTCCGACAAGCTCTACACTTTACATATGCACAGTGGTGTCCAATGTAGGACCCAAAAATTTGTCGAAAGACAGGAATGCCGCCTTCTTTCAACACTTAAGTGAACTCATTGTCGTCACAGGTACACATATGCACCGCAAGCGTGTTTAATGTTGCTGATAGCTGTCCATGTAATGCAGCACAGATGCACAGAAATACCCAGGGTACCGGGTCCATAGCACTGCATCCACATCACACTTCCGCACACATGACGGATGTGTAATGGGTACTGTCAATTGTTGCGGTCAAGGGATTCTGGGTATGTAGACTCTGTGCTCGGTGTTGTTTCACAGGCAATCCTTCCTCCCGCCCTGTGGGAGGGATGTGTGCGTAGCACCTGCCTTACTCTCCGCTAATAATGCAAACCATACTCCGGAGAATGCTAAATGTATGTGTGGAATGTGTACAGCCCTATACTAGTGTCCAGTAGGCAATTGTCATGGATGGACACCCGTATGGCCAGGATGGCACCCACAACTGCAAACCCGGGTAAATGACATAGCCGCGGTAAGGCATGACACAGGAAATACACATAGGGACCACAGTTGACATTCCACATACAGAGCTGGACTGTCGTGCCAACACCGGCGTACACAGCACTCAGTCTGCCAGCAACAGACTGAGGAGCACCCGCTACCGTACAGCGGAACAGATGTACGACCTGTGGAACACATACTAATGGCACACACACAACGTCAAGTAGGATATGTAAGCTATGGCATTCCCACCTATGAAGACAACATGGTTAAATGAATGCATAGGTAAGCAACATGTTGCGGTGGTGTTATATTGGAAATACAGTGACGGATATGTCCCATTGGGATGTCTGCGGTTTATATGAAGCAGTTGGTAACCAGCATCTTTGGATGTATGTCATTTGTTCACAGTACTAAATCAGCTGGTTATGTAGCACCATGTGGAATGGGTAGTCAAACAGACATCCGCGATTCCTGAACACACAGTATCAGTGAAATCCACTGCTCACAAGGACACAGTCCGACAAGCTCTACACTTTACATATGCACAGTGGTGTCCATTGTAGGACCCAAAAATTGTCTAAAGACAGCTCTTCCGCCTTATTTAATCACCTAACGGAACTCATTGTAGTCACAGGTACACATATGCACATAGCGTATTTAATGTTGCTGATAGCTGTCCATGTACTGCAGCACAGATGCACAGAAATACCCAGGGTACCGGGTCCATAGAACTGCATCCACATCACACTTCCGCACACATGACGGATGTGTAATGGGTACTGTCAATTGTTGCGGTCAAGGGATTCTGGGTATGTAGACTCTGTGCTCGGTGTTGTTTCGCTGGCAATCCTTCCTCCCGCCCTGTGGGAGGGATGTGTGAGTAGCACCTGCCTTACTCTCCGCTAATAATGCAAACCATACTCCGGAGAATGCTAAATGTAGGTGTGGAATGTGTACAGCCCTATACTAGTGTCCAGTAGGCAATTGTCATGGATGGACACCCGTATGGCCAGGATGGCACCCACAACTGCAAACCCGGGTAAATGACATAGCCGCGGTAAGGCATGACACAGGAAATACACATAGGGACCACAGTTGACATTCCACATACAAAGCCGGACTGTCGTGCCAACACCGGCGTACACAGCACTCAGTCTGCCAGCAACAGACTGAGGAGCACCCGCTACCGTACAGCGGAACAGATGTGCAACCTGTGGAACACATACTAATGGCACACACACAACGTCACGTAGGATGTGTAAACTATGGCATTCCCACCTACGAAGACAACATGGTTAAACGAATGCATAGGTAAGCAACATGTTCCGGTGGTGTTATATTGGAAATATAGTGACGGATATGTCCCATTGGGATGTCTGAGGTTTATATGAAGCAGTTGGTAACCAGCATCTTTGGATGTATGTCATTTGTTCACAGTACTAACTCAGCTGGTTATGTAGCACCATGTGGAATGGGTAGTCAAACAGACATCCGCGATTGGGGAACATACACCAGCAGTGAAAAGCACTGGGCAGGTGGACACAGTCCAGCAACATCTAACTTGACATATGCACATCGGTGTCCATTGTAGGACCCAAACATTCTGTTCAGAGAATGCCTGCTAGCTTCCTGCATTACTCATGTGACCTAATTGTCGTCACCACGTCACAGGTACACATAGGCACGCAAGCGTGTTCAATGTTGATGATAGCTGTCCATGAACTGCAGCACACATGCACAGAAATACCCAGGGTATCGGGTCCATTCAGCTGCGTCCACATCACACTGCAGCACACATGAAGGATGTGTAATGGGTACTGTCCACTGTTGCAGTCAAGGGAGTCTGGGTATGTAGAATCTGGCCTCGGTGTTGTTTCGCAGGCAATCCTTTGTCCTGCCCCGTGGGAGGGACGTGTGCGTAGCACATGCGTCACTCTCCGCTAATAATGCACACCATACTCCGGGGAATGCAAAATGCAGGTGTGAAATGTGTACAGCCCTATACCAGTGTATAGTAGGCAATTCACATGGATGGACAAGCGTATGACTAAGATGGCACACATAAATGCAAACCCGGTGGAATTACACTGCCGTAGTAAGGCATTACACAAGTCATACACATAGGGACTACAGTTGACATTCCCCATACAAGAAACACAGACAACCAGCCGATGAAGTCCAAAGCAAAGGCGAGGTACTGTAGGGACCGGCAGTGACCAACCAGAGCACCCCAAGAATTAAAGGCAGTCACCATAGTCTATTGGAGCCCGCCGTCTGCTTCATAAGCAGACTTATTCAGACTACATACAATGCAGTCCAACCTACTACATTTACAAGCATTAATTGGTTGGTACATTAGATGTGCTAGGTACTAATTACATGCCTTAAAGGCAGACAAGCGAACAAACCTTACTTGGGTTACACATCCCACACAGTGAGGACATCAGACATTGCTTGAAGGTACAGTCTTCATCGGAAAATGGAAATATATGTACATATATGAAACATGAACCAACATAAAATGTTTTCCAAATGTCTGACTGTGTAAGCTACATATATATGTCCTACGGATTGTGCCAATATATTAACAGAACTGCAGACACCTAGTAATATGAATGAACCATAATATATACACATAAACCGTATGATTATGACTACTGTAAAATAGACCAACGAAATGTAAAGATTCACAATGTGCTAATGTAACATTCATTTAGAAGGTTACTTAAATAAATCAATCCAGACATCCATGTGTAAATACTAACAGAAGGCCAGCGAGGTGCTTGCCCTCACATGTACTGGGATGTCGTTCCACAGCATAGTGAGTGTCTGGGTGATGAATCCGTCCCAACAACACGTTCGATTAATGACAGTGTCAAGGTGTCGTCAGCTGCCCTTGTGGTTCTGAGTGATCTACCTTATTTACGTGAAGCATAGTCATCAGATCTGGGTTCGACCTAGCCGTGCATGCCAGGCACGGGTCACCTCTGGGCAAGTGGTATGCAACTGTATACAGCTGGAATTCTTTCAGTCGGTCAGTATAACACATATACCCGAGACCCTGCATCCGTTTGTCGAAGAACTGTTGGTGCCTTTCCAGCTGCTGCAGGTGTTGGGTCAGATACATTCTGAACGGGGCATTGTACCCAATCATAGGTCTATTGAGTGATGAGTACAAGGGGACAATGACCTCCCCTGATCTAGATGTGAATCCCTTCATGATGATGTGGGAAATGTGGAAGGTCTACCTAACTATGTTAGCAACATGTGTGTCTAACGAATGGTTAACAACAACACGTGTCCCCAGATCACTGGTAACCCCCTCCGTGCTCAGTGGACTGCCACCTATATGGTAGCTCGGGGTAACCTTGTTCATCCCGAAGGGTATGCCTATGCATTTCCTGGCATGTAGCTGTAGGACATGTCTCTGGTACCACTTATCCACATCTGTGAGGCACTCCTGAAGGATATCTGTGTCAGATGTGTGTCTGACTTTGGCATCCGGTTCGCAGTCGTATGCAAACATTGTCACCCATAACCCCTGTGTGCGTGTACATTGGAAACGTAGATGCTGGAAATAGTGGACCCAGGACTGAGCCCCATGGGACACCACCTGTGACTGGCTGTGAGTATGACATGGCGCCAGCAACTATGGCCATGTGTGTTCTGTGACTTAGCCCGTTTGCAACCCATATGGCGATGTATGGATTTACATTCAAGATGACGGGTTTATCAAGTATACCCGAGCGGGGTATTGTGTCGAAGGCCTCTGCCGGGTTGAGGTAGGCTGTATGGACTGCTTTACCCTCAGCAATGGCCTTGGTGACTGATTCTACAAAGTGAAACACGTGTAAAGGGCATGATCTGACTATGACCAAGCTAAACTGGGTTGTATCCAAAGTATGCGGGTCCCCTATGTCTTTATCTATGTGTCCCATTATGATCCATCTCCATGGCTTTGCAGATAAAGCTTGTCAAACTAATGGTATGGTAATAACCAGGGTCAGTGGAGGCACCATCTATGTGGAGTGTGACTACAGTCGCCCTGTGCTACTACTCAGGTCCGTATCCTGAGGTGAGGCTAGGATTACACAGCTGTCCGAAGTGTGGGTTAAATTCCCCATAGAGTTCCTGGAGTGCACAGCTGGGACACCATGTGGACCCATGGATGCTGTGTTGACTGCCTTGGGGCTGGATGTGGGTAATGCTGGACATACCCACGGCAGGCGTGCCACGTTCCCGAGTCCGATGCCCAAGGGACCACACACATAGCCGGCCTTAGGCATAGGCCAAGTAGGTAGCCGTCTAGGGTGTTGCTCTACTCGGGGCACCTTTCCAGACTCTATTTGGTGTAGGTAGACCAGGAGGGGGGTAGCGGGTGACGTATCGGTGGCAACTTCTGCCTAGGTCACCACTTACCCTAAGGCCACTCTTCCCGTGGGTAATACAGCAGTACCCACACCCAGGCGGGGGTCATCGCTAGGGTCATTGCTAGTATGGCACATCATCTACGTAGGGAAGGAAACCATATATCCCCAGACATAATGGCACAGCATAATGCCTGTTCGCCGGCCAAAGGCAGACATACGTCACCCGCGTCGGTGCGGGCGTACTGCGAGATGTCCGTTAACAATGCCGACAATGTGTCGCTATGTGAAACAAACTCCACAGAGACATTCAATAATAGACAACGACGGACAACCCGATGTCCTCGTGTCTGAGCTGTTCAACCTGTTACGCCATGTTAAATGTGTGTAGCACAGCGGAACCGGGCCAAACAAAGCAACGGACATGTCTGTGGCTCAGTGAAAGTCGTCACGCAATGTTAAACCCTTGTAATATTGCGACACAGGCCATACATACGGAGGGTTAGTAATGGAAGTAGGTTAGTTCGATCAGACCGTGTGCAATTAGTATAACGAGATCTACAACGGATACACCGCCAATCGGCACACGGTCAAGACTAATTGGGGCCGTGACATGGTACCATGGACACGGACAAAACGTGCCCATGTGACTCATCTAACATTCGTACAGGGTCAGGGCGGTCCCGTACAGTGGGCGCCAAGACCAAACCCAAAGCACCACAGCAACACCCTGACAATCGAAGGCCTGTATGCATATGGGATATAAGCAGCTGTCATCTGAACAGCCCTGTGGTGACGACATATGCATCCTGGGCCATGAGCGAGTGGTAATTAGGAATGTTCAACATGCAGTACCGCTCCTTTCCCAGCAGGAGAATGGATGCCTGTGGCGTGCGTGTGCGGGGGTGATATGTAAATGTACATAGGTACCAAGGGTATGCATATTAGTGACAACGAACAGCTAACGTGCACTGGTCACAGTAAGAGTCAAACGTGACTGCAGTCACGTTGGAATTATGACTATAGAACATATAGATGTGCGTGTGCGTAAAGCGTCCATGCTGCAAAGACTGTTACATATATAAAGCTGTAAGTGCTTTCTGCACACGTCCGTCAACCGGATCAGACATATGTTACCGAAATAGTCACAAGTAACGCAAAACACGTAACCACACAGACACTGTAAACATATATAAACAGACTACGGATATGCGTAATGCGGCGTGCGCGTAACCCACAATCCGGACATGCGGTGTGCGTGTGCGTGTGATCCAGTGGAACCAGGGAAGGTTACGGATGTCTCCTCCACACGTTTACATTCATAATTGTCAAATATATGCTTAAATAGTACTTATTGATTCCATGCTTTGTTATCGTAATGCTACTATTATACACATCGATATACAATAACCTGATCAACACACTACATTCTAAGGTGCACTCTCACCAATTATCAACTATGTGTCCGGATACTGATTGTATTTACCAATATTGTAGATATATTAACACATTGTTGCCGTATTATTGTTTCCATGAAGTAAGGCATGCAACACTGATATGTATATGTCACGTTATAATCAAGACTTGGAGCACTGTCCACCTAACTATGAGCAGGTTTATTGATTATTTCGCTTTAAACCGACTCTGAAGGAAGTGTATTAGGGACGGCTATGTCATGAAATCCGTACTTCGGCGTTGCCCCATGTTAGTAGTTGAGAGAGCTCAGTATCCTTTCACTGTGGAGTCTATCGTATTTGACAGTGTCTGTTTCTGCCGATATATGTTCCATAATGTCGTTTATGAAGATGGGCAGGACGCAAGGTTTGCTGTATTTACGCATACTGGCACGTGGATATAGATAGGCCATGTCATACAAACGATGGGTAGTCAAGCAGACATCCACGACTGGGGAACATACAGCGGCAGTCAATACCACTGGCCAGATGGGGACAGTCAAACACGTTCTACACTTTACAAATGCACATCGGTGTCCATTGTAGGACTCCAAAAATTCTGGCTGTTTTGCCAGTAGTATGCCAAGATCAGCCAATCCGGTACAAACCGTGACTACGGCACAGCTAGACATATGCACCACCAGCGTGTTTAAGGTTGATGATACCTGCCCATGACATGCAGGACATATGAACAGAGGTCCCCAGACTGCCGTGTCCATACATGTCCGTCCATATCCCAGTTCCGCACACATGAAGGATGTGTCATGCGTACCGTGGGGGGTTGCAGCCCTGGTATCCTGGGTATGCAAAATGGGGCTCGGTGTTGTTTGGCTGATAATCCGTTGTCCCGCCCCGTGGGAGGGCTGCGGGTACAGGACGTGCCTTAGTCCCCAGTAAGGATGCAAAGCACCCATAGGGTAATGCTAAAGGCATGTGTGAAATGTGTTCAGCCCTACATCAGTGTCCAGTAGGCATGTCCCAAGGATGGACAAACGTACGGACAAGATGGCACCCATAATAGCAAGCCTGGTGGAATCACACAGCCGTAGTAGGGCATGACACAGGACATAAAGATGGAAACAGCA
Organism: Protopterus annectens; assembly: GCF_019279795.1. Lineage (NCBI taxonomy): Eukaryota > Metazoa > Chordata > Ceratodontiformes > Protopteridae > Protopterus > Protopterus annectens. The sequence goes on along the minus strand of NC_056739.1, from coordinate 984,049,705 downwards.
GTACATACACCCCGTAGACATCCATCCTGCCATGCGAATCCCAGCGTACACAGCAGCGAAGGTGCTATCCAGTATGTGGGGATCACCCGCCTCCACTCTGCGGAACATACCTGCGACCTGTGGAACACATATTAATGGCACACCAACAACGTCAACTAGGAAGGTCATACTATCGCTAAAATATGGAGTTCACACACATAACCGACATACTGTCATGAATAAATAGGTTCTACATGTACCGGCTGTGTTATACTGACAATACAGTGGCGGATAGTTCACAATGGTACCTGTGAGGATTATGTAAAGCAGTTGCCAACCTGCAGGACTACAGTAACACCCTATGGGTAAATTGTGGAAGGACACGGGTTACGTAGCACTACATAATATGGGTAGGCGGACAGACATCCGGGAATGGGGAACATACGGCGGCAGTCAAACCCACTGGCCGAATGGACACAGTCCAACATGTCCTAAACTTTACATATGCACATCGGTGTCCATTGCAGGACCCAAAATTACTCCTTAAGTGAGTGTGAGCAACACAGTGTGAACCGGAAGAGGTGACAGCCGTGACTACGGCACAGGTAGATATATGCACCACAGGTGTCTTCAAGGGTGATGACAGCCGTCCATGAAATGCAGGACATATGAATAGGACTCCCCAGGCTGCTGCATCCATACACGTACTTCCACATCCCATTTCCGCACACATGAAGGGTGTGCAAGGGGTACTGTCGACGGTTGCAGGCATGGGATCGTGGGTATGCAAATATGGGTGTCGGTGTGGATTGGCAGATGATTCATCGTCCCGCCCGTGTGCGGGCGTGGCCATGGCATATCGTTACTCGCAATACTAATACCGATCATCCAGCGGAAATGGAGAATGCAGCTGTGAAATGTTGACAGCCCGATACTAGTGTCCAGTAGGCAGTTCCCATGGATGGACAAACGTGCGGCCAAGATGGCACCCATAGCTGCAAACCTGGGGGAATCCCACAGCTGTTGCAAGGCATAACCCAGGGAATACAGATACGGTGTACAGTACACAGCCCCCATTCAAAGAAACACGCCTGGGCAGATACCGCGTACAACACTCCATGTGCCAGCACATCTATGGGGATCACACGCTTCCATACAGTGGAACAGATGGGTCACCTGTGTAAAGATACCAATGGCACAATCTCCACGTCTGCTGGGAATGACATAGGATGGTCAAACTATGGCGTTGACACCAAAGAAAGACATCCTTCGTGAATTAATAGGATTGATGTCAATACACCATGGCAAACACCCAATGAACAGGGAAGACTTGCTGGCACCCTATGGCCACAAACCATGTCACACATAGGTAGATGGAACAGTCAACATAAACATTTCGTCCACGACAGGTCGCATATGGTATCCAAAGGTACTTCATAGACATGTATGCGCTATCACCCGTTGGCCCGTGAGACTTACACATAACATGGAAGTATCCAGGCTTTAAATGTCCACCCTTACACTTCCATTTGTCACTTTCTATGCGAGCAATGGAGATGTAGCCACAGCATAGAAAGCAGAGACGTACTGCTAACGAAACACACACATGTCAACATCACAGAAAGCATACTATGAACACACGTATTACATGATATTGTACTATGAAACACAAACAAACCGGAAACCTGCAGCAAGAATAGTCCCCGTAGTTCGACACAACACAAGTCTTCGTAACATTTGAACAGTTCATTAAAACATGCAACGTTTCCGTTGTTTCCACAACGTGTGCAGGAAATATGCTATGTCTAAGAATGTTCACAAACAACAATGTGAGTCTTAACATGATTTTAAATATCACACTGTTGATTGTGAACACTTTAACAATTTGCTTATTCAGTTGTATGGTCGAAAGCAACGGAAACACACACACACACGGAAGGGACGGGAGATGAACCTACGCCTATTTACATGAACTCACTACAGTATGAATCATTTACACAACGCGCTACCGAGTTAACTGACGTGAGCGCTGTCAGAGGCATACATGTAGGCTGCTGACGTCACCCGCAAGACAATATTTGGAAATAGCCAAGGCATGTGTTGCGGAGCGTCTAAAAGCATAATCAGTCGCAGAGGCAGCTGGAAACACACACACACACACACACGGAAGGGACGGGGACGAACCTACGACTATCTACATGAACACACTACTGTATGAAGCATTTACAGAACGCTACCGAGTTTGCTAAACAGAGCCCTGTCACAGGCATACTTGTAGGCTGCTGACATCACCCGCAAGACAATAGTTGGCAATAGCCAAGGCATGTGTTGCGGAGCGTCTAAAAGCATAATCAGTCGCAGAGGCAGCTGGAAACACACACACACACACACACGGAAGGGACGGGGGACGAACCTACGACTATCTACATGAACACACTACTGTATAAAGCATTTACAGAACGCGCTACCGAGTTTGCTAAACAGAGCGCTGTCACAGGCATACATGTAGGCTGCTGACGTCACCCGCAAGACAATAGTTGGCAATAGCCAAGGCATGTGTTGCGGAGCGTCTAAAAGCATAATCAGTCGCAGAGGCAGCTGGAAACACACACACACACACACACGGAAGGGACGGGGGACGAACCTACGACTATCTACATGAACACACTACTGTATGAAGCATTTACAGAGCAGCTACCGAGTTTGCTAAACAGAGCGCTGTCACAGGCATACTTGTAGGCTGCTGACATCACCCGCAAGACAATAGTTGGCAATAGCCAAGGCATGTGTTGCGGAGCGTCTAAAAGCATAATCAGTCGCAGAGGCAGCTGGAAACACACACACACACACACATGGAAGGGACGGGGGACGAACCTACGACTATCTACATGAACACACTACTGTATGAAGCATTTACAGAACGCTACCGAGTTTGCTAAACAGAGCGCTGTCACAGGCATACTTGTAGGCTGCTGACATCACCCGCAAGACAATAGTTGGCAATAGCCAAGGCATGTGTTGCGGGCGTCTAAAAGCATAATCTGTCGCAGAGGCAGCTGGAAACATACACACACACGCACACGGAAGGAAGCGGGGACGAACCTACGACTATCTACATGAACACACTACTGTATGAAGCATTTACAGAACGCCCTACCGAGTTTGCTAAACAGAGCGCTGTCACAGGCATACTTGTAGGCTGCTGACATCACCATAAGACAATAGTTGGCAATAGCCAAGGCATGTGTTGCCGGGCGTCTAAAAGCATAATCAGTCGCAGAGGCAGCTGGAAACACACACACACACACACACGGAAGGGACGGGGACGAACCTACGACTATCTACATGAACACACTACTGTATGAAGCATTTACAGAACGCTACCGAGTTTGCTAAACAGAGCGCTGTCACAGGCATACTTGTAGGCTGCTGACATTACCCGCAAGACAATAGTTGGCAATAGCCAAGGCATGTGTTGCGGAGCGACTAAAAGCATAATCAGTCGCAGAGGCAGCTGGAAACACACACACACACACACACGGAAGGGACGGGGGACGAACCTACGACTATCTACATGAACACACTACTGTATGAAGCATTTACAGAACGCTACCGAGTTTGCTAAACAGAGCGCTGTCACAGGCATACTTGTAGGCTGCTGACGTCAGCCGCAAGACAATAGTTGGCAATAGCCAAGGCATGTGTTGCGGGCGTCTAAAAGCATAATCAGTCATGACGCAGCTGGAAACACACAAACACACACACACACACACACACACAAACACACACACACACACACGGAAGGGACGGGGGCGAACCTCGCCTATCTACATGAACACACTACAGTATGAAGCATTTACAGAACGCTACGAAGTTTGCTAAACAGAAAGCTGTCACAGGCATACTTGTAGGCTGCTGACGTCAGCCGCAAGACAATAGTTGGCAATAGCCAAGGCATGTGTTGCGGAGCGTCTAAAAGCATAATCAGTCGCAGAGGCAGCTGGAAACACACACACACACACACACACACACACACACACACACACGGAAGGGACAGGGGACGAACCTACGCCTATCTACATGAACACACTACAGTATGAAGCATTTACAGAACGCTACCGAGTTTACTGAGCAGAGCGCTGTCAGGAGGCATACCCCTACGTGAGTGGTATCATTTGCAGAGGCAATGCGCCCGATCGGGTGTTCGGACAGAGTGCGCAGTCACGCAGTCTGTTACCATCCCAAGGTCGCCGTACACTAACACGTTAGTGCTGCAGTCGAGAATAACAAGTAACTACTGATCAGTACATCACTGCATACTGGGCATGCTCAGACACTTAGACTCGGCACAGGGCAGACATGCATACACATGTTGCGACGGCATGGGTGGTGTAATGTCGACCGTCGTGTGTGTCCAGCCACAACAGAAACCTGGCCATGCCACAGGCGTGGCGTTGCGTGGGGATACAGGCATGCACCGGTATAACTGCAGACGGCGCGGTGTGCACTGTGCTGTGTGTCTATCTACACAGCTGCCTACTGGGCATGCTCAGACACTTAGAGTCGGCACAGATCAGACATGCATACACATGGTGCGACGGCATGGGTGGCGGAATGCGGACCATCCTGTGTGTCCGGCCACACAACAGTAACACGGTCATGCCACAGACGTTGTTGTTGCTGCGGGGAATATTTAGGTGCAATTAACCATGTGTAGGACTGGCCTACAGTTTGTTGCATGCTACAGACAACCCTCCCAAACACAAGATACCTTCACAGATGTCCTGAGGACACTGGTGAGTGGGCATGCTCTCACAACAGCACCGTATTGGGTGACATGAACCACCCATACATAGCCTGGGAACATTACCCATGGCACAACACAGTACGCCAGCAGTCCCAGGTGTTCACACACCTGGCCACTGTTAAACAGCCATGCACCATACATACCGGGGGGGGGGATGTCTGACAGTTCTGCCCATCACGCATGGTGAGGATATGCCCCACACAGGATGTACAGCCCTCAATGGTGATGCAAGACCGTATAGTGGATCCACTGGTCATCCACTCACTGTAACCAACACCAGCATGGGGGACCTCAGTGATGACCTCTCCAGAGAAAAACACACACATCATATGACCGGTGTGGTACCCTACAAGTCCTCCATGCCAATGTTGAACAGAGGCCAGACCAGCAAACGCCTAACGAATGCCTTCCCCGACCACCCACATGCATGTCTGCAACAGGCAAACATGATGACATCAGGACCTTGTCCACCACAGGTAGGCACATGGTGTGGTGGACCGCAGCCACTGACTACCTGTACATCAACAGTTGGAGCTACTACATGGCAGGGCAATGACAGTACCAGTGAAACCATCACCCATTCATACCGGCGTCACCATGGCCCCACATACCATCATCCAGGTCCGCTCGTGGGAGTGGTACTGCAGAGGGCACATGAGACAACCACAGGGCCTTCCCTAACTGTGGTAAGGACATGGTTGGGGGCACACAGACTTGCCTGGAAATGGTCCAGAATGGTACAACAGTCACTGCACCCACAGACATTGTCTGCATACCACAGGACATGTTCCATGCATACATGCGCCCCCCAACAGAGAACATATCCATCCCACCAGAGTGTATCCTCCCAAACATGTCATATGGCCTGGAGTGATCCCATATCTCTATGGCGTTTGACACGTCAGCAATGGGCACCGATGGTTTCCCTGGCTGTGTGCTACCCATCCTCTTTGAGGCCCTCGGCCCACACATGCGGCCACTGTGTCATGTTAGCCTTACTATGGGCTATGTCCCCAATGGATGCCATATGGCATCTGTGGTCCCACTATGCCAGGGTAGTGCTCCTATGGACTGTCAACAGCCACACCCTATACGCTTGACAAGTGTTGTCTGCAAAGCTGTGTGGAGGTCCATACAGGTGGTCATGGTTACAGATAGCGGTGTACAGCCAATACCGGAACATACCCACAACTACATAGTCAAGGGCGGATCCTGCCTCCCGAACCTGCTCGTCCAGTCTGGAGTGTTCACCAAGGCCATTGATGGGGATACGTGGGTTTGCACACAGTACCATGACCTGGTGGGAGCGTTCAGAGCACACTACACATGGGACCCATGGAAAGGCTCGCCAGCATACATGTGGGGACATATGTCACCCGATGCTTCTCACACAGGTTGGAGGTCACACCACACAGGGTTGGTGCTCAAGGTGCCTTGTCACACTCGTATCTGGACCCAGTGGAGGCCCACAGGGCTCACTCCTGTGCCCCCTGCCATATGGCATCCGACCTTCCAATGTGCATGCAATCATAGGGGGATTGTAGCAGACAAGGTATGCAGATGACTACGCACCGGCCAACATACCCAACACCCCATGTTACACGAACATCCACCTAGGGCGTCATAGACATGGATGACTGGTGCCAGAGCCATGGCCTGCTACCAAATGCCAGAGAAGGTGCAGCCCTACCCAGTGTGAAGAACATGTTCGTCCCAATGTCACATGTAGGTGGTACACCATTAAAGATGGTGGACATGTTCAGGGAAATGGCTACCACACCTGTCGGCAACCTCTGTCAACACACACAATGGCAATGTGGGTGTGAAGACATTCCATTGTGGCCTCCTGGTCTGGATGGAATGGCAATAAAAAACACTGAAGAAAACTTGTGAAAAATAGAAAACTATCAACGCCACAGACATGCAGGTAACTGGTGAAAAAATTTTTTTCTTTATTGCACTCTGGTACCTTGGCCTTCGCCTTCTCAAGGAATACATTTAATTTGTGTTTCACCACACCTTATAAATCATTAGCTTAAAATTTTAGAACCAATCACAACACTCAATGTGCATTTAAATAATTAAACATTTACACCTGAAAATACCAACACTCAGCTTGCCCAATACATTTCTTCAATACAAAATTATATTCTTGAACCAAATGGCAAGTTAATAAACGGCATGAAAATTTATGCATAATAAAAATGTGTGATATGCAAAATGTACAAAATATACAAAATATACCAAAATAGTATACTATCTCTAGTTGTATTAATTTGTAAAACACACTTTTTTTATCTTGCATAGTGCAGCACCTATTAGAATGTTCCTTCCTTTCATTTTTTCATTATAACTCTACTAAATTCATCAAAAATTGCTTATATCACACATCTTATGCAAGTAACTTATGTAAATCAAATAATATATACTGAATTTATACGTGCTAAATTTAATGTATTACCTAAAGCTGTTCACCTCAATATTGACTTTACAAGATTTACATATCTAAATTCATGCCATTAGGAAAAAGAGTTTTAAAGTTCAAAATGAACTTGGACTCCATTTCCAATAGTTTGCTATTCACTCCGATTTCCCCTTCCACACTGAATGGCCTACCCAAAACACAGAATATTAAACCATCCTCTGATCCATTATGAAAATCTAAAAAATGTTTTGCCACTGGGCTCTCCTGTCTATTGTTCCTAATGTCTCCTAGATGTTCCATTATTCTTAATTTAACTTTTCTGGAGGTTTGTCCCACATACCACTTTTGACACTCACAACCAATAATGTATACCACTCCCCCCGAATTGCAGTCATAATATTCCAAAGCCTTGTATTTCTTGTTATTAATCAGTGTACCATCCAAGTTCCTTACTCTATTACAAACTTTGCAATTCCCGCATTTATATGTCCCTACCTTGGAGATATTACTTTTCCTCTTTGGATTTCTGGTGTTTAAAATCTCCTTAAGGTTAGGGTATCTACCGTAAGAAAAGGTGATCTTACTAGGAAACAATTTTCCTACTCTGTCGTCCCCCAAAACCAAAGGCCAAAGATTATACACTGTGTCCCTCACTTCCCTTGAAAATTGAGAAAATTTGGTAACAAAAAATAATTTATCTTGTTCAATGGCCCCTGCTTCATTGTTAACCAACCACGTTGACTTGAAACCATGGCCACCTAGGCTTCTTTTCCTAACCATACTTTCCTCCAGGCTTTCCCCTTGCGTAAGCACTGGAAGGCCCAAATCCTTTTCCACCTTTCTTCTAGCAGAACGTACTATTGTCCCTTGGTAACCCCTTGACTGTAATCTGTTTTCTATTTTATCAAATTCACTTCCCACCAAACTTAGATCAGAAATGTTATTTCCAATACGTTTGAACTCCCCTGTTGGTAGTGCATTTATTAATGCCCCACTATGCATACTGGAGGCATGCAAAAAATTATCTGCAGCTGTTTTTTTATAATAAGGTCTATGCTGGATTCTGTTGTTCGAATCTACATAAAATTCAACATCCAGATATTGGATGTTGCTGCCCCCTATCGTATGAGTGAAGTCCAAACTATAAGGATTTCCTTTGATTTCCGAAATGAATGTATCAAAATCCGAGGGATCCCCTTTACACAAGAACAACAAGTCGTCTATAAAACGTTTGTATTTGACTACCTTGGCCCTATAGAAATTGTTGATATAAATGACAGAATTTTCAAAGAATGCCATGAAGAGAATGGCATAGGATGGAGCAAAAGAAGCCCCCATGGCGGTTCCTTCTTTCTGCAGGAAATATTTCCCCTCAAATTCAAAGCAGTTGTGGGTTAAACAAAATTCCAGCAATTGCACTATATAGTTAGTCCTAGGCCCTTCTCCCAACATTCTCTCAATGGACTTCAAACCCCAAACCGTGTTAATACTTGTGTATAGGGACTTGACATCAACGCAGGCCCAATAATAGTCCTGTTCCCATGCCATGTCTTTGACTTCCATGCAAACTTCTCTAGTATTTTTAATATGTGCTTGCACTTTATGAAGATGTTGTTTTAAAACAGAATCTAGGAACAGTCCCACATTTTCCAAAAAAGCGCCTCTACCAGAAACTATAGGGCGGCCGGGTGGGTTTACCACGTCTTTATGAATTTTAGGGATGATGAAAAATCTTGCATTCCTAGGATTTTTTCTATACATCAACTTCACATCCTTAGACGTGAAAAAACCCAACCGCTCACCTCTTTCCAAAATCTCTAATAGAGCACAATTAAACTCTTTTAACATATTAGAAGGTAACCTGGAATAAGTTTTTGCATCATCTAACAATTCAAGGGCCATCCTATTATACCTTTCCCTTGGTAAAATCACCCAATTTCCCCCTTTGTCGGCTTGTAAACACGAAATGCTCATTAGATTTTTTCATATTTGACAAAGCATCCCATTCCTCCTTGTTCAAATTATAAGATTTCTTACCTCTAATGAACATTTCGTGCTTATACTCCAGCTGCTTGAATAAAGTCTTTTCAAACAACAAAATTGCCGTACTGCTTCTGGGAGCATTAAATTTGTTCTCCTGAGGCATTCTCGGCATGTCAAATCTCCCATAACCTGTAAGAAAACCGTCACTATTGATATCACATACATTTTCCTCAGTTGCAAAAATATCAACAAGATCATTTTGATGTAAAGAAATGTCCATGAGTGAACTGTCCAGAACAGAGTCTATGGAAGTGTTCAAATTATGTTCCGACCCCATTTCCGAACCCCTACTAATTTTATTTTCTTCAAAAAACACCCTTAAGTGCAGTTTTCTGCAAAATAACTTTACATCCGACAGAATGTCAGATAGAGAAGGGAAACGGGTTGGAACAAATTTCGGTCCCTTCAACAGTACGTTTCTACTGGCAGTTGCAATGTCTAAAGTGGAATAGTTCAAAATACGGTAGGACTCACCTACTGAAGATGAAATCAATGGTCTGCAACTGCTTTCATAATTCGAAGTCATTACAACACCTTCAGCCGAATCAGCAATATTAACCAGATTTGTAAAAACATCATGACCAGGATTACGGGGACCAGTTGGCTCCTCTCTACCTTTTGTTACTTTTATTTTGAAAGCGTCGCCCTCTACCCTTGTTCTGCACGGCGTTCTGTGTGGAACTTTGATTTGAACTCTCTGCCACATCCATAACCCTCGACTCTGCTTCTTGGGTAGAGTTCAAATTCTCAAAGGAAACGCTTTTTCTTCCTGCCGACTCCATTTCCACTGATGAAAAAGTGGAATCCCCAACTGAATCACTCCTAGTCTGACTTCTGACGTCACATCTGGTTCCGCGTTTTCTTTTAAAGCTGTATTGCCACGAATAAATCCTACCAGACTCATGATCTTTAATGTCTCTTAATAATTTGTTCTTTTTACGTGTAATCACCTCCGATTCCACTTTCGACACTCTGGATCTGATATCCGAAATATTATCTTCAAAGATGTTACTTGAGCTTTCCCGTATCAGTTCTTTCTGCAACTGCAAAATAGACGTACGGACTCTGTCCAGTACTCTTTCATTTCTTCTAATAAGAATGCCAAGCCAACTGATTGTGCATTTTAGAGAAACTGCCTTCCATTCGGTTAATAAATCCGCCTCTTCTTCTGCAAACTCGTAGGCAGGTAACGCTTACTGTAACCCCCTTGGGGTTATGTTCAAATTAACATATTTCTCCAACAGTTTGATGTCATAGTATGTGGTCACCTCCTTTACCATAGCCTTTTCCAGTTCAATGTATTTGGAAGCACAATCAGTACTTGCCCTGCTCCAAGGATCACTGGACGCTATTTTTTCGTCTCTCTCCTTCCACATAGAAATGAAATTGACCGGCTGAATAGATGGTGGAATTCCTGATTCCATGTCTGCAGTGGCGTTCGTAGACATCATGCGAATAAAAAACACTGAAGAAAACTTGTGAAAAATAGAAAACTATCAACGCCACAGACATGCAGGTAACTGGTGAAAAAATTTTTTTCTTTATTGCACTCTGGTACCTCGGCCTTCGCCTTCTCAAGGAATACATTTAATTTGTGTTTCACCACACCTTATAAATCATTAGCTTAAAATTTTAGAACCAATCACAACACTCAATGTGCATTTAAATAATTAAACATTTACACCTGAAAATACCAACACTCAGCTTGCCCAATACATATGGATGGAATGGCAACCACATCAGGGGTGTTCATTGTACCCCTGTACACATCACACACCAGTGCAATGACTGCGTACAATGGCACATGTGGCCTGTAGCTAACCTGACGCCTGCAGCACTCGGAAGGACCGCAAACGTTCCACAAGACGGGGATGACGGTGCTAGGACATGTGTCACAAGGTGCACGGCCAAGGGGACACCGGCTGTGGATCTTCACAGCACAGCTGCTCCGTGGTGATCTGTGCCTGACATACACGGCCATGTCTGACCTGGGTGACATGGGCACATTCCACCTCCCAGGCCCCATGCAAACACGGGCACAGAAGCGACTGTCAGACACCTCAACTCAAAGATGAGTGGGACGTGCTGGGGGAACAGGGTAACGGCCAGACACACCCTACAACACGGGGAGGAGTGCCAGGCCATGTGAAGGAAAGGCCCTGACTGCCTTTGTCCAGGACTGCTAATGACGTGTGGATGTGTGACGATAGTTATCGCCAGTCAACCTCTGCGTGTCACTGCTAGACCAGGGACTGGGGACTGATGGATATGGCATCCCCATCCTGAGGGTGTTAGATGCCACACACAGTCATGCTAGGTCCACACATGTCGAGGGCACATATCCTGTCACGTTCATGTGTGCCTATGTACCTATGTAGGGGTCCATGCTGGATGTGGGTAACTGTGCTATGCTGATTTTGCCAGACATGCCTGTGGGTACCCCACGACTACGTGGGGAACTAATTACAGTGCTCCCAGTAGGCACGTGCAAGTACACCATCAGTATCATACGGGTTAACTGCACCGACATGGTGCTACACATGTAACCACCACACATACTGTGTACACATATCGATGAATGCTGCACCTGTCCTGCATGGTATGTCTGCTGCATGATGTCCGTGCACAACACACATCACATACACACCTGTCACCAGCCATACACACACACCACAACATACACAGCACGCTATGCGCATACACAGGTATCACATACACCTCTCACTATCGTGTCCACCCTGTGCATCATAATATGTTAGCTTAACCGTGCATTGATGGTGTGGCTCACAGTTATGCGGCAGAGACTTAATCATATGCACAGGGTGATATGTGTGCCACAGGCATGGGCTGTACCAATGGATGACATCATGTGTGTGTGTAAGGGCCAGTGCATTGAGTGGGCATGACTATGTAGATTGCATGTGGGTGTGGTGGAGCCCTACAGTTGTGTCTGCTGTGTGTGGGTGTGTGTGTACACAGTTCAGTCATCTGTGATGCCTACACGGCGTATGCTTGGCAGCCCCTGACTGTACAGTGCAGGTGTTACGGCTCACTGTGTCTGCCGGCGGCGGAGTGACCCGCGCCTGCCTGGGGTCGCACGGGCACGACCGGGTGGAGGTACAGACTGTCCACTCTCCGATGTCACATGTCCGCTGGAAACGTGCCCACGACGGGGCCGTCCAGGGCCACGTCCACGTGGCCTGCTCTGTCCTGGTGTGGATGGTGTAGTAGCAGCTGCAGAGCTACTGCTACCATCACTGTCTGTGTGGGCATGGGAGGTGGCACGCACACGCTGACCTGCAGCAGGTGGTGTTGCTGGCACACGCCCACGTGCCCTATGCCTCACCCCTACCTGGTGTTCCTGCACGGACTGCGCACGCTCAAGGATGGCCAAGCCTCGGTCGATGAGACCAGCCATATCGCCCAATCTCCTATCCAGAACATCGGCAAGATGCTGTTGTGCATTTGCCAATGCCTGGATGCTGTCATTTAGGGTACGGATTGCGGACCTCTGCAGCCTCTGCCTGTCCTGGTTCTGCCGTTCGGCACGTGCCTGCGCCGCCATTACAGTCTGGAACATGCGTCTGGTTATAGCAGCTGCTGCACCCTGTACGGCAGGTGTATGTCTAGCGGTGCTCCCCCTACGGGCAGCACCTGCCACATGCCTGCGTGGCACTGCACCAGTCCTTACACTGGCAACATCGTGTGTACCCACACCTTCTGCAGCCACCACACATTCCTGCTTGGGGACAACAGACGCTGACTGACCGTCATCTATGGGCAACGGTGTTGGGGTATGTGTCGGCATCTGAACCGTGTGCAGGGATGAAAGGGACGTATGTGTGATGTTCTCCAGTGGCACAGACTCTGCCTGTGACGACCCTGCCTGTGCCTCATGCACATGCTCATCACCACTAGTATCTGTGGGGACACTAGCATCAGATTGACCGCAGGAGAGGAACGCACCTACAGCACCTGTCAATACAAAGACATACCATCGGTTACAATACAGACACACACACACACACACACACACACACACACACACACACACACACACACACACACACACACACACACACACACACACACACACACACACACACACACACACACACACAGCATGCATGTGATAATGCAGGTGGCATGCAGCATTCACACAACACAGACCAGTGAATGCAGACCAGACATTCATAGTGGCAGTATGTACACTGCCCTGGTGGGGACAGTACAACAGGCAGGTGTCATTTAGTAGGCATGCAGTACACACATTCATGGTAGTTTGCATGCATCAGCGTGATACACCGTGTGGGCGCGGGCACGTTGAGAGTACACATGGCTGCCAACACTATGTAATGTACACCGCAAACATGTGCGGTATCATGTGGACATGTGAAGATGGTGTCCCACCGCATGCACCACATCACGATGGCTGTCATGGTGCAGTGTTATGTGTACAGTGTACAGATACAATGTATGTGTAACAGTGATGTCTGTGCAGGTACGTTTGCTGTGAGCTGTGTGCATAGCTGTACGGTGTGTGGTGCGGGCTCTGTGCCACTGCACAGTAGCAGGACACAGCTATGTGTCTGTGCGATGCGTGACCTGGACGCATTACATTGCCATGTCTGTAAGTCAGTTCAGCTGCTCAGCAGCACATATATGGTGGACATTGGAGGCACCTGTAGTAGCTGTGGAGAGGAATTTCATGTCACTGGTGTACTACATCAGATGTCCAGGGGGTCCACTACATTGATGAACCCACTATGTGTGTACAGGGTGCAATGGTGAGTACCCACTGTGGATGTGCTGTGTGGCAACATGCCTGTAGGTATCAACCATGGCCTTGTCTGTCTGACTCATTGACAATTGTGTGTGGTAGACATTGTGCACACGGCCCTGTGGTGGCCCATGTGACATACACCCATACTAGTGTGACGTGTCACATTCTGTACGGATATGCTGACAGTGTGTATGTCTGCTATGTTGTGCATAGGTCATATCATGGTGTGGCAATGCTGCAGCCAGACATCCACGTGCATGGGACATGGCATGCGCCATGTCTGGCGGTGCACCGATGCAGGGGCATGGGTCACATTGGTAACACCTGTGCTCTGGCCAGATCACAGCTCACTCTGTGGTACTGTGTCCATACTGCACTGGCATACCAATGCATACTACACATGCAGCCATTGTGTAACACCTACACCATTGTATGCATAGCTGAATGCACGTAACACACCAATTGGTTGTGTGGTGTCATACCACTCTACGGTAACGGGTGTATCTACTGTACATGGGTGGTGTGTATGTCGGGTGGTGCGAGCTGTATACCGTGACGGGGCACACACAGGTGAGCATGTCATGCCTAGACACATGGGGAATATCAATACAGCAGAACATGCGTTTGACTGGCAACAGACTTACCTGCAACAGACCCTTGTCCTTGCGACACGCCAGACGCATACCTGTAAAGGCATTACACAAAGGTATACACATTAGCCATTACTATCTCCACGGTCAGCACTGTGCATGACACATCATGCATGTGTGGTTGCATGTGCTATGCACATGTCTGCTAACACAACATAGCATACAATGGTTTGCATCTTGTGTGGCCATATACCTGGCATGTATTGCTATATCATGTGTTGTACTATGACACCCACACCCACGACGCCTATCATACAAACATGCAACACTGACTTACCATGCGGCTCCAGGCTCATAGCTCGGGAGACACCCACCTCCACGATGGACGCAAGTGGTTCTGCGTGTTGTTCCGTGGGTGTCCCCAGACTGGCCAGGAGCTCCTCCGTAGCTGTGAGTGGGGGCTGTGTTGGTGGCCCACCACCTGTCCCACGTTGTTGCCTGGCGATTGCAGCGGCACGCTGTCTTGCATGCCGGATCAGGTCTGTGCAGTGCCTGCGGATTTGTTGGTAGCTGCGGTTGCTTCCGCCCACGCTGTTCACCCTCCTGCACAACTCCTCCCACATCTCCTGCCGTTCTTGTGCCTGCTGTGGCACATGGCTAAACAGGGCGTTGTAGTTACTCTGGAGGTATGGTATGATGACCTCCTCCTCCTGTTGGCTAAATGGTGGAAGCCGGGAACGTGGCATTATCTGGAAGACATGATAATGGTGGCAGGTCACATTCACACTGCTGTGCTGGCATACTGTTGGAAATACATTGCTATGACATGTACGACATCTGCACAGTGATCTGTGAAGGGCATCGTGGCGGTGACACAGCCGATGTTGTGGCTTCACACCATTGAGCACTGGGTGTCACATCATATCTGTGTGCCACCCCATCACACTGTGCACGCACCATGTAGATGTTAGCCTGCCATGGACATGTGTACCTGGCTGCACCTATGTCCATATCAGTTGGCATATGTCCCCATGTGACGTCTGTGCTACTGTTCACCTGTGCGCTGTGTATATGTCAGTACACATCACGTCTGTGTCCATTGTGAACGTCAGCAGCGGCACTGTACACATACACATGTACACCTGCACATGCATGTGTTGTGCCATGTACTTCCACACAGCACTGTACCGGTGCTGGACAACTTGCCCCAGCTCACCTGTGTTACGATGTGATAGACATGGAGCAATGTGTAACCATGACACATTAGCAGGAAAGGCCATGCATAGCATGTACACGCACACATTGTGCAGAGCATCACACAGCACCTGTAACATGACAGGGTGCATCGCCACCACATTACTACTGTGTGTGGTTGATAGTGAGAGTGCCTTTTGTCCATTGCACCATGTGGGACTGTGATAGCTCATGCAGCCTTGCTGGTCATCTCTGCATGATATGGCAGGGTATGCCACATACATGGCAATGGGTGTGACCCACCCAGGGGCTGACGGTATTGGCAGGGTGGCTGTCCATTGCTTTTGTCATAGCTGTGTGAATATGGACATTCAACATGTTTATCACCATGGTGTGGACACTGTCCTCCAGCGAGGTATGCTGTACGCTGCTTGTTGAGGGTGTGTGTGGTGCATGCAGGTATCACACATCCATGCATACACTGTAGCCCTGGCAGGTGCTATGTGCTGGGATGTTGATCGACACAGTGCTGTATGTGTACACACACCGCTATCCCATGCACATGGATATCTGCCTGAACTGATGTGGGTAACACATATGTGTACATACATTGCCCGCTGCCACCCACATGTCTGCTGCTGCACTACACACCGCCATCCCTCCCTGTGTGAATGTGGTGTTGGCCTCAGCAGAGGTATCCATGTATGGGGACATGGATGTTCACATAGCAGGCCCACTGATGGTATCGTCGATCTGACCATACACATATGATGCACCCCTCACACATACAACCCATTCATATTGTTGTTCACAATGGTGACACGGCTATATTGCTATGGCGGAGCCATTCACAGACATACATACACAGAGGCATGCACGCCCATCTGTGTCATTGGCCGGACTATTGGTGTGGTTTGGCACCTAACGTGTTTGACTGCAGGTGGCGCAGACCTACTGTGCACATGTCTACATGGTAGGCCTGTTCTACGGTAGGCATCTGTGATGTGCTGTGCACATCTCATACCTGCACATTTGCTTGTTGTCCATCGGTCCACAGGCCAGTGGTGGGACATACAGGGATGTTGCTGAACATATGTACATGCGACCCTGTACAACTGTGACGCTAGCCTCTCAGATGCTCATGTGTCGTGGGCGTGAACACCGTACACACACATGTGGTTGTGGGCTGCCGTCCATACCCATCTCCACCTGTGGGTTGCTATCATCCCACACACTCCTTGTACTGTATGTTCAGGCTATGCAGCTATGTGGGGCTTGTGTGCATACAATGCGATACTATGTGCCTTTGCACCCATCACAGACATTGTCACACAGGTACACCGGCAGCCATACACATCGCAGATTGTTGTCAGCATGTCACATGTGGTACACACCTAACACATCTCCTGCGGGACATGGTAATCTGTATGGGCATGTCCAGTAGTGACATACCACAGCTACCCCTACATGACGGCTATGCAGGACATGTCTGTGTACATCTACTGTGACATATACACAAGCAATGCCCCCCTACCTACATCACATGGTACTACCTGTGGAGTATGTGTGTCTGCATCCATGCTATGGCCATAGATGACAACTGTACATCTATATGTGCAACATACCTCAGTGGGGTTGTCATGAGCACATGTTCCATGTGTCAATGCATTGTTTGTGTCTGTTGGGCAGTCATTGTTGTGCATGGTTTACATGGCTGACATAGTGTACTGTGTCTGATTCCAGGTACTTCATTGGGCTACCAGCATTGTACATTTCTACAGCACATTCCAGCCATCATGTAGCCAGCTTAGATGACAGTGGGAGGTGTTCCGCCATGTGCACATATGTCACACGGTACACGGGTGACTGACACACATTGTCGGGACTGGGTTCTGACTGCTGTGGATGTGTGTACCGGTGTTGACAACCATGACTGCACCAGATGGTGTCTTCTGGATGTGTGACATTCACAACAAACACCCACATTCACATAGCAGCACATCGTCCATGACAATTGACATTCCTGCCTGAACACTGTGTATGGTATGTTTGTATGACCACTGCATATATCACTGGTGGCCACCAGTATGGCTGCCTACAACAGCAGTGTGTATCCTGTGCAAACATGGGTTACACCAGTCACACCACACCTGTGCCAGCTGGCCCTGTAGTGGGTGACAGTGCAGTTCCATTCATCATGTAACAGTATACATCGTGCACCAGTATGTTGCAGACATGTGAACGGCTGTGCTACTCAACATATGCACACATGACACATCACCTGGTACACCGTGTCTGCCTTGCCACCTGCTATTGTGACCACCCTGTGATGACATTGTACGGCCCACATGGACGTGGACATGTGATGGCTCAATGGTGAATTAACCGCCCAGGTGTGTGTCTAGCCAGGTGTCCAGTAGCCACTGGTCTGCATGCAGGGATAGTCTACATTGGCCTACTCTGTCACTGGGACTGTTGACTATGGTCATACTGTTGTTATGCAGGCATGTGCTGTTTGTCCAGTCTGATAGTCGTGTTGAACCACACTACCGTGGCACACATGACGTGTGGACATCTGGCTAAGGTGTGCAGCCCACATGTACATCTTCTCATGCTATGCTGCCTGTGCAGCGGTGTCACATGTCTGTCTCTGGCAGGGCTGTCACAGGTAGGCACAGCATGCAGTGATGTGTGACAATGCTTACACCCTCCACTGTGCTGTACACTAGCACTGCACACACAGTACAGCACACATGTCATTTATCTACGGTGCCTGGGACCTGCCTCCATGCCCTACACAGCACACCTGCCAGTCCAGATTGTACACAGATCATACCTCCCAGTCACATACCTGGACTGCAACACACACAGGTGGGTGGTTCCCACACCACACCGTGATTTACACACATACTGTATTTTCCCATGACACATTGCATCATAGGTAGTCCATGTTCAGATACCCATGTTTGTGGCCACTACACACATTGTGACGCGACAGTGCAGACACTGTACACCACAGGTTACATGCCAGTCGGGTTGGCATGCTGTACATTGCACCTGGGACAGTTGCTACTGCTATGTATTGCCAGCAACACGACCTTCCCTAGTATGGACTCCCACGTACCCACACATGCTTGGCCATGCAGTTCGCATAGCTCGGTGACACATTACCGACACATACCATACCTACACTACCCTCAGCATGCACCAAACCTCCATGTGTCTGTATGCTAGGCCTACACACCTCCCCTCTGTTTGCTGAACATCCATGCTTACCATCCCTGCTAGCCACACCCTAAGCACACAACCATAGCAGCATGCATGGTACATACACACTACAGCCGGTATTACTGACATCCACTGACAGAGGTAGTTGAGGGCATGGCACCCCGCCCGATGGACAGTCTATGTGCCTATGCCAACAGTGATCACAGTGCACTTCTGCTACATTTACACACTGGTAGGGACCATGCTATTCCACACTGAGACATGGTGGTGCTGGCATTTTCACAGACGCCACAGTGGTATTCCTGTTCCATGCACACGTGCTGTATGGGCACATGTGCAGGCTGTTGCACGGTAGGTTTGTTCACCTGTGTGTTGTGTGTCACTTGACAGTCATGGTGTGTCCTGCTGGTGCATGACATACTCCACAGCTAGCTACCTACACATGACTGCCAGACATTGCAGTGTGGGCCCTCACGCAGTGTGGTGGTATGTCTCTGCTGTTTGACTACATCCACATTCAATGCAGCATACCACGGTCATGCAGGCATTGGCGACACAGATGTTGCTGGCATCCTGCCTGCCAATGGGGTACCTACCAACAATACACACTCTCACTCACTACAGGGTTCCAATCCTTGGCTGGACATTGTATTAACCCTGTGGACACATACATAGTACTGGCATGCACATGTTATGTCTGGGAACACAGTCCCAATGTCACCTCCAACCGCCGTAGTTGTTGTATCCCGCCAACCTGGCTGTTACATGTCTCTGCAGCAGCACCGTCAGTGACTGCTAGCCCATTCATGTCGTTGTGCACCCTGACCACCACACTACCACATCTATCACACTACACATGGATGGTACTGCATTGCACGTATGGGGCTGCATCTCTACACCCATGACTGGGCCATTCAGTATGGCACTGGGCCACATCTTGACATACATGCTTCACACACTCATTGACTACCTGCATGCCTTTCCTGGCACCCTTGTTGGGCTTCTGTGCGCCACAGCACACCACATCCCATGCTGGCCACCTGTCATATTATTGCATGGGTGGTTGGGGTGGTACAGAGGGTATCACATCAGACATGATCCGCTCTTTGCCCTTCAGCACCATTCCACTTTATGCTATTGACAGTGTACACATCCAGCATCACATCGTACCCTATGTATCGGCATGTTACGCCATGTGCCTTCTGTACAGTTCACACAGTGGTGCAGGCATATCATGCTGACTACAACATTTCAGGGACGTGTGGCATTGCACGTTCCTCAGACATGTGGCCCTCATGCTCAGTATTTGCATCGTACACTACCTGCTGTCACACAGTACTGTACATGCCTACATATACCACTTCTACATACCTGGCAGCATTCTAGCTCATCCTACTCATGTTGCTGACACCCATACAGGTGTCAGTGTGGCAGATATATCATGTAGATATCATTGCATCAGTTACATCACACATAGTGCATACACATCACCTTTGCATACTGACAGTCATGCGGTGTGTATCACATGGATACTGTCCCTATACAGGCATATCACGTTGTACATGGTTGATGTACACACACATGGCCCACATGGTGCTGTGGTTGCCATATTACACCATAGCGTGGGTACACATGTGCAGGACTACACATTTCTGGACCGTATGTCTAGCTGATACCTTGGGTGCCCTTGTACCTGTGCCATACACACATGTACACGCAGGCCGTGTTACAATAACACATGTGTGGTGTACCTTACACAATGGATACAACGTTACATGTCTCAGTATAGTCATGCTGTGCTCTCTACCCAGCTCAGACAGTTGACATATGCAAATGACAGTCATGTAACACATCTGTGCTCACCTGCATGCCACTAACACAGGGGTGTAATGTACTCTGCCATGGGCCATGTTCTCCACAGTACTGATGCATGTAGTACTCCTACATGGCGTTTGCTGTGGGCAGGGGGGGAGGAGCAGTCCTGCATGTGTGCACACATGCCACATTGCTCAGCCGGCGTCTGTGTGACATCCACAGACTGGACACACACCATGCTGTGGGACATAGGTCCTGTGCACATCCCACAGGGGCACACTGTGTCACTAGTCATGTGATAGCTGCCTTGCTGGTAGGGTGACACAGACCCATGGTACCACCACAGCGGACGTATTGTATAGACATGACAGTTGACATCCAGTTCTGCCATTCAGTGGACACTACCATGGGGGGGGTGTCAGTACTGTGTACATTGCACATGTGTTTACACACGGCCCTGCTGGACATCATTGTGGCACACATTGCACCTGCTATGGAAAGTTTGGACATGGTCACTTGCTGTTACCTCCATTTGGGTACCTATTCTGCTACTACATTGTCCCATATGTGCAGGCCATACATATCTTGTGTATGTATATAACATTAGCCCATCGCTCCATCATGCATGCTATGCCTGTGATACTGTCTATGATTTGTGAACATATCCATCATGCCAGCTTTGCATTACACATAATTGACATAGTCGCCCCTACTGCGTGGGATAGGTGCACGTCGTGCGCACATTCCGTATGACATCGACGGTATATGCCCATGCACATGTGTGCTGTGACACTATACATAAATGTCCTATCCTGCTGTGGCACTTCAGTGTTGGATATCCACTGCCAGCATCGGCGTGGGTGGTGGCATTGTTCTGTGTTTGCAACCCCTATGGCAGACCTGGGGTAGGGTTACCACCTGTGCCACTTTGCAAGGGACAGTCCCTCCTTGGGCAGTTGTGTCCTGACACATTTATCACAAATGGCAAATGTCCTGAGATTGTGGGACATCACTATATCCCATTCTTATGTAAGAGTTGCATAACATACTTATTTATGTATGTACATTCCTAACTGTTACAGGACACACAATAAGCAACTGAACTGCTACAAGACTACACTTTTCTTTATGCAAAAGAGTAGAGTTCTAACCTTTGTACTGACCATGGGTATGTGTCCACCTGTAACATCTGAAGTGTGTCCCGACGATTTCCCACTTTGGCCTTTTGAAAGGGTGGCAAGCCGGCCCTGGGGTTATCCCGAGTGTTTACATGTTGTCCCACTGCTGTGCACACGTTGTCCACAGTTGTTGGTATGCTGCGCGTTTTAGCATTACATATCCAACCTTCGCCTCTCTCTGCCTGATGGACAGGTATCTTTACCTACACACACTGTTCACATACTGTACAGATTCGTCATACGTATCGTGAGTTACACACCAGTACATGTCGTGGGTTCGACATACCTTTCCGGCCTTTTGTTCTGAGTTCGTCTCTATTCCCTTGTTTCTCTTTCTCTAGTTTGTATGCGTTCGGTATGAACATACGGTTTGAATATCCAGGGAGTCTTCCTTATATTCGTGCCGCCTGATGCATGTGGGTTAATCAGGCCAATAGCTGTTCCTCGGTGTGTACTTATGCGCATATCAGCGGTGATCCCCCTTCCTTTCGTTCGTTACGTCGGCACTAGGCCATGGTTCTTTCCTCGTGTGGCCGTTGGTTATTTGCAATACCTTCGTGAGGATGGTATGTATTGTATCATGTTTGTGTGACTGCATCCGCTATGTGTGGTGTCGGGTACATTTCGCTGTGGTGTTAGCCGTGGATTGTGTGTGTTGGGTATGGTATTGTGTTCGACATGTGGGTCCCCGTGTCCTGGCGGCGTCTGTCGATGGCGTTGTGCATTCAAATGTGTTACATGGCTGTTATTTTCCTGTACATAGCGTATGCATGGATGCATGAGCCGCTGCTAGTGTTTCCCAGGAGCTTGTTGTGGGTATGCCGCTGTCATTCACTGCCTGTATGTGTTTGCTATGGTTTTAGCTGTTATCCCTTTGATATGTGCAATGGGGTATATCTGCGGATGTGGGTGACGGGGTGTGAGTCTTGCATTTATACATACCAGATATGCTTGTGTGTGTGCTCCATCCCTGCTTGGGGAGCTGCGGGTTACCTGTCTGTTGTTCCGGGAATGTTTGTTTTGTTGATGTCGTCTGCTGTCGGTATCGCCTGCATGTGTGCTTCCTGCACGTATTCCTCCTTCACATCGGTTATATATCTGCGGATGTTCGTCCATGCCTACCATCCATTGGCATTTTGTCGCTGATAGTTACGGTGATTGTGGTCCTATACTTGGGGCGGACTGTATGCTACCGGTAGCCTCCTATTCGTGTGCCGCTTGCTTACGTCACGGTCGTGGAACACACCGTGGTATTTACCGGACCGTGAGTGTTCACGATCGGTGCCGGGATGGCACATTCGTATTTTCGCCGTACATGCCTGATGCTGTGTAACGTTGCCGACGGACCGTGTGGAGTCTACGTTATGGCCGCCATACCTACGGTCGTGGTTTGTACATGCGTCCTTTGCATCTCCTGTTTGCTATGGCCCTGTGGTACACTTTGGGACATTTGCGCTTTGCATCATTTTACGTCGCCACGTGCATAGCCACTGAGGAGTTGTCAGTACTACTTTGTGGGTACTGCTGTACATACGCCTATGGTTCCTGTACTGTATGCCTACGCCTGTTATTACACTCCGCCTGTGACATGTCACCTTCATACACAGTTTACACTGGCACACACATTACACACACACAGCGGAACACACGACAACCTCACCTCACACATACACATATTGCCGCCATGGCTGTCAACCTTCTATTTCCGGAGTGGGGAACACACACAGTAGTAATGTGAAACACATGGGCATAATGTGGAACACATAGTAATGGCATAGTGACAACTTCAGCTAAGTAGGTCATAGGTTGATTATGATATGCTGATTTACTTACAGTGAAGAACCTTTACTAACTTACTATGAGTACATTCTATTTACCAGGGTGTCATTTATATACATTCCTAACAATGGATGTTTGAGAGACATTTTCAATGTGGAACTTGGAGGAACTGCGAGGAACATGAACTGTTTTACACCCCAAATGAGGTACGTTCCTCATAATGTCGTACACTTCACTGGTATGCTTTCCGCTTTCGCACCGACGGTTGACCACAATACCTACGTTGGCCGCATCGCCGGTGGCGGCGTGTATCTCCGCACTCATGTCCTATGGATATGACACGCACATATGTAGGGTTGCCACCTTTTCAAATGGCCAAAGTGGGACATTTTTAGTAGACACGTCAGAGTTTGCATGCCAACACATACCCACGGCCAGTACAAAGGACAGCGATTCACTTTTTTGACGGAATACAAAGCTGTAGCATTACAGTTGCTTATTCTGTTTATTATCATATTTAGATGTTTCTTCTACAAAATAACTGTTTTCTGCAACTAATAAAGTAATTATGGGAGATGGTTTTGTCCTACAATCTCAGGACATTTGCCATTTTGTCAATGTTTTTGCAGGACACAACTGCCCACAGGTGGACTGTCCCTCACAACGTGGGACAGGTGGTGACCCTACACATATCCCGTTACTGTACCGTGGACTGGTGACCATCCCGACACGCGGATATGTATTGATGCAGGTTAACATTTCCATGGCTGGCGTTACCTGCCCTGCCCACCCTCCAGGATGATCGGGTTGTCGGTCACTATGTTTAATATGTGGTGATTTCCGTGTCTTACTTATCTGTGAACTTGCATCCCTGGGTTCCATATTACCCTGTTGTACTTTCTATCTGTGTATGCGTACATATATTTCTACATGTGTACTGATATGTATTTCCGTATCTGTGTATGCACATGCGTACATGTGTGGTCGACTTGCGGCGATAGTGGCAGCATATGGCTACGCCGTGTGCTGTTGAACCGGCATGCGTTGAGGTGTTGGCGTTCCATGCTCTGCTGGCTATTGGGTGTGCAGTGTTTGGCCGGTGCCTTTGTTGGAGTCACACATACGTCCGCACATACGGTACACATTACGGGCGGACATGTTTGTGTGGCGTCCATTTTACTGTGTGTGCAGGTCAGGAGGTGTCAGTCCATGGGGCCTACACTGTCAAAGTATGTGCTATGCGTTCCCTCTTTGCCAGGGCGTAGGCATATTGGGTACGCCTCTGTCTACCTACTGGGGCTGGCTCAGTGTGTCCGTGGCGCCGCGCCCTGTGCCTGTGCTTGCCCTGGCAGTTGTGGCGGGCTTGGTGGCCCTCCGGCATTATGTCCCTGCAGCAGCTGTTTCCGCAGAATCATATTGTGTAGCATACAACATACTATGAATATGTGGGCACTTGTGCCTGGAGAGTACTGCAAGGCTCCAGTATCCAAGCACCGGAACCGTGATTTCAACATCCCGAACACACGCTCTATGATTATTCTTGTTTGTGCGTGTGCCTCATTATGGCGTTCTTGCATGTGTGTGTGTGCATTTCTGATGGGTGTCATCAACCACGGCTCCAGTGCGTAGCCAGCATCCCCCACAAGGTGACCTTGTGTGATGTCCCCCCTGGCGAATACCTGATACAGCTGTGAGGCATGCCAGATATGGGAGTCGTGGTAGCTTCCAGGGCTGCCAGCACACACATCCATGATAATGCCCTGCGCATTGCACCACGACCTGGCAATTGATGGAGGGGTATCCCTTGCGGTTTATGTAGCGTCTACCCTGCTCCCCAGGTGGTGACTTGATTTCTATGTGCGTACAGTCTATCGCACCCAGGACCTCCGGTATTGTGCCACACGGTGGAAGCGGCGCATATTGCTAGCCAACTCCTCCTGAGATGTGGGGAACTTTATGTGCTCATGGGCATGTGGTAACATGGCATCCAGGAACTGGTGTAGTACCCTGGATGCTGATGCCTGTGAGATGCCCATTATGTCCCCGGTGGGCCTTTGAAAGGTACCTGTAGCCAGTATTCGCAAGCTCACACATACCTTTGTGTCCACTGGGATGGGCTCCCCTCTGTTGTCTCTTGTTCTCAGGCGCGGCCGGCACAGCTCCACTATTTGCTGTAACGTGTCCCTGTCCACCCTGTAGCGCTCTACTATCTGCAGGTCTCGCAGCCCCTGGTAGGTCACCCTTGGTCTGAACACTCTCCTTCTCCTGTGAGGCCTACGGTAGTTGTCGGCACCACCCTCCGCAACTCCGTCTGTCTCTGCCACATACCTATGCATCACGCCACGGCGGCACCCAGCATATACATGTTAAAAGTTCCCGTCTGTTTACACCCTACCGTGCGGCGTTTGGCAAATCGCTGTGTGTTGTGCATTCACATTTATTACTGTTGTGCTGTATACCGGTGAGGTCATTGGGTGTGTCTGTGCGGCCCTATCCATGGATTATTTCCGTGGTTTTACGCTTGCAGCTGCAACGGTACTGCCTGTAGTGTTACATTACAGTTGCCTGCATTGCCTTCGCCTGGCATCTTACATTACTGCATCCTGCAGGCACATGGCATATGATGCATTTTATCTGCGGCCGCAGTTATGCTACCTCTGTACTTGGCTGTGCTATTTCGGTTCTTTGCTCTTTGCATTTCTACTACATCCCCTATTATCTTTGCTCTCATATGCCTCCCCTTTCCCGTTCTGCAGGAGTCTGCATGCAGACTTATCAGCTGCCGGCGTTTGCCCTTCCTGCATTGATTGGTGTTAATTGCTCGTTACGGATACATTTACACTGCTTCCGCATTTCCTCGTATTCTCCGCATTACCTTCCTATATCCCTGGTTGTTGCCGGTGAGGCCGTCACATGACTGGTTTCGGGAACGTAGTCATCCTCGTGCACATGCATTTGTAAGCGCATTCTGTACTGTCAGCGCATCTATTTCCTAACACGCCAGTCCTGATGCTGTGATGTGCATTGTACAGCCCAGATTTGCTGTCCTCCAATATCCTTCCTCCTACAGTGGCACACCCCTGTGTGGTTGACATGTATCTCGTGTAAGCCACTCCTCGGTGTCGTACCGCTACGCCGTTTGCTCCATCCTTACGCTGGCGCGTTTTGCGATTCACTATTATCTGCCTCATTTGCATGGAATTGACTACTAATACCTGGTTACGCGGACACCGCCTCCACTCCTTGACAACCATTGCGCTGGGGTTGCAGCTTTACATACATACTATGGTGTGTGGTGGCTGTGCAGCTGATTTGTGTTCTAATGCTCTTTTCGGACATTATCATATTATTTCATTGCTTTACAACTTCTGTGCACACATCCCGGGGTCTGCTGTTCTTTCTACACGTGCCATTTATGTCATTTTTACATTTTGTGCATATTTTCTTTGGACATTCTCGGTGCCTTTCCACATTGGCATATTGCACCTATATGATACCTGACTTTGACAGCCTTCCGTTACTCCTCCGGTATGTTTGGGTAAATGTAAACCGTTTTTGGTTTACATTGCCGTTCTTACGCTTACGCCTCGCCACTTCGTGGATCGCTATTTGCCCTCATTTGCATGGTGCAATACCGCACACAGTGTGTTTTGCATACCTACGCCGGGGGCGGGGACGGTCCGGCGCACGCCGGTAGTGCACGTGGAATTCATTCATACCTGAATCGCTAAGCAGCCATATTTGGCGTTATAACGCCGACGCTATGCTGGCGCCTGGCGCAAGGTTCATGAATCCCGGGGAGAGTGTTAGCGCTTTCATTTACTAAAAATATGTAAACTTCTTCAGACAATTCACAAACAAAAAAATCAACCCTTAAATACTTTAAAAAACATGACATCATTTCCTGAAACATCATTTCCTGAAACAACCTTACCTCAATTTAAAGTAAAAGAACATAAAATGTAAAGTGTAAACTACATAAATCTATTCATAGATACTATGTTAAATTATTTTCTCGTGAAATTCAGTATATTTTTATCTTAATAAAGCTTTAAGTTTTAAAGTGCTCCTGATAGAGATTACATCATTTAAACCTGGTGGGGCCAAAGCATTTAATTTCAACTGCCATAAAACTTCTTTTTCTTCAAGTTTTAGGCTAGTTGGTCCCCCTCTTTCATTCTCGGATACTTTTTCAATAGCCGTGAATAAAAATTCATGCTCAGGGAATGATAAAATGTGCCTATCTAGGGCATTGGTAGTGTTCCCTTTGTTAATTGCATAGTAGTGTTCATAAATTCTGTTTCTCAGTGGTCTATCAGTTTTCCCTATATAAAAAGCCTGGTATTTCGAGCACAAACTAAGATAGACCACCTCCCTAGGGTTACAATTAAACTTCCCATTGATGTAAAACTTTTTTCCTTTTACTGTAAATGAGTTGCTCACTTTTATATACTTGCACCAATGACAATTTTCACATTTGAACATCCCTTTATGTGGGCGGTGAACGTTGGAATTATTATTTTCCAAAAGTGCTTTCAAATTACATCCCTTACGAAAAACAACTTGAGGATGTTTATTAATGTGTTTACTAATTGATTGATCTTCTGATAAATAACACCAATTTTTGAAAATAATAGTTTTTAAAGATGGAGCATCCAAAGAAAACGTGGTAATAAAACTAGATGCAAATGAACCCTCTTTCTCAAAGCTCTTTACATTATTAAAGTCATGTAAAAGTGGGCAATCAAAAGAGGTGATCAAATCATCTGACAAGTCCACTCTAGATTCAGTAGTTGTTTCATTCTCTTTTAACTGTAAAATTGGTTTAAATAAATCACTTGCCCTTTTATTCTTCACCTCTTCAAAAAGTTCACCCACCAATCTAGGTGGGTACCCACGTTTCATGAACATATCTTTTACTAACATACATTCTTGAAAAAAGTCATCCTCCAAAGTCACCATTCTGGCAGCCCTAAAGAGTTGTCCTTTCACCACACTCCTTTTCTGGTGGTAAGGATGGCAACTGGAGAAGTGCAAAAATGCATTAGAATATGTGGATTTCCTAAAGATCTTGGAAGTAAAACTATTTTTCGTAATATTCTTTGTTAGTTCCACATCCAAGAATGAAATCCGTTCTGTTTGGAATTCCCATGTAAATTTCAAAAAATGGGTGTATTTTGTAATTTGTTCAACAAAGGTAGTGGCAGAGGCGATATCTCCTCTCCACAAAATAAATATATCATCCAAGTAATGGGTGTACCATGCGGTCCTCTCCTGAAAGATGGTGTCAACGAACAAATAATGGTTTTCCCAAAAAGCCATAACAGCATTAGCAAAAGTTGCTCCACAGGGGGACCCCATGGCTACACCCGTTTTCTGGAGGTAAAATTGTTTGTTGAACAAAAAGTAATTATTATTAAGGACTAGTTCCAATAAGTATATAATTAAATCAATACTTTGTCCTTCTACCTGTTTTTCTAAAAGGAAGTCTCTCACCCATTCACATCCAAGTTCTTGTGGAATAGATGTGTAAAGGTCGTAAACATAAATTGTAAAAAAATTAAGGGCCTCGTCAAAAGGGAAGTTATTAATCGTTTGCAAAAAATCCCATGAGTCTTTGCAAATCTGCACCTCATTTTTCAAGGCCTCCTTAAGTTTACAATCAACAAATTTGGCACACCCATATGTGATAGATTGTCTCCCATCAATGATGGGCCGAAAGGGTGGTTTTTGCAAATTTTTGTGTATTTTTGGTAACCCAAAAAGGGTCGGGGTAATTGGATAAATGATTTCCAAATAATTCATAAGGTCCAAATCAATACGGCCTTCAATGAACAAATCTTTGATGAATCCAGTGATCCTATGGTAAGCTCCATTCATCTCATTAAGAGACACTTGCGTGTAAGCTTCACTGTCAAGTAATGACTCCATGTTCAATACATAATCTTCCCTGTTCATGAAGACCAACCCACCCCCTTTATCTGGTTTCACAATACGAATGTTTGCAAATTTCAACCCCTGTAATGCATCTTTCTCAGTTTGGGTAAAGTTATTGTAAAAAATTTTACTAGGACAGTATGTACCCATAAGTGACCTAAAATAATTTTCACATATTTTTTCAAAAAGAGCAATAGTGGGGTGCAACACAGGGTTAAAGATGCTGGCGACTCTAAAATCTTTCGTGAGACTCGAATTACTACCTAAAAGAACATTTAAATTCAGTTTCCTTGTAAAAGTTTTCAAGTCAATCAATGTTCTTTCCAAATTACTCCTAAAAGTGGGAACAAAAGAAAGCCCTCTAGCTAAAATCTCTATGAGTGCAGAATCAGGAACAAAAGAGGAATAATTATAAATTTTGAAATCATTAGAACTATTACAAAGAATACATATTGCATACGAAAAGGGTGTTGCTTACCCCTCACCTCCCTCGAATTTTTTAAAGAAAGGTATGAACATTGACTATGACCAGACCTCCTCAGGGGATATATTCATTGGACTTGACAACAATAATATACCATTTGATGCAACTGCAATGAGCTCACCAGTTAGAAGGAGTGAGAGACTTGCGAGTAAAAATAGGAACAACGGTTCTGACTCTAACAGTGTTAAGTATCAAGAACAGAATCAGGGTTTTCAAACCCGCAGAAATGCGAACACTGGGGGGGCAACGGAATCAAGTCCAGCATCAAAGTCAGTGGAAGAGGAAGAAACAGAACAGGAAGAGGAGATAATCTCTCTAAGTGACTTTAATTTTTATTGTTTCTAAAGAAATTGAACAAAATAATTTATGTATTCTTTGTAATACTTTTTTCTATGTCACATTTTTAGTATGGATGCTATAAGACAGAATTCCAGCAAATGTAAGTCAAGTTTTACTCTTAATGTAACAGAACAACCAGATAAAATATGGAGTAAATTGCAATGTTGGTATACACAACACATTAGTAAGTATAAAATCTTCTTAGGGCAGGTTGACATGCAGGCATTATGTAAGTGGATTGTAACATCTGATTGGTATTTGCAACAAAAAAATGAAGTATATCATAGTAAATGTTTATTGTGTGATTCAAGAGAAACTGCATTTTGTGTATTATGCCATAAACAAGTATTGCATGATATTGCTAAAAAATTAGACTGTGAAGACAGATCTGTTCCTGATATAGAATTAACTAAGGCTAAACAGTTTTCATTATATCCAGATGTAAAGCAGTTATGTCCTGTCAGTACAATAATCTATGAATTACAACAGCAGTCAAATCTGTTATTGACAGAGTCCCCTGTAGATCTTGTAACTCCCTTTAAAAATTATGTACAAGCATGGAATGATGCCATGGCTACACATACAGATGAGGACAGAAACAAAGCTTATGATACATTGACAGAAGAATTTAATACATTTAAAAAAAAAAACAAAGTGAGTTTAAAAAGTTCAGAAATGACATCCAAGATCTCTGTCAAAAGTGCATAGGAACCCTGCAGTCAACAGAGGAATCTAATAACATGTACCATACCTCCCTTAAACAATTACAGGTAGAAATGACAGACCTTAAACAGTGTCTGAAAGAAAATGAAAAAGAATTAGATGAATTAACAGAGACTAACCTCCAAAATACTATTTTGATATCCCAGCTTAAGGAAGAGTCAAAAAATACAAAACCAGTCCAAATTATAGAACAAGGGCAGGGAACCACTACAGATTTATATACACAGTCTAGATTATTACAGAGTTTACCACAGTGGAATGATAAAAAATGAATATTTTATAACATGCTTGCATTTGAAGAATGGGTGGCATATACAGCAGGATCTGATATTTGGACAGATGCATTACTTAGATGTTTCTGGATTTTCATTCCCAAATGTTTTAAAACTTTCATTCAATTAAAATAAGATGATTATCATTTAAACACTAAAGTAGGACGTATGACAGCCATTTTAATGGCATTTACACAAGGGCAGCCTCTCACAGCCAAATTATTAGATCATTTTAAAATTACTATTGGATTAAGCACTTGGGCTTCAGACCAGTTGTTTTACATTAGGAAGGTTTGTGGCCTGCACTGTGGTGGCAGGACAGGTAGCTTACATCCTTCTAAGTTGGGAACTGCTGATTGAGGGCTCAGTGTCTGTTATTCTAAAAGTGTATTAATTCTGGTTTAAGCACTTGGGCTTCAGGCCAGTTATTTTACATTAAGAAGGTTCGTGGTCTGCACTCTTGTGGGAGGAGAGGCTGGACTCTGCCCTTCTGAGCTGGGAATTTCTGGTTAAAGGCTTACAGTGCCTGCATATTTGAACTGTTTCTTACTGAAATTGGTACACCTTGTTTGCTGTAGCATAGACTAGATCCAGGCCTGCTGAATCTAGCTTTATTTGTATGCTTGTTGTTTGTTTGCTTGTTATTTCCCTGAAATGCTAATTCCCCCTAAAACGCGACTTTTCATCGCTTCTGTGGATCCCTAGTGATATCTGCATTGCTTACTGTACTTATTTCCTTGTTTCACTTGAAAGAAAGTTACTGTTTGTCGTTTTTGCATTTAAGTTACCTGTAACACATTGCATTTAAGTTACCTGGCTCTTGCTCACTAAAGCAATTATATAAGTCAGCACTAAAACATTAAAAGCACTACACCCTCACAAACTCCCCTTGAGTACCTCGTTCCCCATTGGCCCTTTTTTTTCAATTATAAAGGAAGTCCCAATACTATTCTAGCATGTCCAAAGGTCAGTTGTCAATCTCCTCTCCGGTCCAGCTGGTGAATCTGGGAATCTTGAGGCAATGTTACAACTGCCTCATGTACACAGACAACCCTCTCCTCCTCCCAACAAATTCCAACACATGTGACAGATGCAACCATATAACCATACTGGAGGCTAAGCTCTCTCAACTCAGTACTGGCAAAACCAGTCAGGAGGAGAAGGAAACCACACTCACTACAATTCCAGTCTCACATAGACCTACCATGACAGCAAACCAAACACATAAACACACAAAAACATACTTGGAGGCTCTAAATAAAAATCTGCCTAAGCAGCAGAGACCTCCAAAGCAGACACACAAGCAACCGCTACCCCAAAACAAAACACATGCAACATATAGCTCACAAAGCCAGTGTGCCAAACAGTCACAGCCCTTAAGGCTAAACAACACACCTAATACACTTGTAATAGGTGACTCTATCATCAGGCACACTGATGTCCCGCTCACCAGGCTGAACAAGGAGAAGGTCATGGTGAGCTGCCTGTCGGGCGCTAGGATCCACCACATAACACAAGCACTCAGGTCACTCCAAGGCAAGTACAAATATGACTCAGTCATTGTCCATGCTGGTGTGAATGACCTGAGATGTACCTCCCTGGACTACATGAAAAGAGACATAGAGGAGCTCTCTGAGCATGTAGCCCAGGCCGGTATGACCCTGACCTTGAGTAGCATCTTACCCTCACCAAGAATGATGCCACAATATGAAGACAAGATGATCAATTTCAACAATTGGCTTAAGTATTGGTGTCATTCAAAGGGGATCCAATGCCTGTCAGCCTGGGATGACATGCTCGACAAGCCACAATGCTTCGCTAGGGATGGCTTGCACCTGTCACCCCTGGGCTTTCAGATATTGGCAAAGGCTCTTGCTACCCCATAGTGCCTTTTTTAGGCAAGGCTCAAAAGACAAACCCACCTCCATAAGTATCACAAGGGATAAGAAACTAAGAGTAATAGAGAAACACAAAAATCCAGGCAGAGTGGCAAACCCAACTAGTCCAAGTGCAGTGACCTGGTAGCCAAAAAATGAAAGTAGAGCGAAGATAATCCAAGTTAAGATCTTTATTCACATCAATTGGACAAAACGATATAACAAGCGCTTTCGCTCAGCTTAATGCTGAGCTTCCTCAAGTTAATTTTAAAGAAGCCAAATGGCCACATTAAATAGTCATTTCTAAATCACTAAATTGCTTAATTAGTTAAGCATTGCAATTCAATATAACAACTGAATGATACAATTAAAGGAGAATGCAATTAAAAAACATCTCCAAGCCAAGGGTGTCGCTGGAAAGTAGTATGTTAAAAACTTGAATTGAATAAAACAGTGCCACAACCAAAAACAGGGTTAAATAAAGGAATGTCACTGCAATAAAAATAGGATTACATTAAAGAACATTGAAAATGTTTAAGAATGTTACACTAAGAGAATTTGTTAGATAGTTTAAGAAAATATAAATATATTCTTGTATTATTAAAAAGTAATTACAATAATAAATATCTAAAAAACAGTTAAAAATGTATATATTTACAATGTGTGATGACACTGTCTAAAACGCAGAAACTAAGAGTAATGCTACTCAACGCCAGAAGTCTAAACCTCAAGATGCACGCACTCAAAACTCTCCTTAGCATGGAGAACATTGATATCTGTGCAGTAACAGAAATCTGGTTCAAGGCTCCCGAGAACACCCCAGCACTACCAGGTTATACCTCATACCATGCTTTTCGGCCCCAAAACTTGGACCGAATCACAAAAGGAGGGGGAGTATCAATATTCGTCAAAGATACCCACACCTCCAGGTTGGTGGCACAGCACGAAGCATCAGAGACTATCCATGTGCAACTAACAGTGGGTAAAACTTCCTTCCAGTTTATAGCCTGCTACAGACCACCCTCCCAAACCCAGGAACTCCACTCGGCCTTCCTGAGAACACTGGAAAATATGAAGGTCTCTCCAAACACCATTATATTGGGCGACTTCAACTACCCAAACATAGACTGGGAGCATTACTCTAGCTCCAACACCCTAGCCCAAAGGTTCCTAGAATTTATAAACTCAAATGCTATGGAACAACTTGTTACCACTCCCACAAGAGGGGAAAACATACTGGACCTGATCATCACCAACATGGGGACTCTATGCTCCAGACCAGAAGTGTATCCCTCACTGGTAAGATCAGACCATAAACTAATCTCACTGGATATTCATATCCTGACTCCACCCCCTGCCCTGAAAACCACAGTGAAAAACTTCTCTAAAGCAAATTTCACACTCGTCAAAACCAAGGTGGAATCCTTCAAAGCCCCCGGGCCTGTGGAAAATACGGCCCAGACCGCAGAATCCTTTATAAACGCATTCTATGAACACCTTCAGGAATGCATGGATCATGCAATCCCAAATAAAACCAAGACTCAATTCTCCAAAGGCAGACGTCCTGTCTGGTGGACCCCAGCCATAAACAAACTATACAATAGAAGGAGGAAGCTACTACATGATAGAGCAAAATCCCAAAAAGGGAAGGCATCTCTGATCAGTATTAGCAAAAAACTACGAGCACTCATAAAATCGTCTAAGGCCAGCTTCGAGAGAAAAATTGCACAGGACACTAAGGATAATCACAAGGCTTTCTTTAGTTATGTTAGGAACCTGGGTGGGAATTCCCAGATATGCTCAGAATGAGTCCAAAATGACAAAAATACACCGAACCCACAGACATTGCCAACATCCTAGCTGACAGGTTCAGCGCAAACTCCCCCCCCCCCCACCAAAAGGGCAAATATCTATCCCAGCAGAGTGCTGCCCCCCTGACATCCCAGATGCTCAGGTAAGAGCTGCCCTCTCCAAAGCAAAAAACAGCATCAATGGGACCAGATGGTGTCCCGGGCTGCGTCCTACATGAACTCCAAGAAGAGCTAAACCCAAACATAAAACTACTGTTCTATCTCAGCCTTACTACAGGATATGTACCCAAAGAGTGGCATACAGCAACAGTGGTCCCTCTCCACAAAGGTGGTGCCTCAACGGATCCTGGAAACTATCGCCCCATAAGCCTGACTAGCTTGGTCTGCAAAGCTATGGAAAGGATCATCATGGACCTCATAAATAAAGATATTGGGGACCTACAGACACTGGATCCTACCCAGTTCGGCTTTGTTAAGGGCAGATCCTGCCTCTTAAACCTGGTTGATTTCTTTGAAACAGTCACCAAGGCCATTGACGAGGGGAAGGTGGTCCACACAGCCTACCTGGACCTCGCAAAAGCCTTCGATACAATACCCCACTCGGGCATTATAGATAAGCTTACCAGCTTAAATATAAACCCCTATGTCACTAGATGGGTTGCAAACTGGCTCAAGGACAGAACCCACATTGTTAGAATTGCTGGAGCCATGTCAGACTCCAAACCAGTTACAAGTGGCATCCCACAAGGCTCAGTCCTGGGACCTCTCTTGTTCGGTATATATTTCTCGGAGGTACAGGCCAACATGGAAGGACTGTGGCTGACCAAGTTCGCAGATGACTACAAACTGGGCGCCATAATCGACTCTCCAGCCGACACAAGCATCCTCCAAAAGGGCCTCATAGAAACAGACAACTGGTGCCAGAGCCATGGCCTCAAGCTAAATGCCAAAAAGTGTATAGTCATCCCCTTTGGCAAAAACAAAGTGCCCACAAATTACCACATAGGTGGTAATCCATTAAGTACAGGAGAAGTAATTAGGGACCTGGGGACCCATGTTGATAGCAATCTCTCATTTGACAACCACGTGGCCAAAGTGGTTAGAAAAACATTTTATATAGCCCACCTAATCATGAAGGGATTCACATCTAGATCAGGGGAGGTCATCGTGCCTCTTTACTCATCCCTCATCAGGCCCATAATTGAGTACAATGCCCCTTTTCGGATGTACCTTACCAGACACCTGCAGCAACTGGAAAGACCCCAAAAGTACCTCACCAAGAGGATCAAAGGGCTCAAACAGATGCCATATGCTGCCCGGTTAAAGAAACTCCAGCTCTACTTAGTGGCGTACCGCCTGCTCAGAGGCGATCTGTGCGTGACGTATAAAGCCATGTCCAACCCAGAATTAATGGACATGCTGCACCTCAGAAAATCCAAATCCCATCGAGCTACGCACTCGAGAGACTTGAACCTCAGCACTGAAATAAATAGGACATGCTGGAGGGACAGATTCATAACCCAGAGGCTCCCTTCACTCTGGAATAAAATCCCAGTCCAGGTTAGGCAGAGTCCCTCACTGACTCTCTTCAAGAGGAATCTTGATGAGTGGATGGGAGATCATAGGTTTACCCCAGGTATCACTTCTGTGTCACTGTTAGACAAAGGCACAGTATACTAACCTCGAAAAAGGGCATAGCAAAATTAATTTAAAATGGGTGGCGAAAGCCAAACACACTCTGGCTAGGCTTATAAATGCCCTAGGGCAGATAGCCTAGTATGAACCTATGAACCTATGAACTATCACAGATAAATTAATGGAACAAAGTGAACATTTTAGGCTTGCCTTTCAAATCATATATAAAAAAACAGACAGAGACATGGGAAAAAGAGAAATACAAAAACAGCTAATACATTGTTTCTTAGAACAAGTCAAAGGGGATCCAGGGGATACTAAATGTATCTATGAAGAAAATTCTGATACCCTCACTTATTTAGTACAAAAACTAATGAGGAGACGGACTATGGCCAATGATGGGACATTATACCCACACCATATCTTCACATTTGAAGATAATAGTAAGCCATTTGAAATAATTGGTGAGGTAAAAAACAGGGGAAGGCAAAGGTGGTGTGACCAGCCACCAGCAGGAAGAGCTGTGTCAGCACCACCAGCTCCTGCCTCTAAGCTGTAGTACCAGGATCAAGCACAGGTAATGAGAAAAAGACACCAACATGCTTCTTTTGTAAAAAAATAGGACACGTTAAGCACAATTGTGATCATTACAAAGCCTGGCATAAAAAGAAGGAAGAACAGGGGGTGTTTCCAAAAAGAGAGCAAAAAAATTTACAAGAAAAGTTAGAAAAGCAAGATTATGTACAAAAACCTTACAATATTGGCAAAGACCGTTATAAGACCCATCAATATACAGAAAAAGGGGAAGTATGCCCTGTAGAGTTTCAAGTACAACTGCTAGGCAGGAGGCAGGGGTACAAATTGTACCATGTTAACATGATGAAACATTACCATGATAGGGATGCCCTGGTGCTGAGTATTTGCAGTGGATGGCAGGAGGAGTCTGAGGGAGATCTGGTGACTGATCTCCTCAGTGAGGCTCGGACTGACACCTCAGTGAAAGGGTAGCAATATCCTAGCGACTCTCCCTGACCCAGGTTTGAGAAATCTGAGCAGTGTTACATATGTTTGGGGGCATGTTCCCTGGGAAACCTGGGTGCACCCACCTGGTGCAGCACCATGTGGATACAAGACCACAAAGGCCTATCCATCAGGCCTCTTACAGGGTGGTTGAGTGAGTCAGACAGACTCTGAGGTAGGAGATACAGAAAATGTTGGAACTGGGAGTAATCCAGAAGTCCAGCAGTCCTTAGGCCTCCCTAGTGGTGCTGGTACCAAAGAAATATGGCAGCACCAGGTTCAGTGTGTACTACAGGAAAGTAAGTAGTCACACAGAGTCATATGCTTACCTCATGCCTAGGACATATGAAGTCTTAGAGAGAGGTCAGCCTTTGTGACTCCTTTCAGATTATATGAGTTTACAAAGATGGCCTTTTAGAAGAAAAATGCCCCAGTGACTTTCCAGAAGCTGGTAGATAGTATCCTACCAGGAGAAGGAGATTATGGCCTTGTTTAACTGGATGATATTGCCATTTACAGGCATTCCTGGCATGAGCACCTACAGCATGTCAGGGAGGTCCTGGGTAGATAGCAAAGAGCAGGGTTGACCATTAAGCTGAGTAAGTGTCAGATGGGTATGGCAGATGTCTCTTACCTGGGACATAGACTGGGGAATGATAAGATCAGGCCAGAATCTGCCAAAGTAGAAGCCATTCAGGTGTGGCCTGCCCCTGTTATCAAAAAGCAGGTGAGGGCATTCTTGGGACAGCAGGGTAGTATAGAAAGTTCATTTCCAGTTATAGTACAATAGCTGCTCCCTTCACAGACCTGATGAGGAAAAACAGGCCAGACAAGTTAGTGTGGACCCTAGCCTGCACGCAGGCATTTCAAAAGCTTAAAGGGGCTTTTGGAGGGCTTCCTGTGTTAGCCAGTCCAGATTACAGCAAATAATTTGTTGTGCAGGTGGATGCTTCGAACCATGGGGTGGGGGCTCTACTCAGTCAGGTTTCCTCAGATGGAGACGAGCAGTGGCTGGTCCTTTGCAGAATATTTTAACCTTTGAGACTACTTATATCTGCTTGGTGACTTTGTGGTTACTTCTGAAAGCCTTACTGCATTGGTCAAACTACCATTGGTATTAATAGTAATTTCAATCAATATAATTGGTACACTTCTAAGAGCCTTAAAGTATCTGGCTTGGGAGTGTCTGAGCAGAAGGAGGCATAGCTAGTAAATCTGTGCCAGCCATTCCTAGGTGTGTGTGTGTGTGTGTGTGTGTGTGTGTGTGTGTGTGTGTGTGTGTGTGTGTGTGCGTGTGTGTGTGTGTGTGTGTGTGTGTGTGTGTGTTTGTGTCCAAATCAAAATCAAATCTCAAGGAGTGTATGTGTCAGCTACTTGGAGCAGAGACACAAAGCACTGGTTTCACACAGAGAGTGGCAGAAGAC
The DNA here is from genome assembly GCF_019279795.1 of Protopterus annectens. NCBI lineage: Eukaryota > Metazoa > Chordata > Ceratodontiformes > Protopteridae > Protopterus > Protopterus annectens. The sequence continues at coordinate 984,010,362 of NC_056739.1, read as the reverse complement.
TTGGCTTGGACACTTGGCTGAGGACTTAACTCTGCAGCTGTGCCAGTGGGGAGCCTTACTGGGGACCTGGGGAAAGACAGAGAGAGAAACCCAGACCCTATGTTGAGAGTGTTCCCTGTGTGCTCTTAAGGGAAATTGTGCTTGATTCAGTGAGCTGCATCTGAAAATACTGGTGTATCCATTTTTGTTCAAAGTGAACGTCCCTCTCCAGTGTCAGTGATGAGGATTCAGGCTCTTTGATTACTATCCCAGACAGGAGATGTCATAGGGACTAAGAAAGGCCATCCCACATCTAAACAGACTATATGCTCTGCTATCTTTTGTTATTCCCACCATGTTATAGCTATTTCAGGCAAAGTGGCCTTATCCTCTTCGATGGTACACTGGAAAGGGGTGTACTCCAGAAGTATTCTACAGCAACAACTTGGTCTTCTGTTCATACTTTAGCAAAGCACTACAAACTGTATTCCTTCTCTAGGTCAAGGACAGGCTTTGATATGATCATTCTCCATGGGCTCCTGGACCCTTCTACACCCTCGTCCCAGGTAGGGTAAGCTTTGTAGGCTTAGTCCAGGGCTCATCAGAAGGACCAAGAGAGGTGCACCTTGGAGATATGGAGCTAGCATCAAGTGAGGAAAGCATACATTATCCAGTCTCATCTGCTGAACAGTCAATCATAAGGACTGGAGTCCAGCTAAGGAAATTTTAAAATGATAGTTCTAGTAATATGAGTAAAAAGTTGGCCTTTGATGATATAATTTAGAGTACTGTTGATGTTGACATCAGGCAGAAACTCTTTTATAGCTGCACATTAATATTTATTGTGTCTTAATGAGCTTTAAGTTTTTTTTTTTTTTTTGGTATCAAGAAATTTAGTTGAATGGAAACTTTCCAGTGCTTTAAGAGACTGGTTGCTCCCTGCAGCTGAGCTTTTGGATAAAAGTGAATAAAAGTACATATTCAAGTTTAAGGTGTGCTTTATCAATTTTTGTGAAAGTGTTAAGTTATTCGTGTAGAAGATTTTTTTTCACTCTTTGTCTTTTGATCATCGGCGTCTCCTGGCTAATAAGGCCATTCATTCTTCATCACTAAGGTGAGGATCGACCAGGGGGCAGTCATTCACTGAGGTGGTTTAAGGATTTTAGGCTTTAAGCCCTACTATTCTCCATGCACACTTGTTTAGTAATGTCGAAGGTGGTACTTGCAATGGGCTGTCTATACTGGTTGTCCCTCACTTCTCCAAGGAATATTGCCAACAAGCAGCCCCATCACTCTCCAAGCATGGGAAGTGGTTACCCCCAGTCTCCACTAGAGAAATCACATCTTCAGTATGTGCTCCCCAAGTGCTTGCAGCCCTCCCCATCCCATGAAAGTGGTGAGTAGAAGATGCCCCTTTCATTCTGCTATTTCCCTTTCTTGCTCCTCCAGTCCTGGGGATGCTACTTGAACCACATTCACCTGAGTCATAGTCAGGGGCTCCATCCATTGTGCTACAGAGACAGGTGAGTTATTTGTGTTGAAGATGCTGTCTTCTTATTTCTGTTTTGGATATATCAGAAAGACCGAAAGAGGTGCACCTTGGAGGTATGGAGCTAGCATCAAGTGAGGAAAGCAATCATAGATTAATTATTTGGCTTTGCAAAATGGAATTAGATCATACTCTGGAAACTGCGGGGCATTAAATAAATGTTTTAGGTTTATTGATTTAATGTGTTAATTAACTTGAGATGTCAGAAGATGATTTTGTAAAAGAACAGTATGACTCAACATTACCCCTGCAGCAAAGAGTGTTGTCTGTAAGCAGTAAGTCACTAGAACTGCATTGTCAACTTGTTTATGCTTAGCAGACATTGGTTACGCTAGTTACACTGGAAGACAGAAATACATCTCAGTGATATTTTGGATGGTAGAGGAAGGCTTTACTGTTTAGAATTTTTTAAAATAAGATGGCAGTGGGTGTGGATTGTTTTTTCAAAGAGGTTATCGAGTACTGAGGAGGTGTACAGATTGCTATCATCTGTGGCAGACAGGGTCTGTGGTCAGATGAGAGCAACCTTAGCCCAGTTTGAATGCTGTTATGAAACAGAACAAGTTCTGTCTTAGTTATAGCAGCCTGGAAAGTGGGTGCTGGTAGAACGGATATCAATACTGATTGATCATGATCTCTCAGAGGCTACCATGCAGCAAAGCCTCTGTTTTCCAGACTTCATTAAAGAATGTGGACGGTGTAAATTAAGTTACAAGCTGTTATTCTAAGTGGTGTTAGAAGTGTTAAAGCTCTTTACATTAGGTGAATCTGTGCTGAATAGCTTGTAAGACTGCAACCTAATTTGGATTATGTGAGTGAGGAAGCAGTGGCTTCAGATCCCAAAAAAGATAATGACTGCTGTGAAATTTTTGAATTGGGAGAAGACTGGAAATTAGAATCTGAACAAATGGATGGTGAGGTGGTCATTTGCTGCTTTCTGGCTGGTACATGATGGGAAGAAAGTATTTGCATGCCCACTTGAGGAGAGTTTGGACAATGATGCTACTGTTGTGATGATGGTTCATTAAAAACTAATAACAAAAATGTTACAATAATGAAGGAACTGGACAGTAAAGTTATCCTTGACCTGTACATCACGTGGGAATTTTGGTTATATTAGGTTGTGCAGATGAAGTGCAATAGATGAGTGGTAGCATTTTTGCTGTAATATGGTCAGAAGTCAAATTATTGGACATTCTACTGAACTTCCATATTACAAGACATAGTTCTGTATGTTTCTGAGCCACAACAGTGACACAGAGGGATAAAACCCCGACTATGATGCTAGGTGACTCACGCTTGATTAGCATCTTAGGAGCTTGGCAGCACAGACTGACAATATAGTTATTTCCATATTGGAGGAAAGCAATTGGTCCTGGATGGTCTAAACTGCTATTCCCTAAAACAATCTCTGAATGAGGTCAGGGATGATGTGGCAATAGTCATCCAGTTCAGTGGTGGTAACCTTTGACCATACGTGGGAAACATGACTTGAACTGCTAGGTCCCCCCAATTACATAAATACCTCCATCATCACCCAAAAGAAGTGATAATGGCCCACTCATACAAAATGGTCTCAATGGTGGAATGCCAGTGACAGCAACAAATACCCTGATGTTTGCTTAGATGATGGTCCCTCCAGACAGCTCTCATCTTAGAGATCTGAGGGAAGATGTCTCCATCCCTATGAGGTGAATGGGCTTCAGTCCAACAAGAGGTGGCTTAATAGTTACCCAAGCAATGTGGGAAATAGTTATCCTTGATTCTGCTGCAAATTGCAATGGTCAAAAATCTGTACAGTATTATGCAGAGCTGTAGCTACAACGTGTATATATAATAGCTGTTTGGTACAGTAGCTGTAACACTGTACTGCATGTCACTGTTACCTACTCCTTGCTTAGACGTAGCAAGCAAAGCAATCAACTCAAGCAACTTGCTTATGCTGTAGCAGACAGCTATTATGCCTGCTATAGGTACTGCAAAATACTGCTACCTGTCATATACACTGCTGACCATCATTTACGTTGCCATGATTGTATGATCATGGATGCTTAACTGTTTATCAAGAATCCTTCAATGTGAGGAGTGCAATTAGTGCTTTTTAAAAAGCACTAGTTGCACTCCCTAACAAATGGTACTTGGGCAACCAGCCACTTTACCCTGTCTTTGCTATGAGTTTGGTATCATAATCAACGTCAAATTCTTTGAAGTTTTGCATTCTAAAAACTTTAAACAGTAAATTGCATTATTTATCATTATTTACATGAAAATGGTGGAAAGGTCAGTTTGTAAACTAACATAAATATATACATAGTGGTAACATTTTTGTGAATTCTTGTAGAACACAATGCACAGTAACTGCATTTCTGGGGGGGGGGGGGTTGTGTTTAATATTTTGGGTTTGTTAGACTTCTAGTTACTGGACCAATAAGTTTTGGCTCTTAATTTGAAATGCATCATAAAGAATCAACCCGGCATTACACTGAAAAGCCTGGACAGCAATGATCCTTTTCTATCTTCTTTTGCCTGTGCAGTTTTTTGGATTTATGGGTCTGTTTGAATGTGTGGCTACTTGGCAATGGGTAACTGGATGTTTCTAGGTAGTCACATGATTAAGAGCCACAACAGGGACAATACTGAATGATTTAAATGTTATGGACTTCTAATGAGTATTTTTTTGTTACTGTGTACCACTACTGAATATTTAAAATGTCAGTATATCTGCAGGTGGGCAAGATCAAATTCATAGAGTGTTGTTGTTTGTCTTTTCGGCTTTTCTCGGTTAGGGGTCGCCACAGCGGAACTCCGGTCCGCTAATGATTGGCAGTTGATTTTCTATGGTGCCGAGTTGCCAGCCCGACGCCCAACCTTCAGCGAAGGCACACCCATTCATGCATGTCTTTCGGAGGCCACTTGACCACCGGGAGGACATGCAGACTCCACACAGAAGGCACTCCAGCCAAGAATTGAACAAGAGAACCTCTTGCTGTGAGGTAACAATGCTACCGCTGTACCACCGTGGTTGAGAGTGTCAAGTACCCAAATCACAAGAGGCCTCGGATCACAACACCAATGATTGTTTTCCAGAGGAAATGACTGCTAGTGCAATTTACCCATATGTGCTAGTCCACTAATGTCTGTGATAGCAAGGCACTAGGACAAGATGGCACATAACAGAACCAGTCAGGACAGAAAAAAATTTAGGTATAAATGTTATAGGTCTGTACTTTAACCAGAAGGCATTCCTGCCTAATATATTTTTTGTGGTCCAACAAAGAAAAGCTAAAGCCTGTGAAAAGTAAAATAGATGGATTTACTAGAGTACATCATCAAAAGCTAAATAAATAAATAACACTTCTACTCTTGAGAACCAGAAGAGCAAATTATTAATAGTCTGGGGATCACTTAATGTTTAAGATATTCACTGATAATATAAACTAAGAGATTAACACATGATTTGTCAACTACCTGCAGTACCATACTGATAACTGATGGAGTTATATAGCCAGGTGAATACAAATTTAATGCATTGCCAGTATCAGAGAAAAATAGCTGCAAGTTCTGCTTCACGCATGCTCAGAAAGATCCCAAAGACTGGGATGTCTCTATCAGCAAGCTGCTAAATACCATGAAGCATCAACACTGCACAGAAATTATAGAGCTACTGCATTCATAACCAAACATACAAAAATAACCAAACACAGATACTCATTCTACTCTTTTTCTTTCTTTTTTTTTTGTTTTACCAAGTAATTTTCCTCAGGGGTTTTATTTTGTTGCTACACTGCTTTTCAGTTCTTAGTCATGAATTTATGATGGATTACTGCTGACCATTTCACCAAGCTTGCCACTTCTAGTCCCATCCTTTCAACCCCTTTATGCATCAGCCCTGTTGAATGTCATCATATCACCTGCAAACAGATATAAATTTATATAAAGTATGATCTCATTAAAAAAGATCTGATTCAGTAATCAACCCTGTGTGACCTTAACAGCAAAACTGATATTTTGAATTGGTCCCAATATACTATTGGCCATTATGTTTGAATATCCAGCTGCATCTCCTGTGTGTAGTCTCTTTCTTGAAGATCACATTGAGCTGCTTTCTTGCCAGCAATTTTTCATATACTATGAAAATGCATGCACGATTTCTGAACTGCATTCTGAGTTAGATCATGTTCAGAACTTTAGTTATCAAAATGCTACAAGTAGTTAGCGACTATTATAAGAAATTAAATAAAATAGAGGTTGAACAAAAAGAAGAAGAAATATATACATTTTTGAAAATGGCATTATGAATAGAATAAATACAATAAAAATATATTTAATGGAAGAAATTGCACTATATGAAATCAAGGAACAAGTGAAGACAGTAAAAAAATCAACAAAGTACCGGGTTTGCATGGTATTATTTCAGAAATATATAAATTGTTCACAATAATATTATTAATTTACTTAAAAAATTATAAAAAAATTTTCAAAAAGTTAGAGTTACCTCCTCTGGAAATACTGTGTAATGATCCCTATTCTGAAAGGGGACAAAGAAGCTGGATAATGTTATTCCTACAGACCAATTTGTCTTTTAAACACAGATTATAAACTTTTTATGTCAACAATTACAAATAGACTGAAAGAAGCTATAAATTGTTTGATACATAAAGATCAAATGGAGTTTATATCAAATAGATGCAAGATAATATTAAAATAATCATAACAATTATAGATTATATAAAATCTAATGATTACAAACTGGAAATTATTAAAATAGATATAGAAAAGGGATTTGATACCATAGACTGGATATTTCTATTTAAAATCATTAAAATGTTATGGTTTTTCCAGAGAATTTCCACAGAATTTTACATTATTAATATATATATGAAGTGTGATGTGTTTGGACAACTATTACTTTGGTTGACAGTCAAAAGTGCAATGTTTTTTGTGCGAATGCTTGGCTTATTTAATGTACATTTTATCCAAGGCTGCTTGTATGAAAAATGTTAAGTGGGATATATATATTAGGTGTGTGTCTGCCTGTGTATTTGTGTGAATACATGTGGGTTAAGGTTAGAGTAATGGTTAGGTAAGAGGAAAGATTATGTCTTTGCTTGCAATTGTGAATGTTTCATGTTAGTGAATAGATTATGTGTGTGTGTGTGGGGGGGGTGAGTGTTTGAGCTGTCTTGGGACAGTCTGGAACAGTCAACAGAGGTAGTATTATGGGAAGGGCTTTTTTAAAGTTGAGATTCACAATGGAGCTAGGGGTAGGGACAGGCTTATGGTTAGAGTTAGCAAGTAATACTAAGGTGGAGCATCTTAACTTTAAAAAAGTCCTTCCCATAACACTACCACTTTTCAAACAAAGTTGAGCTGAATGTGTTTGGTTTGTGGGTAGTGCATCAGAAAATGAGGAGGAAATTTGATCTAATGCTGAAATAAAAAAAAAACACCAATCACAACCAAAGTGTGACATAGCTCACAACACCAGTGTGTCACCCAACAACAGCCCCTAAGGCAAGACAACGTACCCAACACTTTAGTCATAGGTGACTCTATAGTAAGGCACACTGATGTCCCACTCACCAGGCTGAATAAGGAGAAAATTACAGTCAGCTGCCTGTCGGGTGCTAGGATCCACCACATAATGCATGTACTCAAGTCACTCTACAACAAGTAAAAATATAACTCTGTCATTGTCCATGTTGGAATGACTGACTTGAGACGTACCTCCCTGGACTACATGAAAAGAGACATGGAAGAGCTCTCGGATCATGTGGCCAAGGCAGGTATGACCCTAGCCCTGAGTAGCATCCTGTCTTCGCCCAGAATTATACCACAGTTTAAGGACAAAATGATTGACTTCAACAATTGGCTAAGCTTCTGGTGTCATTCAAAGGGGATCCAGTATCTGTCTGCCTGGGACGACATGATCGACAGACCATGATGCTTTACCAGAGATGGTCTGCACCTGTTGCCCCTGGGATTCAGGTTACTGGCTAAGGCTCTTGCCACTCCTATAGTGCCTTTTTTAGACAAAGTTCAAAGGACAAATCCACCACCCTAACAGGTACAAGCATGCAAAATCTGAAGGTAATGCTACTCAATGCTAGAAGTCTAAACCTCAAAATGCACTCTCTCGAGGCACTCCTAAAAATGGATAACATCAATATCTGTGCAGTAACTGAGACCTGGTTCAAGGATCCAGAAAGCACCCATGCAATACCAGGCTACAACTATTACCGCACTTTTCGGCCATCAAACCAGGACCAAAACACTAAAGGTGGAGGAGTGTCCATATTCACCAGGGATATTCACAGCACCAGGCTAGTTGCCCGACACAATGCGTCTGAAATTCTCCAGGTGCAACTAACACTAGGTAAGACTGCAATCCAAATTGTAGCATGCTACAGATCCCCCACCATGCCCCAAGATTCTCACTACACCTTTCTAAACATACTGGAAAATATTAAGATGAAACCAAACACCCTAATACTGGGTGATTTAAACTACCCTGCCATTAACTGGGAAAACTACTCGTGTACCAACACCTTTGCCCAACGGTTCTTGGAATTCAAAAATTCCAACGCCCTGGATCAACTAATCCTTAGTCCCAACAGGGGCTCCAATATCCTAAACCTGGTCATTACCAACATGAGAAATCAATGCTCCTCACCTATGGTCACCCCCTCATTGGTCAGACCTGACCATAAGCTAATCACCCTTGACATCCACATCCCACCCCCAACCCCCAGTAAGGAAGCCTCCGTAAAAAAATTCTCCAAAGCCAACTTCATGCTACTCAAGTCAGAAGTGATAAACTTCATGACACCCATGCAGACGGGAACTGAAAGTTTGACTGCTGAATCCTACACTAAGGCACTGTACAAGCACATCCACTCATGCATGAATCGTGCCATCACAAAATAGAACCAAGACGCTCTCCTCCAAAAAAAGGAAGCCAATCTGGTGGTCCCTTGCTATAAACAAACTTTACAATGAAAGGAAGAAACTGTTGCAGAAAAGAGGAAAATCCCAGGATGCAAAAAACTCCCTTACCAGCCTCGATAAGAAGCTGAGATCCCTCATAAAGTCCTCCAAAGCTAGTTACAAAAATAAAATTGCCAAAGATTCCAAAGACAACCACAAGGCATTCTATAGCTATGTCAAGAATCTAAATGATCTGCTCTGAGCTACAACAGAATGGCATTAAATATACTGATCCCAAGAATATTGCCAATATCCTGGCAGATTGATTTAGTGCAAACTTCACCCCCCTTTCGCCCCCTAAAGGGCCCATCTCAATACCAAAAGATTGCCAAATTCCAGTAATAACGGCCACACAGGTAAAAAATGCACTCTCCAAAGCTAAGAATACAGCACCCATGGGACTAGATGACATCCCAGGCTGTGTATTACATGAACTACAAAATGAACTGGCACCTCACCTAAGTGTCATGTTTAATCATAGCCTCACCTTAGGCTTTGTGCCCACTGAGTGGCACACAGCTACAGTTATCCCACTCCAAAAGGGGGGATCCACCTTGGATCCTGGGAACTACAACCCCATCAGTCTGATGAGCCTGATCTGCAAGGCCATGGAATGTATTATCATGGAACTTATAAACAAAGACATTGGCAACCTTCAAACACTGGACCCCATGCAGTTTGGGTTCGTGAAGGGACGATCTTGTCTCCTAAACATGATTGACTTCTTTGAATCAGTCTCCAGAGCCATGGACAAGGGTAAGGTGGTCCACACAGCCTATCTGGACCTCGCCAAGGCCTTTGACACCATCCCCCATTCTGGAATCATAGATAAACTTACTAAGTGGGCATTAATCCCTACATCACTCGATGGGTTGCCAACTGGCTTACTGACAGAACTCACACTGTAAAAGTAGCAGACTCCAAATCCAGGTCCAGACAAGTGACAAGTGGAGTACCTCAGGGTTCAGTCCTGGGACCGCTCTTGTTTGGCATCTACTTCTCTGAAGTACAGGCCAACACTAAGGGACGCTAGCTAACAAAGTTCACAGATGACTGCAAACTGGGAGACATTATTGAATCCCCAAATGATGTGGATATTCTACAAAAGGGCCTTACAGAAACAGATGTTTGGTACCAGAGCCATGGGCTCAAGCTCAATACCAAGAAATGTATAGTTATCCCATTTTGGAAAAAAATGTACCCATGAATAACCACATGGGTGGCAGTACACTAAACACCGAAAGTGTGATAAGAGACTTAGAGACACAGGTGGACAGTGGTCTCACCTTCGATAACCACATCACCACAACAGTCAGGAAATCATTCTACATGGCACACCTCATCACTAAGGGCTTTTCATCCAGAAAAAAGGAGGTCATTATCCCACTGTACTCATCCCTCATTAGACCCATTATAGAATACAACACCCCATTTGATATGTACCTCTCAAGACATCTGCAACAACTGGAAAGGCTGCAGAAATACCTCACTAAAAGAATCGCAGGCCTAAAGCAGATGCCCTTTGCTGACTGCCTAAAAAATCTCCACCTATACTCTGTCGCATATCGTCTACTCAGAGGCAATCTCTTTTTAACATACAAGGCCATGTCAAACCCAGAGCTGTTGGACATGCTCCACTTAAAGAAATCCCAATCTCTCAGAGACACACGCACCAGGGATCTAAGCCTTGTCATCACAATGAACAAAACATGCTGGAGGGATAGGTTCCTGACCCAGAGACTCCCCAGACTCTGGAATAGACTGCCCATACATGTCAAGCAGAGCGCTTCTTTGGCCCACTTCAAAAAGAACCTTGATGATTGGATGGGAGATAGGAAACTTACCCCGGGGATCACGTCAGTTGCCCTGCTAGACAGGGGTCCAGGGAAGTAAATACTGTGGGAACAAATACCAGTGAATTGTTATGGCTAGGCTTGTATAGGCCCTAGGGCCGATAGCCTAGCACCAACCTGTGAACCTATGAACCTATGTTTCCTTTTTGTATGCAATGAGTGTCTGTGTTGTTTGTACAATATAATAAATGTTCAACTTCCCGTGCTGCATGTTTTGTATGTCAGCCAAGTGACATGTCCACCATCACAATATAATCATATATATGTATGTATGGATGCAAGACAGCTGATCAAATAACTAGGTATGCCGACATCCTGAATATCAACAATATTACATCAAAACACCAAACATCAACACATTCTGCACATGCTGCACAGATTACTGCAGAACTGAGTAAACCAAATGCAACTGTTCTTGTGGGGGATCAGTCCACCCGTAACACCTTGCTAATTATATATACTAATGCCGAGATTGCACAGTCTCTGGGGAAAAGAAATATTCCCCTACCTGGGGAATGTCGATCTCATACACCCGTTGACTATCTGTCTGCGCTGACCAAATGGTGTCAATTAAACAGATGTCGAAGTAGCTTGAACAACTGCCCTAAAAATATATATAATATATATATATATATATATATATATATATATATATATATATATATATATATATATGTATATCAGGATCCTAAAGCAGATTTTTTTTATAAGGTTTTAAAATTAATAAAGGGAAAAAACAAGGCTGTCCACTTTCCCCGTCAATTTTTACATTAAGCACCAAACGGTTTGCTGTATCTGTTAGAAAAAAAGATGTAAAAGCTCAATGGGACTTATCAGTATAAAATTCACCTCTTCACAGATGACATTTTACTGACTGTTGGAGATATAAGTAGGTCATTTCTTGAAATAAATAATTCAGTTAAGATATTCAAGAGAGTTTCAAAAATGAGATTTAATAATCATAAAACAGAAATATTAACTATAAATCAAAACTTAGAAAACACACAATTAAGTAAAAGGCTACACCTAAATAGAGTATTAAATATTTAGGGATATTCATTTCATGATGCTATAGATTTGATTAAATAAAATTGTAATATCGTAATATATAAATTCAAAATATTAAGTGGAATAAATTATTTTTCCTCTTTCAGAGATAGATTCATGATAATAAAAATGATATTGCAAAATTGTACACATTATTCAGTCAGCTGCTCTCATTCTTGGAAAAGAAATACTGAATATAATTAATAAGATACATTTAAATGTCATTTTGTACTACAAAATCTTCCTAATACAAAAAGCTATGTACTGGGTTCAATTTTACATTAATCCTATATTAGTAAGGTAATTATTATGAAGTTGAATGGAAATATTTTCATATTAAAATTTGTGATGTCACAGTTGAGACCACGCCCCTCTTTGTTAGACATTGTAAATAATAGAATGTTGTGGGTTATTCAGAATGATTGTACTGGTTCCCTGAATAGATTAACAAATTCTAAATATGCAAATGCAATAACTAAAGGCATTTAGGGATTATATATTTAAAAATGATACTATTACACAAAGATTTTTTTTACTTTATTCTCTGTAGTAACTGGTTTCATTGAAAGTAATTTTCAAAATCAGATGTTAAATTTAAAAGAGAAGGATCTTGTATATAAGTTAAATTGACTGAATGGGGTTAATACACAATCAAGAGATATTTTATTCATCAAATTTGATTTTGAATATGTTAAATGTATTTTAATTTTTGACATAAGAAGGAACATGAAAAAATAAAGAAAATTATGACAAATAATGAGAAAATATCTCATTGAAAAATATGGGATTTTTTTTTTCTATTTTTATAAATAATTGTTAATATATAAAGTCCACTCTATCCAAATTATAGAGAGTAATATTAGACCTAGATGTTGAAATTAACAGTAGATATTGTAATTTCATTAAAATATATGATTTAAATGAGATTAATAAAGATAGTTCTAAATAATTCTAAAATCTATAGATTTGACAACAACTAATACTTTTGGAATTGCTTTACATGGAAATTCTTACACAGAACTTTTATTACATCTTATAAAATCAAAAAGTGTAAACTCTAATGAAGTTTCTCATTGGAAATATAAAAACATTAACAGCTGTTATGTACCACATTTTTAAATGTGAAAAATAATCAATACTGGGGCAATATTTAGTCATTCTTTAGAGCATAGAGCACTGTGGTCTGATAGATATATATTGTAGATCAGTGTGTGTGTTTTTCTTCTTCTTTCGGCTGCTCCCGTTAGGGGTCGCCACAGCGGATCAACTGTTTCCATTTCTTCCTGTCCTCTGCATCTTGCTCTGTTACACCAACCACCTGCATGTCCTCTCTCACCACATCCATAAACCTTATCTTAGGCCTTCATCTTTTCCTGTTACCTGGCAGCTTCATCCTTAGCATTTTTTCCCCAATATACTCTGCATCCCTCCTCAGCACATGTCGAAACTAACGTAATCTTGCCTCTCTGGCTTTGTCTCCAAACTTTCCAACCTGGGCTGACCCTCTAATATACTTATTCCTAATCCTGTCCATCGTTGTCACTCCCAGTGCAAATCTTAACACCTTCAGCTCTGCCACATCCAGCTCTCACTCCTGCCTTTTTGTCAATGCCACTGTTTCCAACCCATATAATATAGCTGGTCTCACTACCCTCTTGTAGTCCTTCCCTTTCACTCTTACTGGTACTCATCTGTCACAAATCACTCCTGACACTCTTCTCCGACCACTCCATCCTGCCTGTACTCTCTTTTTCACCTCTCTTCCACACTCACCATTACTCTGAACTATTGAGCCCAAGTACTTAAACTCATCCACCTTCACCACCTCTACTCCTTGCATCCTCACCATTCCTCTATCCTCCCTCTCATTCACACACACATATTCTGTCTTAGTCCTACTGACCTTCATTCCTCTTCTCTCTAGAGCATATCTCCACCTCTTCAGGGTCTCCGCCACCTGTTCCCCACTCTCACTACAGATCACAATGTCATCTGCAAACATCATAGTCCACGGGGACTCCTGTCTGATCTCGTCTGTCAACCTGTCCATCACCATTGCAAATAAGAAAGGGCTCAGAGCTGATCCTTGATGTAATCCCACCTCCACCTTAAACGCATCCATAACTCCCACTGCAGACCTCACCACTGTCACACTACACTTGTACATATCCTGTACCACTCTTACATACTTCTCTGACACTCCCAACTTCCTCATACAATACCACAACTCCTCTCTAGGCACCTTGTCATATGCTTTCTCTAAGTCCACAAACACACAATGCAACTTCTTCTGACCTTCTCTGTACTTCTCCATCAACACTCTCAGAGCAAACATTGCATCTGTAGTGCTCTTTCCTGGGATGAAACCATACTGCTGATCACTAATCATCACCTCCCTTCTTAACCTAGCTTGTTGTGTACATTTATTTATTTTTATTTATTTATTTATTTACATTTGTTTACTGGGAAATTCCGACTGGATGCAGGTCCATTTTCAGTGAATGCCCGGGGACAAAAGCTCTACATCATGTACATGACAAATAGAGATACAAAGTTGCAGCAATAGTAAACAACATTACAGGTTGTTGGCTTTAATACAATAACAAGATATTGATTAAAAACAATATATACAGCAAATGTTGCAAGTTAAGATAGTTTCTTGTCATTTATAATATTAGTAATAAAGTTGTCAGACAAGATTTTAAAGTATGTAAAGACAACTAGCTAATTCTGACTGTGGTTAGTAGTGGCGGTAGTATGGTTGGGTTAAGAGTCTAGGTGGGGGGGGCATAGGGGGGGGTGCTAATCTGGATTAGAACAAGGACAAAGCAAGTGCAAATTTAAGTGTAATTTGAGTGCAGTCATGAAAAGGCTGCTGGAAGGTAGAGTAGTTATAGAGGGTGGAAGATTGTTCTAAAGTTTAGATTTGGTACATGAAAATATGGCTTCTCCTGCTGAGTTTTTGGGTTTGATAACAGTGAGTTGATTTTTTTTTGCTGCTTGATCTTAGGGGCCTAGTGTAGTGATAGTGTTGGAGAAGGGTTTTAAGTGAAGGGATGTTAAGGGGGTGGTTAATAAGTTTATGAGCGAGGGTGAGTTGATTAAAGTGAAGGAGTTGTGGGAGTTCTAGCCAGTTTAGTTCTTTAAGGGAGATGCAATGATGGCTGCAGTAGGAGGTTCCAGTGGCAAATTTAGCAATTTTGTTGTAACAAGCATCCAGCTTGTGTAGGTTTGTCTAAGGTTGGTAAGTATGGGGGATGCATAAAGTTGGGTGGAGATTAGCTATGGAGATTTTAGCTGAATTGGTTAGGAATTGGCAGCTTCGATATAAGGCACCAAGTTTCTTGTGAACTTTTTTTATTGTGAGAGATATGTGGGTATCAAATCTAAGTTTGTTGTCCATTTCCACACCGAGTAATTTTGTGTGTTCTGCTGGAGAGATGATGGTATTGTCTTTGGCAAGAATGTTGAAGTGGGGGGTGTTTTGGGTGGCTTTGGAAGGGTGGAACAGGAGAAGTTTTGTCTTACTTGGGTTGAGTAGGAGCTGAGCATTGGATAGCCAGCCTTCTACAGAAGAGAATGATTCCTGTGTGATTTGTTGTAGTTCTGGTAGAGTGGGGGCAGAACAGATGAGAGTAGAGTCATCTGCGTACTGTATAAGAGATGCTTGTGTGGTGGCAGTATGTAGGTTGTTAGTGAAAAGTGAGAATAGCAGAGGGCCAAGGATAGACCCTTGGGGAATTCTGAGAGTAACTGGGAGGCGAGGTGATAGGTTATCATCCCAAATTACTGAATGCTGGTGCCTGTGTAGATAGCTGTGGAACCAGTTGCAGGCTGATTGTGAGAAGGAGAGGTTGGGGAGAGTAGAGAGTAGTAGCTCATGAGATACCATGTCAAAGGCCTTTGAGAGATCTAGAAATACGGCAGTAGAGAAGAGGCCATTGTTTTTGTGATGAAGTATAGTGTTGGTGAAGGAGAGCAGACTGGAGGTAGTGCTGTGATATGGCCTGAAACTATGTTGGGTTTTGGAGAGCAGATTATTAGCTAGGAGGTAGTTGGAGACCTGGTTGTTGATACATTTTTCAAGTATCTTGGAGAGAGGGGAGATGATAGCAATGGGGCGGTAATTGGAGAGGTCGGTGGAGGGGGTGCCTTTGTGGAGGGGAATGATGTGGGATATTTTCCATATTGAGGGAACATAGCCTTCTGTTATGGAATGTTTGATTAGAATTAAAATTGGGTAGACTAGTGTATCAGCTGCAGTTTTTAAGTATTCAGAGGGGAGGTTGTCAGCTGCAAGTTTTGTGGGTTTAAGTTTTGACAATAGTCTTTTTAAGTTGGAGGTAGGTACTGAGGTGAAGAAGAAAAGAGGAGTGGGGGGTTTAAGGTTAGGAGTTGAGGGGGGCTGTTGTAGGGAAGTGTTGTTTGTTTAGAGATGTTATAGTTTCAGTGAAGTGTTTGTTGAAGGATTCAGCAATACTGCTGGAGGAGGGGGGAATGGATGGCTTGGGGGTATCAACCTTCCCAGGATGAAGGATAGTGTTAATAGTGGACCAGAATTGCTTAGGTTTGTAACTGGTAGAATTTAGGGTGGATTTATAGTAGAGGGATTTGTCTAATTCTATATGCTTTTTGGCTTTATTGCGCAGTTCAAGGAATGATTGCCTATCTGAGTTATTTTTTGTTAGTTGCCAGTGCTGCCAGGCCTTATCTCTGGATTTCATTAGGGTTCTGGTGGTCTTTTGTAATCATGGAGCATGCCTGGATCTGACTTTGGCATTTCTTACAGGAGCATGGGTGTTTAGGATAGAGAAGAAGGTACTGTTGAAGAAGTGGACAGCCTCATCTAGGTTGAGGTATTTTAGTGATGACCAGTTAATTTTTTGCAGGGAGGAGATGAAGGAGTTGGGGTTGAAGTTGGACTTGTTCCGTATTTGCCTGTGGATAATGGGCATGAGACAGTTTGTGTGGTGCCAAATTAGGAAAGTGGGGGAGTGGTCACTAAGACTGTCAAGTAAGCAGCCTGCTAGGCAAAAGTGAGGGGCTTTGTTGACTAGGATCCAGTCAAGTAAGGTATGATTGTTAGGGTTTTTGTTGATTTGGGTAGGGGATTGGATGAGTTGAGTGAACCCATGGAGATTAAGGTGAATGGTTCGGAGATTGTTATTACAGGATAGCCAGCTGATGTTAAAGTCACCAAGAATTATGGTTTCCTGGGGTAGAAATAGAGTAGCCCAGCTCAGGAGATTTTCCAGGGGTGTAATATTTTGCCCTGGTGGGAAATAGCATCCTATGATATTTATTATTTTGTTTGGGTTTAGTTTGAGATTGGCATAAAGGATTTCTTCATTGTTGTGGTGAGGGGCAGATGAGTTCAGGAGTTGAATATTGGGGTGGTGTTTAAATATCAATGCTACACCACCTCCTTTTTTGGACAATCTGTCTATGCGAAGCATGTTGTATTCAGGTGGAAGTATTTCCTCAATTTTGATGTGACGTTTGAGCCAGGTTTCAGTTAGGAAGAGAATATCTGGGGAATATATGCTTATGCTGGCATGTAGTTCTTGGATTTTATTGCATATGCTTCTGATGTTTAGGGACATTATAAGTAGGTCTGCTGTTTTCTTGTTGGCCAGAAGTTGAGTTGTGGGGGTGTTGTTTGGACTAGGGTTTGTGGTTAGGTTGGATTTGGGAGGACCAGGGTTTGGATGGATGTCTCCAGCGAGGGCTAGTTTATAGAGGGTGTTTAGGATATGTTTTATATACATAGTAAATTGCTTATGGTATCTTAGGGATATTTTATTTTTGAATGTGTTAGGTGTTTGGTAATGGAGTGTGTGCATTGGGAGGATGTTTTTGGTGGCGGGGGTTGTGTAGTTATAGTGTAAATGTGTGAGGGAGGGTGTTGAGAGAGTACAGTAGAAGTTGTTGGGGCATGTGACTGTGGAGCCTTGGTAGAATGTAATGTGAGCTAGAACTACGCAGGTTAGGATTGTTATTATATTAGGTAGTAGCATGATTGTGTTGGATGTAGGGGGAGGGGGTGACTAGTGATGTAGCCTAATTGGTGGTAATTAGGGGTGGGTTTAAGGCTAAGAATAAATGCAGAGGTACTGGGGAGAGTGGGAATAGGGGGCAGGGAAGTGAGCGAAGTGAGCATAGCGAACGTAGTGGGCTAGAACCCCCCCAGGCTAAAGATTGCAGGGTAAGTGTCTAAATAGCCAAATTGTTAGGAGTTATTAGAATCTAGTAGGGAAAAACAATCTATAGACCTGATTTCAGCTGTGCCCTTTCTGGGTAGATACCTAGTTTGAAGCAGACAAAAAGTGGCAGTTTAAGTACCTTTTTGCCTCTATTTTACAAGTGGGCAATTCCAGTGCATCTACTGGGTTAATTTTTTCGCCTAGAGCTTTAACTTGGTTTACTGATAACTAAAAAGAAAAAGGTTAACTGGGCAATGTATTTGCAGCTGATGTGGGTGGGGGAGCAGCTGCTGTCCCTAGCCATGGGTAGAGCCAGTTATTTCTGCTTTAGACCAGGTACTTTCTACAGTAGCAGGCTAAGAGGGAAACATAGTTATATGCCTACAGTAACTTATTTTCTTTTTAAAGCCCTTGAGTCCTTGTGGCTGGTTTCTTCACTGCAGATGCGGCCAATGGCCAAGGATTCAGCAAGTGGGGGACTGAGAGAGAACCTGTTCACAGGGACCGTGGTCAAGTAACTTATTTTCTTTTTAAAGCCCTTGAGTCCTTGTGGATAGTTTCTTCACTGCAGATGCGGCCAATGGCCAAGGATTCACAAGTGGGGGACTGAGAGAGAACCCGTTCGCAGGGACCGTGGTCAAGTAACTTATTTTCTTTTTAAGAAGCTTCCGTGGTCAAGCAACTTATTCTTTTTTTTAAGAAGCTTCCTAGAGGCTTGCACAAGTGTACAAATACTAAGCACATGTGAGCCTGACTGCCCTTTTGTTGTAAGCTTTTGAGATTTAAGCATGTATGTCTGTATAGTCTGTCAGTTAATCTGTTTGCTTATAATTTGTAAAGCTGCTGTCCCTCTTGATGTTTTTCTGTGTAATAAAGCATATAAACAAACTATCCCGCCTGTTCGGCATCTATAATGGAGAGAGATGAGCAACATGGTGTCAAAAGTGGCACAGCTAAAAACAGATGTAGGGCCATAAGAGAAGCCAGATTCTTCAGATCAAGACCAACAGGCACTCAGTTAACACTGGAGGAATATATAGAAGTGAATTATCATGTATTGCTCTTATAACTCACAAAAACAGGTCAGAAACAAATTTCAGGTATTAAAACTTGCTCAAGCTATTTCTTATTTGCAAAATGTGAAATGAGACATACTGAATGCTCTAAATGAATTTCTAAGTAGCAGAAATGTCTGATATTACAATATATTAACAGAAATATTCAAAATAGCTATGGAAAATGTTTGAAATAAAGTCCGAATTGTATAAAACGAATAAAATAAGGGAAACAGATGCATGTTTTTGCTAAGCACTTCTTTTTCACATTAATCAAAGTTATTTGAGTTTTCTGAAGTGTATGAAGTGTTTGCATGATTGTGCAGTATTACAGTACAGTTAATTCGCAGAATACAACTTATATACAGAGCATATTTCACAACATAAAGCATTTCAAAGAGTTTATTGTGCATTTGAATGTTATTACAAGTGCTGGCTGTGTGCATGATCTTACATAATTACAAAGGCCATCATTTTCAGTGTATTTGGGAGTATTTTGCTGGCATGGCATATGGATTTTGAAAGCCACTTGTGTTTGATAATAATATTGCTTAATTTAGCTGGTTCAGAAGACATAGACAGGGAAAGTTCATTTGTGTATGCACCTGCTGTCTTTGCAGGAGAGGGGGAAAAGCCATCATATAGTTGTACTGGCTGAGTCAAGGGAGGATCCCGAGTGCTTAAACTGTAAATTTAGAGAAATGTGTAACCCCAAATTAATGTTAAAATGGAAAGGTACTTACTTTACACAAGTTATCAAAAGCCTGGTAAAACTTTTGCAGCATATATATAACTGATTTAAGAAACAAAGTTAAAACATGCAGATTTGGTGATTTAAGGGATGAGTTGATAAGACAGACTTGTGTGTGGTATTAAAGATAATGCTGTGAGAAATATTTTGCTTTGTGACAGTGATTTAACTTTGAATAAGGCCATTGAGATTTGTCATATATATGAGCTCAGAGAAAAGCACCCAAATATGCTTAAAATGAGAGATGCTTGCTTCCAGTAACTTCTAAAGCCCATGTTGACAGTATGCAGTGCATGGTTAAGAGAAACTGGCCCAAGCACATGGCTGCAACTGTAAACCCTGCAACACTCACAAGGAAGCCCTGTAGTAGTTTTCCAGTAAGTTCTAAGGTGTGCTCTAGAAACGCACAGTCTCAGTGAAGCATAAGAGTGAGTCAGAAAACTCAAAGTATGTGCCCCTACCCAGTTTCATAGCCAACTGTCGTAACTATGGAGAAGTCATGAGTCTAAAAGGGAAAAGTGTTTAGCTTTTGGTCAGCAATGTCACAAATGCAATAAATGGAATAATTTCAAAAGGTTTTGTAAATCAAAGGGCACACATTCTTTTATTAAAAGGGAACACTCAATAAAACAAGTTGATCAATTAAAAAGCTGCAAACCTACTCTTTATGTTAATGGTGCAGTAGATTTAAGGGCAAAAAATTACGTATTTTGTACTGTTTGATAAATGAGTCTTCCATAGAGATCAAAGTTGACAAAGGTTAAAAGTGCAATGATATGTCTGCAGAAACTTTTGCTAGAGTATGTGCTGGTGAGAAGCTTGATTTGGTAAAGTGTGCAAAGCTTGTTGCTTATAGTGGTGAAGAGATTCAAACCGAAGGTTCAGTAGTACTTTCATGTTGCTCTGTGGGGAAAACCTACGACTTATTATTTTATGTGATCAAATGGCACATCCAGTCATTATTTGGGTGCAGAGACAGTTTGAAAATGGGACTGCTTTCATTTAATAAGGAAGTCCATCATGTTAGTTTGAAAGACCACTACTCTAATTTCGCCCATTATATTTTCTCTACCTATGCTGATCTTTTCAAAGGCAAACTAGGGAAGCTTTCAGTTGTGTACTCTATGAAGTAGACCCAAATGTCAGCCCAGTTGTCAGACCAGTCCAGAGAATTCCAGTAGCTATGCAGTACAGAGTCAAAGCCAAGCTAGATAAAATGGTGCAGCAAGATATAATTTGTCTAGTTGATAAACCAACTGAATGGGTATCTTCCATGGTGGTAGCTCATAAGAAAACCTCAGATGATATCAGAATATGTATTGATCCATGAGATTTGAACAAAGCACTAAAACGTCCTCATCCAATACGTACAGTCAAAGAAGTCACAGCTCAGATGCCAAATGCCACTGTTTCTTCTGTCTTAGATGCAAAGAGCTCATTTTGGCAAATTTAGCTTGACAAGAAATCCTTGTTACTCACTGCATTCAGTACTCCTTTTGGCAGGTACAGATTTTTGAGAATGCCATTTGGGATAAATTCTGCCAGTGAAGTCTTTCAGCATGCAATGGTGCAATTTTTTTTCTAGGTACCCCTGTGCTATTATAGTAGATGATATTCTAGTAGGAGGTAATGGTGAAGCTGAGCATGACAGAAACCTCGAGAAAGTTCTGGAAGGAGCTCATCAAGTGAATCTTAAGCTTAATCCTAAGAAGTACAAATAGTTACTTATGTTGGTCATTTGTTTACCAGGGCAGGCTTATGACCAGACCCTTATAAGCAAACAGCTATTTTTGAGATACCAGCTCCAGACAATGTTCAAGCCCTTCAGCGTTTTCTTAGCATGCTTAACTATCTAGGCAAGTTCATTCCAGATTTAAGCCAACTAGCAGCACCACTTAGAGAGCTGACACATAAAGATGTATCCTGATCATGGTTGGAGCAACACCAAAGAGCATTTGATGTTCTGAAACAGAGAATCGTAGTCCACCAACTCTCAAATACTATGATGTCCATGAACCAGTTAATCTTTCCTGTGATGCTTCAAAATTTGGTCTTGGTGCAGTCATTCTTCAAGAGGGTCAGCCTGTAGCCTATGCATCCAGATTTCTAACCCAAACTGAAATGCAGTATGCACAGACAGCAAAAGAGCTTTTGGCAATTGTGTTTGCATGTTTGAAGCTCCATGATTATATTTATAGTAGACCTATCCAGATAAGAACAGACTACCAACCACTAATCACTATTTCGAGAAAGCCTATGCATTTAGCTCCAGCCAGATTGCAACATATGATGTTGAGATTGCAGAAGTACAATTTCAATCTTGTCTATAAAAAAGGGAAACTTCTTTATCTTGCTGATACATTATCCAGATCACCCAGAAATACCACTGAACAGCATGAGACTGAGAAACTTGATTTTGAAGTCATGGAAGTGGAGACATTTTTCTTCCACATGTCTAGATGAGTTTAGAAATCATACAGCCTCAGATTCTGTTTTACAGAAGCTCAACCACTTTATGAATTTAGGATAGCCGTCAAAGCAATCTAGTTTACCTCAAGAAGTACAACCTTATTTTCCTTACAGAGATGAAATTATGTCTGATAATGATATTGTCATGAAAGGTCCAAAAGTCATTTTTCCTAAGTCTTTGCAACAAGTGCATATTACTTTCTTTCACCGTGGCCACCCAGAAACGAGTTCTACAAAAAGGAGGTCAGAAGGACTATTGTTTTGGCCTTCTATGTCACAAGACATTAAGAGAGTACTTTCATCTTGTTCTGTATGGAATGTTACAAAGCCACATCAACAGAAGGAACCACTTCAGCTAAACCAAATTCCTGAACTACTTTGGTTGACAGTAGCCACTGATATTTTCAAGTGGAATGGTCAACATTACTTTGTGTTAGTAGACTCTTATTCTAATTGGTTTGAGATTGACCTACTTCCTAACCTAGCATCCAGTACAGTCATTACTAAGATGAAGCATCATTTTGCAGTTCATGGTAGTCTGCACAAAGTTATTTCTGACAATGGTACACAGTTTACTAGCCAGTAATTCAAAAGATTTGCTGAAGAGTGTGACTTTACTCATGTCACAGGTAGTCCTGAGGGGTCTATAATAGATAATTGAATGTTTGAAAGTTCGACTACCATATGGTCAACACCATATGATCAAACTTTCAAACCAGAACTACATTACCAATCAGCAGTAGTTTATTGGTTCCAAGTGCTAAGAATAATAGATTTGTGAAAGCCTATCTGTTAAAGAAATGCCTACCCCAGTAGACGTATTATGACAACAAGTCCTGCAAACTGCTCAATTTATTACATGAAGGAGAGACAGTGAGAATGCAAACATGCAAATGTTATAATCGGATTGGAGTCATGAAGAGTATTTGGCAAGATCCGAGATTGTACATTGTGGAATCGCAAGGAGCAAAGTTTAGGCGGAATTGGAAACATTTGATTCCAAGCCTGTACCACAGCACCTAGCCTGTGAGAAAGACTCTTTATCTCATTGTGAGTTATCCAGAGTTACAATTCCTGAAGACATTCCAGTGAATATCCCTGTTCCTAAGATGAATCCTAACGGTCCTGCTACGAGTTGTTCACTGAAAACTGTCCCTGTTGCTAAACCCAATTTTGAATACTATGTTAATAGATCAGGCCGTATTTCCAGACCATGTTACAGATAAAAGGCAACTTGGACATGAGTATTGTGTTTGTTTCTGATGTCTATATTATTGCATGTCTTATTCCAATGTAATTTCATTAAGGGCAAGCTATTTAAGAGGGAGGATGTAGATCAGTGTGTGTGTACAGCTTTAAGAAGCTTCCTAGGGGCTTGCACAAGTGTATAAATACTGAGCATGTGTAAGCCTGACTGCCATTTTGTGGTAAGCTTTTGAGATGTAAGCATGTATGTCTGTATAGTCTGTCAGTTAATCTGTTCGTTTATATTTTGCAAAGCTGCTGTCCATCCTGATGTGTTTCTGTGTCATAAAGCATATAAACAAACTATCCCGCCTACTCGTCATCTATAATTGAGAGAGACGAGCAACATATATTAACTGATTCTGTGTTACTGGCAAATGCTCCAGTGCTTACTGGCATCAATCTTCAAATTATCCTTTGGTCTGGGCTCTACTAGCAATAGCAAGGAAAGTAATTAATATGAATTGGAAGAGAGGTTCACCTCCACTACATATTTCTTTGCTATAAAAATAAATAAATTGGAAAGGGTACCCCTCCAAACATAGCCCCCAACAATGTCACCTAGTTGGCCTATACATAGGGTCAACCCTGCTTCTGAAACAACAAACTGAACTGTACAGTGTCGGAATGAATCAGCAAATGTGAAGATACAGGAGCTCAGGATTGTATTATATGACTGAACTCTGTGTTGCTTGCATACATTCGTGCCACTGAAGCTCATTGCCTGACTGCATTGATATGGCAAATGGAAACTTTACAGACAGTAGCTTTGCCATTGACATATAAGTATAGAGAGGGCTCCTGTCAGAAAAGCTATTGCTTTATTTACTTCTTTGAGATTGCTTATGGGTTGTTCATTATAGGATAGTAAAGCTAATAAAATACTATAACTATGTTAGCTAATAGATAATATATATATATAATAATTTTTTTCAATCACTTTTGTTGATGTCTCATCCCTTCTTCTCCAACTGTGTATTCTTTGCCTCAGAACTGTGGTACTGAACCCTGAACACCTGATCACCAGAGCAGTGATGTTATCTACCCAAAACATCAAATGAGTACACGACTTAACATCAAATAAATACTCCCAGGTGCTATTTTTCTACACCGATTAAAATAATATGGAACAAATAATATGAAATTCAATTGCAGGGAGTAATATTTTGACATCATAATGCCAAAGGTGGGATCTTTTTGCTTCCCACAATGGTTATTCCTTCATTTATTCAAACAGACCATGATACCTTATCTTTAACTTAAAAGTTAAATCAAACTTGTTTATAAATAAATAATCCATCCTTGATTTTGCCACAGGAAACTCTGATGCAATAAATGACATACTTAAGAAAATATACCTTCTCAGTGACACAGACAAATCTGGTCAAGATACTAGCAATGAATTTTAATATATTATTAATGTCTGCATTCATAAATACATACTGGTAAGACATATGTCTGTAGGTATATTCAATACAGACTTAATAAGAGTAGCCAACACACTTAAATTTCAAATATTACTTGGTCATAAAAACAAATCTAGATTAGATAAAGTACAGAATCATCTTGCTTATCTTAACAAATATTGCAGTTCTAACTATGAACTCAGCTTGATTTCAAAGGCGGAAAGCAATAATTTACTTTCCTTTAATGACATAACAAATAATGAAAAATAAAATTGTGAATATAACATTCACAATAAATAATGAAGTTATATTCAGTTATAATACAGTCCAAACATAATCATCAGTAATTTTTTAAACTTTACCACTTCATATTGCTATAGCAGAATTTTTTTATAATCATATAGGTAGTAACTGTTGCCACAAATAAAATTTAAAACTCAAATTTCATGAGAACAGAATCAGAAGCCTACCATTAGTCAACAGTTAATCAACATTCAGAATTTCAGTGGAAGGTTGCTGGTGTCCCATACGGCACTTAGTCTTGGAGAAGACAGATATATATATATATATATATATATATATATATATATATATATATATATACACACACACACACACACACACACACACACACACACACACACACACACACACACACACACACCAATCTTAATGAGAGATAGAAGTCCTATTTCTTCACTACAGACAGTCAGCCAACGTGACATTTTACAGACATCCCAGGAAATGGATCCACTATTACTACAAAATCAATCCTTTGAACACAGTGCAGATCAATCTGTTCTTCGTACCCTACTTCCTGAGTCTACAGCACAAATACCATTTACAGGAGAGATTTTGCATTTTGTAAATGGAGAAGAGACTCATAATCCTTTTTTACAAGGAAACAGGAGAGAGAAAACAATGAGTCAAAGAGAAGAACCAAACCGGATTCAGTCCAATAACTATCACTGCAATTCGTTGATCTTCGAACTGGAACGCAAGTTGTTTTTATTCAAAAACATTGAGTATTAGAACTTTTTTCTACACTCCTACGTACATCATAATATTGTTCCTCATGGCCTCAGATTTTATAAATTTCTCAATGGTACTACCAGAGATTCCAAAATTTATAAAGATTTGATTAATTGGTACAATGATTGTGAAGTGGCATCTCTCAAAATGTTAATAGGACACAACCAAGAAAGGATGAACTTTATTAAAAAAGAAATTGAAGACTTACACAACACTATCCTTAAACACCCTGACTTTGGATTATTCAGACACCTTTTTGACAGTATATCTCCTAAAGTTATAAGACATATAGCCACCTTGGTCCACAGAAAAAGTCAGAAGTTAGATTGTGATTTAGAACAGTATCAAAGCCAGAGTACATACAGACTAGCCAGCGAAAAACATAACAAAAGATTTTAATCACAAAAATGAGAAGCTGACAAGACAAGTAGGACAAATTGTGGCACCAGCATCTCCCCCATTCACTTTCCTTAACAGAAATGTCCTAACATTACGTGTACACCTCAATAGAATGGTACTAATACTTTTCATACTCCACTCCTTGCTAAATTTTCACAAAATAACGTATTAAGGCCTAGTTCTACAGAAACACAGGTTCCTTTTTTATTGCAAGAACAAGCGGTCCATATGAGCACACCGACTACATCCACAACAGGCACGAGAGATCGCTTATGGGTTGTTCATTATAGGATAGTAAAGCTAATAAAATACTATAACTATGTTAGCTCATAGATAATATATATATAATAATTTTTTTCAATCACTTTTGTTGATGTCTCATCCCTTCTTCTCCAACTGTGCATTCCTGTGTGAGACAGAGTGAGACAGAGATAGGGAGAGGAAGAGGCAGAGGACAATGGAGATCTTCATTCACAGGGAGAACAATAGTGACAAGGAACCCGACGAAGGGACAATTTTAAATGAAAGAAAGCATATGCTTTCTAATGCAGTTTTCAACCTCGCCAACAGACATTTTTCTGAGGCACATTTAAAGTTGCTAAATAGAGGATTCACCTTCATTCCATCACAAAGGGCTAAGATTACTGACACACTACTTGATTTAAGGTTGTTTGTATGGAAACTAAATTTTAAATTGTTATATGGTGACAAGGATGATGAGGATATATCCACACTTCGCACACTTGAAACAAATAGATTCATTCTTAAGAAAAGAAGTGTCTTTAATACAATTTTGAACAACACCGTATCCACTTTCCAGAGTGTCTGTGAGCATGAAGTTAAACGTCTTTTACAGCAACCTAATGTATTTAAATGGTATAACCTTTCCAAGAGAGAACAACTTGCCCTTACAGAGCTTAGCCAAGCCAGAACTTTACGTATTATGAAAGCTGAGAAAGGCACCAGACTAGTTTTAATGGAAACAGAGGACTATATCAACATTATAGAAAACATGCTAGTTGATAATCATTTTTACAAAACTGTGTCCCTAAAATAAGTTAACAAGCATTTTGCAGTAATTGACAGGATGCTAAAAACACTTGAGAAAAATAACCAATTATCACTACAAGATTCTGTATATCTGTAAGTAAATAACCCGTGCATTGGCAAGTTATTTGGCATTCCAAAAATCCACAAAGACCCAGTGAATCCACCATTCATATTAATTATTTCAAATAAACATACCAAGACATAGAACATTTCAGAATGCCTAGACAGTGTTTATAACCCCTTGGTACAGGCCACCAAAGTTTACATTAAGGATTCTTGGGACTTTCTTAATGAGCTACAGCATTCACAACTAGATTTTTCTAAATGTATTCTTGTGACTCTTGACACTGTAGCCCTATATGCTAACATTCCTCACCAAGAGGATTTACAAGCTGTTGAAATGTTTCTTAGTAAATACACCAATTTCAGCACCTGTAGAACTGAAACACTAATCGCATTGACCACAGCAGTTTTAACTAACAACTTTTTCCATTTTAACACCAAGATTTATCAGCAAATAAAAGGTGTGGCTATGAGTTCCAAGATGTTACCAGTTTTTGCCAACCTGGTGCTCAGCACATGGGAATTAGAGACATTAATCCATCTGTCAGGGTTTGACAAAGTTCATATTTACCGCCATTACATTGATGATGTTTTTTCATGTGGGAGGGGCCTGAAACTGAACTAGATTTGTTCATTAATACACTCTCCAACAGTATTCTGTAGTTAGATTTTGTCACGTCAGGTAGTGGCAAAGTAATCAATTTTCTTGACACCGAGATTTCTATAGACAATGACACGGTTTCTTAGTTCTAATGTGTACAGAAAAGATATGTACAGAAACAATTTTTTAGACTTCTGCAGCCAACATCCTTTCTTCATGAAAAAGAACATGCTACGTGGTCAGTTTATTAGAGACAACTTATCACTGATGACCATACTTTTCTTTTAGAAAGCAAGTTCTTAACATACCTGTTTGTGAAGAGACATTACCCTGAACAACTAGTGCAGGAATCTTTCATAGAAGTAGCAGCTCACGGGCACATTAAACAGAGACCTATACTCAAATACGGTTTAGTGCCTAAATACACACTAGATCAAACTGAAAACACTGACAGGAACTGCAGTTTTCCTCTTCCTATCAGCAGGGAGGCACAAGGCATTAGAAACATGGTGCAGAGAAATTGGAACATCATTAGAGCTAGTAAAGATTTATGCCAAGTTTTAGGGAATAATCTTACCTTTTCCTTCAAAAAAAAACCACCACTCTGAAAGTGTCTTTTGAAAAAGATAAACATTTTTTCTGTATTACAAGTACAGAACAGTGACACTAAGGGCATGTTTACTTGCAACAAATGTGTAGTATGTCAATACATTTATGCTGGCTCTGAGTTCAGGTTTCAATACTGTAACATTACAGTCAAAAAACATTTTGATTGCCATTCTAAAGTTTTTAGTTTATGTAGCAGTGTGTAATTCTTGCAAAGCATTTTATGTTGATAAGATGATCAAAAAGCTATCTGATTGAATAAAAAAAAATTTGGCAGCTATTAGAAATAAAGATGAAAAAAAAAACGGTCTAGGAAGACACAGTTTGCGCTGCCCTAAGTTTATTGGTTTCAATTTTCTCATATTGGAGCAACTTTACCAATTTTTTGGAGGTTGTGAGACTTTGCTTGAACTGAAAGAATTGTGATGGCAATTATTACTTAATGCTGAGACAGACCCCTCCTGGACTTAATGAAAACTTGAATGTTAAATGTGCATTGAAATGGGTAGTCTGACCACTCCCATTTTATGCACCTTCCAAAACACGCAAATCAAACTACAATAAATGCTTTGTCAAAACTCGAATCCAAAGTCCAAGCAAGTAATCCAAAGCAGTGCAACAATTCGGAAACAAAAATGAACTCCAATAAACTAAAGAAATGTTTATTTAAGCCAAACAACACAGTTAGCTTTTCATCGGCGCTCTGCACCAACTTCCTCAGAAATTAAAATCTCGCGCTTCCATATGCACATACTACTTTAATACGCTAGAAAACGCACCATTGACCAACACGCCCTCCGGTTTATCTATTAAAGAGCACTTCACCCTAAAAAACTAACTAAACTAAAATACCAATGATAACATACCCTAAACTTACCTAGTCTAACATTTAACCATAATGTAAAATATTATAACAACCAGCTTGCATCAATGGTATATATATATCTAAATCAAATAACTGCTGTCAATAGACGAATGTATACGTTTCTGAAACCTAAAAAAACAAACATTTAACATTAAAATATATCAAAAATCTTCCATATAACATTCAAATGGATATCATAAAACCATTTTTCAACTATATGATACACAATGCCATGCCCAAAAAATTAATAATAAAATAAAACAATAAATATACTCGCACAATAAAAATATAAATAATGCCATATACCCTGTGGACGAGGTACACCTTACCTCTCCAAACTTCTCAATTTAGGAACACTATTGATACAAAGCATACCATTGAGACCGGGAGGGTGGTAGGTTTCTAGTTTTAGCTGCCACATAAGTTCCTTGAACTCCAGTCTCAAAGATTCAGGACTCCCCCTATTTTCAAACTTAATTGGTCAATCACCATAAAAGAAAACTCATGGTCAGGTTTTTCCTTCTTATGCCTTGCCAAAGCGTTTTCCATCCTTTCTTTCTTCATGGCATATAAATGTTCGTACATGCGCTCTTGGAGCTTCCTGTCCGTCTTGCCAATATAGAATATATATATATATATATATATATATATATATATATATATATATATATATATATATATATACACACACACACACATGTAAATATATATATATATATATATATATATATATATACATATAAGTGTTCGTCTTGTCCGGTAGATGCATTTTTACTGTCTGTGCAGACAGTACTTGCAATATATGACTTCTGTTAAAAATTGTGTTGCTGTGGCCCAGATTTATTTGTCACTTAATAGTTTTTGCCTCTTAATGTAGCCATATTGGTCTATGCTGAAATTGTGGATAGGAATTTGTGTTATAAACTGATTGGCAGTAGATCTACTGGCCATATTAGTTTTGTATATATACAAAGATTAAACAGTCTTTATTTTTTCTAATATTAGTATTATGACATATTATTTCTTATGACATATTATTTCTTAATGACATATTATTTCTTTTTATACATCTTGAATGGGCTTTGCTATACTCCTGATAATTGACACTGTATAGCATTGTATTGCTACTTAATGCCTTGTAATAATCCTGTAACATTGCTGTTTAATGCTAATTTATAATGAAAATTATATAATATGTTGGAGCTTTTCTCCCCGGGCGTCCCCTGAAAAGGGGGTCGTCAGCTCAGTCGGACAAACCCAGTAAACAAATGTAAAATAAAATAAATAAATAAATAATTAGAATATCGGATAGTGTAGTAGTTCTCTTTCTGCTTCTCACTCCTCAGTAATTCCCCTTATGCTGGTCTTCTTTGTTAACAGTATAGAAGTTTTATTCAGGTTCTTCTATTCTCTGTTACTCCCTTTCCATGTTTTTATTCTCCTCACTATATCAACTTCTCCCAGTACTATAGCTGCATATTGGGTTGTTTCTTTGACTAAGAAGCTGAGGCTCTGTTTTGATGTGTCATACATATTTGTATAATTTTATTAACCCATTTCCTCTACTGTGTTGTGATTATTTAATGAATGACCTCAATGCCACTTTTTGCATCCTTACCCAATCTATGTCTATGCAGCGTATTTTTTTCCAGTTAGCTTATTTTTTTCCTTCACCTGGCTTAACAGGGCACTGTGAGCAAACCACATAAACCATCTGATATTCAGAGAAATTTAGTGCATAATGATTAACATGATAACAGTGTTTTGTTATTTTCTTATATTTAAACAGAGTGAGGCTATTGTGACTAGACATGCACTGTATCTTTGGTATTACCTGTAATGCTCACTTTTTTCTCATATGAATACAGATGGTAACAATAATCATCGTTCCTTGACTCTTGACATAAATATGGCGTTCCATGTAATACATCTTTTTCACTATACTTTAATATTAACTGTGTGCATTTGCCCCCATTCATATATTTATCAGTTGCTAAGTTTCTGTATTAACTCCCATTCATTAGTATCTCATTCACTCCAATGGAGCTCAGGCAGTTTGCACTTAACTTCCAAAGGGCGGAGCCTAAGTCTTTTGTCAGAATCAAATGATGTCCTCACATTTTGAAAAAATGTTCATATCTCTGGAGCCATAGTGGTTGTGAAAGAATTATAAATAGCAAACTCTTCAGCACAAACTATTTTTTATAGTGGTAGTATTCTTTAGGTTCTAGGTCTTAAACTGAATTTTATAAGTGAAAGTAAACACAGTAACTATTAAACTTGTAATATTTTTAAACAACTTACAATATCTCAGCAACCACTCAAGTTACACACATTTTGTCAGCAGAATTTTATTCATCTAGCTGAGAGCATTCATATGAGGCTAAGGAGTTCTGTCTGTGTTACTTGGTTGTTTAGATATTTAAAAAATGTGAAAATGATATTTATATCAAGGAATATCATAAAAAACAGCAATTAATATATATTTGCCTGCACTAGACAGAGGTACAATATTAATGCAGTTGGGTTTGCCATTGTGTAATCTTTAAGATGAAATATTTTAAAATATTGTACACAGCATGGTTTTAGAATTATTGGTGCAAATATGAACAAACAGTATTTGACACCTACAGGCGTCAGTAGGAGTTAACTGCAGATGCATCTGGAGGCATCACTCGGATGTAATAAAGCATTATCATGTCAGCTACTATGGTATGATGGTGTCATAAAACTGTAAAAAAGAAAAGAAAAATACCTGTTGACTGCTTTCCTTCCTGGTTATCTACTTTACTTTATGCATACTGGAAGCATCTACTTGAGAGTTGGCTCAATTCGTGTAAGCTAAATGGACAATAGGAACATACAATGCAAAATAAATTTATGTAAAACACAGCTATCTAACTCTTAATGCAACTTTAGTACTGACACATATTCTAAACCTTGTAGAACCACAATGCACCCACAGGATTGTGGGATAGATTCCAAAAGAGTTGCTCTCCATATAAGTCTGCCCTGATTCCAAAATACCTGCTCTCAGTGTAAGTGACTTACTTCAGTGTAAGGTCCATCTATAAACAGGCTTGCTACATGGGCCAGATTACAAAAGACCTGCTCTCAGAGTAAGTGGTCAGTTACACTGAGACCAAGTCTTTTAGAACTGGACCCACTGGTTTATAGATACCATTGGGAGTGGATTATACACCTTAACTAGTGAAACCACAGGTGTATTGTACTTCCTCACCCAGAGACAACAGCACACTAACTCATGAATGGATTTGTTACACTAATACAGTATTAGGAAAAAAGATAATAGTGATATGTGTTTGACAGGTACAGGCTAGATTATGAACAGCCTGTAACACCAGCAAAAGACAATAAGTGCGGTGGCAACAGCACCTATCTGTTGACTAATAATAAATGGTTAATTTAATTCATCCGTTAGAAGGCAAATAGTAAAAGAACAGTGTTGCAAAATACCAAATGCATTTTAAATTGCATTATCTTTCACTACATAATCAAATCTCTAAGTCCAACATTTGTACACTGATATGAGAAGGGTGGCTCACTATCCTACAGTAAAGGTGGCTAAGGAACTGAGCTCCAGTAGTGTCACTTTTGGTTAAAATACATTATAAATCTAAATGGCTTGTACCCCAGTGAAGATGCATATATGCCAGGATAATTCTGGCAATATGACCTACTAAGCATTGTAGATTAAAATACAAACAGAAAACAGATGAAATAAGGCAATGGTTAGAAGTGCAAATCAGTTCAAATCCATGAAATTAATCTCTGCTCATGCACAGAATCCCAAATTCACTACCAAAGAAAAAATAAATAAATAAAATAAACAAAGTGACATTATAGTGGAACAATATATGTAGCAAAGAATATATCCACCCACCAGATTATGAGCCAACACCTTCACTAAGGCCCTAGAAAAGAGTGGGATGATACTGTTGTTAAAATGTTTGTTACAATTTAAGTGAGCTTAAAACATGCAATGAAGGAGTCATCGGAAGTGAAGTGCATGCTATAATATAATATAATATAATATAATATAATATAATATAATATAATATAATATAATACAAGAATTTAGGGGGAGGCTAACAAAATGAGTAATACCAAAAGAGAACACAAGGTGAGATAAAGGAAGTCTATCAGCATAAGAAAAGACATAGAAGCCTTGGTAAGTTGAAAGGGAATCATGAATATAGGAAGAAAGAAAGCATACAGTGAAAATGAATGTGTTATGGACAAAAGCTACTAAGAAATTATGGCATACTACAGGCCTGTGTAGATGCACAACGTAATCATTGCTGGACAAATGGTAATAATTGTGCACTGCTGCAATGAAACTGGAATCATTAAACCATTTACATTGATTCCTATGTATCACTGAGAAAAGACTGTGTAAGACTGAGATCACAGAACAGTGCAGTTAATGTTTTTTTTTTTTTTTTTTCTTTTCACGTATCTCCTGTGGTTGTACAATTGCAGAGTTAAAATATATAACAAGACATCAGACTGTAGAAGATGTGTGTGTGTGTGTGGGGGGGGGGGGGTGGACAGGACTCTCCCTAATGAAAAAATGCTGTTTTTATTTATTTATTTTTTTTAATTAGCAATATACAGTGTTAAGTTTTGTGGAATGTGGCTTCTATGATTAGACCCCACATGTGTAGCTAGATAGTCAGCTGGAGAAGGGAAACTGAAAAATAAGGAACAAAGGGATCTAACAATAGGAAATGATGGAGCTTGCCACCGCACCCAGGTAAAGTACAGAGCTGTTTCTGTGCAAAGCTGACTTACTTCCAAGTTAGAAGAAGAGAAGATTCTGGAACTGAGAAGCTTTCTACCTTCATCAAGAAAGACGTTTAGAATTAATGATTAAATAATTGGCTTTCAATAACAGGCTAATAATTCGGTGTTGTTCTAAGGAAGGGATCCAGTTTGTGTCTGCATGGGATGAAATGGTAAACAGGACCCCGCCCCATACACACACACACACTTTGCTAAGGACAGTATGTCCCTCTCACTTTAGCTACTTTTTGCATACAAGCTAAAACTTTTGCTAAACTCATAGTGCCAGGCAGAGTTCACTTGACAGATATGTCATCACAGCAAATTACAATATAGATCATGTTAAGGTAGCACTGTTGAATGCCAGAAGTCTAAATAAATACCATACAGTTAGCCAAACTGTTCAATTGCCCACCAGAGGTGTCAGTCTTCTGGATAGCATCCTTACAAATATATCCTCCAACTACACCTCCCATGTTGTTATACCCTCCCTAATCAAATCTCACCATCTTACTGTGACCTCTTCCCCATAAATCTGCTTTATGGCCCGTAATAGCTTCTCTGTATTCAGGGATTACTCCTAAACCATTAATTACTGTTTACTGAGCTACTGATAACCACAAATTTTATAACTCCTCAAAAAAGCTCATACCTAAGGCTGCTGCCTACTGCTCAGAATCATCTCTACTGAGAGTTTACTGAGTCTTGCTCATGCATATTAACTGTGGGTGATTACCCGACTCCATAATACAGTGGCCAGACCATCTTTCCTCCTATAAGGACCAGCACCAGAAATATCCACACCAGCTTGGGACCATCTACCCTAGGTCTACTGAGAGTTTACAGAGTGTATGTTATTATTTTTTACCAATAATCCTACACATAACATTGTGTTGTCTAGATTTTCTGCAGTGTGCACAGTAGCAGTCTTAAGCAGTCTCCTACCCCCTGCTCTCCCCCCTCGTAGCCTTTCTTCCTCCCTCGTTAATTGTACTTGTTTCAATATAACTATACATAGTTACGCCACTAGGTGGCAGCCCACCCCACTCTTATTTTCTAGCAATTTACTGTAAACCATTGCCCTGCTTCCTGCTGCTCTACATAAATTTATATTTCTTAAATGAGTTTATCCTTCCTATCTGTAACAACCTATCAAACCTCAACCCTACTTTGTACTTGCTATTAGACTCACCTGTACTTACCATCAGCTGTATGTACGCATCAGTGACTGCTCTTCACTGATAGTTTTTCTTGGGTTCTCTTCCCGCTCAGTTCTCCTTCTCAGCTCTGCCCAGTCCGTTCAAACTTTGGGCTCACTCAGCTACCCTACCCCCATTTCCCACTCACCTCCATTACTCCTACACTTATACCCGCAGAACCACTCCCTCTAGCAGCACAGCCTGTCAAATCGGACCCCACCCACCTCCCAATTAACTATTTCCCTCCATCACTCGAATTATTCCTCCTTACCTTCTCTGTTAATCTCACACCCCCAACTTCAACATTTAAATTTGTCTAATATCACTCGCCACTTCACCTATCACTACACCCTTCTATACTCTCATTTTACCTCCACTTTACACTACAATGACTATGCATCCCACATTGGTGTGGGCAATACTCACAATACTTCTTCCCTTCTCCCTCTACCTTCTACTCCACCTCACCTGCCTCCCTGACCCTGCTCATTCCCCACCCTACCACATAACCTCCTCTCACCCCAAAAATGAACCCTTCTGTTCAGCCTACATTTCTCCTCATCTCTACCACACCAATGTTTCTCTCTTCTTTAACAGAAAGCTCTTGATCACCTCTAATGTAGTACCTATCCCTCAAAATCCTTATCCCATATTCTCTCCTCATTCCTACACCAGCTCTGGGGACTATAAAGTACTTTTATCCCTCCTTCTTGAACTAATCTCTATACTCTTCTCTGAAAACATACACCCAAAACCTTAGACCCCCCTGTCACCCAAACTAAAAACTCAATCACAACACCTTCACCCCCTCCTACCAAATCTCTCCTCTTCTCTACTATTAATCCCAAAGCCTTTGCAACAAATTACCCAACTTCCACACCTGGCTCTCCCATAACCATCCTGACATTCTTTCAATCTCTGAAACATAGCTCAAACCACACCTGAAAGACTCTAAAATCACCCAGCCAACTATAGAATGATAAGAAACAATAGCACTGCTAAGAAGGGAGGTGGAGTAGCCCTACTTTTTCCTCCTCTCTAACAGTAACACCTTATACCAACCCTATATCTCAATTTTCCATAGCTGAAATAACACTGGCCCTCCAAGAAATAACCATAAAACATAGCTATAGCTGCCCTATATATTCCACCCAGAAACAACATACCCATCCTTGAAGATATCCTCTCTTGGTTCTTTTCTAATGTAAGTAATGAAACAATTATCCTAGGAGACGTTAACATCAACTGGACCTATACTCAGCCATAGCCTCCCAGAATATTAACCTTTACAATTTCTCTCAGTTAATTAACTCTCCTACGAGGCCCAACAAAGATAACTCTTCAGGCAGTATTCTGGACTGGATACAAGTTTCTCATCCCAGTATTATCTCTGATAGTGGCATCTTACCTGATTCCA
Source organism: Protopterus annectens (assembly GCF_019279795.1). Lineage (NCBI taxonomy): Eukaryota > Metazoa > Chordata > Ceratodontiformes > Protopteridae > Protopterus > Protopterus annectens. The sequence goes on along the minus strand of NC_056739.1, from coordinate 983,973,780 downwards.
TAAGTGATCACCTCCCTGCCTTTGTCTGCCTCTCACCTTCCTCTCTTTAACTTCAACGTAATTATATCTTAACCTGAACCCTCACACACGTTGACCCTCAATCCTTTTATGACTGCTTGAAATAAATGAACTGGAGCCCTTTGAAAACTCTTCCTCTTGACAATGCTGTTACTTACTTTAATACTACATTCATCAAGCTACTAAACAACTTTGCTCCTCCTAGAACTAAAAGATTGAAATCCAAAACTGCCCCCTGGCTTTCCAAAGAAACAATAACACTCATGCAAATCTGTGATAAAACATGGAAACTCTACCATAAATACAAAACTCCCAAAAAGCATACTGAATTCAAACAACTTTGTAATAGAGTTAAAAAAACAAATTGCTTCCAACCACAAATCCTACTACTCTACGCTTTAAAATAATCATAAATCCAACCCCAAGAAATTTTGGAGTAGCATATGTGCCCTCCTTAACCCCAGCAGAAAAGACAACCCATGCTCTGATCTGAATGCTCCAGATCATATCATAGCCTCTAAATTTAACTCCTTCATAGACTCTACTGCCAAGCTCACCACACCTTCCTCTAACAACTCTATAGGTCCTTCCACATCTCCCACCTACAAATCCTCTCCCTCTGCCACAACTGCCAGCCACCTCTCTCCCTTCTCCCTTAAACCCATTCATGTCAACACTACAAAAAAAACTTTTTCAGTGCTTAAAAACCTGCTCTAATGCCCCTGAGAACTTACCAACTAACGTCCTCAAGCTAGCTGCTGACGGCATAGCTTTCCCTATCTGTATCCTAATTAATCATTCCATTCAAGAGTCCTATGTACCCCTCCACTGGAAAAAGGCCCATATCATTCCCTTACACAAAGGAGGCAATAACACTGACCTCTCCAATTTCTGCCACATAGGCATTCTCTCCCCTCTCTCCAAAATCCTTGAGAAATGTATTCACCTGCAACTTTTACCCTACCTGTTAGACAACCACCTTCTGACCCCAACACAACATGGATTCAGACCCAGATATAGTACCACCACAGCCCTTATATCCTTCATCGATATCATCAACTGTGCATGCGACTCTGGCAACATTGTATCTACCCTTCTCCTCGACCTATCCAAGGCCTTCAATACCATTTCTCATAGCCTATTTTTGTCCAAGCTATCTCAACTCAATATTTTCTCCTCTTCCATCAATTGGTTTTCCAGTTACCTCACAAATAGGCAGCAGGCCATCAAGTAGAATAATTGCACCTCTCCCTTCCTCGATACTCTGACAGTCATCCCCCAAGGTTCTATCCTGGGTCCTTACTATTTAATATCTTCATTAATGACTTTCATCATAGTTTCCCAAATGCTTGTCCAATATGCAGATGACTCTGCTATCATCTGCTCTGCTGAATCTCTCCCCAAACTCATGCATGAAACTCAGATTGCCTTTAACTGCACTGAGACATGGATGCTAAGCAATCACCTCACTTTAAATGCATCTAAAACCAAAATCATGCTCTTTACCCCATCTAAAAACACAAACTTACACAAAAACTCCTTCTCTACAGTAGGCCAAAACATGACTCATATCCAAATAGTTCCCCATACTAAGCTTCTGGGTGTCATTATCGATGAACAACTAAAGTTTGACACTCACCTTCAAACTGACATCAAGAAAACTCACCAGAAGCTTGGAATGCTTTACCGCTATTATTGCTACCTTATTTCTTCAACCAAGCTTACCCTCTCTACCACCTACCTCCTTCTCTCTCCTATGTATGGAGCCCCACTCCTTAGCAATCTACAAGCCACCCTTAAGGCAAAACTGGCATCCTGCTACACTAAGATCTCCAAGTTTGCTACCATCTCCAAATCCTCCTCCCACCACTGCAATGCCTTACATTCCTTGAACTGGCTGGAACTCCCTAATTATCTCTCTTACATTCACCTCACTACCACTCAAACTCATTTTTAAGCCATAAACAAGAAAGGCGAGAAACGAACAAACTAAGTAACCAAAACACCAGGACTAGCTACTCCAGGCACAAAAACTCGAACTTTAATGTGTTAGCGCTTTTGGAAAGTTCAATGACTTTCCTTCTTCAGACCGGTCTGAAGAAGGAAAGTCATTGTACTTTCCGAAAGCGCTAACACATTAAAGTTCGAGTTTTTGTGCCTGGAGTAGCTAGTCCTTGTGTTTTGGTTACTTCATTTTTAAGCCATCTCACTGCCCCACCCTCTCCTCCATCCTTACTCTGCATCTCCCTGATCGATCTCTTAGGTCCAATAATCAGAATCTCCTCAAAGTGTATAAAGCTTTAAATACTCCTGGGCAATTTTTACTGCCATTTTCCCTATCATGAAAATGGAACTCTCTTCTTCCCCATATCCGAACTACCCAGGACCTCTCCTCTTTTAAGACATTGCTCCATTCCTATCTCTCTTCTACTTGGGAATGCTCCTGCTCTCACCCCTCCTAACCTCCTTCCATCTGCATCCACTTCTTTCTGTCTTTCTCTCCCAAAATTTTACCTAACACCAGCTATAATTTTTCCTCCTTCATTCTGTCTCCTACAATTGCTTACTTACTAACACTTGCCATGCTTCCTTCCTTCCTCATCTCGCTCTTACTACTACTGACTCCCTTTTTACCTTACATAATGTCATAACATTCAAAATGTTTAAATTAATTCTTAAGTTGTGCAATCTTATGCTTTAATTTCTGTCAGTTTTGCTTTTGTAATATTTTATATTAATCCTGTTTTATTCTCTTTTGTGTTAATATGTATGTACATGGAGCTTTTCTCCCTGGACCTCCAATGAAAAAGGGCTCATCTCAGCCCAATGGACATTCTCAGTTAAACTGCAAATAAATAAAAGGGTCTGTGGTTAACAATGTTTGCTGACTGTAAACTTAGGTTAGTTATGAAATCCAATTCTGATACTCAAATTCTCAATCAAGGACAGGATGAAACAAAGGATCGATATATTACGGATAGGTTTATTCTTAGTCTCAAGAAATTTAGCATAGTTTTTTTGGTAAATTTAGCATCACCACCACATACCACGTAGATAACATTCCATTTAAATCTGACCCTGTTATCAGGAACTTGGGTACCTATGTTGATAAGAAACACTTCTTTGACCACCATGCCTCTGGAATGGCCAGAAAATCATTCCAGTTTTTACAAGTTATTCTCCATGGTATCTCCTCAAGGTCCAAAAATTATATTATCCCACTTTATTCCCTGTTTATTAAGCCTAATCATTAAATAACACCCCCTCTTTAGATGTACCTCAGAAAGCAACAAAACCATCTTGAGAGACCCCAATGCTTTCTTACCCAAAGGATGTCATGTTTTACTACCCTTAGCTACCTAACAGACTAAAAAGCCATATCAGTCTGCTCAGTCTTGTAGAGGCCCCTGAAAAGTGAAAGTCATCTCTTCTTAGCCTTGTCTGCTATGAACCACCCTACAGTCTTTGATCTCCTTCATGTAAATAGAACCAGAGATAAAGCAAACATCCACCCTAAAAAACTTAAACCTTTACCACCACATTAACAATGCCAGTTGGAGTGGCAGGTGTCTAACCCAGCATATCCCCCATTTCTAGAACTGGTTTTCTTTGCAAATTAAGCTGAATACTTCCTTGACAACCCTAGTAACCAGTCTAGATGATTAAGCCTGTCCTAATGTGACCCTGGTAAGCTCCCCAAAGTACTGACTGACATGGGTGAGCTTACTGATGCTCTTTATGGCTGTAAAATTAGAACCTATAAAGCCACTGGACAGACAAATCTACTGATTAGAATATAAAATGAGTAAATAGACTGTGTTTGAACATCAGCTAAATGGATGTTTCAGATAAGAAGTTTTGGTATGACTGGCAGTGTAATATAATAAAAATGCTATACCTGAAGGAAGCAGCGTGATGTTGTTGGAACTCATCCAGCAGTTGCTCAAATCTGAAGACATACTGGGAGTTTGGTGAGCTTTGTCTTATTAATATTCAGTAAAGACCAATGCTGAAATGATTTATCTTGTCTGCCTGTAATACATCCTGCTATTTTGATATAATTTATGCAGGAACCCAAGAGTGAGACCTCATAGACCCAATTTAGTTTAAATCTCTGGCAATACCATTGCAAAATTATATTTCTAGCATGCCTCTGGTTTTATGTTTTCAAGTATACCTTAACAGCCTTACTGTTCGCCATTTTTATGAGACCCAGTGACAATTTCATTTATTTTATTTATTTAACATTTGTTTACTGGGAAAATCTGACTGGAACAGAGCCCATTTTCAATGGAGGCTCAGGGAGAAATGCTCCAGACACATGTCTTTGGAATGTGGTAGGAAACCCACACAAATGCAGGAAGGACATGCAGACTCCACACAGAAGGCACCCTAGCTGAGAGTCGAACAGGAGAACCACCTGCTGTGAGGACACAATGCTACCACTGCGCCAGAATATATATATATATATATATATATATATATATATATATATATATATATATATATATATATATGGGTCTAGGACTATTACACAAAGCTGCAATAGCTGAACCCAACATCACCGAACACATTTTAACGAAAGCGCTTTTACCGAAAATGCACTTTCGTTAAAATATGTAAAAAACCCACACACCCCCACTTTAATATTCTCACGCTGAGACCACACTACAGTGGGGAAAAGGGAATCTTCCCTTATCGGTACTGTAGTACGGCCTCCACAACAGCATACTTACGTGAAAATGCTGCTTCGGTGAACAGCATTTTCGTGTAAATATGTTCGGCCATGAGTGCTTCGGGAAAAAGTGCATCAGGGATTAGTACGGAACACTTATATATACATATATATATATATATAGGGTCTACTTTGACACATTGAAATTACATGTCTGAATTTCGCTTACCAGACTCCACTTCTTCAAAACTTCATTAATCTGAAAACACGGACTGACAAAATCCTTTCCCTGTGAAAGGAACCATTTGGCCTCCACAAGAAAACACCTAAATGGACCAAAACTTAACCCACCAAAGTGGGGGGCTTCACCCTCATGCCCACTCATCGAATTTTAATTCATCAAGACCAGATCTTCAAAATCCCACTATATTGACAACTCAAATCATTGAGTCCCATTTCATTGAACCAGCTCTTGCAGTTCCCAGAAAGGATTGTGAAAATAAATAGGTACTACTCAAAAAGACTTAACTTTACCTACAGTTTGTTGCTATAGCAATCAGTTATAGATGATCATACTGCAGTTATAAGGGCAGTTCCTGCATTGCAAAACAGTATGTAAAAAAAACTTTATTGCTGTTTAACATTTTGAATGGAGACTGTAGTAAAGTGGGGATCAGGCAGTTTATCTTTACCCCCACTGTAGTGTGATCTCAAAGTTAGTATATAAAATATACAGGGTGTGTAGGGGACATAGCCCCCTCACATGGGGGAGGCGCAGGGAGCTTGCCCCCTGCATAACTGTTGACATAGCTATATTTTTGTGTTAAATTATGTTTGTCAGTTAAGGACGTGCTCTGACTGCAGCGTCCTGTAAGATTTGTATAGTAGGTTCGATGAAACGGGACTCGATGATTTGCATTGTCGATATAGTGAGGTTTCGATGATCTGGTCTCAATCAATTAAAATTTGGCAATGTGTTATTTCGATGTATTGTGAAGTAGACCCATATACATACACACAAACACACACACACACACACACGACAGAGTGAGAGAGTTGGTGCTAAAAAATCTCCTGAATAAAGTTGACAAACGGAAAAGGACTGGGCCAAGATTTCTGTGGAACTTAACGATTAGATTGCGGCAGTATCTTACACACCATGGGTTCTGCAGTCCAGAATGTTTTGCCAAAATATAAGCATCTGAAAATAGCTGAAACAGACTTTTTTGAGCTAATTAGTTGCCTTTGAAAGCTAAAGGAAAAGACACTAGGTATCCACTTGCATACTTTTTTTGAATGTGAATTGTAAGGTGAATAAAGAGCCAACCCTGTGTCTTAGGCTGCAGATATGTTACTGTACGATTGTGACATCTTGTAGTCATTTTTCCAGAACATTTACCAAAAGAGATATGACTGAGTTAGGGAACAAATTATTAAAGAATTACTTGGAGCATCATTGAGAAGGGGAACCACTATAGATTCCTTCCAAAGGATGGATGTTTCCTCCTAAACTGAAAATTAGAGAACAAAATCATTAACCTTGTCAGTGTTCACTTTAGGCAAATTTAGTCTGATGTCAAAGACTAAATTTGTGTTCCAGGAGGAGGTTATTAATGCCAGCCCAGAAGTTACATCTGGAAGCTTTTAAAGTAATCCATTTCTCTTTGATTTGACTTTTGCAGGAGATCTACTACTAAATAAATGGTATCTCCCAAAACGCATTCTCCTCAATCCCAACTCCCTGAACTGATGTGCCCCAAATGTTTTACATTGCTCCACTGTAGTTCAAACACTGTTTTAGCCTTGTTGTGTTCATGGGGTTAGGATATATAATGGGTGTGTGGTGACTGAAGCTTCTCATGAGGGAGAGTTGTAGTGGATGTCTGCCTCCTGCAAAAAAAAAAATATATTTTTTTTAGTATGTTTCCAACTCTGTTTTCACTGCATGAGTTATCTGATGACGTATACTTATCCAGTTTGCGGTCTGAGCTGTGTGTCAACTTTTCATAAGTAATCCACTGCCTGCAACCATTTTTGAGTAATTTATAGCAATGCATATTATTATATTCAGTTTTATTAGGAATGAAGACATCCCAGACGTGATTCTTCTGCAATATTAGGTCATGTACAATATGATTTAACTATGTGGTAAAACTGTTAGGCTTTGTGTCTTCTAACAGGGCCAACAGCATTAAGTTCTTTTGAGAAATGCAGAATTGAAGTTGAGATTGTTAAATAAAGTTCAAAAGAATCTATGAGAACAGAACTAGTGAGCAAGTAGATTCTTAATCAGCTGTCAAGCTGTAGTTTTATTGCTTCTTGACAAAAACACCTGGAAGATACTTTGGATGATACTTTGGTTGCTAAGCTCTTTTAGACTGCAAAGATAGGATGGTTATTGAAGGAAATAGATACACCTTGGGATTGTTTAATAGACCCGCGGTGGTGGTGCTGCGGTAGCGTTGTCACCTCACAGTAAGACGCTGTCCGGTTCGATTCTCAGCTAGAGCGTCTTCTGCATGGAGACATGCGTGAATGGGCGTACCTTCGTTGAAGGTTGTGCGTCAGGCCTGGCAAGCCGGTACGTAAAAATCAACTGCCAATCATTAGCGGACCGGAGTTCCGCTGTGGCGACCCCTAACCGGGAAAAGACGAAAGACACAAACAAACTAAGTGTACACCATTCTGAATGAACAAACAACATAAGCATAACTCACATCTTCTTCTATCTCTAATTTTAGTTTTCCTGCTGATTTCTTGCAGTCTTAAATACTGAGAGTGGATCCATAAAGATTATCGCAAAGTGTAGACTACATGTACACTTAGTGTAATCTTTTTGAGTGACTAGAAAGCACAATAACGTGTGAGGGATGATACTGAATACAGATCATGTACACAGTCCAAGCATTAATGAATGTGGCTCACAGTCTTTGTTCTTCTCACATTTGTTGGCTGAGAGATTCTAACAAAGTCAAGTAAGCTGCTCTGCAGATTTTAACAGCTAGTTCTAGCAGACATAATGTTAACCTGTGCGAATTTGACCATAGCCAAATATAGAAAAAAAAGTCTGGTGTTTTTAATCTGAGCCAGATAAAAGTGGTACTACCAATAAACAGAATCTCTCCCTCATTGTTTGCATTGACAAGACAATATATTGCGGAGTCATGTACAACATTCACAGGCATGATATTAATGTTATAAAGGAAGTTCTTTACCACTTCTCAAGTGGAAAGAGATTAGTACTGCTTGTCTTTTTGGAAACAATGGTGCACATTCTGGACATAATATGGAGAAGATATTAAAGATACAAATGACAGCTTCTCCTTCAGTTTTATGTGTTCTGTCTTGACTGAAGATCGGGGAGCCTGGTTTTGATGTGTTGTTTCTGTACTTACCAGGTTTCAGCCAGGATTATAAGGCGACAAAGCAGTCAGGCATATGTTCAGACAGGCATGGAGATAATTATCAGGCATGTGTGAAGACAAGCACAGATACGATTAATATTTTTCTTCAGGTTTCTAATGGTAATATGTAGGAGCTTGGTTCTTTTCTGAAGAGGTTCAGAAGGAGTCTGTAAATGTAAGGGGGGTGGGCAGTGAAGAGTTTTGCCCAGAGTTATGGTGTATATCACTTCCTTGTATGATGAAAAAATACAGAACAGAATTTTCTTCCACAACTATTTTGGATGCTTTAATGGAACAAGAAGCCAGAAAAGAGAATGATTACATTGGTGAGTGTAAGTCTGAGGTAAATATATCCTGCAGAGTGGCAGAATCTGATTCTTGTAGAAATTATATTTGATACAGGGTATTGAGGGAGACCTGAACAGTATCTAGGCTGAAGGAACCTCACCAAGAAAGTGTGAGGAAAATAGTAAACACAAAATGCAAAAAGATGGTAAGCAAAGGAGTACGACGGGTGAGTACTATGTAGTCATGGCTCAGAGATGTAACAGCAAAGAAGGCCTCTGCATGGTAGCAGAGGTGCTAATGACATGGAGTGGGTGGTTAAAAAAGAGAAGTTAGAAAAGGGGGGATGACTACTCTGTGGGGGGAGACAGACATACGCGGCTGATAGAGAATAGTGAGAAGAATATGATGAACTGAGGGGAGACAATATGGAGACAGATAAAAAGAAAACTGTTACAATGAGGAAAATGTATCCAGTTTCAAAAGCAGCACCCATACCTTGAGTGGAGATGAGAGTTTTTTTTAAAGGGGATTCAGAACAATCAGAAAAGTGCAGTGTGATCAGCTATTTCAGCAAAGAGGGCTGGTATAGATGAAGGTTGTTAGATGCAATAGTATGTGAAGTACACCCTGTGTTTCTTTAAGATGGCTAATCATAATTAGAACAATATGTCACATGAAGTCTTAATGTCAGCCAGTCTGTAGTAAAATCCGATTGCATCAAGACCTCTGAGTATGTTACTTTGCAAGATTCTACCTAATAATCTGTAATCATTATTTAGTTACAGCTATGATAGTGTCAGGAGACACTAAAGCATATACTACATGACATCACACTAAAAATATTTCTGTGGCACTTTTACTTGTTTTCACATTAGGAAACTATTTTTATGGTTCTCCTCTGAAATGAGCTGCTTACATTGTCCTTCTGACATGCATGTTCATTCACAGAAGTTTCTACACTCTTAAATTTGATAAAAACAAGTAAAAAAATAATTTTCATATGTCTTGCAGTTTTAACAAAAAATAAAGATTATTTTCATTATTTAAAGTCATAGATCCCAATCATGCATTTATTTATTTTCTTTTTTCGCACCACTGGATCACCAGAGAAGTTCAGCACAATTTCTTCTATTTGGGATCAAGACAACTTCATTACAGTTATCAGTGACTTTAAACTATGGATTCAGCATTTTGAACTGTATCTGACTGCAACAGATTTGCCATTAAAGCAGAACATACAGTGTGTGCAATGTTCCTTTATGCTGCTGGGGAAGGAAGCAATCACAATATTTAACATTTCATTCTCAGAGAGGAAGGGTTTTTGCACAAAAAGGTAAATTGAAAGCATACTGTGAAGCAAACATGAATTCATGACAATATGTTTTAACTAGAAGTCAATGTGTCCTAAAGACAGTTGCTATTGATGCAACTGATCTCAAAGATTGTGCGACTGTTAAGCTGGTAACCTACGTGATTCTTAAATTGGTATTAGAACTGTGTAAGGAATCAGTAATCAAGTCAGAGGCAAGCTGTAAAGAGAAGCAAATCTGACACTGGGAAAACCACTGATGTGTGCCAAGTGAGAGAACACTCTAATATCCAGTTTCAAGCAATAACTTAGACGTGTATAATATCAATACTGTGAGTGAGCAGCAAAACAAAATGAAGCCTCAGGCTATTCAAAATATTACAACATTACAAATAAATGTGAATATGCTGGTGACCACATGGCAGGAAAGATGGCATCTGGTAATAAAAGAACAACCAGTCTAAGCACTGCAGCCTCAGTTACAAAAAAGCAGGTTGCTATGCATTTAATAGTTTGTTGGCCTTCTGGAGTTTGGGGTAATTCACAAGATCCTGTAAAATCTGAAATAAAGTGTTCTAGCAAAATATAAACACTATAGAAGTAAGTGGGCAGATAAAAACAATTTTTATTTTCAGTAGAGAAACATATATGGTGTATACTTTAAACAGGGTTAGATTTAGTAAAATATACAGAAATTATTATACAAATGAGTTCAAGTTGATAATGATAGCAAAGATAAACGTTGGACAGAAAAAATAATAACTAATGCAGATCTGCAGTATTCACATTAGATGCAGGGACTGAATGCAACAAGCTGCTTGAATCTACATTCACATCACTGAATGTAAACTGCAGATTGTTCAAATCTGCATGTTTACTTTTGTCTTAAACTAAGCACAAATTAAAGCACATGAGCCAAGTCTGGACAGCTTTGGAATATAAACCTAAGAATTATGCAGTGATGTTTCAAGTTGTGCTGCTCCAAGCTCAATTAAAGTAAACACATATATTAAGATGCAATATTTCTAAACAGCTTGGTATGATAAAACAAATTTATGATATACAGATGCAGATCAACTGTGTAATGATAAAAGCAGTTCAGTAAAAGATCAGAGCAATAAACTTTTTAGTGCTGAGGAGGTGAAAAGTGAAAAAAATTGTACATTTATAGGTTCATAGGTAGGTACTAGGCTATCAGCCCTAAAGCCTGTACAAGCCCAGCCAAAAAGGTACCCTGGCTTTTGCCACCCAAGAAAATTATTTTCCTGTGCCACTGTTGAGCAGAGCCACAGAAGTGATCCCAGGGGTGAATTTCCTATTTCCCATCCAATCATCAAGATTTTTTCTTAAAGAGTGCTAATGAGGAGCTTTGTTTGATATAGATAGGTAGTTTATTTCAGAGTATGGGAAGTCTCTGGGACAGGACTCTATCCCTCTGGTATGTTCTGTTTATTGTGGTGACAAGGTTTAGGTCCCTAGAGTGTGTAGCTCGGAGGGATTGGGATTTCTTTAAGTGGAGCATGTCCAACAGCTTTGGGTTTGACATAGCTTTGTATGTTTGGCAGAGATCACCTCTGAGTAGGCGATATGCGACGGATTAAAGCTGGAATTTTTTGAGATGGTCAGTGTAGGGCATCTGTTTGAGGCCGGTAATCTCTTTGTGGGGTATTTCTGCGGCCTTTCCAGTTGTTGTAGATGTCTTCTGAGGTACATACCAAAAGGAGCATTGTACTATATAATGGGTCTAATGAGTAATGAGTAGAGGAGAACAATGATCTCTTTTTTTCTGGATGAGAAACCTTTTGTGATGAGGTGTGCCATGTAGAAGGATTTCCTGACTACTGTGGCAATGTGATTTTCAAAGGAAAGACTACTGTCCACCTGTGTCCCAAGGTCTCTTATCACACTTTCAGTGTTAAGTATACTACCGCCTATGTTGTAGTTCATGGGTACAGAGTTTTTACCAAAGGGGATGACAATGCACTTTTTGGCATTGAGCTTGAGGCCATGGCTTTGACACCAGGCATGTGTCTCAGTGAGGCCCTTTTGTAGGATGTCCACATTGTTAGGAGTTTTGATTATGGCTCCTGGTTTGCAGTCATCTGCGAACTTTGTTAGCCAAAGACCTTCTGTGTTAGCTTGTACTTCAGAGAAGTAAATACCAAACAGGAGAGGACCCAGGACTGAACCCTGTGGTACTTCACTTGTCACTGGTCTGAAGTCGGATTTGGAGTCTGCTCCTTTCACAGTGTGGGTTCTGTCAGTGAGCCAGTTGGCAACCCATCTTGTGACATAGGGATTTATACCTAGTTTAGTGAGTTTATCTATAATTCCAGAGTGGGGGATGGTGTCGAAAGCCTTGGCAAGATCTAGATAGGTTGTGTGAACCACCTTTCCCTCATCTATGGCTTTGGTGACTGCTTCAAAGAAGCCTATCAGGTTTAGGAGACATAATCTGCCTTTTACAAACCTGAACTGGGTGGAGTCCAGAGTTTTGAGATTACCAATGTCTTTGTTTATAAGTTCCATGATGATACGTTCCATGGCCTTGCAGACCAGGCTCGTCAGGCTAATATGGCGGTAGTTCCCGGGGTCCGTGGTGGCTCCCACCTTGTGGAGTGGGATAACCATTGCTGTGCACCATTCAGCGGGCACAAAGCCTGAGGTAAGGCTATAATTGAACATGGTACTTAGGTGGGGTGCCAGTTCGTTCTGTAGTTCCTGTAGAATGCAGCCTGGGATGTTGTCTGGTCCAATGGATTCTGTGTTCTTGGCTTTGGAGAGTGTGTTTTTTACCTGTGCAGCCATGATTACAGGAACTTTGCATTCTTCCTGTATAGAGATGGGCTCTTTAGGGGGTGAGAGGGGGATAAAGTTAGCACTGAACCTATCTGCCAGGATGTTGGCAATATTAGTTGGGTCTGTATATTTAGTGCCATTGTGCTGTAACTCAGAGCAGATCTGATTTAAAGAGTATATTTGTAACAGAGACACAGAAAAATGTTTTAAAAAACAATAATAATTATAATGTTTATTAGAGACAACTAAAATCTTTCTGTGATTAGTCCTTTACTACAGGTACAAAGACATAAGGCACAAAATCCTGAAGGTGCATTGCAAGGTACTTGTGATGCCCCTACACTGGCCCAGTAATCAATGAGCTTCAATCCTCACCAATGGCAACAGCTAGGGGATGTAAACACTGGGAGAATGACAAGTACACCCACAGTAAAGTAGAATTTCCCTTAAGAGCACACATAGACCACAGTCAGTCTGGGGCTGGTTTCTCCCTCTTTCTCCAGATCCTCAGTAAGACTCCCCACTGGAACAGCTATAGAGTTAAGATCTCAGCTGTGGAGCCAAGCCAAGACCTCCAGCACCCTCTCTGTCCAACCAGTGCTTCGTGTCCTTGCCCAAGTAGCTGACACACACACTTTGAGATTTTATTTATATACAAGCACACACACACACACACACACACACACACACACACACACACACACACACACACACACACACACACACACACACACACACACCTGGGGAAGGTTGGTACAGGTTTACTAGCTATGCCACTTCTGCCCAAACTATAAAGTAGTTTCCACTGCCACCAACCTCTACTTATCAGCTACTATAAGGCCCTTACGAAGGGTGTCCAATCATACTCTGTAATGTTACTATTAATTCAAATGGTAGTCTGAACAAGCAAGGCTATTGGAGTGGCCTGAACTGTGTCACCAAATAGATATGCAAGTACTCTAAGAGCTAAAATATGTCTCACAAATATCAGCCACAAAGACAAATTTAAATATATTTAATAATAAATAATAAAAGAACAAGAATATACTCAATAAATGAACACAGCAACTTTCAGAGTTCAAAATCACTGGAAGTATTTAAAACAACAGTGCAGGACAGTCTCAAATAAAGACAGAAAACATCTAAACTGCTCTTTACTATATTCCTATCTGAATCTAAAAAGAGTTACTATGCCCTAGACACTTACTTACAGTAAAGCAAGTGAAGAAGGAGGTGATGATGAGTGGATGTTTCCAGGTCAAAGACAAAATACAAAATGCACAGTCTCTCTCTGAGAGAGTTCTTAAATTAATATCACATTTTAATGCTGGGTTAGCTCGGATTACATCACTTTTTGTCACCTGACTTAAGTTTCCAAGCTAACCCCCCCCCCATTGTAGCCTTTGACATCTCCTTGTGAAAAATACATAGCCTTCAGATGTTTGTAGTTGCTAGAAGACATAAAACAATAAAACACTTACAAAACAATGCAGAAGGCACCCTAGTTCTAGACATCCTGTTTCTTTGCTGCATTGAAACTAACTTTTGTAACACAATTGTAAAATAATTTAATTTCAACTTATTTTTCTGAAGTTTTACAAGTTAATCTTCTATGTTCCAGCAGGCTTTGCTGTGGTTACATTCTTGAAGCTCAGTACATAACATACAATTCTGTATAAATCATATCAATATTTACAAATAAAATAACACATAATTATTTACAAAATTCCAGATAGCTGGGCTGGCAATATTTCCCTAAACCACAGTACTGATGACATGTTGTGAAATACTCCAGAATTTCTTTGAAGGCTTGGTTTGTCTGTTAGACTAATATGGAATTGTGATTCATGCTTAGGGTTGCCACCTTTTCAAATGGCCAAAGTGGGACATTTTCGGTTCACACATCAGATTTTACAGGCCAACACATACCCACGGTCAGTACAAAGGATAGAACTTTACTTTTTTGCCCAAATAAAAGCTTATTCTTGTAGCAGTTTAGTTGCTTATTCTGTTTCTTGTAACATTTAGGTATTTCAGATATAGAAATAACTATTTTATGCAACTATTACATAAAATATGGGACATAATTATATCCTACAATCTCAGGACATTTGCCATTTTTAATATTTTTTGTCAGGACACAACTGCCCAAAGAGGGACTGTCCCTCGCAAAGTGGGACAGGTGGTAACCCTATTCATGCTCCAAGAAGAATTTTTTTTCAGTCATAGCCAGAATGGAGAAAGAAGGAGCTATGGAAGTCATATGAAACAAACTGAACTGACTGAATGTGTAAAAAACATAGTAACAGTGGTCAAACAAGCCAAGTTAAGGAATAGTATAGATGTTTAAGAATTAAATAAGATCTAAAAGGAGCATAATATACTTCACACAACAGGAGAAGTAGTATCAACAATGCCTAATGCTAGTATGAGATAGAATTGTATGTGGTATCAGAAATGATTCAACACTTGACAGATTACTGAAATAATCAGATTTAACATTAAATAAAGTGATTGATATTTGCAGAGTGACTAAAAGTATCTCATCACATCTAAATGTGTTCAAGGAAAGGTTGAGTATAAACAGAATGGCCAGTAAGAAGAAAAGACTGACAAAAGGAAAAGTGAAATAAAATGTGAATACTGAAGTCTCTGGAAAGATTTAGACATTGATCAAACATGGTACAGAGAAATATTCATGCAGCTGTTGTGTCTATAAGCATGATAAAATGAAATACCCTGATATTAACTAAGTATGTAGAAACTGTGATAAAATTAATCAGAATGATTAATATGAAAGAAACTATTTTTTGGCTGAAGAAACTGCATATATTAGAAAGTCATGAAAATGGGTTACTTGTGGATATGATTTGCTATGAGAATATGCACACTGTGAACTGCAAATGCACAGAAGAGCTGCAACTAGAAAATCATTTTGAGATAATCAGGGAGAAACTCAGAATTAAAAAGCAAAATGTGACATACTAGGCAGAAAATCAAAATAGAATATAGTATCTATTCAGACATTTGATGCAATATGTCAAAAATAGCAAGCTAAAGTATTTCCACAAATGCTTATTTACTCTGGGTATAATATAAAACTGAAGGGTTAGAATGACTTATAGGTGAAGGTAACAACAAAATTCACTAGATAGGAAAGCTGATACTGCGCATGCTCTATCCATATTGGGTCATATGATGTTTTCAGAAGTTTGGTATAGTAGAAAAGAATTCAAAGTATGAATGTTGAGTGAAAATGGACTACAAGATGTCCAGTCTGATGATTTGCTTAAAGTGCTCAAAGATTTTCTTATTGACATGGATTGTTTATTGATAATTTATCATATCCAAACAAATCCTATGCACCCTGTAGTATATGTTTTGATGAAAGTTTCATTAGATTTCCTAGCTAGTGTTAAAGTAGAGTTAAACTACATGGAGGAATTGGTGTGATTTTGAAACAAACAGAGCCAGCACTTGACTGCCTGGCAAATATAGATAAAGTCTTGACTGTGGCCTAGATTAGCTGGTTCATCTAGTGACACAGGTAATGATAAAGCCTACTGGGGGTGGTAGACGAATATGAATCATCTACCTATTTATGTGTCTAAGGGAACAATGTGGGGTGTAACGATGTATGTATGACATCACAGCTGCCAGTGGAGAATGGAGCAGGTGGCACATGCATCAGAGCTTAAATGAGACATCCAGAGCATTGATAATATATCACTATGGAGATGGAGATGGGGTGGCTCTCTTGCAAGCACTGTTTGTATACCCACCCAACAAGTTACCTAGCATGGATCAAGTTAAGCCACAACACAGAAAATAACATCTTTATTTGCTGCAATGATGACACTGTGGACTCTCTTTCCTCTCATTCCCTCAATGTCACTGATAAACAAATATACTTCTGAGATGGGGAGGATGACAGCCCCAAGTCTGCAGGGTAGACAAGACAGTGATACATGAAAACTGAAGAATAGTCTACAATAGATAGTCTAATCCAATTGCTGCACAACACTAAAAAGGCAGTCCAGCTATATAATGCAGTAAAAAATAAATAAATGCCGACTACAAAATGGGTAAAAAGCATAGATACTGTAATGATACCAGACAAAATTCATATTTGTATATCCAGAAGAGTTGAATAAAACATGTACAATTGAGAAAGTACTGTGTGTCCTATCATGTTTTTGTGACTGTGTGCGCGTTTGATGAGAATCAAGGATTTTGTCAAATAAATCTTGATTAGGACCAGCTGGTATTTGGTCAGCACCTGATATGTTTCAGTAAGCCACTGCACATGTAACTGACATGCTTGATATAGTTATCAGTATGACTGAAGATATACTACTATGGGTCCAAAACAAGAAACAGATTGGAGCAAAAGTGTCTGAGTTACTGAAAAGGCTTTGATAGAACAACCTCAAACTGAAGAAGACTACATGCAAAATCAATAGAGCTAACATACATAGATCATAATTTATTTTCTGAAAGCTTGAAACGGTTTACCATTTAAAAAAAAAAAACGGTACTAATCAGCAAAGTGTTTCGCCGAAAGTACAAATAACCTAATGGCCCTATTGTCAAAAAATAGCTGTTAATGCCAAAAATGTCAACAATGACATTTTACGGCATTAACAACAATGCCACCCTTGCCGTACACCTAACATCCTGTTTATGCAGGGGGAAAGCCCCCCTGCGCCCCCACACCCCCACCTTAATATTCCAACTCTAAGATCGCACTACAGTGAGGAAAGGGATGTATTTCCCTAACCGCACTATACTGCAATCCCTGTACATAATCAAACATTATATTTGCGAATGCACAGTCCATTTGCAAATATAACGTTCACTCATGTAACCTGCATACATATGAAGTATTCAAACATCTGTCATTCGAATACTTCATAGCCATGCAATTGCACTGTGAAATTACAGTGGTACACCGCTTGAAACCATATACTGATAAGGTAACAGCCATGGTGCAGAGGCCTCAAACTGAAGATAAGCAAGCTCTCAAGATTTTTATCAATGGCTTACCATTTAAGTTTGCTCTGAACTTGTCAAAAGAGAGTTTTCCATAAGGAAATTATTGGTGCATGATATCGTACCATAGTACAGTGGGAAAATAGATCTCCAAAATACTTAAAAGGTTCATTAACTATTCACAGTTTGTCCCAATTTCCCCATTATTTTCTGAAGTATAATTACAGATAGCATACTCTTAGTTATCAAATATAAATAAAAGGCATAGGATTTTGCTTTAAATTTTCGCCAAAGGATTTTTTACGCAATGTTTTTACTTGTCCATTTTTGTCAAAAAAGATGTGTTAACCTCATTAAGCCATAATTTATTTCTTTGAGTGGATAACTGTGTAAACATTTTTTACCTACTTTTTTATTTAGATATAGTTTGAGTAAATGTTTGTTCCACCAGAAGGGGTTACAAGCTTTATCAGTAACAAATTTCTTTTTCAGATGTACATGGCTGTCAAGCAGCTTGGGATACTGGCCTTTGATCAAAAAAAGCAGTTTGTCAAAAACAGAAAAAGCTCGTACAACAAATAAAAAATCAGTTGATTTACAATTGTTTTTTGTGCAAAACTGGAATGGCAAGGATCTGGGAAACTGCCCTTTTCTCACCATAGTGCAATTTCAGAGTTGGTATATATAATAAGTAAGGTGTGTGGGGGGCGGCTTGCTCTCTGCAAAAAAAAAAAAAAAAAAAACATGTTTTGTGTGGCTTTATGTGTTTTCCAATGATGTTTGTTTTGAGCATTTTTTTCTCAATTTGTGGTTTGATTTTATGTCAATTAAAGTAACTGTCATAAATCCAGCAGCTCATACAGTACATTGTAGACTATATTCCAAGCATTTAACTAGTTAGCATTACTAATACTTGTGAAATGAGTGATAAGCAATCCTATAACAATTATTTCTTGATACAGATATATATTTTTCTAGTAGAATTAATACCAGTGACACATTAGACTGAACTAGTGACTAAGACTTTAACATTATGAAAGTAAAAATTAGTAACTAACAATCCTTAACATTATTTAAACAACAGCAGGAATGAATAGTATACACCAATTTTTTTACTTCTTTTTGAACATTGTACAATTTGGTGTTGTTTTCAACACTAAACTCCAAAATTATTTTTTGTTTTATTTAGGGAAAACAAAACAGTTTCCAATTTACATTTGGAAAATTACAGTTGCCAAACCATAAGGATTCTATGTGACCAGATTTGAGATTCTTCAAGAAAAGCGGAATGTTTTCCTGTAAATGATTAGCACTTCTTTAAAATCCTTTGATGTTAGTATTTACTCCCCCAGCTGGACATTAATGTTCAGAGTCTGATCTGAAATCACTTGCTAGTATTTTACATTGTAGAACATCTAGAAATAGATAACAACTCTTTTACCATCTTGATTGTCTGTACCCTCATGGAATCCTATATGCCCAGGAAGGTGTATTATCAATTGCGAAACATTTTTCTGTAATTATCCCAAATCAGTCTTTTCCTCTATCAAAACCACACACCGAGTAAAGTATCTGTTGTTCATATTATAGACACTCCTTACTCATGACCATGTTTCCACAAAAGATTTATATCTTTAGGTAAATTATAATACAACTGATTATTAGTCCTGTGACTGAGACACAGTTATCTGTAATAAACCGAAAAGCTATGTAGATTTCTTACCTCCTCATAGCAAAATATACTTAATGGCTTTCTCCTTTGAAAACAGTAATATGTTTGAGCCTTTTACGTCGTCATAGACCTATTAAATATGGCAGCTGGCAGGATCTCAAATATAACTAGACCTACATGCATGCCCTTTGCCAAATCAGTAACATCTTCTGTTTGGTTATACATTATCAGCAGTTCGCTTCCCCATATCATTTATTCCCACCATAGTTATTATCACAGAATTTTCTCCCAAAACTGTCAAAGCTACACCCATACTTTGGATATTGCAGTCTGGCAGACATCTTTGCATCAGACAACATCCATTGTTCCTTGGCATCAGATTTTTAGGCCCTTTAGAAGTAACTTTCACATAATTAATAAACGAGGAAGAAATATATTAACTGTTTTCCTCCTCTGTGATTGAGACTGTATTTCCTGAACCTAGCCTTCATGAGTAAATGTTTTAATCTTTTTCAGATTAACACTATAGAGGGACTAAACAACCAATTATCTTTTATTCTTACATTAAGCTAGATCATCACTAATAATGACTGTTTACAGTTGTATTTCAATGCATTTTCTGTTACTTCATTTGGTGTATCGACAAAATCTGAGCTACACCATATATGAATATCAGTGGCACATAGCCTTCAAAACATAACAATGGCTTATTGGCTGGATAATGATTAATGTCTGTATCAGGGAGGGTAAATCTGAATACATTGTTATTTTTGCAACAACCAAGGCAGTTTTTTTTTCCATTTTTTTTTTCTTCATATGCAATAAGAGTCACCATCAGTGTTATCTGCCATAGCAAAAGTTTGATCATAAATCAATATTTGTTTTCACAGATGTAAGTAAATATGATTTTATGATCCTAATTTATGATCCTACTCATAGCATACCATCTCTATACATAGGTATAGTTGTCTATACAAACATTAAAGTATAATTTGAAAACATTTTATTTACATTACACTGTAAATTGAAGTAATAATCAAGTAAAATTATATAGATAAAAGTTATTCATCCCTTCAGCTGTGTTTTTGAAAGATAAAGTACTTGCTATAGCTGTTTATGAAAATGGCACATAAACTAGCCAGAAGAAGGAGATAGGGTCTATCTGGTCTGCCTAATTATTACATTTGGCCTAACACAGCCTTTCTTCCCTCCTATTTATCCAGGAGTTTAAATCTGATTTAGAAGCCTCAAATGTCTCAGCTTCTACTTCCGTCTGCTGATTCCTTAATCAGCTTTCCTCTCTGTGAAAATGCTTTCTTGTGTCAACATTAAACTGAGTACCACTTTCTTATGTGATGAGTAAACTGCATCCTCTTGATTTGCTAGATAGTTTACTAGCAATGTCTTCATTCTCCTTGTTCCATCCTTCCTTTCTAATATTTTCCTTGTTCTGATGTGAGGTATTGTCAGCTATGCCAGGAAAAGTAATGCAGTGGATGTGTAATATATGCCAGCATAGTTAGCTGGAGGTTTGTAAAGAATTATATGTCATTCCTATATCAAACTGATTTGTACAGATGCTTCTGTTGAAAAATGTATTTGTAAAGCTGCTTGTGTTAAAAATGTACCAATAGTGGGTCCTGCTGGACAGAAAAGAAATACACCTCACATCACAGTGGAAACCACAACCCACGCTGCTGAAACCCTTACAAATGCCTTCTACGAGCACCTCCAGGAATGTATGGATCAAGCAATCCCTAATAAAATCAAGACCCTTTCCACCAAAGGCAGGCACCCGGTCTGGTGGACCCCAGCCATAAACAAACTCTACAACAAGAGGAGAAAGCTACTACATGACAGAGCAAAATCCCTAAAAGGGAAGGCATCTCTGATCAATACTAGCAAAAAACTACGATCACTCATAAAATCATCCAAGGCCAACTTTGAGAGAAAAATCGCTAATGACACAAAAGACAATCATAAGGCCTTCTTTAGCTATGTTAGAAACCTGGGTGGAAACTCCCAGATATGCTCAGAATTAGTCCAAAATTATACAAAATCACTGAACCGACAGACTTTGCCAACATACTGGCAGAGAGGTTCAGTGCAAATTTCTCCCCTCCCCCAAAAGGAGAAATATCTATCCCACCAGAGTCTAGCCTCCCAAACATCTCAGATGCCCAGGTGAGAGCTGCTCTCTAAAGCAAAAACACAGCATCAATGGGACCGGACGGTGTCCCCGGCTGTGTGCTACGAACTCAATGAGGAACTAAACCCACACATAAGGCTGCTGTTTAATCTTAGCCTTACTACAGGATACGCACTCCAAAGAATGGCGACGGCAACTGTGGTCCCACTCCACAAAGGCGGTGCTTCTACGGACCCTGGAAATTACCGCCCCATAAGCTTGATGAGCCTTGTCTGCAAAGCTATGGAGAGGATCATAATGGAACTCATAAATAAAGACATTGGGGACCTACAGACACTGGATCCTACCCAATTTGGCTTTGTCAAGGGCAGATCCTGCCTCTTGAACTTGGTCGACTTTTTCAAACAGTCACTAAGGCCATTGATGAGGGTCAGGCAGTTCACACAGCCTACCTTGACCTAGCAAAGCGTTGACACAATACCCCACTCGGGCATCATAGAAAAGCTCACCAGCTTAGATGTAAACCCATATGTCACAAGATGGGTTGCAAACTGGCTCAAGGACAGAACCCACAGGGTTAGAGTTGCTGGTGCCATGTCAGACTCTAAGCCGGTCACGAGCGGTGTCCCACAGGGCTCAGTCCTGGGCCCCTCTTGTTCGGCATTTATTTTTCTGAAGTGCAGGCAAACATGGGGGATTGTGGCTGACAAAATTTGCAGATGACTGCAAACTGGGCACCATAATTGACACTCCATCAGACACAGACATCCTCCAGAGAGGTCTCATAGAAATGGATAACTGGTGCCAGAGCCATGGCCTTAAGCTAAATGCCAAAAAATGTATAGTCATACCCTTTGGGGAAAACAAGGTAACCCCTAATTACCACATAGGTGGTAATCCATTAAACATGGAAGAAGTTATCAGGGACCTGGGGACCCAAGTTGACAGTAACCTCTCTTTTGACACTCACATTGCCAAAGTGGTTAGGAAGACCTTCTACATTGCCCACCTGATCATGAAGGGATTCACATCCAGATCAGGAGAGGTCATTGTACCCCTGTACTCTTCACTTATCAGACCAATGATTGAGTACAACGCCCCATTCGGAATGTACCTTACCCGACACCTGCAGCAGTTGGAAAGACCTCAAAAGTTCCTCACCAAAAGGATAAAGGGGCTCAAACATATGTCATACGCTGCCCGACTGAAGAAACTCCAGCTCTATTCAGTCGCATACCGTCTGCTCAGAGGTGATCTGTGCCTGACATACAAGGCCATGTCCAACCCGGAATTAATGGACATGCTCCACCTCAAAAAATCCAAATCCACCAGAGCCACGAGAGCAAGAGACTTAAACCTCCACACGGATATAAGTAGGACGTGCTGGAGGGACAGATTCATCACCCAGAGACTCCCTACACTATGGAACAGAATCCCAGTCCATGTGAGGCAGAGCCCCTCACTGACTCTGTTCAAGAGAAATCTTGACGAGTGGATGGGAGATCGTAGGTTTACCCCGGGAATCATCTCTGTGTCACTGCTGGACAGAGGCACAGCAAACTAATGGGTATAGTATTCTCATCCTAAGGGGTGGTGAAAGCCACACACACTCTGGCTAGGTTTATAAATGCCCTAGGGCAGATAGCCTGGCTTGTTAAACTTGATTTCTGTATTAGTAGCTGTATTTAGAGCACAACCAAAAGCTGTTTGCTGAAATTCCTGTTTGCACTTAATTTTAAATCGTTTTTTTCTTAAAACTTGCATATTTTCTGTCCTTGACCTAGCACTCTTGTGTGGGGTCATTTACTGCACTGTTATAACTTGATATTACTTGTGAACCTCTGCTATCTCTGTAAAAAACAAAAACAAAAAAAAAAAATCTTGCTTTTTCCCACTTTACTGAGAGTTAAAAAAGTTCAGTTACAGGCTTGCTGTTCCTGAACTGTTTGAAAGTTTCTGTGAGGCCATTTTTGCTTGGGCTGGAGGAGGGTCTCTCTGTTGATCAGTGGCAGTGACTAACATTGAGCAGCTTCCCTGCCCCCGTAGAGGTGGTTACTGACTTGAAACTGTAGTTTTATTGGCCACTAGGGGTCATTTCCATAACTCCTTCATCTTCCTCTCTTAAAACCCAGTTGCCTCGTGGTTTGGGCGTCTTTTCAGGCTTGTTGGCTGTTGGTGAAGCACCCTCCAAGAGGAAAAACGCTGAGAGAAGAAGGAGCCACTTTTGAGATTTTAAGTATTTTTTCTCTGTTTATTTGCTAAGTTTTTCTGCATAGCTGCCTAGCTTGAGCATTTTCTGGCTTGTTAAACTTGATTTCTGTATTAGTAGCTGTATTTAGAGCACAACCAAAAGCTGTTTGCTGAAATTCCTGTTTGCACTTAATTTTAAATCGTTTTCTTCTTAAAACTTGCATATTTTCTGTCCTTGACCTAGCACTCTTGTGTGGGGTCATTTACTGCACTGTTATAATTTGATATTACTTGTGAACCTCTGCTATCTCTGTAAAAACAAAAACAAAAAAATCTTGCTTTTTCCCACTTTTCTGAGAGTTAAAAAGTTCAGTTACAGGCTTGCTGTTCCTGAACTGTTTGAAAGTTTCTGTGAGGCCATTTTTGCTTGGGCTGGAGGAGGGTCTCTCTGTTGATCAGTGGCAGTGACTAACATTGAGCAGCTTCCCTGCCCCCTGTAGAGGTGGTTACTGACTTGAAACTGTAGTTTTATTTTCCCTTTTGGGTCTATTCCTGCTTCTTTCCAGCCCCTGCTATCAAGCACGCTTTAACGTGCTTTAGCGCGGAGTTGCCACTAGAGCAGCCTCGGGCAGCGCCGGTTAAACAAGGTTAAACTCTTTCTGGCTCCAGAAAGTCTGTTCTTCAGTTTTTCCCTTAGAACTGCTCTGTTAGGAACCTAAACAGTTTACACCTACACTAAAAAGTGCAGCACTTGTTCCAAATAGCTTTTTCTTCTCAAAAAGCTCAGCACTTGTCTTATAAGCATATCCCTTGTCTTATAAGCATTCTCTTTGCAGGTCAAGCACTCCTATATTATACAAATCTCTCACTAGTAAAACCCCCCAGGAGTGCCCACTTCCCTGCTAAGCCCACTACTTTTCTGTCTCATACCAACTCATAATTCTTTCTAGCATGTCGAAGGGTCAGATGCTGGCGTCCTCTCCTGCCCAGTTGGTGAATCTGGGAATTCTGAGACAATGTTACAATTGTCTCATGTACACGGACAACCCTCTCCTCCTCCCACGTAACACTAACACTTGTGAGAGATGCAGCTATTTAGCCAGACTGGAGGCTGAGCTCTCTCAACTCAGGACTGGCAAGACCAGGCAGGAGGAGAAGGCAACTACACACACCACAATACCAGTCTCACATAACTCAACCACACCACTGAATCAAACACATAAACACACTAAGACATACTCGGAGGCTCTGAGTAAAAATTTACCTAAACAGCAGAGGCCTCCAAAGCAGACACCCAAGCAACTGCAAACTCAATACACCATACAAACAACACATAAACAACAAAATCAGTGTGCAAAGCAGTCACTGCCCTTAAGGCCAAATACAACACCAAACATACTTGTCATAGGTGACTCCATAGTCAGACACACTGACGTCCCACTCACCAGACTGAGTAAGGAGAAGGTCACAGTAAGCTGCCTGTCGGGCGCTAGAATCCGCCACATAATACAAGCACTCAGGTCTCTCAACAGCAGGTACAAGTACGACTCAGTCATTGTCCACGCTGGTGTCAACGACCTGAGATGTACCTCCTTGGACTACATGAAAAGAGACATTGAGGAGCTCTCTGATTATGTAGCCCAGGCAGGTATGACCCTGACCTTGAGCAGTATCCTACCTTCACCTAGAATGATGCCACAATACAGTGATAAGATGATCAGCTTTAATAATTGGCTTAAATTCTGGTGTCATTCAAAGGGGATCCAATGTCTGTCTGCCTGGGATGACATGCTGGACAAGCCACGCTGCTTCGCAAGGGACGGCTTGCACCTGTCACCCCTAGGCTTCCGGATATTGGCAAAGGCTCTTGCCACCCCCATAGTGCCTTTTTAGGCAAGGCTCAAATTCTAAACCTACCACCCTAGAACACAAAAAGTAAAAACTAAGGGTAATGCTGCTCAATGCCAGAAGTCTCAATCTCAAGATGCACGCACTCGAGGCCCTTCTCAGTATGGAGAACATCGATGTCTGTGCTGTGACAGAAACCTGGTTCAAGGCTCCTGAGAGCACCCCAGCACTAGCAGGTTTCACCTCATATCATGCGTTCCGCCCCAAAATCCGGACAACACCAAGAAAGGAGGGGTGCCCATATTCATAAAGGACACCCACACCTCAAGGTTGGTGGCAACGCACGATGCATCGGAGACCATCCAGGTGCAATTAACCATAGGCAAGACTGCTCTGCAATTTGTAGCATGTTACAGGCCACCCTCTCAAACTCAGGAACCTCACATGGCCTTCCTGAAAACAATGGAGGGCATAAATGTATCTCCAAACACCATCATACTAGGTGACTTCAACTACCCTAATATAGACTGGGAACACTACTCAAGCCCAAACACTCTAGCCCAAAGGATCCTGGAGTTCATAAACTCAAATGCCATGGAACAACTAGTCACCATCCCCACAAGAGGAGAAAACATACTTGATCTCATCATCACGAACATGGGATCAAAATGTTCAACA
The DNA here is from genome assembly GCF_019279795.1 of Protopterus annectens. NCBI lineage: Eukaryota > Metazoa > Chordata > Ceratodontiformes > Protopteridae > Protopterus > Protopterus annectens. The sequence goes on along the minus strand of NC_056739.1, from coordinate 983,947,758 downwards.
CCGGAAGTATACCCATCACTGGTGAGATCAGATCATAAACTAATCTCGCTGGAGGTCCTCATCCCGCCCCCACCTGAAATAAAAAAGACCACAGTGAAAAACTTCTCAAAAGCCGACTTCACACTTCTAAAAACTAATGTGGTCTCCTTTAAGGCTCCTGAGCCAGTGGTAAACATTACTCAAACCGCTGAATCACTTACAAATGCCTTCTACCAGCACCTACAGGACTGCATGGATCAGGCAATCCCAAACAAAACTAAGACTCTTTGTACCAAAGGCAAGCGTCCAGTCTGGTGGACCCCAGCCATAAACAAGCTCTACAACAAAAGGAGGAAGCTACTACAAGATAGAGCAAAATCCTTGAAAGGTAAGACACCTTTGATCATTATAAGTAAAAAACTAAGATCTCTCATAAAATCATCCAAGGCAAATTTTGAGAGAAAAATCGCCAAGGACTCAAAAGACAATCATAAGGCCTTCTTTAGCTATGTTAGAAACCTAGGAGGAAACTCCCAGATATACTCAGAATTAGTTCAAAATGATGTGAAGATTACTGAACCTACACACATTGCCAACATACTGGCTGACAGGTTCAGTGCAAACTCCCCCCCCCCCAAAAGGAGAGATATCTATACCAGAGGATTGTAGCCCCCCAAACATCTCCAACACCCAGGTGAGAACTGCTCTCTCCAAAACAAAAAACACAGCATCCATGGGACCGGATGGTGTCCCCAGCTGTGTGCTCCACGAACTCAATGAGGAATTAAACCCGCAGTTAGGACAGCTGTTTAATCTTAGCCTCACCTCAGGATACGTACCCAAGGAGTGGCGACGGCGACTGTGGTCCCACTTCACAAGGCGGTGCCTCCACCGACCCTGGAAATTACCGTCCCATTAGCTTGACAAGCCTTATCTGCAAAGCCATGGAGAGGATCATAATGGAACTCATAAATAAAGACATAGGGAACTTGCAGACTTTGGATCCAACCCAGTTTGGCTTTGTCAAAGGCAGATCATGCCTTTTAAACTTGGTTGACTTTTTCGAGACAGTCACCAAGGCCATTGATGAGGGAAAGGCAGTCCATACAGCCTACCTTGACCTGGCAAAGGCCTTCGACACAATACCCCACTCAGGTATCATCGAAAAACTCATCAGCTTGAATGTAAACCCATACATCACAAGATGGGTTGCAAACTGGCTAAGTGACAGAACCCACAGGGTCAGTGTTGCTGGAGCCATGTCAGACTCAAAGCCTGTCACAAGTGGTGTCCCACAGGGATCAGTCCTGGGTCCACTCTTGTTCAGCATCTACTTTTCTGAAGTACAAGCAAACACAGGAGGGTTATGGCTGACAAAGTTTGCAGATGACTGCAAACTGGGCGCCATAGTCGAAAACACATCTGACACAGATATCCTTCAGAAGGGCCTCACAGAAACGGATAACTGGTGCCAGAGCCATGGCCTAAAGTTAAATGCCAAGAAATGCATAGTCATACCCTTCGGGAAAAACAAGGTTACCCCTAGCTACCATATAGGTGGCAATCCACTGAGCACAGAAGAAGTCATCAGGGATCTGGGGACCCAGGTTGACAGTAGCCTTCGCTTGACACTCATGTTGCTAAAGTAGTTAGGAAAACCTTCTACATTGCCCACCTGATCATGAAGGGATTCACATCTAGATCAAGGGAGGTCATCGTCCCCCTGTACTCATCACTCATTAGACCTATGATTGAGTACAATGCCCCATTCGGAATGTATCTGACCCGACACCTGCAGCAGCTGGAAAGGCCCCAAAAGTTCCTCACCAAAAGGATAAAGGGTCTCAAAAATATGTCTTATGCTGCCCGACTGAAAGAACTCCAGCTCTATTCAGTCTCATACCGCTTGCTCAGAGGTGACCTGTGCCTGACATATAAGGCCATGTCAAACCCTGATTTGATGAATATGCTTCACCTCAAAAAATCTAGATCCCTCAGAACCACAAGGGCGGAAGACTTAAACCTTGACACGGTTATTAATAGAATGGGCTGGAGGGACAGATTCATCACCCAGAGACTCCCTATGCTGTGGAACAAAATCCCGGTACATGTGAGGCAGAGCACCTCGCTGGCCTTGTTCAAGAGGAATCTTGACCAATGGATGGGGGATCGCAGATATACCGCAGGGATTACTTCAGTGTCACTGCTTGACAGAGGCACAGCAAAATAATAGGCATAGTTTTATTCAAACTAAAGGGGTGGCGAAAGCCAAATAACTATGGGCTAGGCTTATAAATGCCCTTGGGCAAATAGCCTAGTACGAACCTATGAACCTATGAACCTATGAACCTATGAACCTGTATGTCAGACTGTATTGTAACTGTTGAAATGAATATATTGCAACAGAGGATACTGGAAGAGAAGAGGTTAATCTCAGTCCAGCTAACTTTGAAAAGTCTGAAATTAAATTATCTAGTTTAGGCCATAAAGATTATATCTTACAGTTCTGATTGCAGCCAGACACAAAATGTCTGTGAAAACCAGGACTAGGAATCACATTGTATTGGCCTTAATGATGAACTAATTGCTATCCAGATGCTGTAACACATCTTAGCAAAGCTTTATGTGTGTATTATGACACATATGTGCTAGATTCTGGTTCAATTTTTAGTAAAGCGGGTAGTGTGGGAACCAGAAGTCAGATGACCAGGTGTTTGTGAAGTCATTCTAAGCCAGCAGTGAAATGATGCTTTAATACTAGACGAGACAGAAGTCTCAGAGCAGTCTGTTTCTGAAACCTGACAAAGAAGGACCACCCACCCACTTTATCTTGCCTTGCTCTAGTAAGTGAATTAGGGGACAGTAATTTTTAGATCTGTTAGGAAAATGCAGTGAGATTAGTTAAGTAGTGTTTTTCTGTATCTGTGTGTATTTTTCCATCTGTGTTATTGTTAATATTTCCTGTGATTGAAAATCTGGTATTTATTATAATCAGATATTTAGTATTTTCACATTCTTTTGAATTTATCATTAAATATATTTACACTTTTCATTGTGGGTGGTCTTTTACAGACTACATTAACCATTGAGAGTACTTATATTTATTTGGTGAGAATGTGGCCAATCCTGAAAGCCTTGCTGCATTTGTCAAACACTATCATTTGTATTAGTATGAACTTTACTCAGTATAATTAGGTACCATTGTAAGAGCCTTAGAGTAGCTGGCTTTGGAGTGTTCTGGCAGCATTATCTACCTTATAGTCTGGGCCTAGGAGGCAGAGCTGGTAAATCTGTGCTAGCCTTTCCCAGGTGTGTGTGTGTGTGTGTGTGTGTGTGTGTGTGTGTGTGTGTGTGTGTGTGTGTGTGTGTGTGTGTGTGGTGTGTGTGAAAATCAAATCTCAAAGAGTATGTGTGTCAAATACTTGAAGCAGGGACACACATCACTGGTTTCACAGAGTGAGTGTGGAGAACTTGTCTTGGAACACTCGGCTGAGGACTCAACTCTACAGATGTGGTCAGTGTGGAGTCTTATTTGGGGCCTGGAGATGGAGAGAGAGAGGGAGTCCAGTCCCAGGATGGAGTGTGATCCTTGTTTGTTCTTAGGGGAAATTGTGCTTGGTGCAGACAGCTGCATCTGGAAATACTGTGTGTATCTATCTTTGTTCCAAGTGAATGTCCCTCACCAGTGTCAGTAGTGAGGATTGAGGCTCCTTGATTACTGGTCCAGAAGAGGGACTTCACATATTGGTGAACTGTGGTATGGATATTAATTGAACTTCTGTAGCCTGTAGGCAGTTGTCACTGAAAGTGTGTATACACTCATTAGCCACAAGGTAAACCTACCAAGTTTCATTTTCACAACAGTTTTATTTATTTTTATTAGTTTCAGTTATTCAGGGAAAGCAGACAAAGATGCCAGCAAAGGATTATGGCAAGCTGACAAAGAACCAGTCGGCCAAGGCGTGCAAAGCCAAAGGACTGGTTCATGCCAACCTGACTAAAGAGGAAATTATTTCAGCCTTAGTCACAGCTGTTGCCCAGACCAGCAACCAGGAGGATAACCAGTCTGCCAATGGGGATTTGCAGCCCTCAGAAACAGGACAGTTCACTTTTTCCTCAGAGGATTTAAAAACCCATCTGGAGTTAAAAAGACTTGAACTGGAAGCCAAGCGTATGGAATTAGAATTGCAACATTTGGAGGTCAAAGAAAGTGAGAGACTGCAGTGTTTGGAGGCTGAAGAAAATGAGAAGCAGTGTCAAAAAGAGAGGGAGATGTGACTCTTTGTCATGGTCATGGAGGTAATGGGGAAGGGAATAACCAAACACCAGTAGCAATAAAGGACAGTCAATTTCTTCCACAGTTTACAAAGGGTGATAATTTTGATAGTTTTATTCATATATTTGAAAGAGTATGTAAACAGTATAATGTTGACCAACAGCTCTGGGTATGGTTATGACCAACTTACTCCATGATAAAGCTGTAACTGCTGTTTCTAAATTGTCTGTTTTAAATTAACACCTGAAGCTTACAGAAAAATGTTTCATGAACATAGATGCAAGGCAGATGAAATGTGATAATATCACAGAGTTAAAGCACTTATTTTCATAGGTGGGCGAGTGGCTGTCAGGTCACCACTTTAGAATGGCTGGCAGACCTTTTGGTGAGGGAACAAGCCATTAGCATTTTGAATGAGAACATGAGAATCTGCTTGGCAGACCGGGAGTGTAACTCTGCAGATGAGCTGGGGAAAAAGGGGGATCTTTACCTAGCAAGCTAGATATCACTGCACAAGAAGGGGATATCCAGTGTTGCACATGGATATAAGGGAACCCATGGTGGGTAGCCTAAACCACCCCAACAGAGTCTACCAGTAATAGGGGAAGCCACTAGTTCAGGTACACAGCCAGGATCAAGGGTTAGATGTTTTAAATATAACCAGTGGGGCCAGGTAGCATACAGATATCCACAGAAGCAAGGTGGGGGACAAAAAATGGGGGAGCCAGCAAGTGGAAATAAAAGTATGCCAGTGGTAAGTTTTCTGGATACAACAGGGGTACCAGACTATCACCGGACTTTATATCCTATTTTAGTGGATGGAAAACAGGCCACTGCTAAGAGAGACACAGCTTCTGGCATAACCATTGTGAAGCCTGCAGTGGTTAAAGAGGAGAAGTACTTGCTTGGGCAGTCCACTCCAGTCAGAAATTTAGGAGGATCCCCATTCCAAATGCCTTCGACCAGGGTTCACCTTGACTGAGAGAGTGGAAAAGGAAGTAAGCATTTAAACTTTTCATTTTGGTTGGTCTTTTTGAGAATATTTTAACCTTTGAGAATACTTATATTTATTTGGTGGCAGTATGGCTGTTCCTGAAAGCCTTGCTGCATTGATCATACACTACCATTTGTATTTGCATTAATTTTACTCAGTATAATTGGGTACCCTTGTAAGAGCATTAGAGTATCTGACTTTGGAGTGTTCTGGTGGCAGTATCTACCTTATAGTCTGGGCATATAGTGCATAGCTGGTAAATATGTGCCAGCTTTTCCCATGTGTGTGTGTGTGTGTGTGTGTGTGTGTGTGTGTGTGTGTGTGTGTGTGTGTGTGTGTGTGTGTGTGTGTGCGTGTGTGTGTGTGTGTGTGTGTGTGTGTGTGTGTGTGTGTTTGTGTGTGTGAAAATCAGATCACAAACAGTGTGTGGGTCAGCTTCTTGAAGCAGGGACACAAAGCACTGGTTTCACAGAGAGGGTGGTGCATGGCTTGGCTTTGAACTCTCGGCTAAGGACTCAACTCTTCAGCTGTGGTCGGTGTGGAGTCTTATTTGGGGCCTGGAAAGAGAGAGTGAGTCCAGCCCCAGGACAGAATGTGCTCCATGTGTGATCTTAAGGGAAATTGTGCTTGGTGCAGAGAACTGAATCAGTGGTGAGGATTGAGGCTCCTTGATTACTGGCCCAGAAGAAAGATATCACAATCCTATACCATATACTCCTTAGTACTTTACAAGCCTCTTTCAGATCCCCCGTTTCTGCTATATTTAAGTGAAAACATTTCAGCATGGTGAACTCTTCTGAGTTAAAACAAAAGCAATCACTTTGTTTTATTTATTAAAAAATACAAAATTTAGAATGCACAGTTTTTTCATTTACTTTACATTTAAGATAGAGACTTGTGATGGCATTAGCTGAATTTCTCTCTATTATAGTTAGGAGGATTTATTGCAATAATGCTGCTGATTTCTTTACAGGCATGAATTATTTTTACATTCAAATCACTTTATGTATACTTAATAAATAGTCTTCTTTAGGAAAAGGTTATTTTTATTTTCCCTTAAGCAAATCATTAATATTCACTAACTGTTAGTCAAATATTTTGCATATGACATTGTTAAATAATTTAAACTCAAGTAGTATCGTGCCCATTCCCATGGCATAGAGGGATGGAGCCCTTAGTATGTCCTAGTCAATTTGTGTTCAGTTAAAGACTTGGGCACTGGTGTCAGGCAGAGGAGGATGGTTCAAGAAACCAATACCAGCTCAACTTACTGGGAGATAGAAGGTGCCTAGCCCACCACATTGGTGATGCCACCACTGAGTATGCAATGACCTATGGAAGAAGCCAGGGCAGGCTAGTTTTGTTAACTAGCAAGTGTTGCTGATTTGAGGATAATCGGGATGGAAGGCATTGCAAATGTGCCATCTGCCTATGAGGAGAGATTAGGAGGGATGGTCTGGGGATTTCCATGGCCTATTTTCTAACACCCAACTCTCTTCTGACTCCTGTGAAATGACTGGGCCTATCAGGTTCCCAAATAAGAATAAATGGGATGGTGGGCTCTCACCCAGTTTCAGGATGCCTTGCTCACAGCCCTGGATGAATGAATGAGCCAAATGAACACAGAGAAACCACATGGTAGGTACTGTGGAGGACACAAAACCAAAAAAAAAAAGTAGTATCACCTTTTCAATTGAATGACTGCATGCGCTGAACACTTCACCCTAATCAACACAATATAACTGCTTAGCAGTGAGCACTGTTTGTAAAAGCTTTTATTTTTACTGTCTTAATGTTGTTGTTCGTCTTTCGGCTTTTCCCAGTTAGGGGTCGCCACAGGGGAACTCCGGTCTGCTAATGATTGGCAGTTGGTTTTTATGGTGTCGAGTTGCCAGCCTGATGCCCAACCTTCAACGAAGGCATGCCCATTCAACGCATGTCTTTCGAACGCCCACTCGACCGCAGGGAGAACATGCAGATTCCACACAGACGGCACTCCCAACCCAATCTGAGAATCAAATGGGAGAACCTCTTTCTGTGAGGCAACAACACTATCACTGCACCACCGCGGAATTTTACTGTCTTAATATAGTTTACAAATAAAATTCATTCCATATCACTTGTTTCCCCAACATACATGATAATTAATTTATCCAGTCTGTTACAGAAAAGACATCTGTAATGGCTATGTTATCCATTCTTGGTAAGATTCTAACAGAAAGTCACTCCACAGATGGAAAAAATATTGAACAAAGAGCAGAAGGAGTTCAGATGCTTGCATTTATGAGATACTAATACCTGAAGGGACATAAAATTAGCTTATTCTTATATTTCTCTGAGACAGAATGATATTAAAGAAGCCTTCAAAGCATCACTCTTAACATCTTGTAACATCCATTCAAAAGAAGTATAGCCTTGTTCTATACAGTCATCATATGATATTCGGTCTATGCCACCTTTTCAGATGCGGACATTTTTTATAGTATTCGAGATTTTGCATTACAAACCATATCCAAAATGAGTAGAAACAGCTGAACTTCATTTTTTGTTGAAATAAAAATTAATCCGTGTAGAATTTGAGTCATATATGTTGTTTCATATAACATTAAGGTGTTTCAGATACAAAATATTTGTTTTATAGGATTATTAGATGAAATTAGTGAACCTTAGGAAACATTTTTTTCCAAAATCTCAGTACATTTACCATTTTCATATTTTTAGGAGGGCACAACTGGCCAAATAGGGACTGTTCTGCGCAAAAAAGGACAGGTGGTAACCCTAGCTGATTTGATGCTGTGCAATTTTTCAGACAGAATTTTCCTTTGCTCAGTGTGCTTAAGTCAATCATCAGTCTGAAATAAAAGTTGCACAGGCTACATCCCCACCTTGTGGAACTTTTGAGAATGTGCATCTGTTTTTAGAATCTGGCATTTTTTTTTTTTTTTTTTTTTTTACTTTTTCTAAAATATTAGACAACAATACATATATTCTGTTGATCAAAACCCATAATTCAATGGAAATCTCACATGCCATATATGTAAAGTAAATTCTTTGCTGTTAATTATCTGTGCAAGATACAAGTGCATGCAAGCCACAGCATTCAGGAGAACTGCCAGCCTAGTTTTCCCATCTGCATAGACTACAGCAGCGCAACACCATTACTCCAGCCCCACCCCCTTCTATGTGCTGTCTCTCAGCTCGTAACCAGTGGTAATTCCCACACACTCCTGCACCAGTTTGCTATTTTAGAAAGTACAGCATCAAGCTATTCAATTGTGCTGGCTATGAAACATACACTTGTCTTCTTTTATACAGCTGTGTTTTTCTTCTTCAGTGACTCTGGTAACTGTGTCAGTCACATGTTTAATGCTTTTAGACAGTCAGAAAATCTATCTACTTCTGACTTTATATTAAACAAGGAATCTTTATGGGCACACTGACCTGCAGTTTCTTACAACATGTACTTTTTGCCTAATTTATACATATTTAGGACTTTAAAACAAGATTAAGAGAACCTGGTAACCAAAGCTGAATAAATCAGTTTTTCCCTCGGACATTTTTGTTACAATACTCAGTCCGAATCCAAGTTAACAGATTTTGCAGCTGTGTGGTCTTGGTTCAGGCACAGACTGCAGTATTAGCGAACAGGTCAATAGCATTCAGGTTTATCTCCTCGGGCCCTGCTAGTATATTGCCAGATGCAAGCATAGTGGATATATGAGGATTATACCACAGAGAACAAATCAGTTAAGGTAAACCCTTCAGCCAGCAAGCATTTATATTTTTAATTACCTAAAATATCAAATGGAAAGGAAACCAGTTCTGCATTAACACTTCCCTAGGAAAAGAAAAGAAAACTGAAGAAGCGCACATTGACCAGCCTACTCACACAGCTGTTGAATAAAAATAAATGTAAATAAATACGCATGAGTGGCAAGAAGGGTTAACCAGGATAGCTGGCGCAGTCCATACCAAACACAGAAGATATATTATGATGAGATAGGGTCAAAGTTCATTTAAGCAATTGAGAACAAGCTGAAGGACTAAACAAGCATACCTAATCAACTGTCCTTGATATTACAGAACGTCCCCAATTTTGACTCACATTTTCATCCTGTCCCTCATAAAATTTTTGATTTTCTGGTAATTCACTGAGGATTACAGTCAGTCACTAATGCCAGACATTACAGTCTCCTATTTCTTATTGTTCAGAAAGTGCACGTTTATGCAAAACTTGTTGTTCTATTAACTTAAGTTAACTTAAGTGAATTGGAGTAATATTTAAAAACATGGCCCTGATGCTGGCCATCTGCTCCCCCCGTCATTATTTTTAGGCTTTGTCCTTGATTCTTGAACAAATAAGTGGAGAGCTATATAAATAAGTAAACAGTGCTCTGGGGTATAGACAATGCTTTAAAGATCAAAGGAACAAAAAGAGGAGGAGACCAATGTGGTTACCCAGGAAGATGACATTAGTGACTATAGGAAAGGGAAAGCCCTAAAGAGGTCAAACAGATGGGGGTGGGGATCTGTAGGAGTCGGAGACACTATACAGGGAAGCCTGCAGAGAGGCAGCAAAGAAGGTAAGGGCAGCAAGGGCATAATAAGAAAGAAAGTTGTCAGAAGAAGGAGTCAAGAGGGAGAACAAAGGATTCTTTAGGTATCCATCAGAAAGAAAGGAAGGTAGCACAAGCCTAGCCAGGCTGGCCAAAGAAGAGGAGAGATCACAAAAGATTGAGAAAAATACAGAGATATTGAATGCATGTTTTATTTACAGATTTTCACAGGTATACAGAGAATTATTTACATAATAAATTACAATATAACTGCTTAGCAGTGAGCGCTGTTTGTAAAAGCTTTTATTTTTACTGTCTTAATGTTGTTGTTCGTCTTTCGGCTTTTCCCAGTTAGGGGTCGCCACAAAAAGTGTGCAAATTACCAAAGAAGCAATATACAGAAAAACACTGCAATCTTTATTCAGAACAGCGAGTTATTACTATTATTATTATTATCAATCCTTTGTTGACTGGGTAGTCCCATTAGGCTAGTAGTCTCTTTTCAGAGGAGCCCTGAGGTGTATTTATACTGCTAGGGGAAATTTGGCCAGGGCATTGGGCACTTCCCCTGCTCTTTTCAATAGGTGCCATGAGATTTTTTATATCTACTCGAGCTACCACCAACTCAAGCAGATGGGATTACATAATTACAAAAAAAAAACTTTGTGTAAGGGGGAAATTAATACTGTGATAACAGAGGGTGTTACAAGGCTTTAACATAAATTAAGGCCTTCTAACAGATAGAGGGTGTTAGAAGGCCTTAATTTATGTTATATTATGTTGAGGAAAGGAAGCAGTGGCAGTCTGCTGGTGTTTGAATTTTTTTTATGTGGAAGAAAGTAGATGAATCATGTCTGGTGCTATAAACTGCAAAAGTATGGGTCTTAGGTTGGACAAACTTTGGTGCTGCATTTCCTAGTGAACAAGGGGTGCGGAGAGAAGGGCCATGGTTTTGTTGATATCTGCAGGAGCGGCCTTAGGTCAACTGGTGCCGTAGGCAAAAGGGCTCCATGCTGCCCCCACCACAACACCTGGTGCCTCCATCCTGGTCTACTTACACTAAATAAATACTGGGAAAGCGCCCCTGCTAGAGCAGTGTCCTAAGAGGATGCCTAGTTGGCCTATGCCTAAGGTCGGCTATGGATATCTCAGGTTGTTAAATTCTTATAGGTGCATAGGTTCATAGGTAGGTACTAGGCTATCGGCCCAACGGCCTACATAAGCCTAGGCAACAAGGTTCACTGGCTTATGCCACCCAAGAAAGTTATTTTCCTGTGCCACTGTTGAGCAGAGACACAAGTGATCCCCGGGGTGTATTTCCTATTTCCCATCTACTCATCAAGATTTTTCTTGAAGAGTGTTAATGAAGAACTTTGCTTGACATAGATGGGTAACCTGTTCCAGAGTATGAGAAGTCTCTGGGACAGGAATCTATCCCTCCGGCATGTCCTGTTTATAGTGGTGACAAGGTTTAGGTCCCTAGAGCATGTAGCTTGGAGGGATTGGGATTTCTTTAGGTGTAACATGTCCAACAGCTCTGGGTTTGACATAGCTTTATATGTTAGGCAGAGATCACCTCAAAGTAGGTGATATGCTACAGAGTAAAGCTGGAGATTTTTGAGATGGTCAGTGTACGGCATTTGTTTGAGGCCAGCAATCCTCTTTGTGAGGTACTTCTGTGGCCTTTCCAGCTGCTGCAGATGTATTGTGAGGTACATTCCAAAAGGAACTTTGTACTCTATAATGGGTCTAATGAGTGTCTAGTAGAGGGATTCAATGGCCTCTTTTTTCCTGGATGAGAACCCTTTTATGATGAGGTGTGCCCTGTAGAAGGACTTCCTGGCTACTGTGGCGATGTGACTATCAAAGGAGAGACTACTGTCCACCTGGGTCCCAAGGTCTCTTATCACACATTTGGTGTTAAGTAGATTGCTGCCTATGTGGTAGTTCATGGGTACAGAGTTTTTACCAAAGGGGATGACACTGCACTTTTTGGCATTGAGCTTGAGGCCATGGCTCTGACACCAGGCATCTGTCTCAGCAAGGCCCTTTTGTAGGATGTCCACATCATTTGGGAACTTGACTATGGCTCCTAGTTTGCAGTCATATGCGAACTTCATTAGCCAGAGGCCTTCTTGGTTAGCCTGTACTTCAGAGAAGTAGATACCAAACAGGAGAGGTCCCAGGATGGAACCCTGTGGTACTCCACTTGTCACTGCTTTGAGGTCAGATTTGGAGTCTGCAACTTTTACAGTGTGGGTTCTGTCAGTGAGCCAGATGGCAACCCATCTTGTGACGTAGGGATTAATACCTAATTTAGTGAGTTTAGCTATAATTCCATAATGGGGGATGGTGTCGAAAGCCTTGGTGAGGTCAAGATAGGCTGTGTGAACTACCTTACCCTCATCTATGGCTTTGGTGACTGCCTCAAAGAAGTCGATCAGGTTCAGGAGGCATGATCTTCCTTTCACAAGCCCGAACTGGGTGAGATCCAGAGTTTGGAGGTTACCAATGTCTTTGTTTATGAGTTCCATGATGATACGTTCCATGGCCTTGCAAACCAGGCTCATCAGGCTAATAGGTCGATAGTTCCTGGGATCAGTGGTAGCTCCCCCTTTGTGGAGTGGGATAACTGTTGCTGTGTGCCATTCATTGGAGACAAAGCCTGATGCAAGGCTATTATTGAACATGGTGCTTAAGTGGAGAGCCAGTTTGTTCTGAAGTTCGTGTAAAACACAGCCTGGGATGTTGTCCGGTCCCATGGATGCTGTGTTTTTGGCTTTAGAGAGTGCAGCTTTTACCTGTGTAGTTGTGATTACAGGGATTCTGCATTCTTCCTGTATAGATATGGGCCCTTTAGGGAGTGGGGGGTAAAGTTAGCACTGAACCTATCTGCCAGGTAGTTGGCAATATCATTTGGTTCTGTAATTTTGGTGCAGTTGTGCTGTAACTCAGAGCAGATCTGGGTGTTGCCATCAAGATTCTTGACATAGCTATAGAATGCTTTGTGGTTGTCCTTAGAATTAGTGGTGATTTTGTTTTCGTAGCTAGCTTTGGAGGATCTTATAAGGGATCTCAGCTTCTTACTGAGGCTGACCATGGAGCTCCTCCACTCATGGGATTTTACTCTCATTTGCAACAGTTTCTTCCTTCTGTTGTACAGTTTGTTTATGGCAGGGGACCACCAGATTGGCTTCCTTTTTTTGGCAGATAATGTCTTGGTTCTGTTTGGGATAGCACGATCCATGCACTCATGTAAGTGCTTATAGACATTTGTGTAGGATTCAGCAGTTGTAACTGTATTGTCCATCTGCATGGGTGTCATGAAGTTCACCACTTCTGTCTTAAGAAGCATGAAGTTGGCTTTGGAGATTTTTTTTACCATGGTTTCCTTAATGAGGGGTGGGGGTGGGATGTGGATATCAAGGGTGATTAGCTTATGGTCAGATCGGACCAAAGAGGAGTTGACTTCAGGTGTGGAACACCGGTCACTCATGTTGGTAATGACTAGGTCTAGGATATTGTTGCCTCTGGTGGGGTGTGGATAAGTTGATCCAGGGCATTGGAGTTTATGAATTCCAGAAAGCGTTGAGCTAAGGAGTTGGTACACGAGTATTTTTTCCTGTTAATGGTGGGGTAGTTGAAGTCGCCTATTATTACGGTGTTTGGATGAACCCTAATATTTTCCAGTACATCAAGAAAAGAGGAGTGGGAATTCTGGGGCATGGTGGGGGATCTGTAGCAAGCTACAGATCTTTCTCTAATTATAAAGCAAAGATAAAGCTAGACAACAGTGTACTCAGTGCCGTTTCCTGATCTGGCACCCCCCCCCAAAAAAAGCTATTCTCCTACAGTGAAGAACAAAAAAGCATTTTAATTTTTTTCAAACTGTAGCAAACTGCTTGCTACATTTGAAGCAAGCTGTTACAGATTAAACCACACACAGAGCACTAAATCATTCAGTTTTGACCACAAATGCAGAGAAGAGTTATTGGGATCAACTAATCCTACCCCCTAACAGTCTCCACCCGGGGAAGCTGAGCTGACCCTTTTTTCTCTCCCTAGCTTTGCTACTATTGTAACCTTCCTGCAAGGAGAGATAAGGAGTTTGGTTTAGCAGATTGCATAGAAGCATTCCAGACCATTTGTTTTCTTTGAGGACAGGGTACTGGCAGTCTGGCCTAAGTGCAAGGTAGGTGAAATGACATACTTTACTGGCACCTGTTTGGTGAAAAGTAAGGTTTTTCTTTGAGGCCAAGGCATTTAATGTCAAGGAATATTTTGCTAACCTTTCCCTAATGCTTCTCTACCCAATGGAGATAAGAAGTGTGAGGTTGTCCATGCCTTTTTGTTACTGTTGTTGTTGTTGGCTTTTCAATGCCAAATACTGTCATTTACCATCAAGCACTGTGGGCCTGATTCATGAACACCTACACTAAGTATACACAACCTGCATTAAAGACCATCTTTACTATGTTTGTTCTGCTGTTTATTCACTCAGAAAAACTAGACTAAGTGTACACACAGTCTACACATTGTGGTAGCTATTATGAATACTACTCAGTATTTAAGGTTGCAAGAAAATTTGTAAGAAAACTAAAATTAAGAAGAAGAAGGTGGGAATAATGCTTGTGTTGTCTATTCACTCAGAATGGTGTACACTTAGTGCAGATGTTAATGTATCCACTACTATGTCTTTAACATGTGGCCTGGACCAGTCCTCATATCCGGCTAACCAATATAAAATAATTCCATTTGTATCCATTTTTATAAATGAATGGCACTGTAATGAATGTAATTGAATACGCATCTTATTTGGTTTAAAAATGCAACACTCAACAGTTGTTATTAAAGGCTCTAGTAATGCCATGATATATGTCATATACCAAACATACCTTGGCATAGAATTATACAAATATCTTTCCTTCAATCTACATAAGTCAACTAAAAATCCATAAACCAGCATCACTGAATCAATAAAGGTTATTGCAAACAATAACCTATTAGCCAGACCACATAATATTAATATAATACAAACCACTTGAATAAACTGGAGAATTTGTTTTTATCTTTGTTTAACTTTAAATAAAACCAAGTGGCTACCACTCTCAATCAGACCCACCGTTCTGCTCAAATTATTAACCTTTATTACTGATTAAACAATGCTGCCACCTTCTTAGAAATAACATCAAGATTTGTAATACAGATTATGTCCTAAGAAATTACAATGCCAAACAACTGTTAAAACCAGACTTAACCTTAGCCTGCACAGAAAGAGTCTCCAGTAAAACAGACACTGCGTAATGGAATAAAATTCCAAATGAACTAAGAAGTTTCAATAACTTCATTATAACTATTTAGAAAGAAGCTTAAGGCATATTTGACAAATGAGACAATGTGATTGGTTCAGAGATATAGACTGACTGATATAATGCATCCCCCTCCCTCATACTAGTATTAATCTTTCAGACAACTATACCCCACTCAGGTATAGTTGACAAACCTGCCGAACTGGGCATAAACCCCTACATAACTCACTGAATTGTCAGCTGGCTTACAGACAGGACCCAGGAACTCGGGATTGGTGAGACCACCTCCACTAACAGACTAGTCATCAGTGGGGTACCTCACGGTTCCATGCTAAAACCACTCCTATTTTGCATCTACTTCTCAGAGGTAAAGGCTAGTGTCAAATGCCTTTGGCTGACCAAGTTTGCAGATGACTACAAAATGGGAGCTATCATAGATTCCCCCATGACACAAACATCTTACAAGTGTTTCCAACACAGACAAATGAATGTTGCCAAAGTCATGGACTAAAACACAATACCAAGAAATCTATTTCACTGATTTTTGGGAAAATTGCCACCCAGGCCAATTACTCTATCAATAAGACACCCCTAAGAATTGACCCATTAATCAGGAATCTGTAGACATATGTAGACACTAATCTGACCTTTGACTAACATATGGACAAGCTAGTAAAAAAATCATTCTATGTCACCCAACTTATAGGTAAAAGCATAGCATCCTGGTCCAAGGAATTCATAGTGCTACTTTATTCAGCCCTTATCAGACCCATCATTGAGTATAATGCCCCCTTGACCAGACATATGCAATGGTTGGAGTGCCCAGAAAGGTTCCTTACCAGGAAAATCCAGGGTATAAACACATTGTCCTATACTGATCACCTTAAAGCCCTATCTCTATACTTTGTCCCCTACAGGTTACTGAGAGGCAATCTATGCCTGGCATGCCAGACATCCTTGTGTCCAACTCTGATGGACCTTTTACACATCTAGAAAACAAACAGCATCAGAATCACAAGATACATGCATTTAATTTTTGATTGAAACATGAATAAGGCATGTTGGTGACACTGATATGTGGTTCATCCATGTGAACCAAAGTCCATCCCTAATCCAATTTAAGCATAACCTTGACCAATGGATGGGAAATCAGAATTTATTCCAGGTATGTCCCCCATGTCTCTGACAGACAGAGGCAAACAGTAATGCTTAAACTAACACCCCCCATACATATAACATATAGAAACTTCCTAATTAACATACCCCCTCCAAATAAACATTCATGATACACAGGGACACAATCAGGTTGGATTGCATGGCTAGGCCTATAAAGGCCCTGGTGATAGTAAATCTAGTATGTACCTATGAAACTATGAGCCTCAAAGTTGCACATATTTGTTACTGTAGTAAATATCTGGATTCACTATATTAATGTAAATATGTATCTATGTATGTATCAAACATTTATGACATACTAGTTAAAGGTATTAATATTCTACTAAATGCATATTTAGTTTGGTATGAATGTTTTGCTACACGTGAACTTCTAAGGTAAACTTTACTACAGCTGTGCTTTGCTACACATAAACCTCTAAGGTAAACTTTACTACAACTGTTCTTCTGCCAGTACCAATGACGAACATACACGACATATTAAGATGCCTACTACAAATGCTACACTTTTCCTTGATTTTTGTACTGATTGCTTTTAACTACTGCACTACAGTCAACAATATCTAAATTCTAGATATGTAAAATAATCCTTGTATTGCTATTCAGCTGAAAAAATATTTTATGTATAGATATGTTCTTCTGCACTGTAGAAAAATTACTGCTATTGTCAATCAACTGAAATGTCCAAAGTCAAAATATTAAAATCTGACAAAGAGCATTGTTTTCTTTTCTTTTTTTTTTCGTCTTTCAATGTCAAATATTGTCATTTACTGTCATGTACTGTGCCCTTGTCATGTGTCCTAGATTGCGGCTTCTGCCTGATTAAAAATTTAAAACAAATAAATAAAGGGTAGGGTGTCATGTTGACAGGGAGGGAGGGAGGTAAGACAAAGAACAAAGGGCAGGTACAGAGAAAGAGAAGCTTCAGTGAGAGCAGCCTTCACTAAAGGGGAAAAAAGTGGGGGGACTCGACGAGATGCCTCCTAAAATCCTAAGGAATTTGTCGGCTGTGTCAGCAGATCCTCTTACAAAGGTTTTCAACAGATCAAAAGTCACTGCAGATGAGTCAGAGGACTGGAAAACAGGCATGGTACCTTTGTACGTGTTGAAAGAAAATATCAGGTAATAGGCCTGTAAGCCTAACAGTAGCAAAGAAAGGCATAGTGAAAATCCTGAGAGACGGTTGCCTTGCTTTCTTACAAGACAACAATCTCCAGAACAATAAATCAGTTCAGAAACAGAAAAAAACTGTTAGCTAAACCTAATTCAGTTTTATGATAGGCTCACAAAAGAATCTGACTGTGGAGTGTGATATATGCACTTCTTATTAATTACAGTCAGAAATTGCCATAATGAAGTGACAAAGGTAAGCAATGCATTCACAATAACAGCTTTACTGGAACCTCCTAGAATGTTCAAGTCACACAACTCCCATTAATGTTAACACCATCTTAAAAGAAATAACAGACTAGAGCACAACAGCACAACTTGCTAAAGCTCTGCTAATAATTATTTATAGTCATGCATATTCCAAGTAGCAAAGCATCTAATTAATAGAAAATATACATTACTATGACTCACTCAGCTGATCAGTTTGAACAACTAGTCAATTAAGTCTCTATAAATCTGTGCTAAACATAACATAGGTACCTAGCAGATGACGGACAGGCTCACACTCCACGACATGCACATGCGGGCACACACACACACACACAAAAACACCTATAATATATATCTAACAACACACACACACATACACACACACACACACACACACACACACACACACACACACACACACACACACACACACACGCGCACACACACACACACACACACACACACACACACACACACACACAAATACCCACATCCACAAAGAGTGTCCCCCGGATTCATGAAGCCTGCGCCAGGTGCAGGCGTAGCATATGTGGGATAACGCCAAATATTTCCGCCGAGCGATTCAGGTACGAACCAACTCCACGTGCACTACAGGCGTACGCCAGATCTACGCAGCCCTCGGCATAGGTATGCAAATCACCCCATGCGCAGTGTCACGCCATGCTAATGAAGGCATACAGTGATTCACGAAGTGGTGCAGGCGTAGCGCAAGCCCATGGAAATGTAAACCAAAAAACATGGTTTACATTTTCCCAAACAGAACATCGGAGTTATGGAAGCGGACCAGACTCATGTATTATAAAGTTAACATATGCCAATGGCGAAATACACAGCCAATGGCACAAGAAAAGATATACAACACCTAAAAAACAACATTTAATGTCATGTCCACAGTAACGCACAGTACAACTGCAGGGCATGTGTGCGCAAACAGGAATACAAAGGAAATATATACAAATGTCATAAAATCGCAATGAAAGACAAATCAGGATTGCACCATAATACGCAATGGTAGGCATGGCACACCACAAGCAAGGCGCAAGGGTTGCCAAGGACCCGCGACAGTGTTCGGCGCTGTAACTATGAATTAGTAGTCAATGCCATGCAAATGAGGCAGGTAATACTGAATCGCAAACGTCCCGCCGGATTAAGGATGTACCTGACGGCGCAGCACTATAACACTGAGGAGTGTATCAGAGGTGATACATGACATCAGCAGAGAGGTGTGCCACCGTATCAGTAAGCATATTGGAGCAATGCAAATCTGGCCTGGCCGTTGCTAAGCAAAGCTGCAGGACAGGGGTGGGGAGGAAGTTATAGAACCATTTAGCTGAGAGCACACATGGTGCCCAAAAGCGCATGTGTACAGGGGTGAAATCGTGCCCGAAACCCGGTAAGCGGATGCACGAGCCGCGAACAATAGCACAAACAGGAAAGTCAGGGGAAGAAAAGAAGGAAATGCCGAAGCAGGGTAATTGGCGTACTAATGAGCAATTAACACCAATCAACTCACGGCGGCCAATAGACGGCAGTAGACAAGCCTGCATTCAGAAACCTGCAAAACAGGATAGGGAAGGCATAGGATTGCAAAGAAAGGAGGAGAGGACTTGGAATGCAAAGATAGGAGAACTGTCATAGCAGAGCAAAGCAAACCCACAGTAGACCGGCAATAGCACACATTATGCAAGATAAGTCAGGTCTAGGAAAGTACAAATGAAAGCAGGCAGCTGGATGCATGCCAGCAAATGGTAGGTGTAACGTGCACAAATGTAAATGGAAGGGCAGGAGGTAATTCACAGTATCCAAATGTAATGCAACACCAAAGGCAGCACAATAGTGGTTCCATTAATAAAACACAGAAGATACCCTGTAGCCATGATCGTACATACACACCCTATGACATCATCAGTGTTCACAGCAAAACAGTATAAAGTGTGAAAGCGCCCAACACACACCTGTGTATTCCCAAACACTGCACCATAGGTATAAACAGACGGGGAACTTTTAAAATGTACATGTTGGGAGCTGCCATAGCTGTGGTTCATCAGCATGTGTTACAGACCGACGGTATTGTGGAGGATGATGCCGACAACCACCATAGGCCTCAGAGGAGGAGAAGAGTGTTGAGACCAAGGGTAACCTACCAGGGCCTACATGATCTGGAGATAGTAGAGCGTTACTGGGTGGACAGGGACATCTTACAGCAAATTGTAGAGCTGTGCCAGCCACGCCTGAGAACCAGAAACAACAGAGGGGAACCCATCCCAGTGGACACGAAGGTATGTGTAAGCTTGTTAATACTAGCCACAGGTACCTTTCAAAGGCCAACTGGAGATATAATGGGGATCTCACAGGCATCGGCATCCAGGGTACTACACCAGTTCCTGGATGCCATGTTACAACATGCCAATGAGCATATATACTTCCCCCAAACTCAGGAAGAGTTGGCCAGCAATATGCATCACTTCCACCGTGTGGCAAACTACCCGGAGGTACTGGGTGCGATAGACTGCACACACATACAAATCAAGTCACCTCCCGGTGAGTATGGTAGGCGCTACATAAACCGCAAGGGATTCCACTCCATCAACTGCCAGGTCGTGTGCAATGCCCAGGGCATTATCATGGATGTGTGTGCTGGCAGCCCTGGAAGCTACCACGACTCCCATATCTGGCATGCCTCACAGCTGTATCAGGTATTTGTCAGGGGGGACATCCCACAAGGCCACCTTGTGGGGGATGCTGGCTATGCACTGGAGCCGTGGATGATGACCCCCATCAGAAATGCACACACACCAATGCAAGAACGCCATAATGAGGCACATGCACAAACCCAAATCATCATAGAGCATGTGTTCAGGATGCTGAAATCATGGTTCTGGTGCTTGGACACATCTGGTGGAGCCTTGCAGTACTCTCCAGGCACGTGTGCCCGCATCTTCATAGTATGTGCCATGCTACATAATATGATCCTGTGCAAACAGCTGCAGCCGGGTCAAAATTTGGGAGGGCCTCACAGCCCACCGCAATTAACAAGGCCAATACAGGCACAGAGGGATCCAGACCAAGGACACACTGTGCCAGCCCCAGTAGGCAGATGGAGGCGTGCCCAATATGCCTACACCTTGGCAAAGAGGGAACGTATAGCACATACCTTGACAGTGTAGGCTCCCATGGACTGACACCCCTCCCCACCTGCACACACAGTAACATGGATGGCACACAAACATGACTACCTGTAAACTGTGATGTATAGGTGGCCCACTGTGGAATCCTACATAGGCAGCCCTCAAACATTGTACACTCAACAGCCATTGGAACACGGAAATGTCAACACCTGAACAGTAGATGCGCCTATCAGCATCTGTCGGTGATGTGTGTATAGGTTCTCAGGTACATCGGTAAGTACACGCCCAATTGTCAGAGGCAAAACACCAAACGGGGCAAACAGTGACTCCCGTCGCCACAACATAGAGTAAGCAACTGTCGCTTACTGGAGCAGAGGCAATCGCAGGAGCACATGTGTGTAAGCACTGTCCTACACACACTCATCACAGATTCCCCGCTGCGTTACTGAGGGGCTCCACAAAATGTAATCATGGATGTTGTGTCAAGGCAGGGGATGTACCCATGACAGGCATTCATCACCCCAGCAAGCTGCATCCACGGTCGTATGAAGGTGTAGCACATTATCGGGTGTAGCTAATTGTGATATACATACCCAATGCTGGAGTACAGCCAGTAAACATCACGTGGACATACCATTAACTGGACTCATCAGTTTGTAAACTAACAGAGTTATCCATGTGAGTGTAGTGTGGAGTAACTGCTGTAGTGTACTGCACATACAAAATGACATAATACGTGTACAACCCCCAGATGTCCAAGTGGTACATGCAGTGACTGTCGTGCATGTTCCCGGTCCCACATCCCGCAAGGGATGTAGCATAATCCCGACGGCACGGGTAATGCATTCTGGATGCAGGTCATCAGAATATGTGTAACACATGTTAGTGGGGGCTAAGCGTCACCGACCACTGCACAGATCACAGTCAATGATGTACAGAACAGGTGAAACCAGCATTAGTCACACCTGAACAAATAGTGCCTGCTCTGAAGGGTAAAATGACCCCTGCCAGGAGTGGAACAGGCATTCATGTATACAATCACCCAACACTATTGCTAGGCAAGATGTACGTACGGTAGGGTTGCCACATTTCAAATGACCAATGTAGGACATACACCAGATGTCTGCAGGACGACACATACACCCGGCCAGTATGAAAACCAGAACGTCAGTGTTTTGCATAGATAAAAAGCTTATTCTAGTAATGGTCGCAGGTACGTGTTCCGTGTCCTGTAACATGTATGTGGGTCAGATACAGAATAAGTGTTTTATGCAACTATGACATAAACTATAGGGAATATGTTTGTCCCAAAGTCCAAAGACATTTGCTATGTTCACAAATATTTCGCAGGACACAACTGCACAAAGAGGGACTGTCCCTCGCAAAGTGGGATGGGAGGTAATCTTAATCTATGGCAGGTGTGTAATGTGACAGGTACAGACACAAACGTGCGGAGTCCAGGAAACACAGTATACACTGACAAACATACAGTGAAAGGCGTAGCGTGTCTGTCACCACCCCTGTCCGAGATATATATATATATATATATATATATATATATATATATATATATATATATACATATATATATATATATATATATATATATATATATATATATATATATATATATATATATATACACACATATATAATACAGATAGAAAGGGCGATAGTGGGATATATGTCGATATATAAGGGGTCACTGACATCTGCAAATATATAGATAGGTCAACGACATTCAAAATACCTTTGAGGTACAAATAAATAGGATACCGCCAACTATGGAACGTGTCACACACCGACACGCGTAACCAGGAGGCTGAAAGACAGAAAGAACCACAGTACTGGAACAGTAGAACAGCGAGCAATATGACGATAGTAAGGATATGTAGTCACCATTGCAGGCGGTGCAGTCCATGTAGGTACCGTGTACAACTGTGGTTGTGAGTGATGTAGCCTGTGTATGTGTGTGTTGAGGGTGCCATGTGTGTTCCCGTGTGACTGTAAAGTGTGTGTGTGTGTGTGTGTGTGTGTGTGTGTGTGTGTGTGTGTGTGTGTGTGTGTGTGTGTCTGCATCATGTGTCTGTAGGTGGCAACTCGGAAGTAGATGATTACGGTAGGTGCGGGTATAGCTAGCCGTAGGCATGCGGTAAACACCTGTCCCACATTGGGAGGGACAGCCCCCCCTGGGCAGGTGTGTCCTGACATGAAACATTACAAAGGGCAACTGTCCGAGAGTTTAGGACATTAGTATGTCCCAAATATTATGCAATAGTTGCAGGAGATACTCATGCCTGTATGCAAGAAACGGAAATGTTACATGCAAACCGATAAGTAGTTAAGGTCCAAGAACAATTGGTATGTAATGAGGATAAAAGTATGTGCTATCCTGTGTACTAACCGTGGCTATATGTCAGCCTGTAAACACCACTGTGTGACCCGCAAGTGTCCAACTATGGCCATATGAAAAGGTGGCAAGCCATGTCACAGAGGGTCTGACACCAATACCACTGCAATGACTGCAAATATCTGGGACAGACATACACGGGATAGCGGCCATTTACAAATATCCCTGCACAAATCGCCGTACATCCGGAGGTATGGAAGTATCAACCTCACCTGCATACCATATAGAAACCAATTAACAATGGCCCAAAGTAAATTCCCATAACAGAAGTCTATTAAGTGATAGCACTGTAATTAGGGAAGGGGCCCACACACATATATATGGACAACGTAGAAATGCAAGCCCCACTAAACCGTATATGCTACGTACACCCGCCTACATCCCCCACACTGGAAACAATAGCAATACAGACCGTAAGCACAGCCCAAACATCTAGTTAGTCAATTACATCTGCTGAACCATTAACATACTTTGTGAGAGACACATTTAAAGGCGCCATGCAAAATTGTATCCGTCATATAACGGAACAAATGGCGATATTACAGGTGTTTGCAATAGTCCGTTATCAGATGGGTGGGATGACAGGTACAGTCACAGGTAGAACCACATACTCAAGCCGTCACACACAATCCATGGGGGACATGACTCCAAAATAGACTTGGCTCTACACATAGCAGTTGCAATTACACACAACAAAACACAATACAGGCCATCTCCCCGAAGGCAGGGCAAATGGCCAATGCCCAAGTGGAGAATTCAATTATACCCCACTGTTGCCGTGTAATTGGTGAATGGAGTAGCTGCACAGCTGAAGTGCACATAATTAGTCACACCGGACCACCAATTGGTGGCAGTAAACGACATGTTGCAGGTATAGACGTATATAAGGATGACTTGCCAGATATGCAAACTGTATGCTCATACCATAAAACAGTTTACAGAGTGATACAGAAGAGTGAGATAGAGACGAAATACCACAACGATATCAAGGTATGTAGAACACTAACTGTATGTATAGTATGTTCTGTATTAAGTTATGTCAGTGTATGCATAGCCTGGTTTGCAGTAACTAAAAGTGTCCGCCATGCATAAAGTGGGGAATGGTTTTTATGTAGTGATGTCTTGCTGATCATACTAATGCTTGTAGAAGTTGTGCATCCAGCAGTGGGCCACAAGGTAAACAGCACAGACACCACAAGGGATGCAACATGACAGCTTTAAATAGAACAATGTCATACGACCCGCCGTCAGTGGCAGGGTATGCCCAATATGTACGTGCCATGGCAGGGAATAGTATACGTGGATATACTGTAACAGTACGCATGTGTATGGGCATATAATGTCAATGACATGTCTAAGGTGGTCCCTCTGTACAAGTATGCTTTGAATTATGGGATACCATGTAAAACATGTGTAATGTATAGAACAATAGATTGATATGTCAGATATGCTACACAGGAGAACAGGCATATGATGCATAACAAAGGTATTGTATAGTGATGTGAGTAGTATATAATTAATTTATGTATAAACAGTTATGATGAAATAAATAATGTAATCCACTCTGTGCATTCGCAAAGGACGCAAACATTACTCCCATACTAGAATAGCAGAAGAGATGTGACAGACAAACATGAACATGATTGGCGTGTACAATAACAGCATACATATGGCCTGTAGTCATGGGACATTGTAATAGCGTGACAGCTAATCTAACTGGAAGGGCTATTCCAGTAACCATGCACAAAGGACATGTAATAGCTCCACAGGTTCATAGTGGGGTACCATGCAGTCTGGCAAGTCTATGTGTAACAACAACTACAGTGTGCACAGCGGTGGCACCTCTCTAGGGTAGTGTCCTGTGAACAGAAGAGCCATGTGTAACCTGCATCTCTGCACAGTACAGCCACTGCAGTGATCCCTGGCGTACATGTGTCCACCATCCACCAAGCGAGGTATCACATGAACACTGCTACTGACTGTCCATGCGTGATGTACATAGGAATCTTGTCCCAAAGCATGGTGAGTGTCCGGTCTGGGAATGCAACCCCCAAGTACATGCCACACACTGTCGCGTGTGTGCACATATCCATGAGCATCATGCTCATAGTGGCTATTGTTTATGTCGTGTATGCGGAGTATATCCATTAACATATTTGCAGACATGGGCCCTGCCTTTGCAGCAGAGGTCACCCCTGAGTATGTAGTCCGCAAATGTGTACAGACGTGGTGTCTGTACATAAGCCACAAACTTTAACTGTCGTAGCTCAATAAACATCATGGCATTTTAATGTTGAGTTATGTAAAGCTGTTGTGTAAGGTACACCCTAAGCGGGCTGTCGTACCCATGGATGTGTGTATAAGTCCGGTGTTCAGAGGTACAATGGGTGCCTATGTACCAGCTACACACCCAGTACAGACATGTGTGGACACGTAGAAGGATATCCACGCCACAGTGGCAATGTGGTAATCACAGGAGTGTGTGCAATATACATGTACCTTACAAACACGTACAATGCGACATGTATGTAGGGGACTAACACCTATGTGATAACCAGTGGATGGTTGGTGTACTGCAAAGGTGATGTTCATACCAAGTGTCATGCAGGTTGAGGCCATGATGTTCATATCGGTATCTGTCACAGTGACACCCATATGGATGGGGTCTGTATCAGTTGGTGGAGCAACAACAGTGCTGGGTATGCAGTGGTCTGTAAAGCTATGCAGGGAAGTCCCCTCAGTGGTAGCCTGTACCTCAGGGAAGCATATACTGAACATGAGGGCCCCATGACTGAGGACTGTGGTATCCCAAGTGTAACTGGAATGCAGTATGTGATATGGTATGCCATCCTCAGTGTGTGTGTCCCGTCCATTAGCCACTTTGCATAACATCCTGAGACATATGTTGTGATGTGCAGGTGGATGTGTATGTTGTCAATACCAGAATGGAGAACGGTGCTGTAAGGCAGTGAGAGGACAATGGAGGCTGTGTGGACCCCCGTGTCATCATCAACTATTCTGGCAACTGTATGAAAGGTGTTCAACAGGTGTAGGAGGCATGCTGTGGCCCCAACAAGACCAACCCAGCTGGCATCAGAGGACCGGAGCACAACAAAGACTCAGCGAATGATGTCCATGATGATGTGCCCTATAGCCGTGCATAACAGTCCAGTGAGGTGTGGAGGGCAATAGTCCCAGTCGTGCATTGTGGCACCACCTGTGTGGAGTGTAACTGTCACTGTGTGCCAGTCAGGGGCCACAATGTCTGGTACAAGGCTATTACTGAATATGGTGTCCCAGTGGGGAGACATGCCGTTCAGAGGTCTGTGGACATCACAGCCTGGGATTTTGTAGGGTGACAAGGGGCCAGTGTCCTAGGACATATAGAGTGCAGGTCAGTACTGTGTAGGTGTGACCGCAGGTACACCGCAATGTTCCTGCAAGGAATGTGGCCCCATAGGGAGTGAGAGGATGTAATGTTAGCATTGAAGCCATCAGACAGCATGTTGCCAACATCACCTGTTACTGTCATGTTCTAGAGTGACAGTTGTATGTGTGAGCAGATGTGGGTATTGCAGACGACTACTGACATACCACCATAATGCCTTTTGGTACATCTCGGAATGTGTCGCAGTAATGTGTACGTAGCTAGTTATGGAGTATGTGATGAGGGATCCCGTGGCCCTACCGAGGCTGGCCAGTGAGTTACCCCACCCATGGGAATGTACACCACTGTGCAACAGCCCCCACCTGTTGTTGTAAAGTATGTCCGTGGAACCGCACCCCCAGAGTGTCATCTGTTATCTGGTGTGTACCATCATGGCTCTGTGTGGAATAGCATGAAACATATTGTCGTGTACGTGCTAATGAAGTGCACTGGGGTATGTCTCAGCATTTGCATGTGCATTCTCCACCTGCACGTGTGTCACGACATCAACTACCACTGTCATACGACATCTGTAGTAGGTGTTGTAGTACTCATCTACTGTGTATGCCGTGAAGTGTGTGGTGCCGCTATGTGGTTAACAAGGGTGAGTAGCATATGTTCGGATTCCACCAATGAGGGGATAACCCCAGGTGTGGAACAGCAGTCAAATGTTGGTAGTGTCCATGTCAAGGATACTGTTGGTCTTGGAGGTGGTGTATGGGTCGAACCAGCCAAGCGGAGGTTATGACTCACGGACAGCATACGCCTAATGTGTCGGTACATGTGCGGCTATCACAGTTAAGTGTGGGTTACTGTCAGTCTCACATCAGTAGCAGCAGTAGTTCCGGACACAGTTATATGCACGTGGAGCACCTGTGATGCATTGTGCTAAGTAACCAGCAGGGATGTGTGTACAACATAGTGGAATATGGGGACACCTCAGCCATGGGTCATCAGTCCAAGTACGTGCCTGAGAGGTACGGTCTGTCTATAACCAGTCATTGCAGGTGTGCTCTGCAGAGCCAAGAGGCAGGTCCCAGTCACTGCAGAGATATTGAAGTGGTGAAATATCAGGTGTGCCTTGCCTGCGTGCATCACAGAGGATGATGTCAAGCATTGTGTGACACGACCACATGCTTCGCTAGCCAGTTCCCGTTCTGGTGGTGACTGTTATTGGACACTGTGCAAGACAGGCAGTATAAAAGCAGCAAGAGTCCAACATGTGATCCGTACTCCCAGGGCTGACAGGTGCAGGTCAGCTGTGCCACAGCATCATGTTGTTTGACCACGTCTGTTAAAGTGGACGTATACTAGACGTCTGTGGAATGACAGCAGAAGCATGGACAACTGTTGGGAGTGACACAGTCGCTCGTAGTACAGTGGTAACAGGTCCGGATGACCGCAAAATGCTCCCCAGGGCTTGGACCACACCATCAGGGCTACAACACTGGTGGGCAATTGCATGTCCCTGCACACGTAGTCTGTGCCCTGAGATACAACTTCAGTCACACAAACATGGAAGATGAGTCACATCGTACCTGCTGAGTTGTGGCATGTGTGCATAGGTTATGTTGCAGAACCAGTTACTTGACAGCAGGATGTAAGTGACTATTGCCTTGTGTAGCCTGCTGAGTGGAACAGCAGTGTGACCGCCGACAGTCACCTACAACAGGTGTGTTGTGTATGTTATGACACCCTATTGGCTGTATGTGATGGGCACACGTGTCTGTGGGCTATAGGTTGGTGTGGTTGTGTTTGGTGATGTGGGCTGATGTTGGTGCCCACACAGAGTATGGAGGGGTACTGCACAAGGTGTCTCCATATGTGTGGCCTGTGGTGGGGATCATGTGGGACTATGTGATGTGTGGGGTGCGTTGCCAATGATGCACATCCCCACATGACCGTCAGGTGCAGTCAGGGTTGGTGACAGTATAACCCCCAGCAGGGCTGCATATGTGCATCCCCCCACAGGCTGTACTGTTGTATGTTGGGAGGTGCGCATTGACTGTGTATATGAGAATAGCTCTATTGCAACATGTACAACATAGTCATCATAGTGACAGGCAATAGCACTGGTACATGCCAGTTGGACATGCCTGTATATAAGTGGTACGTGCTAGGTGGACACGCCGTATAAACCACCATGTCTCACGAGGTATGTGAGTGATGTGTATACGACAGCTGTTGTACTGTAAGCAAGCTGGAAATGTATGGACAGACAGTGTACCTGTGAGGACTGGTGTGAAATGGGTGCTAAACTAAGCAGTAGCTCATAACATGCCAAGAAGCTCTGAACAAGTGCCGAGCATGCCCATACATTACAGATAGGGTGTTGAATAATATCAACCCACAAAGTGTTGACGACAGTCATGATTGGTGGCACCGCATCAGAACACTGCCGGGTATGGTCTGCAAGTCCATGAACCATTATCAATGTAGATGTTAGCAGTACAGATGTACAAGACAGTACGGATGTTCGGCTACAAATGCCTTTGTATGTCACAGGAGTGTTCTAGTAGTGGCCTGTTGACAGACTCACAACTACTAAAGGTGCTACAGTGACATGTGCATATCACACGGTGTCAGCTACAGTAAACCAGGGTTAATGTGTTGTACCCCACCCGCATTGTAGCTCATACCATACAGACAAATGTCAGCCATCTGTGTATGTGAGGATGTGAATGGCCATGACCTATGGGCAATAGTTGTCACAGTGTTGCGAACAACATACAGAATGGGTTGTGTGTGTGAGGTGTGTGACATATGTGCACATTCTGGTGGATGATATCAGCAATGACACCACTAGGGGAATACCCCTGTACCCATTAAGAAACACCTAGGCTGTGGTCAACATTATGGGCACTGTGTTAGGGATGGTGTAGTGCAGTACACCTCCCTGAGCTGGAGACATCTCCCTGGCCCTTTAAGTAGTCATCTGAGGTACCCATGACATGACAGGGTGGTATCCATGAGCACGGAGATCATTGGACAGGCATACACAGCACCCGTGTGACCAATATTGGAACACACATCACCCTCCAGGGGTAGGGCCCATGCATGGATGGCCGATACCAGCCTCCACAATACTCACCTCAAGTATGCAGCATGCTATCCACCTTGCATACAGACATATGCCACACTATGCTGTTAGACATGCTACATGTCAGTAGCCTGATCTGAAAGACATATGTCATGGACAACCACCAGCCTATGACTAGGATGGCCACATGCTGGACAGATCCCTGTGCCATACCTGTGACATACTCCCACCATACCATGCAGCCCTTTCCACATAGCTGCACATATCATCCCTGTCATACATGGCGTGATGGCCGTATGGTAGATGTAGTATCAACTATATGGATCAGTAATGTGTCACTGATGCCCATTATGGTGGCGTAATGGGTGTTGGATACAGCTAGGAAACCCAGCCCATACATGCTATAGCCAATAACCTTACCTGCGAATGACGTCTGACTAGCCATTGTCCCATGTCTATCACATGTGCAACACAGGCGATCTGTGGCAGGATGTTGAACAGCTGTACAGTGCAGTGTAGATGTCTATGGCAAAACAGATGCATGTACAGGTTTCCATGCGTACTTGGTGCATTGTCACTGCCCAAGTCCAGTAAGGCTGTGTCTGTGTTGACATGTGACATATACACAGCATCAAGGTCAACAGCATTACCGTGGATACATCAGGCATGTGTAAATAGGTAAGACCACCAGTGCAGGCAAACAGACATGCCCACATGAAGACAGACGTCACATGCAGTAGGAACACTAATGAGGTGACACACATATATGGGGATGATACCCAATGCATACTGGGTGTTACATGTGTGTGACACATACATGTCAGTCGTGTTAGTGTCATGTTGATTTGCAAAGATAACTGTGCAGATGTACTAGAAATGTATGTGCAGCAGTATCACTGTACATGCCTGTAAATGTGACCTGTCACCTTCATCATGTCTTACAGATAATGCCTCGTACACGCCTACCAGCATACAGCCGACAGGAGGATGATGTTGTAATCCCGTACCTCCATGAGAATTACTAGGTGTTATTTAGCCATGTGCCACAGCACGCACAGCAGTGGGATGACCTGTGGCAGGATCTTCGCAGGAGGGTCAACGAAGTGGGCGGCCACAACCGCACCTACCAGCAGGTGCGCAGACACTGCACAGACTTGATACATCATGCAAAACAGAGTGCCACTGCAATCGCCAGGGAACAAGGTGGAACAGGTGGTGGGCCACCAACCCAGCCTCCACTCACACACACAGAGGAGCTACTGGCCAGTCTGAGAACACCCTCAGAACAGCTCCCACAAACACTAGCCATCCTGGAGGTGGGTGTCTCCCAACCAATGAGCCTGGAGTTGCCTGGTAAGTCAGTACTGAACATATGGCCAGTATATCCCACGTACGTGCATGTGTCAGTGTACATCATGTAATGTAACAACATATGCAAGGTATGTGGACACACATGCTGTATGCTACCCTGTGTATGCACCACACCTCTGAACTGTACAGGTATTTTCAGGATGTCCAGATGTCTGCCTCATATTGTTGGTGGGTTCCCCTTAATATCTGTCCCTTTCTGGCAAATAGCTGAGGAATGGAGTCATTAAATGATGACATACATTTGTGTTATGACTGCACATTCCGTGTAAAACCCATGTGCATGCAATCCTATTAGTCTAGCAAATTTCTAAGTTTGTAAGAGCAATATGTCACAGTTGTCCCTATA
Organism: Protopterus annectens; assembly: GCF_019279795.1. NCBI lineage: Eukaryota > Metazoa > Chordata > Ceratodontiformes > Protopteridae > Protopterus > Protopterus annectens. Next base: position 983,916,348 of record NC_056739.1, on the reverse strand, counting down.
TGTCCCCCATCATAGTAGGCTTTGTCCACATTTATTGTTCTAAGAGGTTGAAAGGTATGGTATGCACACATGTGCTTACTATATGCTATTGCACAGGTGAATGTGTTAACTTGCACTGTACACCCTGTGGCTGTCATACAATCATGGATAATGTTCATACTGCTGTGTCACCCTATACAGGTACCTCTGGCGTGCTGCACAGACAAGAGTCCATTGCAGGTGAGACTGTCATCGGTATCAGGCATGTCAAAGCATAGATCTATTCGCCATGTGGCCAGTTAATACATGGATATACAGGTCGCATCATCCATCATCCACACAGGCCACCCATGTGCAATATATACAAATGAAATGACACACAGACATGAAACTACAGTATTTGTCATTGCTACATGTGTGTCCAGCTGTGCATACAACAGTGGAGGTGTTCTACAATGGAGGCATATGTACTATACAGTGGAAAAAAATGTGTGGTACACAAACCAGTACCGCACAGTGAACAGTGATATGGGCAGACCACAGGCATCACCATTGTGTTATATGCCCCTGCAATGGGTTCACACATTGTGATGTTCCATCTGACATGTCTGAGACATGTAGCGTTTTGGTTGCAATATTGTCACAATTTCCCATAACCCATACCCCACATACCACATGCACCTGTTGTCTGCATAGCCCTGTGGATGGTGACATATCCAACATCTATGGGTGTATGTCATATGGGACAACACAGACATGTGTGATAGATGGCCATCATATACATGACCAACACATGTGCACACATGGCCATGGGGGATGGCCAGAGACACGTAGCCACACAGAAGATGGGATGTGGATACACCCTGTCCCACTTTGTCCACACATGGTCCAATTACAGCCGTACTAGACCGATTGTACAGGTGATGTGGTACTCTGCACATCCTAAATGCCTGTGCACAGCTAGTGGAGGTGTCAGTGACATGTACCTCATAAGATGTGTTGAACATGACGTCTGTGTCATAGCATGACGGTAGTCACCTTTACAGATTCCACTGACAGTGACACCAGGCCACAGATACTGTACTTTTCCCCTGATGCCATAGGACATCACTGTTAGCTGTGCACCTTGTGTGCGTGGTACATCAATGTCATGTGTGAAATGGTGACGTGACAGGTCCGCTATGTGTGGACATGGTTGCCAGGCAGCTAACACTCTGTAGTCATCGTGCAGGGGTGTCATCTGTATGTCCTCCAGTGACCTGTCACATGACACAGCATGGTTTGGTGTGTATACACCTCAGCATCGTAGGTCACAATCCACAGGTATGTCATGGGTATGCATGCAGTTCATGATATGCAATGCATACATAGCATGCACTGTTTAGCAATATAGATGCCTCATGATGCCATGCAATGGCACAGTGTCTGTACATCACACTGTATAGCAATGTAGATGGCTCACAGTCCCCTACCATGCCCATGCACATTTGCTCAACATGCATTCTATCTGTAGGGCATATGGACAACACCGCAATGTGATACCCAGTACAACGCTGTACATGTGTCAGGAAACCATTGTGTCAGGCATGCATGCATGTTAATGCACACGTCAGCAGATTACATATCAAGGTCACGTCAGCCATGTGTACTGTTATCCTGTTCTGGTCCACATGGTGCATCACGGGGATGCATGCATACTACCATGATCGTGTGAATTGCATGGATAATGATATGACACCTGCCTGCTGTAGTGTGCATTCCAGGGGGTATGCTTACAAACACTATTGATGTCTGAGCTGCATGCTGTCAGCTGTATCACAAGCATGCTGCATACCATCTGTCATATCACATGCATGGTGTGTCAGTGTGTGTGTGTCAGTGTGTGGGTGTGTCAGTGTGTGTGTGTCTATTGTAATTTAGAGCCTTTCTTTGCATTCACAGGTGATGTAGGTACGTTACCCTCCTGTGGTCCATCTGATAGTGTCCCCACAGACGCTAGCAGTGATGAACATATGCACGAGGTACAGGCAGGGATGTCAGGGGCTGAATCTGTGCCAACGGTTGCCATCCCAGCTATGTCCCCCTCTTCCACGCACCCAGTTCAGCTGCCAACACATACCGCATCTACAGTGGCCATAGAGGAAGGACAATCAGCGTCTGTTAGCATTGAACAGGAACGTGTGGTGGCTACAGAAGGTGTGTCTCCACACCATGGTGGTAGTATACTGACTGCAGATGTGCCACACAGGCATGTGGCTGGTGCTGCTCGTAGGAGGACCTCTGGCAAACATGCACCTGCAGGACATAGTGCAGCAGCTGGAATCACCAGACGCATGTTCCAGACTGTAATGGCGGCACAGGCACATGCCGAATGGCAGAACAGAGAAGGGCAGAGGTTGCAGAGGGCTGCTATCAGTACCCTAAACAACAACATCCAGGCATTGGCAGGTGCTCAACAGCAGCTTGCTGATGTTCTGGACAAGCGATTGGGTGATATGGTCAGAATCCTCGACTGTGGCATGGTAATCCGCGAGTGTGAGCTGTCTGTGCTGGAACATCTGGTAGGGGTGAGGTGTAAGCCACATGGACGTAGGCCAGCTACACCACCTAGTGCAGGTCGTGAGCGTGCCCCCTCACATGGCCGCTCCCATAGTGCCGGTAGCAGTAGCAGTGCAGCTGGTGCTGCGCTGCCCACACCAGGTCACAGCAGGCCACGTGGACGTGGCCCTGGACATTCCCGGTGGGGACACGATTCCAGTGGCCATGTGTCATCGGACAGTAGCCATTCTGTACCTCTGCCTGGTAGTGCCCGTGCAACCCCTGGCAGGCACAGGACACGTGGCCGTGTCCGGTCATGGTGAGCTGTACAACCTGGTCTGTACAATCTGGAGCTGTCCATAATACCCTTGTGTAGGCCTCACAAATGACAGAACTGTGTGCACACATACACGCACACAGCAAACACAACTGTAGGGCTCCACAACACCCACATGCATACGGAACAGACATGTCCATTCAAATCACCGGCCCTTACCCACACACATGATGTCATCCATTGGTGCAGCCTATGCCCCTGGCAAACAGTATCACCCTGTGCATATGATGAAGCCTGTGCCGCATCCCTGTCATCTACACCATCGGTGCAGGGATATGCTCAAATGGTCTGATGCACAGGGTGAACAGAATAAAGAGAGGTGTATCTAACATTACTTGTGTGTGCATATTGAGGGATGTGTATGTTGCATTGGTTGTATGTGAATACTGAGTGATGTGTATGTGGCATCAGTGGTGTACTGTCGACATGCACCAGTCATACCATGTAGTCCAGGTGCAGCATGCATTGTGATATGTTCACAGTATGTGTCTCGGTTACAACAGTAAAAACATGTTGGTAATGATGCCCTGGTTCCCTCCTATGGTGTACTGGCATGTGCCTACAGGTAGCAGTGTTTGCAGTCCCCCATGTGTAACTGTGGAGTACTCACAGGCACGTATGGCAATATCAGCATGCTAAACGTACCCTCAACCTGACTGCTGGAAAGTCGAACATGACACAGATGTCCGTACATATACTGCACCTGAAGCATGTGGTCAGTTGAACAGGCTGCAGCAGACAGAGACGTGACATACATACCAGGAAACATTACAGGTATGTTGACATGGTTCAGGGGTTGTACACAGCGGTCTGGCCAATGATGACATTAGAGACCACTTGATAGCATGAGGCCACACTGTGTAGCAGTAATACCCTGTCACAGTAGAGGAACATGGCCACATTCACGGGGTCTACAGCACTATAACGCACACCCCATAGTGTTCAGGTGTGGACCCTTGCCTATGTGGTCATCACCTTCACAGTACTTTGCACCCACATGACGTAGCACAGAGAAGGAACATGCACAGGTAGCCAGTATGGCTGGGACCGATGGCATCAACAGGGTAGTAGACTGCATTACCATGAGGGGTTAGTCACCATGAGGGGTTAGTGATCCTGTTTCCACTGTATGGTAGCATACACCCTCACACCAAGCACCAGACAGCCATACATAAATACATACACACACACACTGTGGTGACCAGATATGTGTGTACGGATAGCCGATGTGTGTGATGCACCACACCTGCCGACGTCATGCTTTCCACACTGCAGTATGTACAGATCTCTACAACGGTGTACAGGGATGTGTAACAACTGGGACATAGTCCCCACCATATGTGGCATGTGTGGTCACACAAGCGGACACACATGACAGTGCTGGGAATGATACACCTGCCATATGATGAGCCATTTGATAGACATACAGCGTTAATGTCCGCATTATGTGTACCAATGCTTTGTCTGGCAATTGTGTGGCTATATGCACATAGGAGGATGTCAGTGTTACAGGTGTCATGTCCTGACCGCTGTGTATGCGTTATGTCATCACCGTCAAGTAACAGTGACATAGCGTACTGTTTGCACATGGCATGGTAGGATGGCGTGTGACACACCTATGAGCCATCCCTGGCACACATACATCTACACAGGTGGATCACCACTTTCTGTACACACATCCCTCCATACGTGATGTACAACCAACCGTACTGTCTGTATGTCACCATATACAGGTGTCAATGATGGGGCTGCATTGCGACTGCATGTTGTAGCTAGGTACAGCTGTGTTATGGACATCGGCCACTGCACATGCATGGTTGCTGCATGCACAGTACAGATTGCACATGTGTGTTGGTTCTACATGTGTCTCCTGTAGCCATGTTTGTATGCATTACTATTGGTGGGCATGTGTGTTGACATACATAACACATGGACTGTGGTATGATATCACGGGTGTCATGGGTGACTACTACAGGGGAATGTGTCCTCGGTCAACATTGCTACCTCCTGTACTGTGAGCATTCAACAGACATGGACCCACCTTCCATTTGCATGCGTATGATTGCTTAGGCCACTGTTCTGCATGGGGGACAGCAAAGGCTAAGCTATGTACATATGTGTTGTGTGTGTGGTCCATGCACACATCCACTACAATCACGTGTATGACATATCCAAACATGTGTGTTCGTTGGTGTACAGCAACACTCATCTGTCACAGCTGTGTAAG